>NC_080198.1:2505000-3130000 GCF_030028045.1 Hippopotamus amphibius kiboko
ATCAGGAGCCACAGAGGTCCACGTTGGTTCAGTGGGTTAGAGGACATGCAAATGGAAGACCTTGAGGAAGAAAAGAAGGTTCTGTGCCAGGCTGGTCATTCTTAGAAGACATTTCCGTATTATAACCATTGTTTTGTGTGTGCATTTTACCCCTCACTACTGTATATACAGTTGACAGTAAGTACTTTTTTGAAATATGTAGTCTTTCTAGATGTTCTGAAGTGCCTGATATATGTTAGAGGGAGAGGTAGTAAAAAGACATTTTGTATCTTTTTGTTAAAAATTCATATGAGATGTTGTTTGGGGGGGGGCGGGATTCACCAAACCCCCTTTTTGAACAGGAGGCATGGTGTTTGTGCACTGGTTCAAGGTTGGGAGGAGGAGAAGGAAGTGCAGAGAACTCTGTGCCAGTGTGTTTACAGTGAGGCAGGATTAACCATGGTCTTTTTTAGGTTGGTGCATTTTGTTTCACTTTGCTGTGTATATAGTGTATATAATGGACAAATGAGTCCTAATTTACAACATCTGGTCTTTCTAGATGTTAAAGAGGTCGCCAGCGTATGACAGACGTCGAGGTAGTAAATACTGCATTTTGTACGTCTCGTGTTAAAATTTCTAGGAAAGATTGTCTTCTGAAAATGTGAGCATAATAGCCCTCTGGGTTGGTGGAGGGGGGAGGGAGAAGGGGGTTGGTTTTAGGCTGGAATCCTCACATTTTGAAGACATTTTCCCATTATAACTGTTACATGTGTGCAGTTTACTCAAGACTGCTCTGTATAGAGTGGACAAATTCAGTCCTTATTTGAAATATCTAGTCCATCTAGATGTTTAGAAGTGCCAGACATAGGTGAAATGTAGAGGTAGGAAACCATCCCTTTGTAAATATCTTTTTGCTAAATTTCACAGGAAGGACCGTCTTTGGGAATGTTAAAAGCTAAGCCACCTCTGTGAGCAGTATACTATCGTCTATACTTGTTCAGTGGTTTGGAGGAGGTGAGAGGGAAAGAATTGCAAAAGGTAATACGCTAGTGTGTTCATACCTGGACATTTTCAGACAACCATTTTTTGTATGTTATGTGAATTTTGTTTTGCTGTGTATATAGTGTATATAATGGACAAATGAGTCCTAATTTTGCAACATCTAGCCTCTAGATTTTAAAGAGGTTGCCAGCATATGACAAAGTAGTAAAATTAGTACATTTGTACACTTTGTGTTGAAATTCATAGGAAAGCTTGTCTTCTGTAAATGACTTTTGGATATGAATTTGTTCAACCACCTCTAAGCATTACACATGCCTGTACTTGTCCACTGGATTGGTGGTGGAAAGAGGGAAGGGAGGGAGGGAATGGTTCAGGCCAAAATGGTCATGTTTAGAAGATACCTCAGATTACAACCATTGTTACACGTGTGCAATTTTATTTAACAGTGCTGTGTACATAGTGGACAAGGAAGTTCTTATATGAAATATCTAGTCTTTCTAGATGTGTAGAAGTGCTTGATGCATTTAAAAGTAGAAGTAGTAGAACATACTGTCTTTAGAAATGGAATTGTTAAACCTCTGCTCTGAACAGTAAAAAAAAAAAATTCTAGAAACAATAAATGTTGGAGAGGGCGTGGAGAAAAGGGAACTCCCCTGCACTGTTGGTGGGAATGGAAGCTGGTGCAGCCACGATGGAAAACAGTGTGGAGGGTCCTTAAAAAACTAAAAATTGAACTACCATATGACCCAGCAATCCCACTCCTGGGCATATACCCAGAGAAAACCATAATCCAAAAAGAAACATGTACCATAACGTTCATTGTAGCACTATTTACAATAGCCAGGACATGGAAGCAACCTAAATGCCCATCAACAGATGAATAGATAAAGAAGATGTGGCACATATATATATATACAATATATTACTCAGCCATAAAAAGGAATGAAATTTAGTTATTTGTAATGAGGTGGATGGACCTAGAGTTTGTCATACAGAGCGAAGTAAGCCAGAAAGAGAAAAACAAACACTGTATGCTAACTCATATATATAGAATCTGAAGAAATGGTACT
Source organism: Hippopotamus amphibius kiboko (assembly GCF_030028045.1). NCBI lineage: Eukaryota > Metazoa > Chordata > Mammalia > Artiodactyla > Hippopotamidae > Hippopotamus > Hippopotamus amphibius. Next base: position 2,507,052 of record NC_080198.1, read on the forward strand.
GATGAACCCAGTGACGGGGCAAGAGTGGAGATGCAGATGTAGAGAATGGACTTGAGGACACGGGGCTGGGGTGGGGAGTGGGTGGGGAAGGGGAAGCTGGGATGAAGGGAGAGAGTAGCATAGACACAGATACACTACCAACTGTAAAATAGATAGCTACTGGGAAGTTGCTGTATAACAAAGGGAGATCAACTCCATGATGGGTGATGCCTTAGAGGGCCAGGACAGGGAGGGTGGGAGGGAGTCGCGGGAGGGAGGGCATATGGGGATATATGTATGAATACAGCTGATTCACTTTGGTGTGCCTCAAAAGCTGGTACAAGAGTGTAAAGCAATTATGTTCCAATAAAGAGCTTTAAAAAAAAAAACGAAAGAAAAAAACCATGTTACTACGTTCTGGGGGTGGGGTGGGGGTGGAGGACACCGCTGCCCACAAAGGAAACAGACAGGTATTACAGGGTGTTGAGGAAAGTAGAAGGTGGATGTAGCGGCTGGGGGAAGGGGAGGGGGCTCGCCGTTAATGAGGACAGAGTTTCAGTTTGGGAAGATGAAAAAGTCCTGGAGATGATGGTGGTGATGGTTATGTGACAATGTGAACATACTTGATGCCACTGAACTGGACAGTTAAAAATGGTTAATTTTTTGATACGTATATTTTACCAAACTTTTTTTTTAAAAAGAAAAATTGGAAACAACACGTCTGCACCAGACATGAACTTTTATCTTGAGGGTGTCTAATGAGACAGGGGAACCCGAGGACAGGGAGGGTCAGGCCAGAAAGCGACAGCAGGAAAAGGAGAAGTGATGGTTGTGCAAACATGGGTGGGTGGGGACGGAGGAAGACACAGCCCTCCCTCCACCCACCTGCGGGTCCCACCCCCCTCCCAACAGAGGCAGGGCCTGCAGGGCGGAAGCCACCTCGAGGGGCAGAGCGGGGTTGGGGGTGGGACCTGCAAGGGAAGCAGGCCCACTCAGCAAACACACTTGCCGTCACCTCCTTCTGTGGGTCCGGGTGGGGTGACCCGACCAGGCGTGGGGGAACCCGGGTTGCAACAGCCCGCGGGTCGGGAGCAGAGAGGAGAGTCAGACCCAGGCTACCCCACCCAACTCCTGACCCTACAACCCCCTTTCCGTCTCCTGTCCACCCTGTCCAGAAAGGCACTGCCCCTGCAGCCTTACCGCAGCAGGCTGTTTCCCCAGACTTACTACCATATGAAACGCAGCCGTTGATTTCGTCTTGGTTTATTATTTAACTCCCGCATCAACTACAAGCTGCATGAAAGCAGGGCCTCACTTGCTTGTTCAGCATCCCAGGCCCCAGGGCCTGGCTCATGCGAAGAGCCACAAACACCCATCACTTGGCTGGTGAGTCCCCAGCCCTTAGCTGCTCATCAGGGCTTGTCCCCGGGTAGCAGCGGGACAGCCCTCCAGAGCCGGCAGTGTCCTGGGCACTGCAGGGGCTTTGGCACCTCTGCCCAAACCTCGAAGCACCAGAAACATGAGCCCCAGCTACCAGGTCTACCATCCCAGCCCCCCAGCAGAAGCAAGGAGGAGAGGCTTGACCTTGGTGTGTCAGGAGATACAGGGCCCACAAACAGGCTGTCAAGGGCAAACGCTCTAGACCAGGGGGACAGTAGGATAGGTTTGGGGTCAGGAAGGGCTAACTGATGGGCCTCTGGTTAAACTAAAGCCACTTTTTTGGTTAAACTTCCACATTGCAAATTTTTTATGTCCATTTCAGAGCCTGCTTCTCCAGTTTCCACCAGGTCCTACTGCCTCCCCTGCCCAGCCTCCAGCACCAGCCCTGCCTCTGCCCCACAGGCTCCGAGCAGAAGGCAGCTGGGCTGGACGCCGTTTCAACCTGGCTCAGGGTGCAGAGGGGTTTCCGGAGGCCCCCCCCCCAACTTCCTCCAGCAAAGAGCTGCAGGGTGACCCGCGGCTGCCTCCTGCCGCTGGGGGTGAGCAGAGGGGCCCCGGGACACACATGGCCTCAGGCCCCCCACAGCCACAGATGAGCAAGGACAAAGGGGCTGTGGGGTCTTCCTGCCTGCCTCTCCACGCCACCACCTGACCCGCCGGGCGCACGGCACACTCCACGGATGAGCCCCACCGTGCGGGCCCAGGCAGCAGAGACGGCTCCCCCGGCCTCCCCGGGAACCCCTCCGCCCTCGGCTGAGGCGCCCAGGCCGTGGTGAGAGCGTGCACCCTGGCCGGACCAAGCCTGGCCAGGACACTGGGCAGCTCCGAGGCGCCCAGGAGAGGACAAGGCAGCCGGGCCAGCTCAGTTCAGTGGGTGCTGCGGGTGCCCTGCCAGAGGCTCTCTACCAGGCAGGCCCGCCCACCCCACCCCAGCTGGGGGCCGCAGCTCACCGTGTACACCTATAACCTTATCCAGTCAAACACCCTTGGCCAATAGGTGCTCTGCCCAGAAGCCTGGGAGGCAGCACACACCCCCTCCCCAGGGCGCGGCCAGTGGCTGACCCACCTGGGTGAGAAAATTCAAAAGCTTGGTGTCTGGCTTGCCTCAGGGAGGACAGCCTGCAGCGCAGCTCAACTCGAGTCAGGAGCACCCGCGCAAGGCAGGACTTTCCCAGGGACCACGGCCTCCCTCTGTCCCCTCCCCTACCTCGCCTCCCAGGAGAGCACCCTGTCAAGAAACCAAACCCGCTCTCGGGCTCTGCTTCTGGGAAGCCCACCTAAAGACCCTGCCTTCCTCCACGACACGGCAGCCCCCTGGAGAATCCAGAACACCCTGGACTCCAACTTCAGCCACAGGGAGAAGAGTCCATGGATGACAGAACACCTGCCCAGCAGCACGGCGCCCAGACACCGAAGACTCAAGATCACGCAGCAACACAGAAAAACGACTGGGCTTTTACATTCGCTGGCGGTTGGTGGAGAAGGAGGTTCCCAAGTGACCCGAATACCAGGTTTGAGCTTCGAGGAGAAAAATAAGTGACCAAAAGGAAAACAAAATGGTGACTGACTGTGTTACCGTCAAAGGATTATGGGGGACGTCCCTGGTGGTCCAGTGGTTAATGCAGGGTGCCTGGGTTTGATCCCTGATCAGGGAACTAACATCCCACATGCCACACGGCCATAATAATAAGAAGAAAAATATCTAACTGTACACTTAAAATATATGCAGTTTATTGTATGTGAAAAAAATAAGTTTAAACTTAAAAAAAAAAAAATAGAACAGAAATATGTCGGCACCAACTTTTTCATATAACTGAGAAAAGGGCCCGATCCATGATGCTTAAAAAATGCAACAGGCTCTGCATGTGCTCCTAGAATTCAGTGCTGGGTTCTGTTCTGGCGGCTGGAAAGCCCAAAAGAAAAAGAAAAAAAAAGGATTATGGGATCCTTTACTTTTTCTCCCTTTTCCCAACTTTCTCTCTCATGTCATTTATATAAGGGACGCCTTAAAAAGAAGCTCATGAAAGATGCTTTGGAGCCCTTTCAATAACATGAAATATCACGCATCAGGAACTTGTCACATAACCAGCAACCCCTTGTGTGAGGAGAGGGGTTCAGTCAGGTCTGGCCAATGAGCCAGAGGCTGCAAATCCCTGAATGGGGTGGGCCGGGGGGCACAGTCTCAAGCTCAAGACCGTCACTCTTTACTCGCCTCCCCCAGAGCACTACCCTCTTTGAGGCTCAGACGGAAATGTGGGCCGTTTTGACTTGATGCTCTCATAGCTCTCCTGACCTTACAATGGCCCGATTATTTGATGTTATAAAATCAAGAAACAAAAGTAAACTTAAAGCACCCAGCTCAGGCACGCAGTGATCCCAGGAACCTGGGAGCCCGTCGGAAATCCAGAGGACAAGCAAAAACTTCCCCAAGGTCCAGGAGGGTTTTCATCTTCTGTTCTTCCCCTCACAGACGTCACAGTGAACTCCTTGTGTGGAGAGAGGCTATCTTCCTCCCACGTGTAGATGAATGCGGACAGAAAGCCTGTCTGCACACCCACTCTAAAAACTCCAGAGGAGACTCTTCAAAAACTAAAGCAATGCCTGACTCACTAGGAAGAGCATATTAAAATAAAGAAGACATCTCCAATGCTTGATTGACAGAAGGTTTTCCTGTGAAGTTAAGGGGGAAATCACAACCACCAAACACCTCTGAGACACTTAAGATCCGCAGTCACACATTTGCAATAAAAACTATGGATGAGATTCAAAACAAGTTATAAGATACTTAGCACTCCTCGGATGCAACAGAGATTAAGAATTTTTTTTCCCTTCCTCCTAAGAAGCTATACAAGTAAATTAAAACCCACCAGTTCTTCTCAGAAAGGAAATTGCAGTTAGGAAAAAAAAAAGTTGTTACTTCAGAAACAAAAAACACAGTTCTAGAATCTCAGAGGAAGCAGCATACAAATACATCCAAAGGGATTCATTTGAAGCCAGCTGTTTTTAATAGCCAGCCTCCTCTTTCTTGCACCTCCCCTCCCCCCCTCATATCAAGAGAACAGACAACTTCAACCAGGGAACAAGGAGGATCACCTGCAAAGCATGGACAAACAGGTGATCTCCCCACACCACACAGGGCCCTGGACAGGGATGAGAGACAAGTTAAAGCCCAAATCGCCCCTGATACCAAGCCCTGCAGCCGCAACCCTCCAGGCCCAGAAGGCACTAAATTCAAAATGCATTTGGCTGATATGGCCTGTCCTTATTTCAGCAGGCGAGCTTCAGAAATCAAATAGGTACCAGTAACGCACGTAAGGGAGAAGGCCGTCTGAGCTTTAGCACCAGGCTTGCGGATGTGCACAGGCTACTATCGCTACACACTTAACACTCGTAATGTGATCACACCTTGACTAGCCTTGAAACAGGGAACCTGAGGGAGAAGCAAGGGTGTAGCCCATGGCGGGGCACCCCCTCCTTTTCATCTCCAGCACGGCAGCCGGGAGGTGTGTGCCGGGCCTCGGTCACACCCAGCACTGCCTGCACCCTGCTAAGAAAGTTCAGGCCGCCTTCTTCTCCATCTGAAGGGCTGGACCACATCACCCAGCTACCTTGGGGTGGGGCGGACCTCTAGTTTCATTAGCTCCTGGGGTTCCCACAGCACATGTGCCACAACTGGTGCAGAATTCCTGAGTTCACCGCCCCTCCCCTCCCCCCAGAAGCTGGGAATCCGGGCCAACCCTGCTCTGTGGACAACCTGGGGTAAACCACCCAGCATTCCCTTGCAATTCTCATCTATAAAACAGGTGTATTATCTGTTAAAACCCTAGGGCTTCCTCCGAAAGACCTTTCATCAAAGGTTTACGTTCCCCCCAAAGACGCTGAACGAGCGATTCGACTCCCACACACGCCTTCCCCACTTCTTCACAGGCCCAATTCCCACACCGGTGCGGCGCCAGGGATGAGCCCCGGTCACCAGACACACTCCAGAGAGCGCAGTCCCCGGCCTAGGGCTGTGCAGGGCCCCGACCGCCTCTCCCGGAGCCCGGCCGAGAAGGGAGCGCGACCACGTGGGCGCGCATCCCGGGCCCAGCAGCTCCGGTGCGACCCCCCCCCCCGGGAGGAGGTCCGTCCGCAAGCCCCGGGCCGGGCAGGCCCTCGCCGGCCCTCCGCCGCGCCCGCCGACCGCGCGGCTCCCGCTCCCGCCAGGGCGCGCGGAGGCCCGGGCGGCGCCCTGCGCAGGGGCGGAGACCCGCGCGCGCACGCCGCCGGGTCACGCGGGGCCGGCCGCCGGGCCGGGGGCCGCCCGGCCGCCAAGCCGGAGCCCGGGGGCGCGCGCCGGCGCACCTGCTGCGCGGGCCCCGCCGGGCGCGCCCGGAGCCGCGGCCTCCGCCCCGCGCCCGCGCACCTGCCGCGCGCCCGCCCCGCCGCCCGCCGGGCCCCGCGCCTCACCAGCGGTAGCAGCCCTCCGAGGCCTCCAGCGTGAAGTTCACGCGCGTGGCCCGCGTGAAGGGCAGCAGCACCTTGGGGATGTTGAGCTTGGCCGCCGGCGCGCTGGGGCCCAGCGCCAGCAGCCCCGAGAGCGCGAGCAGCAGCGGCCGCAGCCCCCGGCCCCGCGCCGCCATCCTCGCCGCGCTTCCCCTCCCGCGACCCGGCGCCCGGCCGCCCGCGCGCTCCCCTCGCGCCCTCCGTCGCCGGCCGCGCGCGCCCGCCGGCAGGTGATAAGCGCGGGAGGGAGGGGGCGGGGCGACGGCCGCGGCCTCGGGCCACTTCCTGGGCCCCGGCGGGCCCTGAGCGCGGGAACGGGGCGGGGGGGAGGAGGGGGCCGGGCTCCCATCCCCCGGCCCCGGACCCTGCGGGGCGGAGGGAGGGGCTGGGGCGCGCGCCCGGGGCCACGCGGGGGGCGGGTGAACGCGATGGGGCGCGCGCCCGAGCCGCCTCGCGCGGGGGGAGTGGATGCGGCGCAGGCCTGCGGGGCACCCCCCGACCACGCGGGAAGCCCGGCACCGTTTTCTGGCCGCCCACTCGTACCCCTAGTTTCAAACTCTTGGTTTCAGACTCTCGGGCGGCACTGCACGCGGATGTGGAGCCTCGCAGCCCCTCCGCAGCCATTCCCTCGGCCGGGTTCTGCGCCTCTGGCCAGTGAGCCTGGCCAGGGCCCGGCAAACAAGTCCGCCAGGTTCCCAGAGCTTGAGCTCAGTCGGGGAAGGCCACCATCAACACGGAAAGGAACAGGCCCCCAGGAAGTCTGGAGTGCGGAGCGCATCCTCGCCCGAGCATCCAGAAGCGAGGCCAGGTTCCGCAAGGGCAAACGACCTGCTGAAGCGGCGGGGGCCCTGTGGCTGCTCCCTCCCCCTCAACCTCCTCCCAGCCTTGCCAGGGAGACGTTAGGATCCCCAGTTCTCCAGGAGGAAACAGGGTGATTTGGCCTGAAGACCACTCAGCCACGAAGCTCAACGCTGAGCCTCTCAGATCCGAAAGCCCTTGGTTCTCTGCGCTGCACCGTCTTCCGGAAGCCGTGGGGAGGTTACCCAAAGGGCAGATTTAGGGCGCCAACACGGCCAGAGCACACACTACCCCTCCCCTGCCCCCAGCAGAGAGAGAACGGTCAGCATCACTGAATTCTGCGCGCAGAAATCTTAGCTCTTAAATTACAGGTTGTGCTCTATGTTCGTAGCTGTCTTGGTCAAGAGTTGACACCTGGGTGGGCTCTGCAGGTACCCTGTGCACCAGTGCCTTTCAGAAGTTAATCTGCTTCCGGGAGGGCCCAGCCTAGTGGGAGGTCAGGAAGAGGCGGGGTAAGTGCGAAGCGGGCCCAGCCTATATGAAGGGTCCAGGAAGTGTGACCTGAATTGTAAGCAGGGAGGCACATTGATGTCCCTGCCATAGAAGGGAGGGAGAAGCTGAATGTCAATCAGGCTGCGCAAGGCTTCTTGGAGGAGGTGGCCCTGGGCTGGGCACAGACAGCTCACTGGGTTTCAGAGAGGCCCAGATGATGTGAGCCTGCCCTCAGGCGTCATACGGCTTTTCGATGGCGAGGAGGGGTGTATGGAACCACCCTCAAACCCTAAAGGCCCCAGACCAGAGATCTCTTGGAGCTGGGCTCTTCCCTGTGTGGAACCAGGTGCTCTGGGAGGGGAAATATCAGTGGGTTCTCTCGTCTAAAGAAACAAGAGTTGTTTGGAAAAAGCAGCCCCAGAGCCGGTATCTGTGAGGAATTCTTAGTGTTCTTGTTTGCATATGTTATTGATTCATTTTTTAGTAAATAACAGGTGGCTTAAGCTAAAAAGGCTCAAAAGGGCTCATAGTAAAAGTGACTCCCCCTTACTGCCCCTCACCCAGCACCCTTCGCAGAGGCAACCAGTGTTTTCTGCTTGCGTATACTTCCAGACAGATTTTATGCATATACAAGTAAACACGTGTGTGTGTGTGTGTGTGTGTATACACTTAAAATTCATGATACAACTCGTCATGTTCCAATTCTTCCCATTTAAAGGGGCAAACCAGGAACCTTGCCCAGGAGGTAAATAAATACGGGGGACTCGGCAGGGGAGCAGGGGTCTGAAGCCCAACCGGCCCATTAGAATCACCAGTCCCTTATACCCCATCTTTCCCGATCTTCTGACCAGTGAGGAGAAATCAGTAACGTGGGTTTGTAGATGAAACATCTCGATTGTAAATGAATGCAATTAATTTTTTAAAAACAAACATCCGCACTCTTCGACTTTTATCCCAGGAAAATGAAAACTTATGTTTACACAAAAGCTCATACAGAAAACGTCCAAAGCAGCTGTATTCATAATAACGCAACACTGACAACAGCATAGAGGTCCCTCCATGGGTGATGGTTAAACAGACTGGGTCCATCTGCACCACGGAATGCTACTTGGCAATAAAGGAGCAAACTACTGACACACTGAACAACTCGGATCTGCAGGAAATTATGCTGAGTGGGAAAAAAGCCAGTCGCAAAAGGTTACGTACAGCACAATTCCATTCACATAACATTCTTGAAATGGCGGAATTATACAACTGGAGAACAGGTGAGTGATTGACAGGGGTGAGGGCCAGACCTGGTAGGGGTTGGGGGGTGATGTGGCTGTAAAAGGACAACATGTGAAATCTTTGTGGGGATGGAAATGTTCTAGGTCTTGACTGCGTCTGTGCCACATCCTGGTTGTATTATTGTCCTACGGGTTTTGGGGGTTTTTTTTAAGTTAAAGTATAGTTGATTTATAATGTGTTAGTTTCAAGTGTACAGCAAAGTGGTTCATTTATATATTTTTTTCAGGTTCTTTTCCATTATAGGTTATTACAAAATATTGATTATAGTTCCCTGTGTGTCCTGTGGTTTTGCAAGAGGTCACCATTGGGGGAAACTGGGAAAAGGGCTCATGGGATCTCTCAGTATGTCTTAAGCATGTCTCTCTCACCAATTTGCAAGGCAGAAATAGAGACACAGATGTAGAGAACAAACATATGGACACCAAGAGGGAAAGCAGGCGTGGGGGTGGGGGGGGTGAATTGGGAGATTGGGATTGCCATATATACATTACTAAGAAGAAACAAAAATCAAATTGTACACTTTAAATATATGCAGTTTAATGTATGTCAATTGTATCAATAAAAGTTCTTAAAGAAAAAAAATGTCTCTATGTCTTAAAACTGCATGTGAACCTACAGTTATCTAAAAAGAAAAAAGTTTACTTACACAAACAAAAAAGCAAACATACCAGCAGGCCTAGCAAAATAACCCAGGTGGACACAGCTTGCAGACCACCTGTTTGCTTAGTTTAAGGTGATCAGGAAATTGCCCCAGCAGGAAACAACAATGGGAAGCAACAAAATGATGGCTAGACCATCCTCTCATCTGAGATGTTTTCCTTTGTGTTGCCCTTAACCCTCCCGCTCCCGTTTTCAACTGCACCTGCCTCCCTGCCTTTGGGCGCCTTCTCTGGGCATCAAGGGGTTTATCGGAGATTCCAGGAGACAGCGGGCGTGGCCTGAGGAGGCCATGCTGCCCCAGGCACAGAGACCCTCGGGGATGGAAGGGACCCCAGATTTGTCTACCTGATAAATAAAATGAGGTAGGAAAATGACTTCTGTCAGTGCCTTCCATGCTTAGCATTTCCTACCACTCGGAAAAACCTGACAGCATCTGAGTACTACCTGTACTGTTGTTTCCTAGTTCTCTTTAAATCAAAGTTTAAGAATATTTTAAGAAGGAAACTTCTGTAAATAGAAAAGCGGTATCAGTTGCCAACATAGCAGGAGCCATCAAATAAATACAATGAAACGAAGGGATGCCATTAGGTTACAAGGAGACACTGTTTCCTGCCAAAGGCTCCAGCGGGAGAGGACCAAGCGCTGGAGGATAGGGGCCTTTCTCCTTGAGCAAATAAGGGTCAAGAGGGAATTTCAAAAGCAAGAAATTTGTTCCTACTGGCATGTTGTCATATTAGAACCTATCTACCATCTTTTTGTAACAAATATATATTTTAAATTGTGCATTGGAGAAGCTCAAGCATTCACGATCGTTGATAGAACAGTATAATGAAGCCCCAGGCGCGACCATCCAGCCCCGTGACCACAGTCCATGCCCAGCCCTGCTCCTTCTGCAGCCAACCCAGCCCCCTCCAGGGTCATATTTCATCTGTATCTCAGTGTCTGTATCTCTAAAAGATAAGGACTGTTTTATATGTACACTATAACTACGATACTATTATCACATCTAAAAAGTGAACAATAATTCCTGTCATAAAATATCCAGAGTTAAAACTTCCAACTGTCTCATAAACATCACAGCTTTTTTTTTTTTTTTTTTTTTACAGTTTGTATTTTCAGAATCAGGATCTAAGTAAGGTTCACTCTCACATTGCAATGAGTTGAAATGAGCTTTTAATCTCCAGATTCCCCCTCCAGCTCTCTGTCCCTCCTGGCATGGTCTGTGTCATGTACCCCTTTCTGCTAGAGTCAAAGTTCTTCTCTAGAGCACCCTCACTCACACCCAACCCACCCCCATCTGCAGCACCCAGCCCCGCAGCAGTGGTTTCCCTGCTGCACGAGGCCGCAGCTACCTTCGGGTCACGGTCCCTGGGGACTGAGGAAAGGGGGGCCCACTGTGGGCCTTCAGCACCACCTCTAAGCTGGAAACCTCGACATTTGGGGAAACAAAAAATAAGAAAAAGGCTGGGAGCATTGGAAAGGCTTCAGCCTTGGCAAAATGCTTTCCAAAACTTCATCTTGTGTAAGATAATGGCACCATTTAATGACAGAAATCACTGCTTTTTATCAATGCCCAGACATGCTGCCTGCTCGCAGGATCTAGTCTCTATTTGTGCATGTACTCTCTCAGAACAGTTCTCTCATACTTGACACATCCATCCTTTGCCGGGGTCAGGGACTGCTTTGGCCAGTTAGCTGCCCCTGGACCGCTGAACCCTTCATCCTCCCCTGCCTACTCTCTTCATCCCCAGAGGCATTGCTCTGGGACAGTGGCTGCAGGATAAGCTGACTGCAGTTTCACACCATCAGGCCCCCTCAGAAGTTCCGGCACGTGTGTTATCTCAGCTGGCTAAGCCTGACACTGGCAGCCCTGGAGGGATACACAGGGAGTCCTCAGACATCACCAGGCCACCAGAGCTGGAGGGGGTATGTCCTACCCCTGGTTTCCCAGATGGGTCCCGCCTACCAGGCAGCTCACACTGGTGCCAGAGTGGTAGACACAGAACACAGCACATGTCTGCCTGGCCCTGCTCCAGAGCCTCCTAGATGCCTTTGGCAGAAGCGTGCAAACTCCTTCCATGGTCCTCAGGCCCTTCCAGGTGCCTTGCTTCCCACACAGCATCACTTCTCCCTTCTCCCTCCCAGGTCCTCTCCTCCCATCTGGACACACCTGGCTATTTCATACCTCCAGTAGCGTACCTAGCGCATCAAACCACTTAGGGAGGAACATTTTTTTACACACTCCTTTATAAGACAAAATTATTTTCCGTAATGTATGTTAAATATGGGAGTTCCCTGGTGGTCCAGTGGTTAGGACTCGGCGCTTTCACTGCTGTGGCCCTGGGTTCAATGTTCAATCCCTGGTTGGGGAACTAAGATCCCACAAGCTGCCCTGCGCAGCAAAAAAACAAAAACAAAAACAAACAAACCAAAAACCCATTAAATGCAACATAATAATGGCTGGAAAAAAATAACTTTTTAAAACTTTGATTGAGCTTTGTATACACAAGCAAGCCAGCAAAAGCATGTTTTTAATTAAAAAAATGAAATAAATATTATAGCCAAAAAGAGAGTCATTTTTAATTACATTAATGTATTTTTTTAAAAACTTATACTTACATATTGGCCTGTTGCAATAACAAATAACATGAGTGTGTACTGGTTAATTTAGTAAATAAGAATAGTAACAAACAAGCAATTTTTATTCTTTTTTTCTTTAAGAACTTTTATTGAGATACAATTGACATACAATAAACTGCATATATTTAAAGTGTACAATTCGATATTTTTTTCTTATTAGTAATATATATATGGCAATCCCAATCTCCCAATTCATCCCACCCCAACCCCCCTGCTTTCCCCACTTGGTGTCCATATGTTTGTTCTCTACATCTGTGTTTCTATTTCTGCCTTGCAAACTGGTTGATTTGCACCATTTTTCTATATTCCGCATGTGTTAATATACGATATTTTCTTTTCTCTTTCTAACTCACTTCACTCTGTATGACAGTCTCTAGGTCCGTCCATGTCTCTACAAATGTCCCAATTTCTTTCCTTTTTACCGCTGTGTAATATTCCATTGTATATGTGTACCACATCTTCTTTAAGAAATTTTTATTCTTAGCCTAACATGAAAATTCAGTAAAATATTTCAGGTAGAAGGTAAGATTTGCACTTAACCAAACAAAAATATTACCCTTACAGTTTGCACTCTGTTTCACTGTCTTAAAATCTAAACCAAGTAAGAGCGGTAAGTGGGCTTGTAGGATGGCCGAATAACAAGTTGTTTTCTTTGTCTTAACAATCACGGTGCCATCACTGAGTATTTCGAATCTGCTGTTTAGGCCTAGAACTGAGAACCACGCTAGGAGCTGGAGACAAGAACTGTGTCTGAAGCAAATTCAAATGATTCCAAAAGTCACAAACTTATTCTGGAAAAAAACACATGAGCTAAATCCATATGTATGGGGGGGTTGGGGGGTGGGCAGACTGTGTAACTAGGAGTTTTCAGAATTAACATCCATGTATAATACATTGTGTTGCAGCATATATTTTTAAAGTGTGTGATCTTAATGTTTATATATTATTAAAATTCAACAGTGCACAGACAACTGAAGTAAAAACAGAGAAATAGTACCATATGAAACTTTAACATTTCTGTGCATCAAAGGATGCAGTCAACAGAGCCAGAAGGCCACCTGTGGAATGGGAGAAAACATTTGCAAGTCACACATCTGATAAGGGGCTAATATCCAAATATAGAAAGAACTCCTACAACTCAACAGCACCAACATAAATAACCTGACTTAAACAAACAAAAAAATGGACAAAGGACTTGAATAGACATTTCTCCAAAGAAGATATGCAAATGGCCAACGGGTACATGCAAAGGTGCTGAACACCATGATCATTAGGGAAATGCAATAGAAAACCATGAGATCTCCTCTCACATCCATCATGATGGCTACTATTAAAAAAAAAAAAAGGCAAAACCAGAAAACATGTTGAGGAACATGTGGAGAAACTGGAACACTTGTACACTGTTGGTGGGAATGTAAAATGGTGCAGCTACTGTGGAAACCAGTATGGAGATGCCTCAAAAAATAAAAAACATAATTACCATATGATCCAGTAATTCCGCTTATGGAACCCAAACAATTGAAAGCAGGTCTCGAAGAGATACGTTCACAGCAGCACTGTTCACAGCTGGAAGCAACCCAAGCATCCATCGATGGATGGATTAAACACAACGTGATGTATACACACACGGAGTACTATTCAGCCTTGAAGGAGGGAGTAGTGACACATGATACCATACGGATGAACCTTGAGGACATTATGCTCAGTGAAATAAGCCAGTCACAAAAGGACAAATAGGAACAAAAAAATTCCATTTATATGAGGTCCCTGGAGCAGTCAGATTCATAGAGACAGAAAGTCGGATAGTAGCTGGGAAGGGGAGCAGAAAATGCCACCCCAAAACGTGACACTCTGGCATGTAGGTCCTTCTGAACGGAAGACAGTCATGGCCCAAAAGACTCAGGAAGAGCTGTTTACCTTCCCATTAAAGAGCTCTAAGAGAATTAGAAGGCCTGGTCCAGGAAGAGAGCTGCTGCCAGAGGTAACCACAGAGTGTGAGCTGGTGTGGTGTGCTGGGGGGCTTGGCAGGGCCTGACCCCGTCGTCCCACAGGGCATGACAAACCTGTGTTCACGGAGCACTTGTCCTTCCTCCCCCTGGAGCCCCAGAGCCCTGGCCCTTCACCTTAGCTCACCTTAGCTTCACCTCCATCGCCTGTCTTGGAACCTCTCATGTCTGTGTGAGGCTCCCATAAATACGCACGAAAATAAATGTTTTTCTCCTGTTAACCTGTCATAGGTCAATTCAATGAACAGACTAGCCAAAAGAACCTAGAAGGGTAGAGGAACAATTTTCCTCCCCTACAGTTGCCAGGGGTGGGGGGGAGGAATAGGAGGTGGTGTTTACTAGGTATGGGGTTTCCCTTTTGCAAGATGAAACGCCTGGAGAGTGATTGCAAAACAATGTTAATATACTTAACATTAAGGAACTGCACACTTAAAAATAATTAAGATGGTTAACTTTATGTTATGTGAACTTTACAATTAAAAAAAAAGATTTAAAAAACCTCTTAACGGTAGCCACAGCAATTCTTTAGATCTTAAACCTACAGAAGTTTTCAGGGATTTGTGTACTTGAACCCTGTGTGATAAACAAGAAATACACAGTGTGTATTTTATCACTGATATCGTTTACTATTCTCGTGCATGGCGGTCATAAAAACCAGACAAGCTTCTGCCCATCTTGTTAGTGTTTTCAAAATCTCTGTGGACAAGGCATCCTCACTGCTGCGGGCGGCCCCTGCCCACCCTCAGGCACGCTTGCTTTGAGACCTTTGCAAATGATGGTCAGACGCTGGCTCTGCTCCCTGTTGGCTGCGTGGCCTGAGATCTGTCAGTTACATCTTCACTGATAGCATGGCGTTCCTCGCAGTATCCAAGGCACAAAGCTTCCATTAATAACACGTGTGGCATCAGGCCAGTGCTAGCAAGCTACGTAGTCAAGTACTCACTCCAGGAGGAGGCCCCTCCTCACCGTCAGACAGAAAACACTACTCAGATTTCTTTAATTTGAATTGTTTCCCAATATTTAAAAATCAGGCCATTTTATACAAAATCTAGATTTATAATGTCTGCTGCCAGTGTTGGTAGGAACGTGCTGGGGATGAGCGGCAGCCGCCTTTGAAAAGGAAGGTTTGTGACCGCCCCAGTTTGCCACAGGCCCCACCACTCCCTATTGTCCACCTCAGCCAGCTTTACGTTATACATAAATAAAAACTCATAGCCAGGAAACAGTGTCAGGAAACGTTCATTTCACACACAGCCTCACCAATGCAGTGATGGAGAGGAACTTTAGCCTTTTCCATAACTTCCCATGTGTTCACTGAAGGGGGAGCCGCAGTTGTCCTGCCAAGCTGGCAGCAGCCTTCAGGTTGACTGCCCTCCACCTGAGCTGCCCGTCAGAGGGAGGGTGACTTTCTATGCGATGCTCCCGTCTCCCTCCTGGCCCAAGGAGCAGGCTTACTTGGTATCATTTAACAGATCAGCCGGGTAAGTTTAGCTTTTTTTTTTCTTTTTTTTTTTTTAATTCTTGGTATGCAGGATCTTAGTCCCCCTAACCCCCTGCAGTAGGAGCGTGTAGTCTTAACCACTGGACCACCAGGAAGTCCCTGAACTGTTGACTATAACACAACATTTACATCACAAAGGCACACATTAGACTGTGGTGAACTGTAATGTCCTTTAAGTCATAACTGACTTGACTGGATAATTTAGGTTTTGTGGTTTTGCATCCAGTGGAAACTTTTAAGTTTAATTAGCTGAGTGGTTGGGGGGGGGGTGCCTTTTCTCCCATTGTGACCCTGGGGACCGTGAATGCTTCTTGTAGGATTGATAAAGTCAGTGTTGGTCTGTCGTGAGGGGAAATTTCCCTCTTCCCCCCTGGAGTTCCCGTGGCTGGACTCATAATAACCTTGACATAAGACACATGAATAGGAGAAAAAGAAATCAGTGTTTAACTTGTGCTCATAGAGGTTTCATAGAAATGGGACCCAAGAAATGGCCAAAACAGGCAGCTTTTATATTTTTTAAACAAAATAACAATCAATTTGTGAGGAATTGACAGGACAAAGAAACTTAGGCTTTGGGTCCTTAATTAGGGAAGAATCTAAACAGAGTTAGGGCTTGGGGTGGTAAATTAAAGAAGTAACAGGTTTGTTTGTACAGACCCACCACCCTGAACTCCCTATTCCCAATAAGGGTGTCCTTCTACCTCCAAATGCAGGGAGTGGACATTTCACAGGAGAGATTTATTTCCTGCTTTCAGGACGATGGAGAAAAGGGTCACAGGGTCCCTCTTGTAGCAGCTATCTCTTAAGTAATTTTATTTTTTTTTTCTAGGCTTACAATTTCATCACTTTTTAAAAAAATTGATTTATGTATTGGCTGTGTTGGGTCTTCGTTGCTGCACACGGGCTTTCTCTAGTTGTGGCGAGTGAGGGCTACTCTTCGTTGCGGTGCACGGACTCCTCACTGCAGTGGCTTCTCTTGTTGCAGAGCATGGGCTCTAGAGCGCAGGCTCAATAGTTGGGGCTCACAACTTGTGAGCTTAGTTGCTCCATGGCATGTGGGATCTTCCCAGACAAAGGATCCCAAGGATCGAAACCATGTCCCCTGCATTGGCAGGCGGATTCCTAACCACTGCGCCACCCAGGACGTCCTCTCTTAAGTAACTTTAATTCAAAATAACCAGTATGCCATTAAGGTATATTTGGGGGTGGCCTGCCGTGGCAACAGCAGAAATCATCTTTAATTGAGATTTCTTAGCTTCTCTCCTACCATTATTATCTCAGGGAAAAAGATAAGTTTATGAGACTAAATGCAACTTCTCTACGAACTGAAAATTAGAATTACTTGAATATGGTGTTAGAGTCCGTTTGTGGTGTGCTAAAGAAATAATACTGAAAAGATAGATAGACGTACGAACAGACAGTTCCCAGAAGAGAAGATCCCAACGGCCAATACACGGAAGAAAAGCTGCTCACTCCCTGCACCCAAGGACATGCAAATTGAAACAGCAATGAGCTGTCTTTTCTCACTGATCAGATGGGCAAAACTTCTAAAGTCTGACTATATCAAGTCTGAGCAAAGACAGGGGAAGTGAACTCTGCGCAGCTGGTGGAGGTGTAGATTGCTTCAGTGCATCTGGGGAGTTTTTCTCAGCACATATGTCTGCAAGCCCTTATTAACAATCACCAAGACCAGATGCATTTCAGAATTTTTTGGGTTTTGTTTATTTTTTTAGTTTGAAAAGTAAAAGGTGCAGAAACGCATTTTTACATCACCACTTCCAGAGAATTCAGGAGCAGCACCTACCGTCAACACTTGGATTTTTCTTCAGTAAAACATCAATATTCACACTGAATGGGCCAAAGGTAGACTTGAACAGCCTCAGCGCATTTAGGTCAGTTTTCACTGCAAAGAACTTTGTTGCAAACTTATGGGGAAAGTGGTTTTAGAGTTTTGTTTTTGTTTTTGTTTGTTTGGGGGGGATTTTGTTTTCTGTTTTTTGTTTTTGTTTTGTTTTTATTTCAGAATAGTGGGGAGGGATCTTGGATCTGTATTTAGTAAACTTGAACAACCTAGCAATTCATCTCCTAAATTCACACCTTAGAATATGGGATTTGAACTTTTTTCTCAATTAAAAAAATTTTTTTATTGAAATATAGTTGATTTACAACATTGTGTTAATTTCTGCTATAAAGCAGTCATTCAGTTATACATATACACATTCTTTTTCATATTCTTTTCCATGATGGTTTATCACAGGATATTGGATATAGTTCCTTGTGCTCTACAGTAGGACCTTGCTGTTTATTCCTTCTATACATAATAGTTTGGATCTGCTAATGGGATTTGAACTGCTTTGAGTGCAACCCACCGAATAAGAAACACAATTCAGGGACTTCCCTGGCGCTCCAGAGGTTAGGGCTCTGCACTTCCACTGCAGGGGATGTGGGTTCAATCCCTGATTGGGGAACTAAGATCCCACATGCTGCACAGCATGGCCAATAAAACAAAAAACAAAACCGAAAACACACAATTCACATGTGACCCAATTCACACATGTGTGTGTATGAGGGAAACAAAAGTTTCATGAAACAGTTATCTACCTGCCTACGGATGACCACTCTGATATCTTCTATTTCGCATTCCATTTTTTGAACTTTTAACATGTAGGCACAGTTCTAAGCATCTTCCCTATATTTCATGTTTTCAAAAGTTGTTGGATTACAATTCAACCATAAAAAGGCAACCCAATTAAAAAATGAGCAAAGGGCCTGGAAAGGCATTTTTCTGAAGAAGACATACAAACAGCCAACAACACACAAGGGACACATGGGACGACATCCAACGTCATTAGCCACCAGGGAAATGTGAATCAAAACCACAACACACAGCATCCCGTCTACTTGGACGGCTATGGCAACTGAAAAAGAGACAATGCCAAGTGCTGGTGAGGATGCGGGAAACTGGAACCGCAGGGAAGGAAAAACGTCTCTCTGCTGTGTTAGGTGTAGTGTTTGGGGCCTGTGGATTAAACCAACAAAAGGCAGATTAGCAAGAAAAAAAGACAGACTTTTATTCATGCAGGTGTTGGGAATTCACAGAAAAATGTGACTCTGAATAGAAAGACTTAATAGGGGAGAAGGATGGTGGAGGGTGGGGGAAATGCTTCTATGGGGAGAAAAAATGGGTTTCTAGAGGAGCAAATGGGAAATAAAGTTTGTGATAATGTTTGTTTAAGCAGGTAGGTTTTTGTTCTCTCTGCTTCTTGGCCAGTAAAACTCCCCTAGAGAGGAGGTTTATGGCAGCCTCACTTCCAGAAGTTTCGACCTTTAATCAAATAAACGAAGCTCTGAAACGGCTCTTTCTGCAACTGTGAACCTCAAATGTCTTTCACTTACAACCATCTTCACATCAACTCTGGGGGCCTAAGTGGGCCGCCACGGGGGCGGGGGCGGGGAGACCCTCACAGAGTGCTGCTGGCAGCGGAAATGGTGCGGCCTCTCTGGAAAGCAGTCTGGCAGCTCCTCAAAAGGTAAACATAGAGTCACCCTATGATCTAGCAAATCCACTCCTAGGCATGTACCCAAAAGAAATGAAAACGTTCCTCTACACAAAGACGTGTATACAAATGCTCACAAAGTTATTTGCAATATCCGAAAAGTGGAAACAAACCAATTGTCCATCAGCTGATGAGTGGATAAGCGAGTGTGGTCTCTCCATACAACGGAATGTTATTCGACAACAAAAATGAAATAAGTGCTGGCACACACCGCAACATGAATGAACTCTGAAAGCATATGGTCAGTGAAAGAAGCCAGTCACAAAATGCCACACATTCTGTGATCCCACTTATGTGAAAGGCCCAGAATCCAGAGAAGCAGAAAAACAGACTAGTAGTTGCCTGGCACTGGGGGTGGGGCAGAGAGTAGAAATGGGGAGTGACTGTTAATAGTCCTAAGGCTTGTCTGGGGGGCTATGAGAACATTTGAAAATTAGAGCCTGGTGATGGTCGCACAACTGTGAAATACCACAAAACATGGAACTTTAAATCCATGAGTTTTACCATAAGCAAAATATATCTCGATAAAGCTGTTAAAAAGAGTGTGCTTGAGGGCTTCCCTGGTGGCGCAGTGATTATGAATCCGCCTGGCAATGCAGGGAACATGGGTTCGAGCCCTGTTCCTAGAAGATCCCACGTACCACGGAACAACTAAGCCCGGGCACCACAACTACTGAGCCTGTACTCTACAGCCCGTGAGCCACAACTACTGAGCCCGCGTGCCACAACTACTGAAGCCCACGAGCCTAGAGCCCGTGCCCCACAACAAGAGAAGCCACCAAGCTGAGAAGCCCGCGCATGGCAGCAACGAGTAGCCCCCACCCTCTACAACTAGAGAAAGCCTGTGCGCAGCAACAAAGACCCAACGCAGCCAAAAATAAAATAAATAAATAAATTTATTAAAAAAAAAAAGTTTGGTTGAAACCCCTTACATTGATTTCTCACTCAACTAATAGGTTATGACCCACAGTGAGGCAAAATGGCTACAGAGGAAGACTTACGTGTGTACACGCAGATGTGAAGAAAGATGTTTACTGCAAGACTGCTGGGAATGTAAATAAATTGGAATCACCTCTAATTTCACTAAGTGAGAGATTGCATGAGTGAACTATGGCATATTTGTGGGATAAAATACTGTACGACAGTTTGAAAGGATGAGCCAGCCCTACAGACCGACACCGTGAGATCACAAAATCACGGCGCTGCATGAAGCAGGCGTGGCGGCAGGGATACTGGGGGTTTGTGCTGTCAGGATTATTCTTTCTCTTAACCTGAGCGGTGGTCCCATGAGTGTTCACTGTGCAACATTCTGTGAAACTGAACACTTTTCTGTATCTGAATAACTTATAATTAACTTAATTTTTTTTAAAAAAAGGAAATGCAGAATGTTATATACAGCTTGATGGTGTTTCTGTAAATTCTACAAACATGGCAATCAATACTACTGTATCCATCCATGTCCCATCGGGAAAATAGAAGCCATTCTAGCTATTTTGAGCAGAAAGGTATTTCGTGCAAATAATTGCTTTCAAATGTGTTGAAAGAGATGAACAATAGGAAAAAGGAAATAGTACTCAGACACCAGGAGGCTGTCTCTACCCCTGGCCTGAGGCCAAGAGCTCACAGGTACCACTGCCCCACCAGAAGCCCTGCCCCGACCATGAACTCAGGAGCCTCAGCTCCGGTTCCTGCCACTGCTGGTGCAGAAAGGAAACAGAGTTTCTTTCTTCCTCCCCCCTTACAACCTCTCTCCGGTGCCTCCCCCAATCCCGCAGACAAGGAGTCGGTAGATAGTTTGGAAGCTTCTGGCCCCACATGATAAAGCAGAGAGCATGGAAGGGCAGGCACAGGGCGGACAGACAGAACCTATTGTTTATACAGGAAGGATTCCCACCCAAGTCACAACAGTGATTAGAGCCAACTGTATAACAGTTTATTTCTTTAACAAGTCAAAGGAGGACCGATTGTCAGTTCTGAGTTTGGGGACAACAGGTGCTTGTTTTATGATTATGTTTATTTTTGTATATTGCCTTGAATTCTAAGTCTACTAAATTCTAAAAGTCTAAATTCTAAAAATTCTATCATAAAAGAATTTACTGAAAAGGGGAATGTACCAAAATACGAATGATGTTTGTGTTAGGTGGTAAACCTAGGGAATTCTTTTTAAAAATTTTCCAAATATTATTTGATACCAGAATTAAGTTTATACTGAAGCTTTATGGCAAGGAGTCTCTTGGTTTTTTGCCTAATTTTACACGAGTGGAGGATATGCCATGTCAAGAAAATCATTTTAAGCTCTTGTAAGTATACGAAAGATCAGCTTTAGACATCTGTTGGTGCAGACAGCAGACTCTCAAAAGAAAAAACGATGGCAAAGTCAGTGGATTGCCTTTTCTTCCAGCACATATCTGTCGAGATCCCCGGGACACGCCTCTCCAACGGATGACTTGGGAATACGGAGGTGGATAAAGTGACATTTCAGGCTGTTTGCAGTGCGATATTGTGATTTATAAGAAATACACACACTTGGTCATTCTGATAAACAAATATGTACTTCTCATATACAGTTGGTCTTTGTCCACAATTTCTGGCTCAAAGTTTCCAAAACCCTTGGAATTTCCTGAGAGATAAGAGCAGTGGGAACATCATTTGTTATATTCATATTTGGTCTCTTGTCTTCAGCTTCAGAGCCATAAAGGTGAAACGGGAGTCTTGTTATTCATAACAAGCCCTTTTCTGCCTCAATGAGGTTTATGTGGATAGGTGACCTAGGAAACCATCTAAGGATGGGGCTGGTTGCCAGGGGAACTAACCTTGAATAGAGGGGTGGGACTGATTCCCAGGAGGGGAGAGGGGCTGAAATGATCACCAGTGGTCAGTGATTTAATCAATCGTGCCTGTGTGATGAAGCTGCCATAAAAACCCCAAAGGAGGAGGTTTGAAGAGCTTCCAGGTTGGGGAAGCAGAACGCTTCCAGGTGTCAGTGTCACCATACTTTGGGGATTTTTACACAGGCCTCATCACGTAGGTATGTTTGACCATTAAGGGAATCTCCAGCCCCACTCCCCTTCCCAGAGGTTACGGGGTGAGGTTGACTGTTCCAAGCTTCTAATTGTGGCTTCATCTTTCTGGGGACCAATCCCCATCCTGAAGCCATGCAGGAGCCCACCAAGCATCACTTCATTAGAACAAAAGACACTCCTATCACCCAGGAAATTCCAAGGGATTTAAGAGCTCTGTGTAAAGATCCGGGGTTGAGGACCAAATATTCGGACAAACGATGCTCCTGGTACTTTTATCACTTGGGGAATTAAAAGGGCTTTAGGAGCTCTGTGCCACGCACTGGGGGCAGAGACCAGCATACACATTTTCTATTATTTCATAGTAAGCAATTAAAACCAACCCCATTTCACAGGTCTGGAAACTGAGCAAGGCCAGTGGCTTCTGAAAGGTCACATGACCACTTGGTTGGTAGAATAAGAATTAAAACCCAGTTCTGGGATAGGCAGGGTGGGAGGCAGTCGCGGGAGGGAGGGGATGTGGGGATACATGTATAAATACAGCTGATTCACTTTGGTGTACAGCAAAAACTGGCACAAGTGTAAAGCAGTTATATTCCAATAAAGAGCTTCAAACAAACAAAAAATCCAGTTCTCCTGGCACCTGGGCCAGTGCTAAGGAGATTCCCAATGACACGTTTTTTAAAAAATGAGAATTCTTTTCCTGTTTTCGTTCTCATTTGGGGTGTGAAGTGTCCATGAGAACAGGAACTGGACCCATCTGCATCATCTCTTCCACACTAATTAATCTCAGTTTGATTTTGTTCAGGTCAGCTCAGGGACACACCGACACGAGGACATCGGTCATTAGAAAAGATTGAAAGAGGAGGTGCTGTGAAGTGCTCTGCTGTTCTCAGGTGCCACTTTCTGACCCCTGAAGTGGGATGAGACGCTTGCCTGTCACAGAACTGCATGTGTCTTTCAGCAAAAATGGGCTGCATTTGGATGCTAAAGAGATGACATCCTGAGAAATCTGGGCTTCAAAGATCAGGTTCTTTTCCTCTCAGGCAGGAGAAAATGACACCCTGCGTGCACCTCAGCTGTTAAGTTTCCGGATGCTGTTGTCAACTCTGACATCAAAGCA
Organism: Hippopotamus amphibius kiboko; assembly: GCF_030028045.1. Taxonomy (NCBI): domain Eukaryota; kingdom Metazoa; phylum Chordata; class Mammalia; order Artiodactyla; family Hippopotamidae; genus Hippopotamus; species Hippopotamus amphibius. The sequence continues at coordinate 2,530,040 of NC_080198.1, forward strand.
CAAGGCAGAGCCACTGGGAATGTGTTTTCAAGAGACGCAGCAAATGCACTCTTTCGTGATCACTCCCATCTTACAGGGAAGGACGCTGCGACCCCAAGAGGCAGAGTGAGGTGCCCGTGACCCCACGAGCCTGACGCAGACCTTGGCCCCAGTGCATATTCCTGTATTTGGGGGCTGTGGTTGAGGTGAGGTTAGAACACTCCACACACCCGACAACAAGAGCATTTTGTTTGCTGGTTTAATTATTTCTTTTTTTTAAATCTTATTTATATATATTTTTATAGAAGTATAGTTGATTTACGTTTCATGTGTACAGCAAAGTGACTCAGATGTGTGTGTGTGTGTATCTATCTATCTATATATATCTTCAGATTCTTTTCCATTATAGGTTTTATAAGATATTGAATATAGTTCCCTGTGCTATACAGTAGAACCTTGTTGTTTACCTATTTTATACACAGGAATTATTTCTTTTCAGACAGGGAAATGGATCACATTTCTGCTTAAAATATTTTCATGGTCTTTAGACCAATGACCAGAAAATTGTGAATAATAATTCACCCACCCCCACCCCACCCCAGGAGCACCACTGAGGATCAGCCTGACACCACCCTCGCCCCCACCGCTTGGCCTCTGCACGCCTGACACAGGCGCACGGGAGAGGCGGCACCGAGACACAGCTGAGCTTGAGGGTGATGCCCCGACTCCACACCAAGCCTGACAGCCTGCACCCCGGTCCTGCCTCCTCCACTGCGGACGGCGGGGCCTTGGCCAAGTCACCCTGCCTTCCTTCCTGTGCTGAGAGAGCAGATCACGCACCTTTATTCTTTCTTGACACAACTGCTTAGAGTCGCATTCATCAGGGTTCTCCAGGGAACCAGAATAGGATGTGCGTGTGTGTACGTAAATGCGTATGTACCTTTCAAGAGATTTATTATAAGGAATGATTCACACGGTTAAGGAGGCTTGCAGATCCTAACATCTGTGGTCTGCAAGCCTGAGATCAGGAGGGCCGATGCTGCGGTCCAGTCTGAAGGCCGGAGAACCGAGAGAGCCAATGGGGTAAGTTCTGGTCCAAGGGCAGGAGAGGACCCAAGTCTCAGTTAACGAAATTCCCTCTTACTCAGCCTTTTTCTTCTATTTGGGTCTTCACTTGACGGGACCACATTAAGGAGGGCAATTCACTTTACTCAGTCTACCAATTCAGGTGTTCATTTCATCCACAAACACCGTCACACATGCACCCAGGATGCTGTCTGACCAAATGTCTGGGCACCCCCAAGACCCAGTCAAGCTGACACATAAAAATTAACCATCATAAGCGCTACTAATTTCTCTGAGCTTCCCACAATTGTGAAATGCTGCGTTTTCATGCTCCAGTTCAAAATATTTCAAAACTTCCCTTGTTACTTTGTTTTTTATTCACTGCTTATTTTATAGTAGATGGTTTGATTTTCAAATATTTTTGAGATTTTCTGGACAGCTTTTTAATTTTCTTTTTAATTGTGGTGAATACACATAACAGATATTATCTTCTTAACCATCTCTAAGTGCACAGTTCAGTGGCATTAAGTACATTCACATTGTTGTGCAACCGTCACCACCATCCATCTCCAGAACTCTTTTCATCGTGCAAAACTGCAACTCTGTCCCCAACAAACACTAACCCCCCATTCCTCTCTCCCTGAGGCCCTGGCAACAGTCTTTTTACTTTCTGTCTCTATGAATTTGACCACTGTAGGTACCACATATAGGTGGAATTATATAGAATTCGTCTTTTTGTGACTATTTCACTGAGCACGGTGTCCTCGAGCTTCATCCATGTTGCCGCATGCATCAGAATTTCCTTCCTTTTTAAGGCTGAACAATATTCCATTGTCTGCAGAGACCACATTTTGTGTGTCCACCATCTGTTGCTGGACACCTGGGTTGCTTCTACCTTTCAGCTATTGCGAATAGTACCACCGTGCATATAGGTATAAAAATATCTCTTGAGACTCTGCTTTCAATTGTTTTGGCTGTATATGCAGAAGTGGAATTGCTGGGCCATATGGTAATTCTATGTTCAATTTTTTTAGGAACTGTCATACTGTTTTCCACAATGGCTACACCATTTTACATTCCCACCAGCAATGCACAAGGGTTCCAATTTCTCTACATCCTTGTCAACACTTGTTATTTTCTGGGTTTTGAAAAATAGTACCCATCCTAATGGCTGTGAAAAATAGCTTATCTTTATTAATCTCTAACTGAACATGATTTGAGAGTTATTTCATAGTCCAGCATGTGGACTATATGCAATGTATATTTCATGACTACTTGAAAAGAATGTGTATTCTGCAAGCGTTCAGTGTAATAGTCCATAAATATCAATTAGGGCAGTTTGTTGACAGTGTTGTTAAATATTCTATATCCTTACTGATGTTTCATTTACTATCTTGTCTGCTGAAAGGAGGTGTTAAAATATTCAATATTATGAACAACTTTATGCTAATAACTTTGACAACCTAGATGAAACTAACAAATTCCTTGAGAATCACAACTCAGTGAAATGGATACAAAAAGAAATAAAAAATCTGAATGAGCCTTTAACTGTTAAAAAAAATTAACTCTGCAATAAAAAAACTTTCCCACAAAGAAAAATCCAGGTCAAGATGGCTTTTCTGGGGACAGTCTATCAAACATTTATGGAGGAAATAATACTAATTTACACCATCTCCTCCAGAACATAGAGGAAGTGTAGCTGTTCCCGACTCTTTTTTGTGAGCCAGCATAACCCTGATACCAAACTCTGACAAAGATATTACAAGCAGAGAAAAGTACAGATCAATACCCCTCTTAAACACAAAAATTCTTAACAAAATATTAGAATATACAATCCAGTAATATATAAAAATATAACACATTGTAACCAAGAAGGGCTTATCCCAAGAATGTGAGTTTGGTTTAGCATTCAAAACTCAATCGGCGGGGCTTCCTAGGTGGCGCACTGGTTGAGAATCCGCCTGCCAATGCAGGGGACACGGGTTTGATACCTGCTGTAGGAAGATCCCACATGCCGCGGAGCAACTAAGCCCGTGCGCCACAACTATTGAGCCCATGTGCTGCAACTACTGAAGCCCACGCGCCTAGAGCCCGTGCTCCGCAACAAGAGAAGCCACGGCAATGAGGAGCCTGCGCACCACAATGAAGAGTAGCCCCCACTCACCGCAACTAAAGAAAGCCCGCGCACAGCAAAAAAGACCCAATACAGCCGATAAAATAAATAAATAAATTTTTTAAAAAATTAAAAAAAAAAACAAAAACGCAATCAGGGGACTTCCCTGGTGGTGCAGTGACTAAGAATCCACCTGCCAATGCGGGGGACACGGGTTCAATCCCTGGTCCGGGAACATGCCACATGCTGAGATGCAACCAAGCCCGTGTGACACAACTACTAAGCCTGAGTGCCACAACTATTGAAGCCCGTGCGTCCTAGAGCCCGTGCTCCACCACAAGAGAAGCCACCAAGCTGAGAAGAGTAGCCCCCACTCTCCTCAACACCCACTCATGATAGCAGCTTTCAAAATGAAGTAGGAAGAAAACTAGCAAAGCGCATCTATGAAATATGCAGTTACCAACCTGCTTAATAGTGAAACGTGGAAAGCTTTCCTTCACATCTGCAACAAGGCAAGGATGTCTAATCCTACCACGTCGATCCAACATTGCATTGGAAATTCTAGCCAGTGCAGCTAAGTAAGGGAAAAGAAAGAAAAAAGAATCCATATTGGAAGGAAGAAATAAAGCTGTTTCTATTTGCCGGCAACATGATCCTGTACACAGAAAACCCAGAGAATCATAAAAAACAAAAACAAAAAACTACAAAAATTAGTAAGTGCATTTAACAAGGTTAAGAAGAAATTTTCCTCTACCCTTCTAGGTTCTCCTGGCTGGTCTAAGCATTAAATTGACATGAGACAGATGAACAGAAGAAAATCAAACAAAAGTTTAGTAACATGTACACGTGGGAGAGACCCAGGAAAACTGAGTAATTCAATAAAATAGCTGAAGGCTTCACCTTAAATGCCATCTTCAGCGAACGACCAAGACGATGCTGGGGGTGTGGTCTGGGACTTCAAAGGGGAGGAAGGCGATTCACACAGAGATGGAAACAAGGCAATTCACACGTTTGGTAAACAAGTGGTTGCTGGGCCTGCAGAGCCAATGGGACACAGAGAGGAACGTGAACCAGCCGACGTGGCTGAGTTCCTCCTGGTGCACACACCTCGATCGTGTTATCTACAGGTATCTGTGGAGATAGCTCCCTTCCTGAACAGGTCCTCTATCTACATTCTTTTAGGCAGTGAGGGGGATGTCAAAGATTCTTCTGGAGTCTTTTGGGCCTTGACTATTTTCAACCTGAAATAACCTGCATGCCAAAGAGATACACTTGCAGTTGGCAAATTTTGCTTCTTTACCCAGGATACAAGATCAACATACAAAACTTGAGTTTACATACACTAGCAACAAGAAATTGGGACAAAACTGTAAAAGCACATCATCCGTCATACCGCTGTCAACAGCAATTGGCACCTGCCGTCTCCCTCTACGAAGATTAAATGAGGTGCTGCCGCAGCTGCTGACTGCCAGCGTCCCCCTGAAAGGTGTTCACGGCGGAGCGCAGAAATGAGGCCCTCTGTGCTCTGGGAAAAACTGGCAGAACAGGTCTTTAGGTAGTCAGATATTTTCAGGACGCAACTTTATGAGCCCAAGTCTCGTATCTCCTCATATCTAGAAAAATACTAAAAGCCTTCACGGTGATGACGGCTCCTTGCGGCTGGCAGTAACCTTCTGTAAACAATATGTGCTTGATTGCACGATTTTGCCTTTCACCAAACCACATGTATACTGAGCTTCTCCCCGAGCCTCTTTGGAACAGTTTCTCAGAGCTATCTGGGATGCTGTCTCCCAGGCTGCAGTCCTCATTTTGCCCCAAATAAAACTTAACTCGCAACTCTCACATTGTGCATTTTTTTTGTCGACACACCATAAAAAATATCACATACTTAGAAATTCATTTAATAAAATAAATGCATGATTTCTACATTGAAAACCATAAAACCATACTGAGAGAAATTTTAAAAGATTTAACTAGATGGATGGATACACTATTCATGGAATGGAGGATTAAAAATTCGTAAGATGTCCATCATCCCCAAATTCACCTATAATTTTAACACAAATCCAAGAAAAAAACTCAGCAGGCTGCTTAGAAGAAACTGACAAGTGGATCCAAAATTTCATTTGAAAATGAAAAGAGTCTAGAAGACCCAAAATAATTCTGAAAAAGAACAAATTTGGAGGACTTACACTTTTTTAAGAGTCACTGTAAAGTCATCAAGCTTTTATGGCATTGACATAAGAATAGACAAATAGATTTATGGAACAAAAGAGTCAGAAAGAGATCCTCATGTACATGGTCAACTGAATTTTGGCAAAGATATTAAAGTAATTTAATTGGGAAATGCAAGCCTTTTAATGAATAGTGCACAAAAACATGAAAAATAACTTGAGATATAGCTGGAACCATAAATCTTCCAGAAAACATGGAAGAATACCTTTGGAACCTTGGGGCATGCAGAGATTTCTAAGTAACAAAACCATAAAGAAAAAAGCGGTAAACTGGATTTCATGAAAATTTTAAATTTCTGCTCTTTGAAGACACTGGTAAAAGAATGACAAGACAGCCACAGACTTGGAGAAAATATTTGCAAAGCATGTATTTGATAAAGGACTTGTACTCAGAATAAGAATTCTCAAAACTAAATAAGAAAACAAACAATCCAATTAAAAAAACACACAACAGATTTGAGTAAACACTCCACCAAAGACAAATGGGTGGCAAATAAGTAAAGGAAGACTCAACATCCGGAGTCATGAAAGACACATTAAAACTGCAGTGAGATACCCTTACAGGGCTATCAGAATGGCTAGAATGAAAAAGATGGATCAAACCAAATGCTGATGAGATTGTGTTGAAATTGGATTCCTCCTCGCAAGCTGGTGGGAATGTGAAACGGTATGCTCTGGAAATCAGCTTGGCGGTTCTTAATGAGTTGAACATACACCTACGATACGACCCAGCAATCTCACTCCTAGGTATTTACACACAGAAATGAAAGCATACGTCTCACAAAGAACTGGATACAGATGTTCATATGGGCTTCCACTGATTTAGTCAAAAACTGAAAGTACCCATGTGTCCATCAACAGAAGGATGAATAAAGAAACTGGTTCATCACACAATGGCATATGTCTCAGTAATGAAAATGAACAAGGTATTGATACCTACAGAAATGTGGATGAATGTATAAATAACTGAGAAGAATGGGGAGAGAGGCCGGGAGGAAGGGTGTGAGGGAAGTTCCCAGAGAGGGAAGCTCTGAGAGAGGGAGGGTGAGGGAATTACTGAGAGAGGGAGGGTGGAAGGGAAGCTCTTAAAAATACAAAAAACAGACACTAAACTATGCTGATGAAAAGAAACCCAACAGAAAAAGAGTAACAGTGTATGATACCAAATGTATACAGCCATGTAGACAATGCAAACTCATCTACAGTAACAGAAAACAGATCTGTGAGTGTTTTAAGAGATGGGCTGGAGGTGGGGAAGGGAGGAATCTTAAAGGGGCATCAGGAAGGTTTTGGGGGGGGGGTACTTCAGTACCTTGATTGTAGTCTTAGGCTTTCATGGTTTACATACATCAAGTTTTGTTGAATTACACACTTTACATATGCGCAGTTTATTGTATGTCAGTTATACCCCAAAGCTGTTTTTAAAAGTGAAAAATAATTCAGCAAGAGGAAACTGAGAGAAAATATTCAGAATATTTAGCATCTGACAAGGGAATTGTTTCCATATTATCCAGAATATAAAAACAATTCAACAAATTAATACTAAAAAGACAAAGAGTCCAATAAAAAAAAAGTACATAAAAACGAACAAACATTTCATAAAAGGTACACAAATGGCCAATAAGTACATAAAGAAGTGCCCACCATCATTAGTCACCAGAGAAATACAAGGTGATACCACAGTGAGACAGCACTTCCCCACCCGCTGCAACAGCTGAAACAAAGGAGAGTGACAGTCCCAAATGCTCCCAGGGCTGTGCATCAACTCAGCTCTTACCCAGGGGACTTTGAAACGGACAATGGCTTCCGGAGAGTTCGGCAGTTTCTTATAAAATGAAACAAACTCTGAGCCAGCCATTCCAGCTAGATATTTACCCAGTTAAGGCGATGTGTCCACGCACAAAAAAATCTTTTATGCAAATATTCACAGGAGCCATACTCATCACAGCTGCAGATGGAAGTAACCTAAATGCCCATCAGCAACAGGGCGCATAACTAAATGGTGGTGTATTCATGAAGTGGGTACCAGTCAGCAGTAAAACAGAACAAACTAGCACCAAGCGTGAAGGTGCAAACAACTCCTCAGGCCATAATGTTGCATGAATGAAGCCAGACACAGACACAGTATCCAAAATATATGAAGAACTCATACGACTCAATAGCAAAAAACCCCCCAACTAATCCAACTTATTTAAAAAGGGGCAGAAGACCTGAACAGACATTTTTTCCAAAGAAGATACATGAAAAATGCTCAACAGTACCAGTCATTAGGGAAGTGCAAAGCAAAACCACAGTAAGATACCACCGCACACCCGTTAGCGTGGCTATCTGCAAAAAGACAAGGAATGAGAAGCACTGACCAGGATGTGGAGGGAACGTAACCCTTGTGCACTGTTGGTGGCAGTGTAAACTGGTACAGCCTCTGTGAAAAACAGTACGGAGGTTCCTAAACATTTTAAAATAGAACTGCGATATGATCCAGTAATTCCTGTTCTGGGAGTATAGCCAAAGGAAAAGAAAACACCGACTGGAAAGTACATCTGCACCCCCGCATTCATAGCAGCATTATTTCCAATAGCCAAGCTATGAAAGCAACCCAAGTGTCCGTAGATGGATGAATGGATAAAGGAAATATCACAACAGAATATTCTTCACCCACAGAAATGAGGCGATCCTGCCATTTGTGACAGCATGGATGGACCGTGAGGGCGTTACGTTAAGCAGTAAGTCAGAGAAAGATAAATGCCATGTGATCTTACTTACATGTGGAACATACAACGAAACAAAAACTTACAGAAAAAGAGATCAGATCTGTGGTTACCACAGGTTGTGGGGGTGGGGTGAGGGAGGTGAAATTGGAGGAAGGTGGTCAAAATACACAAACTTCTAGTTATAAGATAAATAGCTGCTAGGGATGTAACATACAGCATGGTGGCTACAGTGACCACGGCTGTATGGTGTAGAGGAAAATTATTAGGAAAGGAAACCCTGAGCCCTTTTTATAGGGAAAAAACATTTCTTCCATTTCTTTTTTATCGTAGCTACATGAGATGATGGATATTAGCTAAACTTACTGTGGTGATCATGTCACAATTCATGTAAGCCGAGCCTTTATGCTGCACTCCGGAAACTCATCAGTGACACGTGCCAATTATAGCTCAATAAGAGTGGGGGGAAGAGATTGGGATTCCAAGGGAGTATTTCCACGTCTGTGTCCTAGATGCCAGGTGAGGGGGTCTGCTTTCTTCCAGGAATTAGGTGAGAGTTTCACCTGCTCTGTCCCAAATCAGAGAGTCCACGGAACGTGGGGAATGAAACCCTGGGGCAGGTACCGGGGCCCGCTGTACCTGGGAGCAGTTGTTTCATACCTAGCCACCCCCAAACCTCGTGGCTCAAAAAATAACCACTTCTTATTGCTCGCAGCTCTGGGGGTCAGCGGCAGGGGCGGGGGGCGGGGTCCTGAGCTGAGCCAGGGCTGGCAGATCCTAGCTGTAGTCCACGGGCACCTCAGCCGGGCTGGCAGGCCTAGGATGGCCTCCATGTGCCTGGCGGCTGGCCACGTGTCTGTCATCCTCCAGCAGAACAGCTTGGGCTCGTTCACAGGGCAACTGGGCTTCTTTCAGTGACAGAGGGGGAGCGTGAGGGGCCTCTTTGGGCTTGTTCCCGAGCCAGCCTCGCTCCAGGGGCGTTGTAACCATCGAGGCATGCTGTGAACCACAGACTCCGCCTCTTGACGGGAAGGTGGGCCACATCAGCCGGCCAAGGGCAGGGGTATCAGAGACGTGCACATCAAACCACCACGAGATACCACTCACGCCCACCAGGAAGGCTGCAATCAAAACGACAGAAAACAACGTGTGTTGGCCAGGATGTGACGACATCGGAACCCTTGCGCACTGTTGGTGGGAATGTAAAATGGTGCGGCGGCTGAGGACAACAGGATGGCGGCTGCTCGAACAGTTAACCATAGAATTAACGTGATGCAGCAACTCCTCTTCTGGGAATATTCAGGAAACACTTGAAAGCCGTGTCTTGAAGAGAGAGCTGTACACTTATGTTCACAGCAGCGCTATTCACAAAAGCCAAAAGGTGGAAACAACCCAGTGTGCATGGACGGATGAATGGAGAGGCAAACGTGGCCGGTACAGACAGTGGAATAGCATTCAGCCTTAAGGAGGGAGGAATTTCTTCCTGACACATGTTACAAAACAGACGAACCTCGAGGACCCTAGGCTAAGCGAAATAAGCCAGTCACAAACGGGCAAATATTGTATGCTTTCACTTACATGAGGTCCCTGGGGTAGTCGAATCCATAGGGACAGGAAGTAGGACGGTGGGTGCCAGAGGCTGGGGGAGGGGGGTGGGGAGGTGTCATTGACTGGGGACAGTTTCAGTTTTGCAAGGTGAAGAGTTCTGGAGATAGGTTACACCACAATGCGAAGGTACTTAACACCACTAAACTGTACAATTAAAAAGTTAAGATGGTCAACCTTATGTTATGCGTATTTTACCAAAATGAAAAAAAAAAAAGGTTCAGATATTGAGACTAGCGGAGGGTTGGGACTCATTTTGTAAAAGATCCACCACACTTGGGGTCTAAGCTGTGGGAACTTCCCAGGTTACCTTAACCTCTCTGAGGCTGAACTTTTTGGGGCCCAGGGCACGCTGCCTCCAAATATGCCTCAATGGCATACGGATTATTTTAAATTAAGGTACTTAGCAAATGGCCGATGCAAGAGGGACACTCTGACCCTCCTCTCTGTCTCCCTGAAAGCAGGAATCAAGTCTCCCACGTGAAAGGTGCCCTCCCTGTCCCAGGAAATGGAAAGACATCCTTATTACCAGACACAGGGAATTCAGGGCCAAGAAGCCTCTATAAACAACCTTAGTACTTTTCTACTAATTTACTACCCAAGCCCAAACTTAGCTTAAATTCCTGAGGAGTTAAGCACCCAAACCTGTTTCTTTGTCCTGTCAATTCCTCTCAAATGTATTCTTTCTTTGCCTAAAAAGTATAAAATCTGCCTGCTTTGGCCACTTTATACGTCCCATTTCTATGAGACCTCTGTAGGTACAAATTAAATTTGTTTCTTTTCCTGTTAATCTGTCTTGGGTCAATGTTACCATTAGTCCAACCACAAGAACTCAAGAAGGATAGAGAAGGAATTTCCCCTCCCCCACAAACTTCCTTATTTCCATTTCACAGAGGTGCACGTGAGACAGCTGAAGGCCTTGCTCCAAGATTAGTACCTGGCTTTGGCTTTTCTCTTGGTCATGTGGTGCTTCAGCAGCCAGAACAACAGCTGTAGGCATTTGGGACCACCTCTCACAGTCTGCAAAGGACTTTCTCGCCCTGCATTTAGAGAATTTTCTTCCCCAGCTCTCATCTTGCCTGTCTCCTACTCATCACTCTGGTCCAGCTCAGCCATCACTTCCACCCTGGTCACTCCCCACAAAGTGGCCCCCCTCGCTCGGACTTCACCCATCACCCCGACTTCACCCATCACCCCATCTCCTCTTTCCCACTGCAATAATGGCTAATCTACATATCTTCTTAGTGTCTTTTGTGTGTCTCTCCCACCTAGAACATACATTCCTTGAGGGCAAGAAGGAATGTGTATTGGTTTGCTGTTGGTGTTGTTTATTTCTGTGTCCCCAGCAGCTCCAATGTGCTCACAGAGTATTTGTGGAATGAAGGAACTGGATCCTCAAAGTCCTATGAGATGGGGACAATCATCTTCATTTAACACACCAGAGAACTGAGCCTCAGAGAGGCCAAGTAACCTCCCAGAGTCACACAACAGGTAGCTGAAGAATCTGGGGCTGAAAGACAGACCACTCAACATCCTATCTTGTGACTATCATGGTGCAGAGATTTCCATCTGGCCCTTCGTGGGGAGGAAATACATTACCAATAAACCAGTCCCACAAATCCAGATGAATGGGAAGGAAGTGATTCACTTCCAGCCATGCAAGAGCAGGCAGAGCACTGCACAGGAGCGTGCCCTGACCCTCAGAGACCAGTAGGGTTTCGTCTTGTTACCCACTCCTGTGCTGTGCTACACCCGGTAAGTCACTGCCCTTCTCTGGGCCTCAGTTCCTCTACGGGTACAACGCAGAGCCAAGGGAAGGAGGGGACAGGTCTGGAAATGCTCTGCTAGGTCCATTTCAGAGGCCCCATGTCCTTTTGCCTTTCCTAGTGACCTGCTTACCTGTGAGTGAGCAATACTTGGGGTGCAAACCACTTTCTGTCTGGAAGCTCACCTGCTTGATGCCAAGGCAAGGCTGCACCCTGTGGCTCCCTGGGCTCACAAAGTAGGAGCAGGATGTGCCCTGATTTGGGGCAAACCCTACCCTGAAGGGAACTGGTACCTCCCTACTCACTCTTGTAAGTCTAAAGCAGGGAGGCGAAGAATTGATCACTCTGACTGGGGGGTGGGAGTCAGTGCGAAGAGACCAGACTTGCTGGGAGGGCCTGCCCTTCTTGAGTCTGGCAGGACACAGCACACTCCTCACGCGAAGGAGCCAGGCATGGGCCGTCATCAGAAAGACCCCACCCAAGCCAGTTTCCTCCCAAGACAGAGCAACCTCAGCAGAAAGGGCTGGAGCTGTGTGTGATTACTAGACTGGGCAAAGTTTGGAATTTTTACACCAGATAGTGACCAAAACCCAAGAGATCTGCCCCAAAGATGGGGAGGCACAAGTCTCCAGAGCAGGTTGGAAAGGGGCAGTTGTGAGAAAGACTAAAGCTGCTTCCTGCCTCCATCCTATTTACTGAGTCCCACAACGTGCTCAAACCCAGGTCACACTCGTCCAACGCATCTTAAAAATGCACTGAGGGAACTTCCTAGGTGGCGCAGTGGGTAAGGATCTGCCTGCCAATGCAGGGGACATGGGTTCGAGCCCTACCCCAGGAAGATCCCACATGCCGTGGAGCAACGAAGCCTGTGCGCCACAACTATTGAGGCTATGCTTTAGAGCCCGTGAGCCACAACTACTGAGCCCATGTGCTGCAACTACGGAAGCCCACGTGCCTAGAGCCTGTGCTCCGCAACAAGAGAAGCCATGGCAATGAGGAGCCCGTGCACCATAACAAACAGTAGCCCCCGCTTACTGCAACTAAAGAAAGCCCACGCACAGCAAAACAGACCCAACACAGCCAATTAAATAAATTAATTAATTTAAAAAAAGGCAAATGGATTTAAAAAAATGCACTGAAATGTACAGGCTTTGGGGTTACAGAGGCCAAATACCAACTCTGGCTCACTTAATCCAAGAGTGGGACTTATTGGAAGGGTACTAGGGACTCCAGGATGACTGGGAGCCTGGAGGAAGAGGCTGGCACTGTGCACCAGAAGCCAAGGTGCTGGTGGTAGGGGGTCGGGCAGCGGCATCTTTAGCAGAGGTCCTGCTGCAGGAGCAGGAGTGGGCCACTCTGCATGTCCCCATTTCCGGACAGTCAGTACGGCCTCCCACTGTAACCCGGCAGGACCTTCCCAAAACAGGCCCCCCCGCCATGTCCTCTGCCTGCCACTTTTCTGCAGACAACCTTCAGTCTCCTAGGCTCTGCCCAAGTTCCAAAGAGCACATTTAATCAGAGAAGTGAGAACATGCAGAAAGAAAGGAGAACAGTCAAGCAAGACAAGATAATAATAGTTTAGCCATTAAACAAAGTCAAGGACCTTTAGTTCCTCCTCAAGGACTACAGACGATACTTTTGAGCCATGTCCTTTGAGCTACTTTGCAGATACTGAAACCCCCAGCAGGTGGAAGAAATTAAGTGTACACGGCCCACAAGCCTGTAGACCCCAGACCACTTGGGACCAGAAGGTTGGTGATGTTGGCTCCCTCACCACCAGCCAATCGGAGGCACGTCCCCAAGCTGATCATGCGCTCCACAACCCCCTCCCTCACCCCATCTTTAAAAACCTTGCCCCGAAAGCCTTCAGGAAGCTCTGGCCTTTGAAGCAGGGGCTGCCTGGACTCCTTGCTTGCTGCCTGCAATAAACACTGCGCTTTCCTTCGCCACAACCCAGGGTCAGCAGACTGGCTTTACTGCACAGGCGGGTGGAGCCACGTTTGCTTCAGCAGCACCACCATTCGTGACCACGGCTCCCCGCTGAAGGAGCCAGCCCTGGGTGACAGCACTGAGTCGGCCAAACCTGCCTCCCACGCCTCTCCACACTCCCTCGGCGAGGCTGAAGGCGGCTGTGAAGGACGCTGTCGGTGGAAGCCCCGCTCTGTGCTGAGGCGCTCTTTCCCCGGCTGTCAGAACCCTCGCCCACCCGCCGCCCAGCTGGGTCCTTCCTCAGGGCACTGTCCCGGGTGGAGCAGGGCTGCTTCACCCAAACGAACCGCTCCCTGCCGGAGGGCAGCACATCCAGTGCGGGGACCCCGGGGCGGTGTGTCCTTCCTCACCCCCCACCTCAACTGGGCTCACCTCCGAGGGCCCTCCCCGCTCCAGCGCTCCCTCCACCACCAGCTCCTTGACCCAGGCATCCCCTGAGGTCTTTCTGCAACGGTGTGGCAGTAAAGCTGCTTGCTTTGCCCAGTCCTGCTCCCCTCCGTCCCCGACCCGCCTCCGTGCTGCTCTGCAGGGCACCTCCGTCTCCGTCTCCGAGACCGGCTCCCTGGGAACCCAGCCTGCAGTGCAGAGCGTGGCTCTTCCTCCTCTGCAGTGGCCGGCTCTATAAACTCCCTCCAAAGCTCCACGCCAAGGGGGGCAGGGACCACCCTTCCTTCCTGGGCCCCTCCGCTCCCCCTGCCCTCCTAACACAAGCCACGCACAGCCGCGGGGCCCGGGCCGCCCAGCCGAACACACCGCCCACTCTTGCGCAGCTGCGGTCACGTGACTACGTGGCGGCCAGTAGGCTGTGAGCAGAGTCACGTGAGTCACTCCTAGCCAATAGGATGTAAGTAGTCACACGAGCCGCCCTTGTCCAGTTGTATAAAAGCAGAGTGATGCCGCGGCTTTTGGGGGGTGGTGTCAGGAGTCCGGTCCTTGTGCTGCCCTGCTTTTCGGCTGCCTAGGCACATAGGACAGAGGGCAAGCCCGTGGAAGCTGGGACAGGGGTTTTAAGCCCCAAAAGCCGTGCATAGCGGCTGGCAGAGCAGCAGTTAGGGCGTGGAGTAGTCCAGAGTTGAATTATCTGTACTGAATCACCCACACTGAGTTTTATGAGCGAGAGAAATAAAACTCTAGTGATTTAATCTTGCTGTTATTTCTGGTTTTAGCAGCAAAGTTTTTGTCCCAGTCAATACAAAGCATTCTATAAAAGGAAGAATGGGTATTGAAAGGACAGTAAGTACAAGGGAGGGCCCTGGTTCACTGACAATAGAGACGGGGCCCTTAGAGGGCGTCTCAGCCCTGCCAGCCCCAAGGCTCAAGTTTCCCTCCCCTTGGACAAAGTTCCAGCACAACTAAGGCTTCCTGGGGAGCTGGCCCATGGTTAGAGGGAATTCAGGAGTATTGATCCGCTTGATGGTCCTGGATGGATGCCAAGGCTGGGGAACACATTGGAATTAATTTTCTTAGATGTACCTGGCCTAGCTTCCCCTTTCCATTTTCAGTGGGAGGTCAATAAGCCTTATCGCAATAATCAAGCCCAGGATTTTGCAGTCACAACTGCACATCTAGGAGCAAACCAGACAAGGGAAAAAGAAACCCCAGGTAGGGACTATGACTAAAGGGAGAAAAATTCATTGAAAAGACAATTTAACAACAAAACGAAGTGTAACTTGTGCTTTATTTAGCAGCTTGGGCATACAAATAAAGTCCACCTCTAATTTTTCAAATTAAAACACATTTGAGTCGGTACATATTAGATAAGTTGTTGATCATCCTGAAATTTTGGAAACCTTTGAGGCATTAGTCCCACAGTTCAAAGGAGCTCTTGAAAGAGAACTGGATCCAGCCTCTGGCAGGGCTCGATTTGGTTGGGATTACTTCCGTCCTGCCACAGGCTATTTCTGTGGAGCCGCAGTCCTCTGCAGCGCGGCCCTGGGCCCGTGTTCTCGCTGTTCCCGCCATTCCTGCCCAGGGCTGTTCCGCGATGTTTAAGGCTTGGATTCAGCCATTTTCCCCAAATCATGCCCACCATGCTGGGGTTCCTAGCTTGGATACAATGTACTCTACTCTCCCCCCACAGGACTAGGCCTGTCTTTGAGCCCCAGTCAGAAAGCCCCAGGGGTGATTTCTCCATTGGTGGCTCCACATATTGGTTCTTGCAAGGGGTCTTCAGTCAGGAACACCGCAGTCTGTGAGACAGTTTTACTGTCATGGAATCTCAAAAGAAAAAGGGCTGGGATCTTGATGACTTTGGGCCCAGGAGGCAATTTGGTCCCAGTGCAAAAGTTCTCAACTTTTCCCCAGGCACCAGCTTTGGTATCTAGTGGAGTCCATTATAATCTCCTGCTCCCAAGGCCATGGGTGCCCTCCACACTTGCTTTTTGGGTAAACTAAGTCAATAATTTAGTTATGTAAACTAACTTGGGTAAACTAAGAGGACCCAGTTATAATTCTTCTCTAAATAACACTTTGCTCTAAAATGACTTTTTGAGATCATCTAGACAAAGTGATATACAACTACTAAAAGGCAACTTTTTTTTACTTCAACACGAAACCAAAACCCTAAGTTCCTGTCGTTGGACACCTGCGGCACAAAGTAAAGGACCACTCACCGTCACTGCGCCCATCACAACTCGCAAAAGCGATGTCTGTGTGCTGCCTTCCTGTCCTTGAGGCCACACACAGGCTTATCTTCACAGAGCTGCTCAGGCATCTGGGCCAGGAGGGGACCAGCAAGGCAGAGAGCGAGACTGTGCTCGCTGGACTGACGCTGCAGGGTGACCCCTGAGGCAGCGACTACAGCAACGAGGCTGTAGATGGGACCTGCCAGCTCGTCCTCTTCCTGCCTGGGGTTAGCCAGGGGCCCTTCGGACTCCCCCAGGGCCCTAGATCCACCGGCTTGGAGGTGGAGACTCAAGGAAGACAAAGGGAGTCCTGCCTTCTGCGGACCTCGGGTTCTATAGCCCGCACGCAAGACTCAAATGCGTTATAGTCCATTTATCCTTGAAAATTCCTTAAATCACCCGAAATTAGCAGAAGTTAGGGCCTTCGGAAGTTCAAACGCTAATAATTGACTTTTTCTCTTTTCCGTTTGGCTATGACCTGGCTTGCCTTGGGACGGTGAAGACCAAGGTCTGATCTGAATGGGGCGGGACCTGGGAAGGGAAGGCTTAGGGGTAAAAAGAGCTCTCTCTTTCTCTCAGGTTGGATGTGCGGCAAGTTCCTTGTGCCTGTGATATAACTCCTGGGTGTAAATGGTAACGTGGGTATAGTAGGCATGGATATATTGTGTCATTTAATCTCACAGCGCTGTGAGGTGGGGGTGATTATTTCCCATCCACCCTTGGTAGGTGTGGAAACTGAAGGTCAGAGAGGACCCATGTGTAGCCACTTAATGACCCCTCCTCAGCCCGCTGGCTCATCACACGTGCCTGGACACCTCTAACCCCAGAGCAAGCTCAGCACAGGCTCAGGCTGGAGCTCTGTTACCCAGCACATCACAGGATGCCCTCTGCTCCTGGATCAGACCGAGGGCTGTGGCAGGCTGTTGGGGCAGGGTAGGTGCCAGTTCGGTGGACAGGACGCAGGGACATGTCTCCGAGGGGCAGTGCTGTGCTTTGCTCCTCTTCCACCCGTGAAAGACGGGGCTGAACAGAGCAGAAAGGCATGTTGGGCAGAAGGAAGAGGAGGAGGCCGGGAAGCAGAGCCTGCCTTCCTGGGGATTAGAGCGTGTGGCCGCAGGGTCACGTGGGTGGCGGTGCCAAGTCAGGGTGAGCCTCGAGTGCTGCCAGGAGGGTGAGCTTGGGGGGTGGGAGGGCCTGGGAGACGGCCCGCCCCTGAAAGCCCCGCTCAGGAGGCCCGGAAAGTGTGCCTAAGGGATCCCAAACGCAGTGGGAAGGTGCCGCCGTGAGAGGCACCAGCGCAGCGGGCACTCGAGGGCTGTGAACCCCACGTGAGTCCGTCAGAAACACCGTGCTCAGCCACTGGGTGGCTTCCGTCTTCATCTGAAGCCTCTCTCTGCTCACCGCCTAGCAGACTGGGGCGGCGTGTCTGTCCGTGGCAGGGACAGAAAACCCAGCTCACACGGCACAGAGGGAGTTTTGGGGAGCTGGCTGTGCGGGCGCTGACCTGGCTGCGGGTCTGGCTCTACCCCTCTGGGCCTTGTCCCCCCCGCCGCCCCGCTTTACTGCCCGATGAGGAGGAGTTGGCCTCCCTCTCAGCCAGGCTCTTTGAGTTGCCCCAGAGATGGTTCCCAGCAGCTCCAGATGCAGATTCTTTCTTCATTAACTTAGCAGCCTGAGTAGCGAAGCTGCCTTTTCCAAGAGTTCCAGCAACAGCCTCAGGAAGGGTTTTCTTGGTCTAGCTCGAGCCACATATACGTCCTTGACCACGTGAACTAAATGCCCAGCCCTGGAGAGCCCCTTGGACTGCAGGGTGCAGAGCACTGGCTCCCCAAATAGAAGAGATGGGTCCTTTTTTTTTTTTTTATAAAAGTCACTTCCTTACCGCTCATTTTTTATTGTGGTAAAACACACAAAATTTACCATTTTAACCATTGTAAAGTATACACTTCAGTGGCATTATGAATATGTACATTGTTGTGCAACCATTCCACTGTCTCCAGAAATTTCTCATCATCCAAAACCCAAACCCTGTACCCATTAAATAATTCTCCATTCTCCCTCCCCCAGCCCCTGGTAACCACCATTCTGTTTTCTGTCTCTATGAATTTTAGTGCTCTCAGGACCTCATATAGGTGGAATCATACGTTATTTGTCCTTTTCTGTCTGGTTTATTTCACTGTGTACGGTGACTTCAAGGTTCATTCCCGTTGTAGCGCGAGTCAGGATCGCCTTCCCTTTTAAGACTGATTAATATTCCATTGTGTGGATGGACCACATTTCGTGTATCCACTAGCCCACCATTGGACACTTGGATTGCTTCCACCTTGTGGCTATGGTGAGAAGTGCTGCTAGAAACATAAGTGTCCAAATACCTCTTTGAGACTCTGCTTCCAGTTCTTTGGGGTTATATACCCAGAAGTGGAATTGCTGGATCATATGGTAGTTCTAGGCTTAATATTTTGAGGAACTGCCCTAATGTTTTCCACAGTGGCTGCACTGCCGAGACCAGCTCGGCGACTCGAGGTGAGTGACGGGAGCCGCAAGCTTGAAGAAAACACAGACACAGACTGACGAGAACGATGGGACCGGGGGACTCAAGACCTCCAGGATCAAGAGCCTTGCTGATTCATCCCACGTGGCTTTTATTGAGTTCTTGGCTAACACTCCCAGGTTAATCCCATAAACAATCAAAGGCCTCGCATGACTGGGGCAATGATCTTTGTTTGCCTCCTGGGTCCGATTTGAGCAGGTGTGGATCTGAGCAGGGTGCGGATTTGAGCTGGGCGAGGAGAGCAAAGCAGCCCTGGGGGCAGGAGACCTCTCTCAGTAGGATTAAGGGTCTGTGCCCCACCCCTGTTGGCTCCTCTGCGACTGTGCCTGTCTTAGGTTGTCCCTCCCCTGAGGAATCTTACCCGTCTCTGGCTAACCAGCCATCCTCCAGGGCCAAACAGGGTGATATGAGGAAGGCTCTATGCCCCACCCCTGTTGGCTCCTCTGCGACTGTGCCTGTCTTAGGTTGTTCCTCCCCTGAGGAATCTTACCCGTCTCTGGCTAACCAGCCATCCTCCAGGGGCAAACAGGGTGATATGAGGAATGCAGTGAGAAAGGGGCTGCGCCCCCAGAGGGTCAATTTTCTGCCTATGCCCCCATAGTCTCCACGCCCCGCACCCTCAGCTCCTCCACCGCTCAAGCAGGACATTCTGCGTCCAGTTGCTCGGCCCACATACTTTAACATTTTCAAGGTTTCAGAAAGACTCCTGAATGTCTTCCCACAGCTGCACCATCTTACATTCCCACCAATAGAACATAAGGCTTCCAGGGTCTACATCCTCATCAACGCTGGTCGTTTTCTGTGTGTGTGGATGTGTGTGTGTGTGCTTAACGTCCATCCTAATGGGTGTGGGATAAGTATCTCATTGTAGTTTTGATTTTCATTTCTCTAATGATTAGTAACGTTGAACATCTTTCCATGTGCTTATTGGCCATCTGTGTATCTTCTTTGGAGAAATACCTATGTTAAGTCCTTTGTCATTTTTGAATAGCATTGTTTGTTTTTGTTATTGGGTTATAGGAATTCTTTATATATTCTGGATAGGAATCCCTTACCAATACATAATTTGCAAATATTTTCTCTCACACTCTGGGAGGCTGAGTTGGGTCCTTTTAACAAGGGAAGGTGCTGGGAAGACAATTCCACTGACGTCCACCCTATCGGTATAGGCTTCTGGAAGGTGGCAATTAGTCTGCTCTTCCGTCACATCAGAGACAAATCCGAGGCCCAAAGGAACAATAGGAAAGAGTCCACCCAAATTGATTAATTCAATCACCTTGAGTTAGTCAGATCCCAACCCAAATGGGAATTTGAAAGCCCAGTTTGTCCAAGGAATTATTCCCGCTCTTGCTGGAATCAAGCCCAGGTGTGACTCTTTCCCAAAACTGCACAGATTATTTTTTTCCTAAAGCATTTAATTCCTTATCAGTTCATAGCAGTCATAATTGAGATTTAGGGTGGAATTTCCCTTTATGGAAGGATTCTATAAGAAATAGTCTCAGGCTTTCTTTTTTATACACATGTCTTCCCAACGGCACTCTTATCTCTGTTTCTCATATTTGGTAGAGTATGTTACATACAGTAGCTTTTTTTTTTTAATTGAAATAGTAGCTTCTTTATAAATGTTCAAGATTGTAGCTCATTTTACAGTCTATAGAGGGATTTTAATTAATGTCCTTTCATTTTTGCTGACATCAGTCCTGAGAGACAACCAACCAGGGTTAACATGTCCATTTTATAATTCAGAAAACTGAGGCTCAGAGAGGTGAAGCAACTTGCCCAAGATCACACAGGACTGGGTGGCAGATGTGCGCTTTATACCCAGGCCTGCATTGCCCCCAGTCTCTGCTCTGATTGCTGCATCAGGCAGCCTGCATGGAGCAGAATGGAACAGAATTCCCCATCTGGGGTTATAGTTCTCAGATGAAATACAAGATACCTAGTTAAATCTGAATTTCAGATAAGCAACAAAAAAATTTTTAGTATAAATATGTCCCATATTGCATGGATGCCCTTACATTAAAAAAGTCTTTGTTGTTTGCTGAAATTCAAATGTAAATGAGCATCTTGCATTTTCATTTGCCAGACCTGGTAACCCTAATTTGGGAGACACCTTCAGTGGCCACTAAGGCCTTGAGAGGGACAGAGATTTGCTCAAGAGCACACGGGGAGTTAGTGGCACACGCAGGATGGAGGCCAGTCTGCCTGTTCCCTGGTCCTGCCCCTCGTGGTCAGGTTGCCACGTGCTCTCAAGTCCCAGGAGCAGGGGTGGTGGTGACAACAGCTGCTCCCTCTTCGAAGGCTGCCTACAAGGCCCATCCCCTCCCCAGCTGTCCTACCTACCAGGCAAAGCCAGGAAGCAAATCCCAGCTTGGAGCGATGAGAACAGCAATGTCACACTAATTTAGAGAAGGTGGTGTTGACTGAGATTTCCAGACAGGGAGCATGGGCTGCTCAGGAAGCAGATAATTAAGCAGGAGACTCCAATTAAGAAGCAATTTGAGTGTTAGCAGCAAACCCCAGCCGCAGCCAGTGCAGCAGAGAGATCCGGGGCTCAAACAAGGGACCTCAGACAAGGCATTTCCCCTCTCTGGGCTCTCCTTCCAGGACTGTGAAGTGAAGGGGGTATGCTGGTTGCCATTTAAGGACCCTGTTGGCCCCCAAACGGGCAATTCCAAGGCAGCGGGTGGGTTATTTCCCACCAACACTGGAAATTTCTTCACAGCATCCTAGTGTTTCTCCCCCTTCTCCATTCTGCTCACGGCCGTTGTTCTCTCATTTGTAGTGGACTCAAATGCTCGTCTACAAACCCAGGTGTGCAAGAATTGTACTTTTCTTTAATCTTCGTATCTCAATTTCTCTTTCCAGATCCCATTCCTTTAGGTGGGCAATTCAAAGATTCCTCTCTTCCCAACCCCAAGAAATGCCTGCATTCCAGGGGGATTACATGTGGTGTCATGTGTGGGGGGCAGGTCAGCAGCCTCCACTGAGGTGTGGTTTTGGTACCATCTGAGCCTCAGGAGTGGTCCCTGATGGTTGCCGTGGAGATGATGCTCCCATCTGCTGAGGATGCAGCCTGTGGTCGACTGATTGTGAAAATGGCCCCAATTTTTCTTGATTCCCAATATTCATATGCTAGCCCACACTGGCTACAGGCTTGACCATGTGACCTGCTTCGGCACGTGTCATAGAGCGAGACTTAACGGAAGCAGAAGCTTGGAATAACCCTTGATTATTGTGATTTTGTCTCTTGGAATCCTGCCACTGCCATGAAGACATCCCTGGGCTAGCTGGCTGGAACGGCCTAAGAGATACACAGAGAGTTAATGCCAGAGTAACTCAGAAGATCAAGTCATCACAGCCACCTCAAGTATCAAGTATCCCAGCTGACCTCAGCCAAGGTCAGCCAAGCTCAACCCAGATTAGCAGAACCACCCAGCTGACTTATGGACTCACAAGAAATAATGAATGTTCTTTTACGTTTTGGGGTGATTTGTCATAAAGCAATAGCTAACTGATACAAGGGTTTTTCCGATACTCCTGGGCCTGCATGCAGGAGATGAGCCCTGTATTATTGAATTATTGACACAAACACACTTGGATTATTGACATTTTATGTCATGCATAGGAATAGTTCTCTTATCAGGTAAAAAGCTTTACAGTCCAAAGAACAAGAGGTCCCACCAGGTGGTGGTGGGCAAGTTCCTCTTGTGAGATGCTGCAGAATGTAAGTAGATGTAATATTTGTAGAATGTAATTTGAGAATGTTTACTAAGGACCTTTAAATTATTCACACCCTTGGTTTAATAAGGAAGTAACCTGAAATTTCAGGGAAAAAGAAATAAACCTACATATGGATTGTAATGACAGTAGTATTTATGTTAGTAAAAACATATAAAACATCTAAA
The DNA here is from genome assembly GCF_030028045.1 of Hippopotamus amphibius kiboko. Classification (NCBI taxonomy): domain Eukaryota; kingdom Metazoa; phylum Chordata; class Mammalia; order Artiodactyla; family Hippopotamidae; genus Hippopotamus; species Hippopotamus amphibius. The sequence continues at coordinate 2,552,582 of NC_080198.1, forward strand.
TGTACAACAATATAGTCAAGTAAATTAAATTGCAACATCTAGTTGATAATGCAGTATGTTTAGCCGCTTAAAGTAATACTTACAGGGAATTCATAAATAATATGGGGAAAGTTTGTACTATGCTGTTATTTGAAGAAACAGATTATAAGGTTATATAGGATTCAATCTCATATTCAAAAAAGTGGGAAATGGTAACAGTGGTTGAATTTAGGTGGTAGGATTATGATTGATTTTATTTCATTTATATATATTTCTGGATTTTCCATATTTTGTACCATGAGCACAAATAATTTGTATTATCTGAAAAAACACCTTATTTTTATCTGTCAGTGTAGGTATCAGTCTAAGTGGGAAAACATCAACTACTCAAATGGAACTTAACTCAGGGAGTTGGTTACACAGCTGATGGGGGAGTTGGGAAGGGAAAAAGGTGACAGTGAGGTAACCCAATGATTAGCCCAGCGGGAAGACACTGTCATTCCTTGGGAAGAGGGACGCATTAAGTATTCAGTCGTACCCAGGAGCTGGGGTTGCCTGGCAGGAGCTAGAACCACGGGAAGAGGCTTCCTGGTAGGAGTTGGAACCACAGAAGTCCTGGAGGGAAAAGAGGAGAGCCCCCTCCCACTGGCAGAGATGTCACAGGGAGCAGAGATGGAGAAACACTCTGGCTTCTCCTCTCCTCCGTGCTTCCGTGCTGCACCGCTGCTCAGTATCAGCCCAGTGCGAGGCTGGAGGGCAAGAGAAGGGTAAAGATGGATGTGAGCTCACGTGAGCAGTTGGCCAGCCATGCAGTAAATGGTTTTCATGCAGCGGGGGCCAGTGTTCATTTTCAGACGGGTTCCACTTAGTTTTGCTTGGTTAGGAAACACATTTCTCTCCAGCAGCATCATGGGACTTATTTCCCTTAATTGCCAAGTACTCCACTCACTGGCTTAACACTCTCCCCATTTCCTATTATTTGGGCACATTCCAGGTTTGTGGCATCTCCAAACAGAAAGCAGCACCTCTGTGTACAATGATTTAACATGTCTTTTAAATTACTTCTTTCAGCTCAATTCTTCCAGGGTAGGTCACTGTATGTCAGCAATTTTTAACATATTCATAGAAAAGCAACTTCTAGGTGGTGGAAAGAGTTCTGCATTTAGAATTCTACTTGCTAAGTGAGAATACCTATAAGCTTCATTTTTCTCATCTGCAGAAAGAGTGTTACTCTTGGAGGTAACGGTTGCTGCTTCAATGATGCACACCCATGTGGGATGCTGGTGACGCTGTGATGATGATGATGGAGATGATGAAAACCTGGTCCTAAGAGGAGGACCAATGGGCATCCTCACTGGAGCCAGTTCCCCGCAAGGCTTCACCAGCCCTGGGATCCAATAATCTGAAGAGAGCCATGTCTAGGCCTGACCATGGCCAAGAGTGAGAAGCCCAACAATTTTCCTGCAATGGAATATGCATTGTGTGCAAACAATGGAATGTTATTCAGCCTTTAAAAAGAAGGAAGTCCTATCCCGCTGCAGCACGGATGAACCTTGAAGACATGATGCTCAGTGAGACAAGCCAGCGACAAAAACAAAAAACAAATACTGTGTGATTCCACATATATGAGGTCCCTAGAGCAGTCACAACCATAGAGACTGAAAGTAGATGGTGATTGCGACTTCCCTGGTGGCGCACCGGTTAAGAATCTGCCTGCCAATGCAGGGGACACGGGTTCTATCCCTGGGCCAGGAAGATACCACATGCCTCGGAGCAACTAAGCCCGTGTGCCACAACGACTGAGCCTGTGCTCTAGAGGCTGTGAGCCACAACTACTGAAGTCTGCGTGCCTAGGGCCGTGCTCCGCAACAAGAGTAACCCCCACAATGAGAAGCCTGTGCATGACAATGAAGAGTAGCCCCTGCTTTCTGCAACTAGAGAAAGTCTGCATGCATCAATGAAGACCCAACACAGCCAATAAATAAGTGAATAAATTTATATTAAAAAAATAGTAGCTTAAGCTTTAAAAAAAAAAGTAGATAGGGCTTGCCAGGGGCTGGGGGAGGGGGGGGTTAGTGTTTAATGGGGACAGAGTTTCAGATTTGCAGGATTAAAAGTTCCGAGGTCTGTTTCACAACAATGTGAATATACTTCACACTGCTGAACTCTAAACTTCAAAATGGTTAAGATGGTAAATTTTATATTATTTTAAAACCATGATTAAAACAAAAACGGAGACAGTGATGGCCAAATCTTGTCAAATTGTAGAACACATCCACTACCATCTCATGTTGTCAGATTCATTCCTACCTGTGTATTGGATTTGCAGTATCAGGAGTGTGGATGGGTTACTTCACAAAGCACCTGGTGTCAGTTGTTTAAGTTAGGAACCCTTTCCAGGCAGAAGTAACAAAAAGTGAATTTCCTGATGGCTTAAACACAAGGGCTTATTTTCTTCATGCAACTAGAGGTGGGGTCAGCTCTTCCTCTCTTCAGATGTCCTTTTCCTGGGTGTGCTGCAGACTTCTGCTTAGGCCTCCTTGGCCACACTGTCCACTGGAGGCTGGAAAAGCAGGTGACACCCAGGCAAAGCAAGTGGCCCTGAACAAAGCTGAGCGTTGTCAGCAAGAGATGGGGGAAGGGACCAGAGCCAGGTCTGCCCCGGAGACCAGGGATAGCAGAGACAAAGGAGAAAAAGGGACCCTGATCATCTCTCAGGCCCTTATTAGTGGGAAAACACAACTAGCTCAGGTTTTAGGGGTGTGTGTGGGAGGGGATGGTCAGGCTCAGCCAGGTTTGCCAGGATCGCCGTTCCTTTTGTCAGACAAACCTGGGGGCTGAAGTGAGTTAATTAGCACCATTTACTGAGGACCTGCTGCCGCCCGCCCAGGTCCTGAGCGAGGTCTAGACACACACGGGTCAAACGTGGACCTTGTGCTCTGAAGGGTCACCAACTAGAGGTGGCAGCAAACGGGAGACAAAGAGTGAGGCTGAAGCCCCTGGGCATGTGTGTCTCCTGGAGGCCAGTCTCATGCCAGCACCGTGCCAGGCCACGTGGTGAGCATCACAGAGCGGCCCTGTCTTCTCCGGGCTACTGTCTGGTGGGGAAGAGGTGCCCAGATGAGTGAGCAGACGTTGCTGAAGGCTCCGGATGGAATGGGCAGGGCGCAGGGACGGGGAGTTCCAGGCTTGGAGGGCACCTGCTCACGTGCGGTTCTGGGGAAAACCTCTCTGAGAACGTCACAGCCGCTGTTGGCACCCAGTCCGTACCTCTCAGCAGATCCGGCTGGCTTCTTACTGCAAGTACCGTGACGGCCATGGACTTTCTCTGCTTCAGGAGCCTGCTTGGCCAGGGTGAGGCAACTCAGAATGGTGGGATGTCAACACCCCCCGCCAACGATAGACAGGACTTGAAGGACAAATATCAAGCCGCGGGAGCCCAGCTGCCCACGGCTGGGTCCTGCCCTTTGACACACCCTGGCTGGGCTCCTCTCCCTGCCCTCTCTCTTCTTCCCCCTCCTTCAGAAGAGCTCCTGGACTCGCCTTCCACATGAAGCCCTGGCGTCAATTGCCTGGCTCGGGCTGTCATCCTGGGAGAGCTGACACAAGCAGCAGGTAACGTTTACACTGAGACTATAGGATGGGGAGCCAGCTAGCTAGAGGGTTGCGGGAAGAGCATTTGGGAAGACTCCTGGATGAGGAAGGTTTAGGGTCTTGAAACTTAGAGAGAATTCAGAACGCTGGAGGGCGGGGTGGCCGGGGAGGTTGGAGAGAGGAGGGCAAGCAGAGGTGTTGGAAGGAGTCACGTGATGTGTGATGGGGTCTCGGAGGAGAGGACACTGCGCTGGAGGGACACAGTGTGGAGGGTTCACAGGGCTGACATCCCATGAGTGGATACGCCCAGCTGGAGAAGGGGGAGGAAAGGTGGAGGGAAGAGCATGGACCACTCTCCGATTCCAGGGTCTCTGGGGCCAGGTTCTTTCCCCATTTACATCTACCATTTGTCAGAAATTGACAATATCATTAAAAATACCCCCCACCAAAGTTTCCATCCCAAATAGCTTCATGGGAGAATTCATTCAAACTCTGAAGGAGGAGAAAATGCAGGTACTATTTAAGCTATGCCAGAATATTAAAAAGGAGATGATTTAATTTATATTAATGAATGCAATTCAACATTGATACGAAAATTCTACAGAGATAGGATAATAATGAAAACTAGAACCAATCTCATATATTCTGCCAACCTCCTAAATGAAATATTACCAAGCAGAATTCAGCAGACCTTTAAATGATCACATGAAGTTCATCCTAAAAATGCAAGGAGAGTTCACGCCACAGCATCCGTTAATATGTCCTATTAAAAAGTCAAAGGAGAAAACAATGATCTCCATAGATACAGGAAAACGTCATTTGAGAAAATCCAGCATCCTTTCCTTGATGAAAGAAGAGGTCCTTAGAAGAATGAGAATTGACAGATTCTTTCCTCCCCTTCCCAGCTTTATGGAGACGTAATTGACATACAACATTGTGTAAGTTTAAGATGTACAAGGGGATGATGTGAAACATGTATATATTGAAAATGTTTACACAATAAGGTTAGCTGATACATCCTTCACCTCACATGATTACCATTTTGTTGTTTTTGTTGTTATGGTGAGAACATTAAAGCTCTACTGTCTTAGCAACTTTCAAGTACACAATACATATCGCTAACTATAGTCTATAGTCACCGTGCTGTACATTAGATCCCCAGGACTTGTTCATCTTATACCTGAAAATTTGTATCCTTTGACCAGCATCTCCCCCTTTAACAGATACTCTCGGAACACAATGAAATATGTCTGTATAAACATACATCTGTATAAGGATTCACTAGAAAGCTCTGACATGGGGGTGGGTCCTCACTTGGAAAATATGTGTCCAAAGATCATAAACGGTAGGCTCTGGGGTGCTTGTCCTCCCAAGTGGTTAGATGTCCTGTTCTTACAAATGTCCCCCATTCTCTCACTTGTAACCTATGGAAAGAGTGGCAAATAAAAATGAATCTCAGTGCAAACTATTATATAAAGAGTGGATAAACAACAAGATTGTACTGTATATCACGGGGAACTATACTTAACATCCTGTGCCAAAGCATAATGGAAAAGAAAATGAAAAAGAATATATATGTACAACTCAGTCACTTTGCTGTACGGTAGAAATTAACACAACATTGTAAATCAACTATACTTCAATAAAATTTGTAAAAATGAATCTTGGGATATGTTGTCTGGGATTTGCTTCGAATGGAGGCAAAGATATAGTTGAAAGAAGTTCGTCAAAAATTGATCATGACTGAGACCAGCTGATGGGGACTTGGGGCTCATTTATACTATCTCCTCCACATTTGTTAATGTGTGAAATTTTCCAACAGGGAAAAAGCCCCTTCAAGTCCTGCTAACCCGGTGGGAACAGCAAGACACGCCCACTCTCCTGCTGACATCCAGCTCAGGCTCAAAGAGATGACACAGATTGAGTGACAAACAGCCTGTGGGTGGCAAGCTTAGGGCGGGCATGTAACCAGGAGTGAGGAGCTGAGGATACACATCACATCCTGCCCCATAAACCTCTGTGCCCAACAGCCCTGGCCGTGTGTGAACCAGCCAGGCGCCGGGTTCCTATGGACCAGCTGGGTGCCGGGTTCCGCAGCAACGGCAGGAACCTGTTTCCCGTGGTCCCCACTCACGCTCAGGCTGCCAGAGCGGCATCAGCTGTGATGTGTGTGCACGCGTAGGCGTGGGACTGCTTAGCTAGAAATATCGCCAGTAAAGCCAAAGTCTCCTTTAATCTCCATTAAAGCCAGGACATCCGTGTGCTAAGACCGGGAGTAAGAAGATGGCATACATACTGGAAAGGAGGAGGCAACTGTATCACTTATAGATGCTATGACGTGTACCCAGCAAGCCCAAGATAATTGAGAGGGAAACGCCTATAAACAATAAGGAAACTCAGTAAGTTCACAAAATTAAGATACATAAAGTCAATATTTTGGGACTTCCTAGGTGGCGCAATGGTTGAGTATCCGTCTGCCAATGCAGGGGACATGAGTTCGATCCCTGCTCTAGGAAGATCCCACATGCTGCAGAGCAACTAAGCCCGTGCACCACAACTATTGAGCCAGTGTGCCGCAACTACTGAAACCCAGGTGCCTAGAGCCCATGCTCCGCAGCAAGAAAAGCCACGGCAATGAGGAGCCCGCACACCACAACAAAGAGTAGCCCCCGCTCACCACAGCTAAAGAAAGCCCGTGCACAGCAACAAAGACCCAACACAGCCAATAAATAAATAAATAAATAAATAAATAAATAAATTTATTAAAAAAAAACTAGCTAAAACTTCAAAAAAAAAGTCAATATTTTCTCTATAAGCAGATTGTCAGCAGAAAGTAGAATAGAAGGAAAGGTTCTGCTCACAACACAACGTTTAGGAGTTCATGGAATGAGTGTGTGTAGGACAGACATTGACTCTGTAAGACTCCGAGGGGGTGTGAAAGGAGCCCCAGGGAGAAAGACACGCTATGGTGACACCGTCAATTCTCACCTCCAGCACAGATGAAAGTGGACCCACAGTGCTGCTCCCAACCCCAACTCCCCCCCAACCCCACCTCCACCCCCAACCCCGAGATTCACCTTAAGACTGGCCCAGGAAATCATTCTATATCTTCTTGCCTGTTCCCAAATCTCCCCTTCCTCCCACCCCATATCCCTCCTAGAGGGTGCTGTGTCCATATTCTTCAGAGGACACGGAGGCCAGCACTGCCTGTGTTCTCCCCCTGCCCACACACTGGGCCCTCCTCCCGGCCGTGCCGCCTCCTCCAGGCAGGCCTCCACCCCTGCCTTCTGGCACCTGCTGGATCACCAGCTTCCCCCTCTCTCCTGAGCACCCCTTTTGCTTTAACAGCTTTACCTCTTTTTTTTCTTTATAAATTTATTTATTTATTTATTGGCAGTGTTGGGTCTTCATTGCTGCACATGGGCTTTCTCTAGTTTTGGCAAGTGGGGGCTACTCTTTGTTGTGGTGCATGGGCTCCTCATTGTGGTGGCTTCTCTTGTTGCGGAGCACGGGCTCTAGGCACGTGGGCTTCAGTAGTGTGGCACGTGGACTCAATAGTTGTGGCTCGTGGGCTTAGTTGCTCCGCGGCCTGTGGGATCTTCCTAGAGCAGAGATTGAACCTGTGTCCCCTGCATTGGCGGATTCTTAACCACTGCACCACCTAGGAAGTCCTAAGAGCTTCATCTCTTAAAACCTTCCCCTTGGCCCTATATCTCCTCCACCTACCTCTCCTTCTCACAGCAAACGCCTTCAAACAGTGTCTGCACTCACCGTTCCCCCCGCCTCACCTACCATCCTCCTCTCAACCCTCTCCAACTCGGCTCTTATTGTCTCCACAGCCAAGAGGCTCTCAGGACCAGTGGTTACTGCCCAGGCATCATCCTCAGTGATACCCGTCCCTCCTTCAGGAGATATTCTCTTCTCCAGGCTTCTGTGCTGCCACCGCCCCTCCCCACCTCCGTTCCAGCTCTCCCACCTCACTGCCACCTCCTCCTGCAGCCTCAGCTCAAATGCTACCTCCTCTGAGAAGCTTTCCTGGGCTCCACCCAGGTATTTATTGTCTGTCCCTTCCCCTGGAGGTAAGGGCTTTGAAGGTGGGGATTCTACCTCATTCACTCCTGTCTCCTCACTGCCTGGAACAGTGCCTGGCACGTAGTAGGTGCTCACAAAATATATTAGATCAGTGTGGCTCAGATTAGAATAGCAATTTCCCCTCACCCCTGAATTGACGAAATGATAATAACGTTCATCTGGAAAAATACATCTGGCCAAGACAATTCTGAAAAGGAAGAGTAGTGACAGGGGCCAACCCTATAAAGACACAGTCTGGTAGAAAAGTAATAGCTAGAAGATCAGTGGAGCGGTTCTCAGCCCTGGCTTCATATTAGAATCAACTAAAATGCCTCTTAAAAGCAAACAAAACAATACTTGGGCCCCAGAGATTCTGACCCAACAGGGTGGCAACTGGATATTGGTCTTTCTTCCTTTGCTAAACTTTCAAATTTACAAATTTTTTATTTTGTATTTTGTTAAGTGCCTCCAGAGGGTTCTGTTATGTAGCCGGTATTGGGAACCATTGGGCTGGCGAGTTGCAAAGCGGGTTTGGCACACAGGAACGTGAAATTTATGGTAAAGTGACATTTCTAATTGGCGGCAACAAGAAAGTTTCTTTAACTAGATGCTGAGATGGTTACTGGATCATTTGGAAAGACCATTGGATCTTTACTTCTGGCAACAAAATAAATCCCATATGGATCAAAGTCTTAAATGTTACAAAACAAGAGGGAGGGGAAGGAAAAGCCATGACAGTTCTTAAAGAAGTTATGAATAAGCTTATAATCATGGTGCAAAAGACCCTCCAAAGCTGGTTATAAGCCTAAAGAGAAAAAGTTAGTAACTTAAAAAACATAAAAACATTTGATTTCTTTTTTTAAATTATTTTATTTATTTGTTTATTTTTTATTTATTGGCTGCATTGTGTCTTTGTTGCTGTGCATGGGCTTTCTGTAGTTGTGGAGAGCAGGGGCTACTCCTCATTGCGGTGTGCAGGCTTCTTATTGTGGTGGCTTCTCTTGCAGCAGAGCAGGGCTCTATGCACATGGGCTTCAGTAGTTGTAGTGTGTGGGCTCAGTAGTTGTAGTACACAGGCTTAGTTCCTCCGCAGCATGTGGGATCTTCCCAGGCCAGGGATCAAACCTGTGTCCCCTGCATTTGCAGGTGGATTCTTAACGACTGCACCACTGGGGGAGCCTAAAAACATTTGAATTCTGATGTCGCAAAATACGTTAAATGAAGTCAAAGGGACGAACTAGAAAAATCTATTTAGACAATGGACTACATTTTCTTGATTAACAAAGAGCTCAAATCAACAGTATGATTCCGACACCAGTTATAATTCTGCCCACCAATTACATTGGGTTCTTTTCCCAACACCAAGCAATTCTGCGACACCAGCTGGGCATCCTACAATTCGTCTCAGTTCTGACACTGTCCGCCTGGAGCTCGTGTCAGATTCCACAGGTGAAGGGCTCCGTCCCACAAGACTGCCCCCTTGCCCACTTCAGATGCCAATCACAAGTCCAGGTGCCCCCGTGCTTCTGACCCACTGGCTGTAAAGCTGAGGTTCCACACACCCCTGCTTGGGTTTGATTGCTTTACCACAGTGGCTCTCAGAACTCAGGAAAAATTTTCTTACTAGATCACCAGTTTATTATAAAAGAATACAGTCAGGAACAGCTGATGGAAGAGCTGCACTGGGCAAGGTATGTGGGAAGGGGTGGAGCTGCCCTCTCCAGGCATCCACTCTTCCAGCATCTCCCTGAGTTCATCACCCTGGAAGTTCCCTGAATCCCATCCTTTTGGATTTTTGTGGAGACTTTATGACACAGGCACGAATGACTAAATCATTGGCCCTTGGTGATTGAACTCAACCTCCAGCCCCTCTCCCCTCCCTGGAGGTGGTGGTAGGGGGCTGGGACTGAAGGTTCCAAACCTCTTATCATGAGGTTGGTTCCCTTGGCAACCAGCCCTCCCCCCCTCACTTTTGAGCTGTCCCCAAATCACAGCATTAAGATAAGAAAAGACACTTTTAAGGCTCACATCAGGAAATTCCAAGGGTTTTTGGAGCTCTCTGCAAGGAACGAGGAACGACAGGATGAAGACAGACTATATCTTTGTTATAAATCACAATATCACAAATAGGAAACATACAGACAACCCAAGAGTAAAATAAGCAATGGACGTAAACAGGAGATTCATGAAGATGTTCAACTTCACCCAAAATTAAAAGCAATGTCTATTAGAAGCACACCGAGGCCTAGGCGGCTACCCAAGAGAAATGAAATCACATGTGCACACAAAAACTTGAACCCTAATATGCATAGCAATGTTAGTCCCACAAGCCAAAAGGTGGAAACAACCCAGATGTCTACCATCTGATGAATGGATAGACAAAACATGGTCCAACCCTGTAATGGAATATTATCCTGTCATGAGATGGAATGAAGCGTGAGACCGGCTAAGACATGGGTGAACCTTGACGGCACTGTGCTGAGTGAAAGGAGTCAGACACATAAGTCATGTATTACATGATTTCATTTTTATGAAATGTCCAGAATAGGTCAATCTATAGATGCAGAAAATGGAGTACTGGTTGTCTGGGTCTGTGGGGGCGGGGAGGGGTGGAGGAAATGGGGCAACGTCTGTTAGTGATTACAGAGGCTTTTTTTGGTGGGGGAGGTGATAAAAATATTCTAAAATTGATTGTGCTGATGGTTGCACAGCACTAAATACACCTAAACGATTAAGTTGTGCACTTTAAATGGATGAATTGTTTAGCATGTGAATTGTATCTCGATAAAACCGTTAAAAAACCACGGAGATAGGGCTTCCCACTCCTCAGATTGGCAAAATTAATAAAAGCGTAGGGAGACAGACTCTCTCCTAAATGGTTGATAAAAGTGTAAGTTGGTGCCACATTTTTGAAGAGTGTTCTGGCAATCTCTGCTAGAATTAAAAACGCACAGACCCTTTGTCACAGGGCTTCTACTTCTAACTGACGCTATGGAAATACCATACATTCAGGTACACCAAGGAGCTGCTGTTGGCATTTTGTAAGAGTGAAGAAACTGGGAAGGAACACACATGGACAGAGAATGCAATCCTACCGTGGAAATAAAGCACAACCTTAAAAAGAAGGTGGAGATCAGGCCGTGTTGATCTGGAGAGATCTGCAGAGACGTAGTTTAGGTGCAAAACTGGCAAGGTACAAAATAGTGGGCCGAGTGTGATTCTCTTTTAATCAGTAAAAATGCTGGTATACCCAAGTATTCGGGAAGGAAATGCAAAGAGTGATCATCTCCAGGGAGAGGAACTGTGATAGAAAAGCTTTTGGTTTTTATTTTATTATCTTTTTGGAACTGTTTAAATTTTCTAAATGTATGTATACATTAACTTTATTTTTAAAACGCAACTGGGATTATCTGCATGGTGGCATTACCAGCCATTTTCATTTTCTTTATGTTTTTCTATATTGAAAAAGAAAACCTTGTAAAATCTCTTGCATTCCAGACAAATGTGTGATGGTTCCGTGTGTGTTTGTGTGTGTGTGTGTGATGTACTGCTGTTCCCCACGAGGACCCGCAAGAACCCACGCCCTCCCTCTCTGGGCCTGTTTCTCATCCTCAGGGAAAGGGCTGGGGAAGGTGGGCTGTGGGGGGAGGTGCAGCTGTCTCTAATGGCCGGAAGCTGCCACTTCCCTGAGAGCCTGATCCTCTCTCCAGAGGCAGCTCCCATCCCCTTCTCACCCTGCCCGTCCGGTGTGAAGCCAGCTCATCTGGGCCAGGTGAGCTTGGAGTTGGGGTCCAGGTGAGGAGGCAGGAGCAGGGTCCACTCCTCTGAAATAGCAAGAGCACAGGTGGGGATGGTGCCGAGAGGATGCTCTGTCGGAGTGGAGCAGCTGGGCCGAAGCCCACTTTCTAAGTGAGGGCTGCAGGGGTCCCTGAAGCTGGTGCCCACACGCACCCAGCTCCTGATAGTGGCCTGGAGCGGGTCTGCAGTCGGGACACCTGTGTCTGTGCTCCTACATGTGTTTATGGGGGCTTACCCGTCTGTGTTTCACATGTGTTAGAAGCAGCTTTACTGTCAAACTCTAGGGCCCTCACTGACACAGGCCCCTTCCAAGCAGTGTCTCTAATCTGTATTCATAGTTTGAGTCTCCTTTTTTGGAAAAACTGCTCCCTCCCCCAGTGAATAAACATCGGGCCCAACAAAACCTGAATCTGCCCTTGACATATTTGTATCTTACTGTCACATGTCTATGACTTTGTCTCCCTCCCTCCCTCCTGCCCTCCCTCCTTCCTTTCTTTCTTCAAAAGCTGTGCTCTCTGGGGCTTCCCTTGGTGGCGCAGGGGTTAAGAATCTGCCTGCCAATGCAGGGGACATGGGTTCGATCCCTGGGCCGGGAAGATCCCACATGCCGAGGAGCAACTAAGTCCATGTGCCACAGATACTGAGCCTGTGCTCTAGAGCCAGCGAGCCACAACTATTGAGCCCTCGTGCCACAACTACTGAGCCCTCGTGCCACAACTACTGAGCCCTCGTGCCACAACTACTGAAGCCTGAGCACCTAGAGCTCATGCTCAGCAACAAGACAAACCTCCCGCAATGAGAAGCCCACGCACGGCAATGAAGAGTAGCCCCCGCTTGCTGCAACTAGAGAAAGCCCCCACACAGCAACTAACACTCAACACAGCCACTAAATAAATAAATAAAATAAAATAAATAAAAAGATCTCTGTTCCAGGAACATCCGCCTCTGGGGCAGAGGCACCTCCATGCAGAAGACACTCCATTCCAGAGAGGGTCAGGGATCCACAGGGGAACACGGTGGGGCATCCCACCGTCAGCCTGGGACAATCCGGACACCGGGTACTGGGATAACAGAAGAATTGGCCGGGGTGGCCGGCTGCGGGCTGGGCACGGTGGACCGCACTGTGGGCGCGTGTGCATGCGCTGAGTGCCTGCACCCATCTATGTGTTTGTGTACCTGGGTGTGATGTGCTGGGTGTGTGCGTGCCTGTGGCTGTGAGGTGTGTGTCCCTGCATGTGTGCAGCTGAGGGACACCCTGAGTGTGTGAGCGCTGTTTGTTGCTGGCCCCCCGGGCCCTCCAGCAACAGAGGCCAGGCAGCTGTGGCTAATGAGATCCCACGGCTGTGGGTGAGTTCCCTTGGGGCCCGTCCTCTCTGGCGGAACAAACTGCTGCTAGGAGCCCGGAGACCGGACTGACGATTTCATCGCACCCAGGGCATCTAAACATCCTGGCTGGTCTGGAAAGGCCCTGCCAACCTGTCTGGCTGAGGCTAAGGCCCAAGGCTCTACCAGATACACCACCTGGTCAGCTCTCAGATGGGCTCTTTGATTCGGGGTATGGTACAGATGGCAGGCAGAGGTGGCCAAGCTAGAGCATCAGGTTTCCATGGTGACAGGCCCTGTGAGTGCTCTGGGTCAATAGTACTGGGGACAGGGTTGGTTTTCAAGCCTAACTTGCTCGTTACAGAGTTGGCTGAGAAGGGGAATCGTCAAGGTCACCTAGGACACCAGTGGTTATTCTCTGCTTAGCCCCACCCTCCAGACCCCCTTGCTACAGCTTTCCACTCTGCTCTGCGGCCCCTAATGGAGCTGAGCCCCGTGGACACCATCAGCGGAGCTTCCTTGGCTAGGCTCCACGTTGGCTTCAACCAGTGGGAGGCATCAAAGGAAGACAGCCAATAGGAGACAGCCAATGGGAGACAGCCAATGGCATGCACCAGTGGGCATCTGAGGGTGGGAGGAGAGGAAAGTCGGAGTATTTTCCCCACCTACCCCCAGTTTTGGCAGTAGCTGAATCTCTCTAAACGCTGCTCTTCACAGAAGACCCTTGACTCATACCTGCAGCTCCCACTTTTTCCAGAAAACCACTCCTCCCCTCCTCCCTTCAGTTTTGGGGGTTGAAGCCTCCCCACTGTTGCCAGCCCAAGTACTGTACCATCACCTGCTGTTTCTCCTACCCACCCCCCAACACACACTTCAGATAAATCACCCCTCCCTTAAACTGTTTTCAGCAAACCACTGAGGGGGTCCTCTTTCCTTCTGGGGCTCTGCCCCGTACCTACAGTATCACATTGTGGCAGGAACAAAATACATACTCCCCTTTTTCTGCTTCTTGAATACAAGATCCTTCTGGCCTCCGTGTCTCTGTACTTGCAGTTTCCTCTGTTTGTTTAAAAAATCGTCTCTTCATCAGTAAACAAATAGCAAAACGTATTTTACATACTTGGCAGTGCTTTGGCCCTGATTCAGGGTTTAACAAAGACTAGCTAATATCCTTGGTGTTATTGTTGTTGTGGTGTTAAACATGGATGAAATTGCCAAGGTACTGCAGTGGAATGGAGAGAGGTGTGCTTACTTGAAATTAAAGGTCATGGTCTTAAAACTGTGTCAATGTAACTAGTACTAACTAATATTGAAATATTTGGTCTGTGCCAATTACTATTCACCTTTGGTGCATTTCTGCGCTTGATGTTGTCCTTTGGATGACTGTATTGTTCAAAAGAAGTGTACGTTCTGGGGACTCATTCATTTTAAGTTGAATTACATTCCAAGATTGCATGAAAGGGGAAATAATGTAAAATGTTCAATAATTCAGGGTCTTGTTTTGTCACACTGACATTTTAAGTAAGATGTACATGGTCAAAAAGTAAAAAATAATAATCTCTTCCCAGGGGCCTTCCTGACCACTGTCTAAATCAGGGAGCCCTGTCATTCTCTCTCATATCTCACACCTTGTGCCTTCCACAACACTTCCAACACCTAGTAACCATGATTCTTTGTTTCCTAGGTTAAGGTTTGTGTCTCCCCCTAACCTGTGAGCTCGACAAAGTCTTTTAGGTCTTGTCCTCTGGGTTTGCTGCTATGTCCCAGTACGGTGTCTCGGTGAGCAGACAGACCAGGATTCTGTGACAAAGAGGCCCCCAAACACTCGGCAGGAATCACACAATTTCTCCTGCAAGTAATAGTGTGGGTAGGTGGTCTAAGCTGGCGTGGAGGTTTGAAGGTGTTCCCAGGCCCCAGGGCTCCCCAGACCACCTCCCTCCTCAGCCACACAGGACATAACTGAAAAAACCCTCTTAGAGCAATCTCACTCTTTGTGGTCTTAGCTCCCCAATCCGGTCTGCCCCCGATCTTTGTCCTCTCAACAAGAGGCTCACCCGTGTGACTCTCCAAACCACAGAGCAAGCTCCCTGAGATGAAGTCAGCCTTATTCAATGACACAGGACCACAGTGTACATTTTCTCCTTTGGTATTATCAAATATCAACTGTTTCTTTCTGTGGCTATAGTTTGTCCACATCCCTGACCTTTGGGCAAATGACTTCATTCTGTGCCTCAGTTTCCTCATCTGGAAGATGGGGATAACCATAGTTCGACTCCTAGGGTTGCCGTAAGGATCAAATGGACATAAAGCTTTTACAGTTGAACCAAACACATGCTTCGTGCTATTTAAATAATAATCACCATGATTATTTCTTTTGATTCTGTCAACCTCCCCATGGGGTGGAAGGGCAGACACAGAAATGAAGGACCGGAGAGCCGAAGCCGGTTGCCCAGGGCCACAGCGCTGGCAGGCAGGTGGCTGAGTCTGGGGTGCATCCAGACCTGAACCTCACTTACGTCATGACAACCGAGGGTGGTGATGGAAACCCCTCGTGGGATTAGGGTGTGAGCGCCCAGTGCCAGCATGCAGGCAGGTGATAAGCACGGGGGAGGCCCTGTTCAAACGTCCGTGCCCTTGCCCTTCGTGGTGCCCGCCCACCGCCGTCACACCTCCGCCCTCGCGGGGCCGCCAGGGTCCCAGCCGCCCAGCTCCTGGCAGCCCTGGGCTCAGCTGCTTCTGCCTGGTGGGCGGGGCCGCGGGGCCGACAGAGAAGCCCATTGTCTCTGCCCTTTGGGGCTCTATTGTGGGGCCTCCTCCCAGAGTCCAGCCCCGAGACACTCTCGGCTGTCGCCGGGCTCGTCCTGGCTTCCCCGGGTGGGGGGGAGGGCAGGGGGAGCGCGCAGACACACAGCGGTGCCCTGAGGACCGCACCGCCCGTCTGGCCCCAGGGATGAGGTCCCGGGGGCGCAGGGAGCCTACGGGGCTGCGCCGCGGGGGCTCCGGGCACCTCGAGTCAAGGAGGCCGTGCGTCCTGTCGGGGCCAGGACACACGGCCCCCCCCCCCTCCCGTGTCACTCGCGGGGACGGAGACCCCGGAGCGCGGACGCTTGCCCGAGGCCACACAGCGACGCCGCCTCGGGGCCCGCGGGGGAGCCCCGCGTCCCCTACGCCCAGGACCTCCGGGCCCCGCGACCCGGCGGAAAGGCCGGGCGGCCGGGGGCGGGGCACCGGATGGCCACACCCCGGGGCGGAGCGATGCAGCCCCTCCCCCCTGCGACGAGCGGCCCGCCCCCCCAGGGGCGCGGCTTCCGAGCGGGGCGCGATCTCACTGGGTGTGTGTCTGCGGAAGGCGGGACTGCGTGCTTGGCAGGCGTCGGGGGCGTGGCCTCCTCCCCGCCCGAGCGCTCGGCGGCGGCCGCCGGCCCTCTGTGACGCAGGCGCGAGCGGGGGCGGGGCGGGGCCGAGCCTCCGGAGCTCCGCCCCCAGCGGAGGCGGCCGAGGCCGGGGGCGTGTCCTGGGCGGGGCGCGCCGCCCCGCGCGATCGCGGAGCGGCGGCGGCGCAGGGAGGGCCCGGCCCCGGGATGTGAGTGCGGCGGGGGTGGGGGCGCGGGGTGGGGCGCCGGGCCGGGCCCCGGGGCTTCCCAGGGGTCCCCGGGGGCGGGAGCACCGGTGCGCGGGCTGCCGGACGAGCCCGCCAGGTGCGGGCCCAGGTGCGGCGGGCGAGGGGCGCTCGGGCGGCCCGTGCCCAGGCCGGCCCCGCGTGCCGGGCCGGCCCAGCGCCGCTGATGTGCGGGGCAGCGCGCGGGGCGCCGGGCCGGCGGCGCCCGAGACCGGCGCCGCTCTGACGTCTGCCCTTGGGCCCCCCAGCGAAGCGGCGGCCGCCGCGGGGGCAGCCGGGGTTCTGTTCGCTGTGCGGCGGCTGCAGAGGTGTGATGGGGTCAGCTGCGCGGCGGGGCCCGAGGTGACCCCCCGCCTGGCTCCGGCTTGGGCCGCAGCCTGCTGTTTCTGGGAACCGTCACCCCAGCTCTCAGGGGCAGGGCGCTTTCCGAGCTCAGCTGTGAAGTGCGTTATCTCAGTCCTCCTCCGGGCAGCCACACACTTTACAGTTGAGGGAAGCCAGGCCCGAGGCCACCCGGCTGTTGGCTGTAAGGTGGAGGTGAGGCGCTGCGGCCTCAGCCAGACACACCTGGGTGCACACGCGCCGCTCCACAGAGCCGCGTGACCTTGGGCGCCCCGGGTCCCCTCTCCGGGCCTCTGGTGGGATGGTGGTGCCTACCCCCAGGGCTGCTGCGAGGAGTGGGTTGGATGGCTCAGGGAGCTCGGTAAGGAGCCGCTATTATTACTGTTGTCGCTGTGGGCTGAGTGGCTCTTTTTCTGAGGCCAAGGGAGTCAGTGGTACTGGGTCAGGGCTGTCTGTTCAATTCAAGCCTGCTGGCTCAGAAGGGGAAGATGCTTCCCACACTGAGGCTGTTCCTGTCTGTGCATGTCTGTCTCTGTGCCCATGGAAGGCCACACCCAACCCAGCTGTACCAGCATGTGGCGGAGTCCCGCTGGCCCATCGTGTACTCGCCGCGCTACAACATAACCTTCCTGGGCCTGGAGAAGCTGCACCCCTTTGACGCAGGAAAATGGGGCAAAGTGATCAGCTTCCTCAAAGGTATGGGAGCCCCACTGGGACCCTACATCTGCTTCCTGCAGCTCACCTGCCACCACCCTCTCCTGTCTTTCCCTGACACAAGCTTCAGACCCTCAGACCTCCAGTCTCAACCCTCAGACTGCCTTCCACCGTGCTGTCAAAAGCATCTTCCCAACACAGACATCTAAGCTTCCCATATCACACCTTCACTGGCTTCCTATCGCTGTGGACCTAAGTCCAGTCTCTGCCCCTGGAGCCCCAGTAGAAGGGGAGCTGATTACGATGGACCCCGAGAAGCTGATGTTTGGAGGAATGCATTGTCCATACCCTACAAGCTCGGAGAGTGCCGGAGCTGGACAACCTTTGCTCCAACCCCACTGATGGCAAATGGAGGAAACTGGGGCCCAGGAAGGTCAGAAAATATGCCCGCAGGCACCCAGCGAAGCGGGAGAATGGGGTCTGAAGCTCAGAGGGGCAGGCTTGTCCCCTTCCTGGCTCATCCCCTAGGCAGGGTGATGCTCTGGGGAGCACGTTGTTTCCAGTGTGGTTTGTAATCTAGGAGTGTGGTACATGTGGGAAATTCAGGCATTACAGTAGGCTGCTGAAAAAAAAAATCTAGTTCCCTGTATCTGGGGTTTTTTAACTGAGAGAAGTAGGAGATATTACCTGCGGTGTTACCTGGTGTAGGATGGAGCATTGAATATCTTTAAATCACACAACCCCTCTGATCACACTCTGGGGGAAGTTTCACTTGGAGGCCAGCCTGTCTTTAACACCTAAGTCCATCTCCCTTTTTAACAAATCTAGAGCCAGCCTCAGGCTCTGCACCTTGCAGAAAATAGAGTCAAATTAAGGACTAATATCCCTGTTATTTGTTTTTGTATTTTTTGCTTTTATTTTTGATTAACTTCTGTTTATGGCAAGTGATACTGGTTATCCCCTTGGAATAGTGACCAGAGTGCATATTCAAAGAAAAATATGAAGTAGAAAAGAGTGCAGATGGTGTGCGGCCATGGTGGGAGCTCTGGTGAGGTGAACGGAGCCAGCCTGCGTCTACCCTGCCTGTTTCCGTGCCTTCCTGAATGTGGTCCTTCGTGCTCTGCCTCCAGCGAGCCTGAGTCTCTCCCCCCAGTGCTCCTTCTTGGGCTCCTGGGTCACCCAGTGGCACAACAGAAGGGTTACCTGTCCCCCTCACCCTGAACTGACCATATTCTTGAGTTCCCTCCTCTCTTCTCTGAGGGTGGAAAGGAGGCAGGGTCATATGGTGAAGGGCCTTGGGTACTGCCAAGAAAAGAGCTGGTCCTTTGCCAGAAGGCAGTGGGAGCCATGGAATGTTTGGGGGTGGGGATATATCTGCTATATGTGGAGCTCTTTGTGGGAGATGTATGGAACTAGTTGCTTTCTCCCAGGGTTGGTTTCTGAGAGTGACACATTAGCGCAGGTCCCCTAGATTCTGACCTCGTCCTTCGATTTCCCCAGAACCAGAGCATCATGGTCCTGTTCTCACTGTGCCCTAGAGCCCTTCCTCCTCTCTGCCTTGTTTTTTCTGTTGCAAAAAGGGGCAGATCTTGTCTGGGGTGTGTGTATGTGGTGATGAAATAACATGGTTTTTCCCAAACATCAGTCTTTTGCAAACCACTCTCGGGACCTTGCCATCACCTCATACCACCTGTTCCGTCATTTACTTCATAGTTTTTATTGACTTAGGCTTCGTTTTAAAAAACTTAAATAAACCTGTTTTAAAAGGGAACATTATGTCATCTAAATGGAAAAAGCCAGTTTCATTTGCCATAAATAGAAGGTCGTGGTAAAAATAAATGCAATGAAAACAGCAGTGTATTTCAGCTCAGGCAGCTTACTGTTGTGGCAGACCATGAAGCTGATGGCTGCTTTTGGGGGCTTAAAAAAAGGGAGATGAGCAAGGGTCAGGCAGGTGTTAAAGAGAGGCCCCGCCACACCAGACCCCCTATGATGTCGTCCCAAGGTGGAGGGGGATCCATCAGAAGAGCTTTTCTCACCTTGAGAGTCCCGGGTGCCACCTGCCTCTGAAAGTGGTGCAGTCACAGCTGAGCTCGCCTCCCAGCTGTCAGTGGCCTGGGAAACAGGAGGATGGCTGGGAAACCGTGCCGAGGGCCTGGCCGCTGTCCACACCGGCCTGGGAGGTGGCCCGTTCTCAGATGCCCACAAGCCAGCAGGGCCCACCTTCTTGTGGGGCAGGGCTGCCAGAGGCCAAGGTGCGGCCTGGGGGTGGGGCTGGGACTGGGCCTGGCCTGGTGGCCGGCCAGGATGCATGGTGCCTGCTTTGTGGTTTCAGAAGAGAAGCTTCTATCAGACAGCATGCTGGTGGAGGCACGAGAGGCCTCGGACGAAGACCTGCTAGTGGTGCACACGAGACGTTATCTCAACGAGCTGAAGGTACAGGGCCTGTGGGCTGCCAGCCAGGATGAGGGGCCACTCAACCTCAGGACGCACAGCCTCAAGGGGCTCCATTCCTGTCCCTGTGCAGGGGGAGCATGTGAGTCTGTGGTCCCCGACAGGAGAGAGCTGTCCTAGAAAGGCAGATACCAGGGATGGGCTAGGCTACCCCAGAAGATGGTGAGCTCCCATCCCTGGGAGTATGAAAGCAGGGATGGCCATTTGGTGGGGATTGAATCTTCATTGGGGTTTTGGGCTCTGCATCAATGATGTTCAACCTGTGCTCTGTGGACAGGCCTCAGAGACCCCTGCTGGGATGATGGGTGGGGGGCTTTAGCTCCTTGTCCCCATTCAACCAAATCTGTTCCACTTTGGCCTATTTTTACCTCGGGCTAAAGTTTAAGATGCTGTTTTAAGGGCTTCTACTGCTAAAGACTTGTTGGAAACTGTTGGGCTGCAAACACCCCAGGGCCCAGCAGGGAACATAAAGAAGTGGTCCGGTGGGTGGTGGGTGCTGGGCGCTGGGCGGTGTGCGGAGCAAGTCGGAGCTCCTGCCCTTCCCACGCCGGTGGCTGCTGCCCAGCTCCACCGTGGGCCCGGCTTTCAAAGAGAAGCCAGAAACCCAGACCATTAAGTGACAGTTCCTGATTTCTTAATGTAGCAACTCATTGGAAGATTTTTGAATCCCACCTGCAGACCAAACAGGGCCTGCAGGCTCCCCAAGGTGGCCTCTCTCTAGAGGAGCTGCCAGGCTCTGGTCAGTGTGGTTCTGTGGGTGGAGGCATTCGGCGGGTCCCCTGTGTGGGAGCAGAGGGCAGGCTGGGCCCGGGGTGGCATCAGAACCCGGCATGTCAGGGATGCCACAGGTCCTCTGTCCCCAAGTGCGTGGAGCCCTGACACCTGACCGCTAGGCTTTCCAGAAGGTCTCATCTTAGACTCAGAGCCACAGGGGATGCCAGAGGTCACCAGGGCCCTCCCCTCTGGGTGGAAAAGCCTAGGCCCGGAAAGAGGCCACGCCTGCTTAAGGTCACCCGGGAAGTCCGGCAGGCCCAGGGGAGACCCCAGGCAGGGCGTCTGGTTGGGTCTTGCAGTTCCTGGCCGTGGCTGCTGCCCTCCGCCCACCCCAGGCCGCCCTGAGCTGTGAGAATTCTAGGTGGACCCGTGACAGTGTAAGCTCATGAAAGATTACCAGGAAGAGATTGAAACCTGGCTCCCGGGAGAGCCAGGTGTGCGAGGCCTTGGCAGGAAGCCCAGCACTTGGCTGCCCTGGTTTCCCGGGGCCCGGACATGCGTGGTCACAGTCCACAGCCCAGGGGCTGGGCCAGAAGGACATGTCTGCCAGGGTCCAGAGGGTGATGGTGGGGGCAGGGAGGGACCAGAACAGAGTGGGGCCAGGCTGGAGCCAGTGCCAGGATAACGCAAGGGATGGGGTTGGGCCCAGGGCTCCATCCGTTTGAAGGGCCTTTCAGGGAACTGTGTGGGGCTGACTGCCTGCCTGGCGTTGGGCCCCCAGAAGCCTGAAGGCAGCTTACTGTGTGATAAGTACTAACGCAAACAAGTATTAACAGGTAGAGCCCCAAGTAGAAAATTGAGGTCAAGGACAGGAGGAGAATTCAGATGTGCCAACAGAACCAAGATGCTGTGGTTGAGCTACCTACCTGTTTGGAGCTCCCTGGCAGCCAGAGCAAAAGGAGAAACGTGATGATTTCCATATGAGCTACTGAGGTGCAGTAGCATTCAGTCACGTAACGTCCTCATGGCGCCCGGAGCCTGTGGGAGAAGAGACACAGGCCCTTGTGCCACGGACCCCCTGGGGACAAGTCTCAAAGGGTCCCGGGGAAATGGGACCCCCAGGGTTATAGGATCAGCGTCTCCATTTCTGCTGGAAAAAAAAAAGGCCATTGGGATTGTGGTAGGGATTGTGAATCTGTACATGAACTAGGAGAGCGCTGCCATCTTTACAATGTTAGGTCTTCTAACCCATGAACACAAGGTGTCTCCACTTATTTACATCTTCCTTAAGGTCCTTCAGCAGCGTTTTGTAGTTTTCAGTGTATGAGTCTTATACCTGCTTGGTTAACTTATTCTTTTTGATGCTGTTGTAATTGCTTTATTAATTTCTTTTCAGGGCCATGGCTTCATTTTCTTTCATTCTCTGTCCCCTGCTGGCTTGGTGAGGGTGGGAGGGAGGCAGTGACTCGATGTTTTCCTTGAGGGGCTGTTGCTCACTTATTCATAGAGAACAGTGGTTCCCTGCCTCCCGTGTGCCGGGCAGGTGCTGGGTGGTGGGCTTGGTGTGACAGACAGGTGGAGCCAGCCACCTGCCACCTCTGGGTCTGCCCCCACCCCACTCACGCACACACATGAATGCGTGTGCATTTGTGCACACGCGCACACACACACACACACACACAGACACACACACATGTGGATCTTGCAGCTGTCCATCGACAGCTGTTCTCCCTCCCCCCAGCAAAGCTGTCACATCGCGTATTAGCATCTTCCCGCTACGCTGCTGTGTGGCGTGAGGACAGGACTAGCTCTGTCTCCGGGCCTGGTGCCCAGCAGGTGCTTTGTAAATAACTACTGAGTGCCAGGGCCCCTCCAGGCTCTGCTTGGGGTCAGTGGAGAGCAGGGTCTGGACCTTGGACGTTCCCAGCCGGGCAGGAGATGGCCCGGGACCAGGGTGCATGGACGCTTGCCCAGGGCCCGGGAGGCCATGGGGGAGGCTGTGTCCTGATCTCGGTGCAGACGCCTTCTGGGTGCCCCAGACCCTCCTGCCTCACCAGTGGGCGATGAACGCGTCCAGTCCCATTGGAAGGGATGTCTGGTTCCCAGTGGATGAAGAGGCTGTGCTGTGCCAGGGGAGCAGGAGGCCCAGGCGTCCAGTCCTGGCCCTGTCAGTGACTCGCTGTGACCTTGGAAAGAAAGATCTTTCGCCACAGAGCCTCCGTGCCCCTCTGTGCAGTGGGCGGGCTAGGCCCGTTCTGGGTGGGCTCCCAGGTGACCTGGAGTCCCCTGCGGCTCTCCTTCCGGACACAAGAGGGCAGCCGAGGGCCTTGGAGCAGGAGCCCCCTGGGCTGACTTTGAGGAGAGTGCAGTGGGAGCATCTCCGTGCTGAGCCGGAAGCTCCGCCGCGGTGGAGGCTCCCATTTCTCACCCAAAGAGCTGCGCTTGCCCAGAGCTCCTCAGGCACCCCGAAACCGGCCCAGAGGGAATCCGCTCCCCTGCTGTCGCCTCTGGGCTCGCAGGGCAGAGGGAGGCCAACGGCCAGCATCTCTTTCTACAGTGGTCCTTTGCTGTCGCAACCATCACAGAAATCCCCCCTGTCATCTTCCTGCCCAACTTCCTGGTGCAGAGGAAGGTGCTGAAGCCCCTGCGCACCCAGACGGGAGGAACCATAATGGTAGGTGGGGAGCCGGCGGGGGGAGCCCGCACCCCGGGCCTTTGCCCACCCTGGGCTCTCCATCTAGGAGGCCTCGTGCCACTGAGTAGTGGAGCAGAATCCTAAATACTCCTCCAGGCGGCAACAAGAACTCTTTCTTCCAAAGCCTTTCCCATCTGGGACGTTGGGATTCACTGTTCCTCCCCCAAGA
This sequence comes from Hippopotamus amphibius kiboko, assembly GCF_030028045.1. NCBI lineage: Eukaryota > Metazoa > Chordata > Mammalia > Artiodactyla > Hippopotamidae > Hippopotamus > Hippopotamus amphibius. The sequence continues at coordinate 2,575,994 of NC_080198.1, forward strand.
CCACCCATGGGAGTTACTGTGTTTGCTGGTGTAGAAGATGTATCCTCACCCCCCCAGGGCGTATGTCCTAAAATCGTGACTCCGAGCTACTTGGATTGCAGCTGGAAACACACCCCCGTGACGCCAGCCGGGGACGGTGCCCCTCAGTGCATCGTGGGTGTGGCCCTCACGAACACTCGCGGCAAGGCTGGGCGCGTCGTTGTCCCTAAAGTTAGCCTCAGGCCGCCAAGGTGGTTGGAGGTAGAGGAGCTGAAGTGATTTAAATATACAGTCATCCGGGTCAATACCCGCTGATCCCTCTAGTTTTCCTTTTAGCGTTGCAAATGTGTACGTTTTAAAAATTTATTAGAATATTACTATCCACCCCAAAATTATGATTTCCTACGGGATTTCGGTATTGAGGCAATCGTATTTCCATGAGCAAACATTTGTCTGTTCTCGCCTCGAAAGCCGCGTGCGAATCCTTGTCGGCTCACGCGCGCGCCTCAGAACTGAATTTCGACGTCCTCCGGTTCCCTCACAGAATTGCACGGGGGCTTGTGCCCTGCATGTCTCATAAGCCAGCCCGTCCGGGGTGTGCTGGGGAGGTGGGCGCATCCCCACCTTGGAGCTGGCTGGGCGTGGAGTTAACGGGGTGAGCGAGGGACGGGAGCGGCCGCCGGCACCCCTCACTCTGTGCTTGTTTCCAAAGGCGGGGAAGCTGGCGGTGGAGCGAGGCTGGGCCATCAACGTAGGTGAGTGCCCCGCGGCCTGGCCCGGGCGCTGCAGTGGGCGGCGGTGGCCCTCACGGCAGAGCTGCCTCCTGACCCGGGGACGGCGACGTGCCCAGGGGTCGGTTCCCTTAGCCAGCCTGGAGCCCCAGAGCCATCCCCGTGCGCTGAGCGGGGGGGGGGGAGGGGGGGCGGCGCTGGAAGGAAGAAGGGGAGGGGGCTGTCTGGGCCTTGAGCCTGGCCCTGCCCACCCCGCGACTGTCCTTGCAGGTGGCGGCTTCCACCACTGCTCCAGCGACCGCGGTGGGGGCTTCTGCGCCTACGCGGACATCACGCTCGCCATCAAGGTGCGCCCGACGGCACGTGGCAGGGGGTGGTCTCCCAGATCCTTCCTGGAGCGCCTGATCTGGTGTTCTCACCCCACATTCTAGACGGGGGAGCTGAGGCCCAGAAGGGGCGGGGGCTCGCCCGGGCCCCTCAGCCGGGCTGAGACCCAAACCCAGATCTGACGCTTGCTTCTGTGTGTTGCCCGTGAGGTAGTGGCAGGGGCCAGAGGGGAGCAGCTTACGTGTCCGTATTGACCTATGAGAAGAGTGAGGAGGAGCTGGAAGTAACCATGGTGACGGGGGCGGTAGCCACGGGCATTCACTGCGGGGGGGGGTGGGGGGGGGGCCCAGACTGTGGCCGCCTCCGCCCTCCAGGGCTCACTCCTTCATCCTCGTGAATTACAAAGGGGGACACGGGCCGGAGGTGTGAGGGCGCAGCCAGAAGGGGCAGAGCCGGCAGTGGCCTCCACGTCGTCTGAGCCCAGTACTTCCCCAGCACCTGAGCCCGGCCTTGTGCTGGTGGTCGGCCCGGGCCCCGTGGTTCCTGTCCCCACGGGGCATGGGGACTATTGGGGAGAAGCGGGCTTGCCTCCTGGCCATTCGGAGAGCGGGACTCAAGGAGACCTTCTTAGAGGGTGGGGGAGGAGAAGGAGGGCTTCCTGGAGGAGGAGGCTTTAGGGCTTGGCCTTGTAGGAAAGCAGAGATGGCAGAATGAAGTTCAGGGCACAGCCTTGAGGGCGTTCCCCACTCTGCACCCCGCGTGTTTCCCCGGGAATCCTGGGCTGTCGCTGAGGGCCAGCCTTCTCAGCAGTGCCCCCTCCTCCAGGGAGCCTTCCCTGAACACGCACACAGGCTTTTCTGGAGCCGCACAGCTCTCCGGGGCTCTGCCCGGTGGCCTGATTGCCCATAAGTGTGTACAAGCTCCTGACTCACCCCCTCACCAGCTGGGAGCCCCTGGGGGTCTGCATCCTCTGGCCTGTGTGGTCCTCATCTCTCCCCTCGCCTCCCCTGGGCAGTTTCTGTTTGAGCGAGTGGAGGGCATCTCCAGAGCCACCATTGTCGATCTCGATGCCCATCAGGTGAGTGCTGGTGGGGGCTGGGGTCCCCCAGACCTGCTCCCCCAGGCTGCCCCCCCACCCCGCGCTCCCCAGCAGCCTCTGACACACAAGCCCAGACCGTGGGGCTCCCCTCCCCCAGGAACATCCCGGAGCCCCAAGCGGGGCCTCTGCCACCCCCACCCAGGCACATGGGGCGTTTCCTGGGGTGCGGCTGGGGGTCCTGGCCTCGCCCAGGGCACCCGCCTGTGAGCGGCCTCCGTGTGCTCCCCACAGGGCAACGGGCACGAGCGGGACTTCATGGGTGACAAGCGTGTGTACATCATGGATGTCTACAACCGCCACATCTACCCCGGGGACCGCTTTGCCAAGCGTAAGCTGCCCCAGCCCTCAGCCCCAAGGGCGCTCTTGCTTGACTGGGGCTCTTTCCGGGGTGTTTCCTACGTGCTGGGCCCTGCAGAGGTCCCTTCAGTTCCTTCCCCTCAGCATCCCTGTGAGGTGGAGACGGTCTCCATTTTACAGAGGAGGAAACTGAGACCTAGGGAGCTCACTTGACCCACCCAAGACCACATAAAGCTGCCCAGTAAACACTGAGTCCTTCTCTTGGGGTGACCACCAGCAGAATAAAGTAGACGTTTCTCCTAGGTATGCAGCTGTCTAGTCAAAAACAGGGAAGGACAAAAAAAACAAGAAGGAAAAGTATATAAATAGAAAATACAAAATAAATTGGCAGAAATCAGTCCAAATATAATAGTTACTAAGTAAATCAGGTGGATTAAACTCATTCATTAAAAGGCAGAGGCTCTGAGATGAGCTTTGGGAACACAGGGAGCTGCCCACCTTGTGGGGAGGGGACATTTATGCAGGAGGTGCCAGCAGGTCTGCTGTGGCTAACTCAGCCACTTTGTGGCCCCAGGGACCTGTTTCTGAACTGAATGTCGAATGTTCTGGGTTTGGACCTGAGGGCACCTGGGGTGGCCGTGAATTCAGGCCAGGGCTCGTGGAGGCCGTGAGGTCAGGCACCCGACATGGGTCCCTGCGTCTCCAGGGCAGCGTTTCATCTGTGGCCCCCTTCCTTCCTTTGGGTCCCTTTGCGGTTGTTCTGCTCTTTTTAGCTTAGTTTTGGGTGAACGAGCGGCCGAGCAGTGGGCAGTGAGATGGGGAGACGGGCGGTCCTTGCCCTCCCCAGCCTCAGTTTCCCGTCTCTGCACGTTGGGGCTGTTGCTGTCTCCCTCGCAGAGGCCATCAGGCGGAAGGTGGAGCTGGAGTGGGGCACGGAGGATGATGAGTACCTGAGGAAGGTGGAGAGGAACCTGGAGAAAGCCCTCCAGGAGCATCACCCCGACGTGCTGGTGTACAACGCAGGCACCGACGTCCTCGAGGGGGACCGCCTCGGGGGGCTGTCCATCAGTCCGCAGGTACCTCCTGACCCTGGGGTGAGGAGGGTGTGCTCCAGGGACTCAGCGGCCGCAGGGAGGGTGGGCAGAACTGGTGCTTCTCTTGACGCCAGAGGGGATGGGCAGAAGCAGCAGCAGTCTGGAGCAGGGTTAGGCGCACAGCAGGACTTCCTGATACCCTGAGGATCTGGGCCTGCCCGAGCCAGCCTTCCCCATCCCCGCCCCCGCCCCCCGCCCCGCCAGGGTGTCGTGAAGCGGGATGAGCTGGTGTTCCGGATCGTCCGCGGCTATCAGGTGCCCATCCTCATGGTGACCTCGGGTGGGTACCAGAAGCGCACGGCCCGCATCATTGCCGACTCCATCCTTAATCTGTACGGACTGGGGCTCATCGGGCCCCAGTCAGCCGACGTCTCCGCACAGAACTCAGACACGCCTCTGCTGCCCCCAGAGGTGCCCTGACCACGCTGCCCTCCGCGCGGCTCCCTGCCTGCCGCCCGCCCGCCCGCTCCTCAGTGCTTCTCCTTTTCCAGACAAGGGGCGGGGGCCTCGCGCGCAGCTCCACTTTCCCCGCTGGGTGTCGGGGTCTCCCGGCCCTTCTCAGGGCGAGGGCAGAGGTCAGGGCCTGAGTCCCAGCGAGCCCCACACAGGCACGGTCACGGCCTGACCGGGCCCTGGGGAGGCAGTGGTTCTCCCGGGAGGGAGGAGGGCAGGTGAGGCTCCCCGGCACAGGGAGGGCCCTGGGGTTGGGGGGGTGCGGGTTCTGGTTTTCAAAACAGTATGACCGTTTCAAGTCGAGGAAGCGTCCATCTCTACCACAGTCGGGCCCTCCTCCCTCCTATCCTGCACCCTCTCCTCCTCGCCCCAAGGGTGGGAGGCCTGAGAGGAGGCTGGAGCCAGGCCTTTGGGGGCCCGGATTCCCAGCCGGCAGGCGGAACCCTGGTCCTGGATGTGAGGGGCAGCAGGGAAGAGGGTGCAGGTGAGTTTTCCTGTCCGGCTCCTCCTTCAATAAAGCAAGGGCTGGACCTGCTGTCCCAGAGCCCTGCCTGGTGGGGAGGGGAGGGGAGGCCTGAGGAGCCCCAGACCCCTGCTTCAGCAGCGTCTCGACTGTCCAGGGAGGGCGGCGGGCGTGGAGGAAAGAACGCTTGGCGCAGGGACGGGCCTCAGCTTGGTGGCTTGAGGGGCAGAGGAAGGTGAGGCCCGTACCGGAAAGCTGGGGAGGGGCAGGCGGCCAAGCGGGTCCCGCAGGACGCGAGGCCCGGGTGGGGACTGAGGCACTGGCGAGGCCAGGCTGGCGTTGCCGGAGCGGGGCAGAGGGTCTCCGTTCCGGCCTGCAGGTGGCACGGGTCGAGGGCTGGGCAGGGCCCTGGGTGGGGCTCAGCCTCCACTGGCCCTTCCCAGAGTGCCAGGCCGTGATCGTGCTCTGTGTCCAGGGTCCCCGGTGGGTCCCGACCTTGTCATCCGCTCTGCTCTGAAGGGGACACTCAGGACCCCCAGGAAGCCGGGGGTGGGGGGAGTGTCCTCTGCTCCGTCGCCGGGTGTGTTCCCAGTGCTCAGAGGGGGCGGGGAGGGAACGTGTCCTGTCCCTGATCAGCCCCTACGGGCCTCCCGCCCGCTGCCACCTGCGGGTCTCCTGAATTCCCCCACCTTCTGCCTCACACCCCTTCGCCCCTCCCTCTGCTGGAGGGGGCGGGGCGGGAAGGGTTCCAAGATCACCAACTGTGGAAAACGCTGACCTCCCAGACCAGACCAGACCCGAGGCACTCATCCGGCTTGGACGCCACGCCCGGCCCGCCCCTGCCCTTGGTCTCTCATCTGACTCGGGCACCTAACACCCCTTCACCTCCAACACGGCCTGCGACCTCGGGGGGCGGGGGCGGGCTGGCCCCCACGGAGCCTCTGTTCCGTAGAACCATAAAGGCTCTTCTCGATGCCACCTGGCTGCCGTGTGTTCTTGAGATGAAGCATCCGTACCTGCTGAGGTTTAAAGGAAGTAAAGATTGAACGTGGGCACAGCCAGAGGCCTGGCGGCTGGGGTGCGGGGGGTGCTGCCTGACAAAGGCTAGTGTCGTGGTCCATCCTCAGGGCGCTGCGGAGAAGGCCGTTATTCCCTTGTTTCAGGGGAGGCAGCCGAGACTCAGCCGGGAGCTTGCCCCAGGCACACGTCTAGTAGGTGGTAGAGCCAGGTTTGACCCCAGCTCTGCCGGGTTCCAAAGTACGTGTTCTCAGCTGCTTCACATTTGGCAAGGGGGAGGGGTGGTGCTCTCCAGACAGAGGGGGTTCAGGGAAGGGGAACAGCTGGGGGCCCTGGCAGGACAGGGGGTGTTGGTGGGGGGGCCTTCCATCTCTGGGCTGGGAGCACCTGTGGGGATGGGCTGGGCAGGGGCAAAAGGCTCAGGGCAGGTGGGGAGCTTGTCCCCACGGTTAGTGGCTCTGCCTGGGTAGGGAGTTGGTGGTCCCTCGAGGGTCATTGACAGGGGCAAGGGCATGAGATGAAGATGTTGGGGCGGTGGGCCAGATGGGCCAGGCGTGAGGGGGGCGAAGGCTGGCAGGGCCCTGTCATCTCTGTGTTACGGATGCAGACACTGGGGCATGGGGGCTGGTCCTTGCTCAAAGCAGGATTCCAACCAAGGCCTTGGCTCCGGAATCCACAGCTCCTTCCCCTCTGTGAGATGGGCCTTTAAGGACACCGTACTCACCTGGAGGGCGGGCCCAGGGATAAACACCTAGGTGCGTGGGCACCCAGGGGACGCTAGCACGGTGGTGATTCTCCTGCAGGGCACGGAGAAGCGTCAAGGCCAGTCCTGGTGCGGTGCTCGGGACCTGCTCTTGAGATCTGTGCACTTGGCTCTTTGCAGCTCATTCCCTAAGTTATCAAAACCCACGGGGAACACGCCAAGCCCTGGCCGATCCAGTAGGTGCTGCGGCCCAGGGTGAGAATGGGGCCAGGCTGGGAGCTCTGGGGTCAGACACGTGCTCCGGGGGGACAGGCGAGCTTGGAAAAGCACCTCCAAAAAGGAGCCCACATGGGCCAGCCCGATGCCTGGCGGGGGTGGGATTCTGCAGAAGGTGCTCCAGGCGGAGCCTCCGGAGGAGCTGACCTGGGACGAGCCCCCCCGCCCTACCCACCCCTGTGCTGGGAGTGCGCAGACCTTGGGCCCCAAGCCTGCCGTGTGAGGAGTCCTGCAGGGCCCAGGCCTGGGTGTGGGGCCTTGGGCAGGTGGCAGCCCCTCAGAGCCTCCTCCCTCAGGCCTCCTGGTGGCTCATGTCCTGAGCCTGCAGGGCTGAGCAGGGGTGTTGGGGGTGACAGTGGAGGGAGCTCCGCGCCTGGCGCCACGTGGGCGCTGCGTGCCGTGGCCATCCCCCCTCCTCCCCGAGACCTCAGCGCCGTGCCTGCCTGGCTGGAGGGCCCGCTGAGGCCTAGGAGGGGGAGGTCTTCTCCCGGAGTCAGAGCGCTGTTCTCCACCGGGGGCTGGGTGGGAGGCTCTCAGGCAGCTCTGGGGCAGCTCTGCCCCCCTCCCCCTCAGGGGACCACGCCTGAGGCTGGTGGAGGGCACAGGCGGGAACAAGCGTACCCAGCCTGCTGCCCGGGGCGTAGACATCGGCGGGGGCACTGGCAGGCCCCCCAACCTAGCAGGACTCCCGGGCAGATCTGAAGGAGACGCAGGACGCCTCCCAGGCTCCTTGGCCAAATGCTTGGGGTTTAGGGCCAGGAACTCCTCCAGGGCCGCCTGCCCTTGAGTTGGTTCCTTTTGGCTCAGCCAACACGGGCTGCGGACGCTCTGCTCTAAGCCCGGGGCCGACACGGGGAGGCGCGGTGCCGCCCTGGGAGCGATGGTCAGCCAGGCTGCAGGGGGCAGTGCTTAACCCGTGAGCTGCCCTCTCACCAGCCTGACCTGGAGTCCTGCCTCCTCCCCTTGCTAGCGGGGTGCCTTTACCTCTCTGTGCCTTAGTGTACTCATCTGTGAAGTGGGCTGATACCCCAGGTGGCGGTGATTGTCATGAGATTAAATGAGTTAATATTTGTAAAGTGCGCAGAGTAGCGTCCAGCACGGAGCAGGCACTCAAAACAAGTTACCCATCGTCCTCATCACCGTCACCGTTTCACGGATGAGGCGGTAAGGGCTCAGAGAGGTCAAGTGACGTATCCAAGGTCACACCGTCAGGCAATGGAAAAGCCAGGGGATGGACCCAAGGCCACATGACTCTAGAACGAATGCCCTTTTCCCACAACCAGACCTTCTGGCAAAGGCTTGGAATGAGAGTGTCTCGGGGAGGGGGTGGCGTCCCGCCGCCCACCTGGACCTCTCAGCCGCTCCCTGGTTCACGCCCTTACGAGCACTCCTGGGAGAGGCAGGTGTCAGACCCCAATGTCCAGATGAGACAGGGGACCCCGAAGGGAAGGCAGCCCTCCTGGGCCCCACAGTGTGGCGTCAGGGCCAGGCTGAGGTACGTGTGACGGTTGTAAGTGGCTGTCTGCCCCGGGGCTGCTTGTTCTGCTCTCGTGCAGGTGGCACCCGGAGGCTGCCTAGCGCGCGGCAGCTGGACAGCGGGCAGGGTGCGCTGCGGTGCAGGAGAGGGAAGGCTGTCCTCCCGGAGGGCCTGCTGGGATCCCGGCTCGGTGCTGGCAGTCACCACCGTCAATTTGTCGATGGGGAAAGTGAGGCCCGGGGAGGGCTGTTACGGAGCCTACTGACCCTGGCGGCCAACTGGGGCCGGAGCCCGGCCTCCTGGCTGCCTCCCACGGCAACCTTCTTATGGGGGGGCGAGCATCGCCTCCGTCACCACCCCGGGCGTTTTCCTTGCTGCCACCAGGGCCAAGGCACGGCTGACAGGGCAAGGGGGAGCCCTGAGCTCTCCGGCCAGGGTGTCTCTGGAGAAAGGACGTGGGCTTTGGAGTGGGCCAGCCTTGGTCTGGATCTGCTCTGCCACGGGCCTGCGAGTGACCCTGGGCAGGTGCGTCCCGCTCGGAGGCTGGCCCTCCCTCTGCAGAGGGCTGTGTGAGCTGACGGAAGAGGGCTGGCCTGTACTCTCTGGGTCATTGGAGGGCAGAAGTAGGGTCCAGCGGGTGCGTGTGGGTGCATGCTCTTGGCTTGCTTGCCACCCGGGTGCTGCACAGACAGAAACGGAGACCTGGGGAGACGGGGGCCTCGCTGCAGGCGGGAGCTGAGCCACCGGGGGACGGTGCCCCCGGGGGTTGGGTCCTGGCCGTTCCGCCAGCTGTGTCGCCCTGAGTAAGGCCGGCACCGCCCTGAGCCCTGGTCGTCCCCCCATAAGACGCCCTGGCACGTGGGAACAAGGAGGGAGGTTCTCAGAGCCGCGGCGTCCGCAGATCATTTCGTGGCCGCGCCATGATGCAGCTTCGGGTTTCACGGCACGGTTCACGCACAGACCTGTGTTCAACGGCTTTGTTCTCAACACAGCTGCGCCTGCGGAGGAGGAAGGGGGCACAGGGAGGGTGGGTCTCCACCTGAATATGCCCCCCGCCCACCCCAGGGCCTGCGCCGGGCATGCTGCACGCACCCCACCTTTGGGTACCCGGTGGCTGTGGCCTCCCCTCCCGGGGGTGCTGGCGCAGAGGGGTCAGGGATCCGGCGTGGTGGGTGCTGGGACTTCCCACTCCTTCCTGCCTCTAGATGTGAGATTACTGGCGGCTGCCCTGGCCTTTGAGGTCCGGGAAGGGTGACGTGCGATGGGTGCTCCCACGGGGCCAGGAGGAGTGGGCAGGGCCCGGCCAGGGACCCCTCCCTGCTGGGACCCCTGAGCCCGTGCTCACAACCCGCCGGTTGTCGAGGTAACCGATACCCAGGCAGCCAGACGGAGTTATGGTGTGTGGCAGGGCGGCTATTTTGTCTAATATGCTAACAGGCCTTTGGAAATTCCTGGAGCCCATCTGGTCCTCGTTACACCACAATACTGCTGTCTCTTCAGCGCGCAGACAAGGGAACACTTTTATTTCTCCTTTTGGAGCTCAGGAATGTGCCGAAAACACAGGCCGGCAGACGCCCATCTGGTTCCCGAGGTCCTTGATCACGTGAGGACCCATCGTCCTTTTAAAGGCTGCGGCTCCTTCCGCAGGAGCCCTGAGATGCCGTGGGGGTCCGAGGCCTTGGAGGGGGGTGCCTGGCTGTGCGGTGTGCCCCCAGCCTCGTGCTCCCTCGCCCGTGCAGCACAGACAGGAGCTCTGAGGGGGCACACTAGGCTGGCATGTGGTGGGTACCTAGGCAGTGCCGGTTTCCCAAGCAGCTCCATGAACCCGAGAAAGTTCCTTGGCCAATCCAAGCGCCGGTAGCCTCTGTCAAACGGGGGCTGCAGCTCTGAGGGATGCCGACAGTCGTTCCTGACCCGCCTGGCACCTCCGCCCGCCCACAGCCACCCCAGAACCAGAGGTGAGACAGACACAGGGACTGCTCGTCTCCACACCCGAGCGGAGCCCCGCGGGGCCGCGCGTGCGCGCGTCCCCGGGCCGGAGGCTGTGTGTGTTTCTTCCCGCAGTGCTGGTCCCCGGGGGTCCCCGGGGGGCTCCTGCTGCGGCGGCGTCCGGAGGCTGGCGTGGCCGCTCGGTGCCCTCGCTCACGCGCAGCCCTCCCGCCCGGCCTGGCTCACGGCGGGCTGCTGCCCCGGACGATTGTTTAGGGTTGCCGGCACCCTGCTCCCTTCCTGGAGGAACTCCCACCCCTCAATCCCAGGCTGTAACAGCCACCGTCCCCTGCCCACCCCAGCCCAGCCCCCGCTGCCCCAAGCGTAGAGTGTGATTCAAGGTCAGATCATCCTGAAGGGCTGCCACCTCCCCGCCCTCGGAACTTGGACGTGTGCACAGGCTTGCTTCACCACGTGTGAGCTCAGTGGCTTGTGTGTCCGGGTGGGGGGAGCTTTCCCAGCCAGTGGGCGATTCTCTGAGTGCCTCCCCGTCCCTGCAGCAATGGCGGGAGCACATTTTGAGCCATGGCGTCTGTTAGCCTGGGTCCCAAAGCCCCCGGTGAGCAGAGCTCCCAGGCAGACGGGGGCAGACTTTGGTGTGAGCAAGAAATGGACTGAGGTTTTACATGGCGTGTTGCACAGCACGATCTTGACAGTCCTGACTGATACTCGTCCCCTTGCCCTGACCACGGGGCTAGTTCAGTGATGCAGAGTGACTCAAGCTGGACCAGAGTCCTTACCTAGATTTTTTATTTGGAGGTGGGAAGGGAAGGGACCTTATCTCACGAGTTAGAGAACAGCCTTACTTCAGTCACAAAGATAAAGCCTGTCTAAGGTACGAAAGAGTGAAATGGAGGGAGAAAAAGATAAAACATGATGGAGAAAGAGGGAATCCTGGTGGTGTCAAGATGGGGGTGCCGTGGACAGCTGTACAAGTTGTGCACTGCCCAACTCTGAAGTGTGCTGCTTGCACAGTAATCAGGGTAGATGTGTGTATTTATCAGGACACTCTTCCAGCTGGTGGCAGTGAAGTGTCTCGAGGAAGTGGAGCCTTGTTCTACTTGGCACAAAACTTGTCCAGGCTGGCAGCCTTGCTGTGCCAGGTCCCCAAGTTCTGTCCCAGAGTCCCCAGAGCGTCCGGAGCTTGAGCAGGGCTTGGTGGCATTTGTTCTCGTGATGAATTCCCTTGTTGTTAAGCTCTGCTCCCATCAGAGTTGTTGACCATCCAGTCGACAGGCAAGACACATCCAGCTGGTTAGCCGCTTTCCAAGCAAACCCTAGGTGCTTCTAGAATCAACAGTCCAACCCTAAGAGAGGAGACAGAACCACCATTAAAAGCGGACACAAGAACCGCAACAACAAAATTTGGGGCTGTGTGTGGAGGCGCGAGTAACTGTCCCTCTCTCCATCAGCACCTAGCTTCTTGCTTTGCTGTGCTGTGGCATAAACACGGTTGGCATGGTCCTTTTTCTTTAGGAGCACAGAGGAGACATTGTGCGGGCTTCACTTCCTCTTGAATGGTTAAGTATAACTGTCTTGTTGCTTAAAAGGACAGACCAAAGTTATCTGGAGAGGGCACGTGTGTGTGGCCTAGGCTGAATAAATGCTGCATCATTGTGAGAGGATGGTGGCGGCTGAGGTCCAGCCGTGCCCCCGCTGTCCCCAGCGCAGGAGGGGCTGCCTGTGGGCCGGGGCCCTGACCCCACTCTGCCCGGCTCAGGAGAGCTCCCTCCTACCACTCAAAATCCCAGGAGTTTCCAGGACGGGTTTGGGGGAGGCTGTGGGTTCTGGCATTGGACAATCTGGGGTGGCATCTTGGTGCGGCCTTTCTAGCTGGGTGACTGCAGACCAGCGCCGCCCTGCTGCCCTTCGGAGCTGCAGTGGCCACCTCTCAAGAGTAGGAAAGCTGCCGCCCACCTGGGGGGTCTTCGGGAGGGTCAGGTGGGCACGGGAGCAACCGAGCAGGTGTGGGTGCTCAGCAAGCAGACTGGCACAGGGTGTGGCACAGGGCGTGGCTGGCAGGTGCGGGACCACGTGAATCCCTGAGTGCCCGTGGCAAGTCGCTTCACCGCTTGGAACCTCGGTTTCCTCATCTGTCAGATGGAGCTTCCCAGAGTGTAAGGGGCAGTCGGGCCCTTTCTGCTTCGGTTGTCTGCACCCCCTGCCAGCTGGTAAGGGGGCAGGGATGGGGTCCATCTCCCAGCACCATCCCCAGAAGGGGGCCTAAACACTCCATCCGTGTTCCGCGGGTGAGGGGGACTGGCTGGTGCCTGTTGGGGCGGTCTGTGCCCCGCAGGCTGGTGGGGGACAGGCCGGGAGCAGCCTTCGCCAGGCACGCCTAGAGACGAGCTCCCCATCCCGCGTCTGGGGGGCTGGCCCCAGAGCCCCCTCTGAATCCCGAGCAAGTGCCCCATCTCCCACCCCCCGCCCAGGCCCTCCTTCCCAGGTCTCTTTGTCAGGGCGGCTTGGCATCTGCAGGACATGGAGGAGGGAGCCCTGGGCCCCTCCGGCAGCCCTGGGCCAGCACCACAATTGTTTTTCCACCTGGAGCTTCCAAGGAGCTGCTGGCAGCCAAGCTGGGGGGCTCAGGGTGAGACGCCGGCGGGCGTGAGAGGAGCCGAGCTTCACCTACTCCATCCACGGGGGTAAAGTAGATGGCGTTGGTTGGAGTCCACTTTCCTTTGACCTTGGGTGAGTGACTTAACCTCCTCGGTCTCAGTTTCATCTGTAAAATGGGAACAGCATCAGTACCTGCCTCTCAGCCGTGCTGTGGCCCCGCACAGCACTTAGAACAACGCCTGGCACAGAATAAACGCTCCAGAAATGCGCAGCTATGATTGTTGTGGCGACACGTCGTCGTTCCTGCGGGCTCTGGTCTTAACCGTGACGCGCGCAGCTGCGGTGAAGCAGGGCTGGGCCGTCCTCGAGCCTCCGTGGGCCTGGCTTGTAGGGAAGCTGTGAGCTGAGAGACACGGGCTGGGGGAAGCCCCCTCCTCCCCGCTGCTCCCCTTCCCCTCCTGTCTTCCTCTAGCCCGGGAGCTGCCCCCCAGAGGCAGGGGACAGGTGGCCCGCCAGCTCCACTGGCCGCAGAAGCAGTGGACCCGCGGCCCCCGGATGTTGCCACGTGCCAGCCCCCTTCGCGTGGAATGAACCGTCGAGGCTGGGGTGCGGACACGGCCGCCGCCGCCGCGCAGCTGTGAGGCCCAGCAGAGCCGAGGTGTGGTCCGTCAGGTCCCGTGGGCCCGGCTGTGAGAACAGGCCGTCCCCACCCGCCTGGCCGCCTTCCCTTGCTGTTGTTTGGAGGAGGCAGCGGTCATCAGCCCCCGGCGGCCCCCCCTTCCCTGGCTCCCCTGGTTCCTTGGCCTGGGACAGCCCCCGGCTGACCACATCATGTCCCGGGTGGCCTGGTGCTCTGGCCCTCCGTCCCCTGCCTCCACCCGAAAACCAAGGGAGGGAGCCGTTGGTCTCCGCCTGCCCTTTCCACCCAAGCCTGGGAGGAGCACAGCGTCCGCAGCGGGGAGCAAGGAGTGGGGCGGGGCAGGGCCCCAGGAGCCAGTCAGGACTTTATACTCCTGATGGGGTTTAAGAGGCAGAGATGGACGTTGCCCTTTTAGGGAAGAAGATGCCCAGGTGCACATCTAGTGGTGGGGACGCCACCCCCAGAGTCCCTGCCGCCCGCCTCCTCCACCCCTCTCCTCCCACCCTGACCCGGGCTGGGTCTGGGCTGGGGAGCAGCTCCCGGGCTCCACGTCCCCCAGCGTGGGACAGGGGCCCTCAGGAAGGGGAGAGGAGATTTATCACGTTGGCTGGGGGAGCTTGTCCTGGGCCAGGTAGGGCCTTGTTACCGTCTGCTGGAACCAGCAGGGGCAGCCAGGGCCCAGCCTTCGGGGCTGGGGGAAGATGGAGGCAGGAGCCCAGTTACAGGGCCTGATGAACACGGTCCAGCAGGGGGACAGACACCGCGTGGGCACTCGGGCGCCAGGTTCATGGCCAGTGCAGGGCCCATGGCCCTACCTGCTGATGGGAGGGAGGCTGCCGACCCCTCCCTCTCTGGTCAGGCAGGCCCAGCCCCCCGGCAGGGGGACGCTGGCTTGAGGAGCGTGAAGGAGACTGGGCCCTGGTTGCAATCCTGCCTGGGCCGCTTCCTGGCCGTGTGACGTTCGGCAGGGCCCTCCTCCTCTTTGAGTCCCCGCTCCTCTTCTGCAAAGCAGGGAAGTAATGCCCCCAATACGTGCAGCTTGGCCCTCGTATACCCCAGCGGCCCGCAAGCGACTGGTGCTCTGAGCCTCTGGCCGCCTCCGTGCTCCTTCTCCGTCCGGGGGCCTGAGGATGCAGGTGTGGATGGTGTTTGCACTGGCTCTACGTCCCAAAGCCCTGGAAACCTCCAGGCCAGCCCTCGCTGCGTCTCCCCGTTGACGCCAGCCCAGGGACAGGTTCTCTGCCCATGGGAACTTGGGTCCACCCCAGAAACGGGAGGGCAGGGCTCTGCCAAGCTCTCTTGGGCCTGGGATGGAGAGCGGGCACTGCCTGCCAGGGCCAGCGCCAGGGGCTGCCGACCAGGGTCTATAGCAAACGGCGGTGCTCCCCACTGAGGGCGGGAAACGGGAGCTGGGAAAGCCCGCAGGCGGTGAGCAGATCTCTCTCCAAAGGATGCTCGGTGAGAGCTGACTCGGGGAGCTCCCTGTGGCGGCTGGGCACGTGGCCGGGGGGCGGCACCTGCTGAGTGAGGAGCGGGCATCCAGCCGGGTTTGGCAGTCGGAGTGCAGAGCCAGGGAGCCGGGACCGGGCGTCCAGGCCTGGGGCCGAGGCCCTAGGGTCCGGATCTCCGTCCTGAGAGGGCTGGCAGGACCCAGAAGGTGCAGCCTGTGGGGCCCCACGGAGCTGTGCTAGACCTCAGCACACCTCAGTGTTGGAAGAAGGTGGGCCCGGCGGCAGACACAGCAGGCATGCTTAGGCTTGGGGCGGGGCACGGCTCCCCACGCGCTGGTGTCCTGGCATCACTAGACATAGCAGCCCTGGTCCCCCTCAGCGCTGGAGCCTCCCTTCCCTGAGGCTGGTCCTGGAGGGGCAGCCTCCTTGGTGGGGAGGCTAGATCACAGTGCCTCCACTGAACTCAGCCCCAAGTCCCTTTCCCCCTCACTAACGACTCCAGGCCTTGGGGTGTGGCGGGGGTGACCCTCCTCTGACACTCTGACCCCAGTGTGCTGGGCTCCTGCCCAGAGTCCTGCAGCACCAGGGCTGCACTGTTTCCAAAACCTTCTGAAGACTTAGGCACCACCAGAGGGAAGTGAGTCCCCAAAGGGAGAGCATGGAGGTCACTGCGGGTGACCAAAGGGACCCCCGGCTGCCCCCGCAGATATCCTGGGGTCCAGACCAGGCTGGCTCCCTCCTGCAGCTGCGTCTTCACTCTGCCCTCTACTGCCTCCCTCTGCTCCCTAGGGCGCTGTGGAAGCCCCACCCCACCTGAGTCCCCAGCTCCCCTCCCCCACCTGGGCAGCGCCAGGCTGAGACGGGGTGTCCTCCCTCTGTGGCACCCCAGGGAGGAGGTCTTCAAGGAGCACCCCACCCCCCTTGCAGCCTAAGCATCACAGAGATGTGGGGAGATTCCCTGACTTTTCTGGGCCTCTGTTTTCCCAACTCTAGTTCCTGCCAGGCTGTCCCTGGATGGATGGAGGGGATTCCAAGGCTGGGGGCAGGGAAAGCTGAGCCGGAGGAAGGGTGGCCAGCTACCCAGGTGGGGACAGTCCTGCGCCGCCCGTCAGGGAGGCCCCCGCCCGCCGAGCATTCCTTCCTGCCCAGACGGCTCCACGAGGAAGGTATCAACCTGGAGATAATGCTGCCTGAGCCCAGGCCAAAATCTTTAATGGGGGAAAGCTGGCAGTGTGGCCAGGGACACCTGGGCAGCCACCCAGCGGGACGATCTCCCAGCAGGCCCAGTGCCAGCACCCCTTCCTGACAGCCCCACAGACCCTGGGCTGTGGGGTCTCGGGGTAAGGGCAGACTCTTCCTGGGGTCGGGAGCTCGGGGAGCCTCATGGTGGGTACCTGGGGGCGGTCGTTATACCATGCTTTCTGCTTCTGTCGGGAATCTGGGGTAGTAAAAAGCCATGAAGCAAACCCTAAAGAGTAACAAAGTGCTTTGTCCATTGTGGTGTGAAATTTCTCACTTTGAGTCTTCAGCTCTGGACTATTTTATTATATTTTTGACGATATAGAGACGTATTCTGCCTTCATGTGGTTGTAGACAAGCACTAGGGTTTACAGTTTTGTGCAAAAAATGTGTGCTCCAAAGTGGAAACAGCTCAAATGTCCATCCGCGGATGAACACGTACACTAAACGTGGTCTACACCTAGAGTGGGATGGTACTCGGCTGTAATAAGGCATGAGGCGCTGGCCCTGCTACACCATGGCTGGACCTCGAATGGCATGTGTGAATACGCCAGTATTAAACAATGAAGTGTTTTGTATTGAAAATTGTGAGAAAAATCATGGTTTTGGAGTCAGTGTGCCTGTAGCCCCAGGTGTGAGACGTCTTCTCTGAGCCTCAGTTTCTTTGCCTATAAAATGGGGGTAACAATAGCACTTTCTCACTGGGTGTTCGTGAAGTGATTACGGCAGTGTGAGACCCGTAGAGAGCTGCCCGGCCCCCCTGCAGGCCCACCCTTAGTTCTGGGCCCTGCTGACCTGAGGCAGATGGGAGGGGGCTCTGTTCTGGGACCCTGGGGTCCCCTCCTGCCTCCTTCGTGTACAGCTGCGTGTCCTGGGGCGGGTTGTGCCTCTGAAAGCTCAGTTTCCCCATTTGTGAAATGGGAATGAAGCCAGCAAGTCTCCCCTCTTCTTCCTCACATCACCTCCTCTGGAAGGCCCTCCCTGGCTTCCGTTTCAAAAACAGCAACCAATCTGTCTTTGCCCTACTTCCCTGATGGATTTTTTTTTTTTTTGGCCTACCACTTTCAGGCATGTTACCTATTTATTTGTCCATTTATTCTTTTTTTTAAATTTTATAAATTTATTTATTTATTTATTGGCTGTGTTGGGTCTTCGTTGCTACACACGGGCTTTCTCTAGTTGCAGCGAGCGGGGGCTACTCTTCGTTGTGGTGTGTGGGCTCCTCATTGCTGTGGCTTCTCTTGTTGTGGAGCACTGGCTCTAGGCACGTGGGCTTCAGTAGCTGTGGCGCACAGCCTCAATAGTTGTGGCACACAGGCTTAGTTGCTCTGCGGCATGTGGGATCTTCCTGGAGCAGGGATCAAACCCGTGTCCCCTGCATTGCCAAAAGTATTCTTAACCACTGTGCCACCTAGGAAGTCCCATTTATTCTTTTTTACTGTCTCCCTTCTCTCTCTGTGTCTGGCTCCATGAGGGTCTAGAACAGAGCCTCTCAGTCTGCTTAGTAAATATTTCAGGATGTTGAACAAACCCATGTGTTGTTGGCTAATACAGGAAGCTGGCATATTCCCACCTCAGGGCCTTTGCACATGCATTCTTTCTCTAAATATGCACATGGCTTACTCCGTCGTTTTATGTGGTCTTTTGCTTAAATGTTACCTTCTCAGAGGAGCCTGACTCCCTACTAAATATTCACCCTCCACCATGTGCCAGCTCTTCCTGCTTTTCTCCTGCTGCCTGACTCACTGTTGGACACACCGTCTTGTCCACAGTGGTCCCTCCCACTGAGCAGGTCTGCCTCATGGGAGCAGAGAATCTGACTTGTTGGCTGCTGGGTCCCCTGTGCCTGGAGCAGTGATGGGCAGAGAGTCCGTGCTCAGGAAGTATGTGTTGAGTTAATATTACTTATTTCCTTGGGGTGTGTGTTACACATGCATGGAAACCCATAGAAAAATGTCTGAAAGCCTGTGTAACAGAGTCCCTCTGGGCAATGAGGAGAAGCCGTGATGGTTGATCCTGCGTGTTAAGGAGACATCAGCCTCCGCTCTGGTGTGTTAGGGAGCGCTGCCTATGTGCCAGGCACTGACGGAGGGGCTAAGACTCCACGCTAACACAGAGCTTCTCAAAGTGTGGTCCCCGGACCCCTGGCAATCCCCAGCACTCCCTTAGGAGATCCACAAGGTCAAAACTATCTTCCTAATAATCCTAAGATATCCTTTGCCCCTTTCCCTTGCTGACATTTGCGCTGATAATGCAAAAGATGATGGGTCCAGATGCATCAGGGCCACAGCACAGCTGCAATAGCGGCCACTGGACGCTTCACCGCCACTCCCGTGGGTAATGTCCTTGCTGAAGCCAGGACATGACGAATCGTGTCCATGCTCTGGAGTACACAGCGTTCCTGTGCTGTGGGATACCATGAGAAGTGCACAGAAAGCGTGCCCGAGTGCTATGGTTGTCCCAGGGAAAACCACGTGTGTGACTGTTTGAGTTGCCAGCTCAATAGCTGCCTTTTTATGGAAGGAACGACTGACACATGGGTTATTCAGACTTGGGCATTTGACAGACATATTCTTGAAAATGAATGAAGTGCGCTGTTACTTCAAGGGAAGCAACTGACCGTGATTTTGGCCAAGGATAAAATTTAAGCTAGAAAACTAGAGTATTGGACAATTTCCATGGGTACCAGGAGTCAAAACTTTAAGATTTTCTGATGAGATAAGCAGTGCTACCAACAAATGTGAAGTTTAGTAGTTAAATAATGAAATATGTAAATATCAGGAAGACCAGGAAACCTATATTTCTCAAGTGACTGAGGCAGGTTGTTACAAAATCTTGTGTGGATAAAAGAGCCATTCAAATCTCAAAGTAGACCGTCAGATTTTCACGTAACGAAGTATGAAAAGCTCATTCATATGTTTTCAGATTCCGTGTAGCAACTGAAATTTAAGAAATTACCATTTGTTGAGTTTTGGTGTGAAAGGAAAGACAGTTATTCACAAAGATCTGAAAAGGCTGTCAGAATACTCCTCCCTTTGCTGACTGCAGTATCTGTGTGAGGTCAGGTATTCCTCACCTCGTCCAACCAGAATCACATGTCACAGTGAACTGAATGCAGAAGCAGATAAGAGAGTCCAGCTATCCTCAGTTAAGCCAGACATTAAAGAGATTAGCAAAGATGCAAAACAATGCCACTTTTCTTATTAGTTTTTTCGTTTCGCAAAATGGAGCTCTTTGTCATAAAAATGTTATTTCTTGTTTCTTAAAAATAAATATTTTAGCAATTACTCCATTTTAGTTTCTGATTCAGTAAATATCAGTATTTGTAATCCCATAAACTTAAGCTCTTTGAGGTTCTCCATAATTTTTAAGAGTGTGAAGGAGAGGGTTGCCAGATAAAATTTAAGGATGTCCCGTGCAATCGCTGAGACATACTAAAAACAATTGCTTGACATTTGTCTGAAATTCAGATTGAACGGGGCATTCTGTATTTTTATTTATGTACTAAAGCTGGCAACCCTAGTAAAGGATCCAGACGGGAGGCTATGTGAGGCCTGCTGGGCGACACTCCTGTAAGTGTTACCCCAGGTAAGAATGCGGACAGCGAGGGAGAGCGCTGCTTGCCCAGCTGACCAGGGCTGCGGTGACGCCGGGGCTCAGATGGAGGTCTCTGCAAGCACCAGGGCCCGGGGGCCAGACAGGCTGGAGGACTGAGACACAGCTAGGAGCAGGGGACCCACGGGGACACACGGGGACTCTCACTGACCTCAGATCTGTTCCTGGAGTTAGAATGTCTCTTGGTCCAAACAGTGGGGCCCAGAGAGGTTCAGGAGCAAACCCAGACTTGTGCAGCTGGTGTGTGGCCGTCACGTGTGACACCAAAGCCCACGTTTGACCTTTCTAGCATTTTCTGAAGCTGTAGCACAAGGGCCGGCCGGCACAGGGCCTGGCGGTGGTAGATGCTGGGCAGGAAACCTCCTTCCTCCCTGGCCGAGATGGGGGGCCAGGGGCGAGGGCAGCGGAACAAAGGCCTTTTGTGCGCGGGAGGGATCCTGGTTGGCCCGTCTGCACACGGGATTAGGGTCATCCGTCTGGCACGGGTTGATCCAGGCTGCCTGCTGGGCACGGCATCCCTGCTGGCGTGGGGGCTCGGCTGCTGGGTCACGTCTCTGCAGCGGTGGGCTCACGGCCATCTGGGCTGGGAAAGCAAGAGACAGAGAGAGAGCCCGACAAGTCTCTTTCTGGGGTAATGGGGCAGAGCTGGAAACGTCCTCGTCTTCAGAGACTCCCCCTCGGGCCAGCCCTGCCACGACTCAGATCAGAGGCCTGGCGGTCGCCCCGGGTGGGACACGGTCAGGGCGAGGACCCTGTTGATCTGATGCCCACCAGGTGGGCCCGGAGAAGAAGACGAAGGCTCCAGCCACAGGGCCCGCGTGGTGGTCCCAGGGCCAGGCCTGGGGAGCAGGACCCTTTCTCACAGCCGGTGACTTGCGGGGGGGCCGTGCGGGCCGAGGGGAGCAGCCCCGCGTCCCTGGGACAGCCAACGTGGGGCGGGAGGCTCACCTGTTCATGATTTGAATCAATAATAAAGGCAGTCTAAAAGAACAACTATCTCATACCCACAAAAATATTCTCCAAGTACCGTGGTCATTTTTAGAGACTATTTTGCTCATGTATGAAATTAAAACTATCAAATTGCTTCCATTAAAAAAAATAATAATAATAAAGGCAGTCTGCTTTTTATTATCACCATGCTCCGGAAATTATAAAAAGAGGTCAAGGATAAAACCTTTCCCTGTGCTAAACCCCTGCTGTGGATACGGTTGTTTTAATAACATAGATGCGTGCTTCCGATGTGCGAACTCTGACGACGTATCTTTTTATACGTGTTATGTCGTGCGTGGAATTGAATCGGACTTCCGGTGCTCCGGTTGCCCCGGCACCTGTGGGTTCAGCTCCAGGCACGTGTTTGGAGGGTAAGTCAGTGACGGCTCAGAGCATTCAGGCCGCTTCGGCTGCATTTGGTGTTTCTGCCGTCCACGGTGCCACCTCCTCCCGTGTTTAGGCAGCGGGCTGGAAATATCCGGTGACCGCACAGTGACTGTAGAGATGGAAGACGCAGAACTTGACTTGTTTCTTTCCACGTGACCACATGGAGCTTTTACTTGGGTTTAAAAGCGAAAGCCGGGGGAGAAAATGCAAACTCTGAGAGAAATGCATTCACTTGGTGGGTGCACGTTTTTGTTCAGACATAAAATATTTCCATTTCACGATTACAAATGGGGTCTTGAACAGGTATCTGCACACCCATGTTCACAGCAGTATTCTTCACAGTAGCCAAAGGTGAAGTGGCTTGGACACCGCAGGGTTTATTCGTTCATCCATCTGAATGGATAAACAAAATATGGTCCGTCCCTATAGTGGAATATTATTTGGGCTTAAGAAGGAAGAAATTTTGACACCTGCGGCAACAAGGATGAAGCCTGAGGACGTTATGCTCAGTGAAATAAGCCTGTCACGAAGGGCAAATAGTGTACGTTTCCACTTACGTGAGGTCCCTAGAGCGGTCAAATCCACGGAGACAGAAAAGAGAATGCTGGGGGCCAGGGGCTGGGGGAGGGGGTAGGGGTTAGTGTTTAATGGGGACCTGATTTCAGCTTGGGAAGATGAGAAAGTTCTGGAGATGATGGTGGTGATGGTTATGTTAAAAGTGTGAATGTACTTAATGCCACTGAGCTGAACACTTAACAATAGTTAAGACAGTGAATTCTATGTTACGTGTATTTTACTACAATTATGTATCCTGTGTAAATGACTACAATGTAAAGACAGTGGGCGCGATGTTCCCGTGGGGAGGGGAAAGGCAGGCCGGGGAGGCTGGCGCGGCGGCACCAGGGCCAGAGCTGCCTGTTCCCAAAGCCCCGGGGCAGCCAGCTCTTCACCAGGACGAGGGCTCTGCACGGCCTACAGGATGCTCAGTCCACCCGGCGGGGACCCAGGGCGGTTGTACGACGGCAGCACAGCCTGGGAGGTGCTGAGGGACGCTGGTGCCTGGGAGAGCGATTGGTGTTGAGGTGACACTGGACCCTCGGTGTGGGCTTCTCCCGCTCTGCTTTCAACCTTCCGCAGAAGTGGAATTGATCTGTTCACACACTTTATCAGGTCATGGGTGCTCGTCTCCACCCCAGTCTGTGTGAAGCCATTGATTTCATTCAGCACTTTTTTTCTGTGCCCACTGAGACTGTGGGGTGGCCTTCCGGTCTCCTTTGCTGCTGCGACCTGGCCCACCTGCCCTCCAGGTGAAGCCCAGCTCCTGGATGGGCCGTGCTCGCACGCGATGCCTCCTCCCTGCAGAGACGGCTGGATTTGCTTTGTTCATCTGCGCTCAGGACTTTTGTCTGTGTCTCTGGGTGAGACTGGCCTGTGCTTGTCCTTCCTCGTAGGTGGGGAACATCTTCTATGTCTCAGCCCCTCCTGCCCCACTACTGGCCATGCTCGTACCCGCTCAGCCATCTAAGCTGGACGGGGCCCCAAGAGCGAGGGCCAGGTTGCTGTTGGGGGTGCAGCTTCCTGGGTCTGGGTGGGCCTGAGCCCGTCTGTGCAGTGTGGGGAGTTCTTGGGAGGGGAGGTCCTCATGTGTGAGGTTGGTGGCCGCTGACAAAGTCACCAAGGGGGCGGAGACCCCCTTAGCCTGCGTGGCAGGTGGGGGCCTGACGTGGTGCCTGGTGGGGGGGGGTGGGGGCGGGGTTCCTGCAGCTGGGCCTCGGCCTGGTGCCCCGTGAAGGCCGCGATTCTTTCTTCACGAGGCCCAGCTTCCTAATTCACTGCCACCAGGTCACTGAGCAGCCTGGACTCCTGGGGGGACAAAGCAGAAGGTCCTCTTCCTTCCATCTGTGCTGGCCCCAGCTCTGCTGGCCGGCTGTTCCCTGATCCCTGCCTCCAGCAGGTCGCAAGGGGCTCAGCTGGGGAAAGTCGGCTTCAGGCCACCGCGAATCTCCTCCCCCTTGTCCCCTCCCGGGTTGGATGTGGCCTGTGGCCCGGGACAGGGTGGGGAGGGTGTGACTGGCCTTCCCCGGCTCCCCACCCTCCTCTGCATCCAGCCTGCGGAGGTGGAGGTTGCAGGGAGGAGGCCGGCACCCGACTCTGCTGTCCTCTCTCTGTCGGTCTCTGTAGCCTCCTGGGTTTGCACTGAGTGGCCATGAGGGTCGCCGGTGTGGCCTCTGTCCCCACCATCATATTCACAGACACATGTGATTCCTCCAAAGGCAGTTAGGGAGAAGCCGCCTCTGAGGAGAGCCCTGAGCTGGGGCACCTGGGCCCAGCTGGACCCTTTCCCACCTGCTCAGTTCCTGCCCCCCACAGGGCCCCCTGCTGCTCTGGCCCCCCCATCGCCAGGCGTCCCCCTAGGGTGGGGACCTGCTTAGACGGCCCATGCCTGGCCCCCTACTGTGGTGGCCATCGGTGGGCACGACGGACACTCCCTGTGGCTGCTCTCTGCCCTGCCTGCCCTCTCCTGCCCTCCTCTCCCCTGCACACGCGGGCCTGAGACGCAGGGCCGCCGGGCCTCTGCGGGAGGTGGCATCCAAACTGAGGGTGAGGGGCCTGCGTCCTTGCAGATCCATGGATCTCCTGGAGATGTGGCTTTTGGGGTGGGGGGGCAAGTGCGGCTTCTGCCCTGTGAGAAGCAGGGCACAGCCCTGATAGTGGTTGCACCCTCCCGTCCTCCTGGTTGGCTGCAGATTCAGGCAGGTGAGTGAGGCATGAGGGGTTCCTGGGGGGATGGCTGGACCTGCAGGCGTCTGGCTCTCTTTAACATGGGGGCTTCGGGAATTCCCTGGTGGTCCAGTGGTTAGGGTTGCATGCTCACTGCCGAAGCCCTGGGTTCAATCCCTGGTCGGGAAGCTAAGATCCCACAAGCTAAGTGGTGTGGCGAAAAAAAAAAAAAAAAAAAAAAGAAGAAAAAGAAAATATGTAAGAAAATCATAATTCGAAACTATCACAGGATGTGGGGCTTTGGGGAGCTTCTTTGTCCTTAGCTTCGGGGCCTGGCCACTCGTTCCTGCAGAAGCAAACGTCTCTCTCAACACCCTGGGCTCCTGACAGGCTCAGCAGAGGTGGTGACTCAGCCCCGGCCACGCCGGCTGTCCTGAGCTGCCCTCCCTCCTCTGCATCCCCAGATAGGGATAATCCCCCCATCGCTCCATCTTGTTCTGACATCTAAGGACACAAGGAGCAGGGATTCGGGTACAAGTAGTGACTCCAGAAAGCACAGCGAGGGCGGGAGGCCGGGGAAGGAGGAACGTCACCCTCAGGGGGCGGGTCACCCCTGCGGCCGCTGGGGCCCAAGCCGGCTGGGGACCCCGAAGGGCCCAGGCAGCTCACCCCTGAGAACTGCCCAGCGGGGGCCGAGGAAGCCGGGTGTTTGCCAGCCATCCTGCCCCCGCTGGCTGAGGTTAACCCCTGGCACTCGGGGGGCCCTGCACACGTGGACCGGGCACACCCCTGGCAGCCAGAAGCCTTGTGTGCGCAGGGCCGACCACAGGGGTTGTGGCTGAAGGGCAGTGGAAAGGGCGTGGACGTTGCCTGCCGCTGGACCACTCTGCTTCCCTCTAGAGACCTAATAAAACACCCACAAACAGACCTCGGGGGACACCACAGCTCACCGCGGTCCTGTCTTTGGGTAACTTCTTATGCCCCCAGCATAAGTGTGTGCGTGCTGGATTTTCACAGATCACACAGATTCGTGAAACTGGCCCCCAGATCAAGAATCAGAATTGGAGCAGCCCCCCCCCAAAGTCCCCTCTGTGCCCCCTCCCCGTCCCAACCACCCTGAGGGTACCCACCCCCAACTTCTAGCTGCACAGACTGGTTTTGTCTGTTCCAGAGCTCTGTAAGAAGTGGACTCCTCTGTGTGATCGTTTGCGCCTGAATTCTCAGGCTGAGTTAGTGAGTGAGTGTTGTGTGTGGCCGGGAATTGTTTGTTTTCACGGCGACACCGTTTGCAGCTGTGGGGACCGCCCTAACTCGCCTGTCCATCCCCTCTGCGGTGGGCATTCGAGCAACTTCCCTGGTGGGGAACTACGGGCAGTGCCGGTGGGGAACATCTTGCCCGGCCGCCGGCGGACGCACGCTCACCCCGCCGGAGGAGAGTTTCTGGGTCATCCAAGTTCATGTGTTCAGCTTTAGCCAACTCTACCAAATGGTTTTCTGAGATGACCGTACTATGTGCAGCTCCCACCAGCGGCGGACAAGAATTCCAGCTGCTGCTCCTTCCTGCCCACTCTGGATACGTCCATCTTCTTCCTTCTACAAACCTAGTGGGCCTGGGGCTCGTTCAAATGCGCCATGTCCTTCCTTCCCCCCACAGTCCTCCTCCACACTTCACAGATGACAGAATGGAGGCCCAGGGAGGGGGTCCCTCGCCCCATGTCACACAGCCTGCGGGTGGCGGGATGGGACTTGAGCCAGGCTTTCCAAGGGAGGCCTTCTGCTGGCAGGCAGGGGGTGGAGGGGACGTGGGTGGATGCCCGGCAGATTTCCGGATGCGAAGAGGTGAGTGGGAGTGAGGCCGGCTCCTCCCCTTGAAGCTGTGCAGCCGGCTGGGTGATGACAGCCGCCCCTGCCCATCCTCTGATCTGCGGCACTACAGCCTATCTTCTCAGGGCAGGGCCGGGGGAGGTTGGGTGGAGGACGCCCCCCGCCCTGGCTGCTGAGCTCTGGAGGGCGCCGTGCTGAGACCCTGGGAGGCTCCGGGCAGTGCAGCAGTGTGTGGTCCAGCCTCTGCCCCTCCTGGTGGAGTCCAAGGGCCCGTGACTGTGACCTCCAAGCCTCTCGAGTTCCTCATCTGTTAAACAGGCCTGGTGGCAATGCTTGCCTGGACGGCTGGTGTGAGCCTTGCACAAGCCAAGGGGGGATCACACTTCGACCAGCACCCTCGGGCCCACGGGAGACGCAGACGGCAGGGCCTGGAGGCTGAGAGGGATGTGGGATGCTGTCTGCCCGCCACCCCTCCTCCCACGTGTTGGCATGTGGCTTTGTTCAGCGGCAGCCAAGCTGTTGAAAGAGCCCAGAACACGGCCCCTTTGTTTTGTCCCAGGTCTGCCCACTCCCTGGGCCTGAAATGGTGGGTCAGACTTCAGGCCGGCCACCCAGGGCATGAGCTGTGAAGGGAGGAAGGCCAGGGCTCCCCTTCCTGAGTTGGGTAAACAGAGAGGACAAGTGACATGTCTGGAGAGCTTCGTCTGGCAGGACTAGAACCCAGCTCCCGGACTCCCCGTCCAGTGTTCTCCCCTCCTCCACCCTAACGTTGGTTCCCAGTGGTCCCTGGGTCCCTCCCGGGGTCTGCGTCAGTGCAGCCACTTTTCTGAAGCAAGCCCACGTTGCCCCATCCATCCCTGTCTCCCACAGAGAGCTTTGTTGGTCTGGCTCTGTGCAGCCATGGGCCCACTCGCGAGGAACATAAGGGTGAGCAAAACAGGGATGCTCTTGCCTCTCAGGGAGCCCGCTGTGCAGTGGCAAAGGCTGATGAGCCTGCTGACAGCTATGGCACAGGAGCAGTGCCCGCAGGAGAGCGCACAAGCACTGTGGCCCCACAGTCTGGGTGGGCGTGGGGACAAGCCAGGAGGGCTCCCTGGAGGAAGTGATGTTTCAGCTGAGACCCGAAGGCTGAGAAAGAAGCAGGCAGGCAAGGGTGTGGGGCCAGTGGGGAGAGGGAGGGTGTCTCTGGCAGGTGCCACAGCGGGAGCTGGGAGGTTGCAGAGAGCAGGGTGGAAGAAGCCCCGTGGGCGCAGAGGGGAGGGAAGACTGCGGGGGGAGAGTCAGAAACGTTCCCCTTCTATTGAGGATACATGCAGGTCAGAGCCCGACCACTGTAGGGCCTTGCCGGCCTAGCCTCCGGGCATGGGCTTTGCTCCGAGGCCCCTGGGGAGCCACAGAAGGGCCTAAAGGCAGGGAGTCAGGTGGCCAGACTGTGCTTTAGAGATCAGTGATTGCCAAGAAGAAAACAATATTTTGGGGGGCGAAAGACAGGCGCAGAAATTTCACTAGAGAGGAAATGCAGACGGCTGGCAAGCACACGTCAAGACGCTTCTCCTCAGTGGGGACGAATGGCACGTAAATGAAAACCAGGCCGAGGTACCATTTCACACCTACTACGTGGGCCGACATTAACAAGGCTTGCCGAGGAGGTGCGGCGCTTGGCAGCAGCTGGCAGGAGCACGTGTTGGTACAAACACTCGGAAACAGCAGGTTGGCATGAGCTGGTGAACTTGAAAATGCGCACCGCCATGACCCAGCGCTGCCTCGCCCGGACGCCAGCCGTCGAGGACGCGTACAAACATCCCGGAAAGCCTGGTGCCAGGGCAGTCAGAGCAGCCTCACCTGCAACAGGGAGAAGCAGGCAGCAGCCGAAATACCCACGGACAAGGTTCCCCCGGTGCGGCAGGGGCAGTGGAATATCACACAGCCCTGAAAGGAGATGCAGACCCACTGCAGGCTGCCCTGGGTGTGCTCATCAAGGCAAAAGGGAACATTTACAGGGTGTTTGTTTAGGTCAAGTTCAAAAAGCAGCCCAGACGACAGAACAGTTTAAGGATGTACCCAGAGGCAGTCACGTTTTTAAGGAAATCTGGGGAGACGCTGCAACTGGGGAGGGACCTAGGAGAAGATTTCTGCATCTGCATTGAGTCTTTCACAATCCCCCGTTCTGGTATTTTCACAAAATGGAAATCAGCTCTGGGCTCGTGTCACATTCTCTCCTGCCGGCTTAACATTTTTGCAATGGGTGTAGCCTGCTTGTTTTATCATTAGTCACCAGCCACAGGCGACCGCGTCCCTATCAGGCCCACGTTGCTTCCACGGCACTGCCGTGGCCTCTGCTACCCAGCTCAGAGGGAATCAATGATTGTGTGCGATCCGGGAATCTCTGGGCTCTCATTGGCTGGGTTGGCTCAGGGCTTCCTTGGCTGAGAGCCAGTCACTAATGAGCTTGATAACGTCCCCTTGTGTCTGTTGGGGATTTTACAGAGAACGTGCTTTAAAAATGTGTGCTATTATCTGATAGTATCTGAATTGAATGTAGAAGGAAGAACTTCAAACCCAAGAATGCAAATTCATCCACCCTGTCAGGGTCACTCATGGCTTCCTCTCCAGTATCTGGCAACAGCCTCCAGTTTCCATTTAGAGGTTCACCTCCCCCCAGGCTTTTGGGAGAGCAGATGACCTGGGCTGAGCCAATCAGCACAGCCCATTCCTCTGGCTGCAGTGATTGGTCCAGGCCTAAGCATCTGACTGAAGCCCCTCCAATTGGAGAGAAACTTAAGACCAGTGGAGTATTGCTTCATTTTGTCTGGACTTGAAGGGTTGTGGGCTGGCGCGGCTGGAAATTTTGGTCACCAGGAGAGGTGCTTTTGGTGGAAAAGGGAGGAGAAGGGAGGCGAGCTGAGAGACAAGGGGGGAGAAACTTTTTCCTGGAGACGTTTGAGCACCTGGATATAGCTATGCTTGAAGTCCTCCTTTTTTTGGCTTAAGCCTCTTTGAGTCAAGTGTTCTGTGACTTGCAGCAGGAAGTCCACACCAGGACCCCTCCCCAGCTCATCAATGACACCTCCTGACCAGAAACCCTGGAGTCATCCCTGCCCCTCCCTCTCCCTGGCTCCCGGCATCATACCAGTCGGTGCGGTCTCTCTCCTCAGTATCTCTCCAGTCCTACCACGTCCTTACACTACCACTCTCGTCCTAACTCCATCATCTCCCACCTGGATTCTAGCACCAGCCTCCTCAGTGTTTCCTGTTAAAATCCTCTAGCAGCTCCTCACAGCTCTCAGAATAAATACCAAATTCATCTGATAGCCCACCAGATCTTGCCAAGTCCTCTTCTCCCGCAGCCTTCCTTCAAAGGACTCTTCAGCTTTCTGTGTTCAGCCGGACCGCCGAGGGACACTGTGGTCAGTGTGTGTTGGCACTTCAATACAATCACCCCAAATAACTACCTCCAGCATGGGTCACATCACCTGAGGTGTAAAGGTTGGGTCCTGGAAGGTGAAACGTCTCTCTGGGCTGCACAGACAGCCCTGGGGTCCTGTGCTCAGCCTCTGGCCAGCCCTGGGGGAGGGACAGGCTGAGTTGGCCACAGGGTACTCGAGATGGTGAGGCAACTGTTTTCAGTGTGGAAAACAGTGGCCTTGGGGCTCTGACTGAGGAGGAGCAGGGAGGTCTGCAGTTATCAGAGGGCAGGGCTGGAACCCAAGAAGGAGTCGTCTCTCTGTGTGGGGAAGACTTTTCTGTCCACACCTAATAGCCCAGTTTCTGGCTCCTTCTTCCAGGTTCAGCTGGGCCAGGAGGATCGAGGCTCCTCCACTCAGGGAAGGGTGTTCTGGGCCCTGTCCCTTGGCATCGCTATGGCCACGTGGAGCCCAAGGGTCTCCGAGTTGGATGAGGAAACACAGAGCCTGCTGGCTGTGGCTGTGGCCTGGGAGGCCAAGACCGAAGGGCTTGGGACTCCTGGGTGGGGGTGGGAGGTGGGCATGGGGCTCACACACGCTGCCTGGTGGGACAGAGGGGGCCTGGATTTGGACCCAAGCTCAGCTCTGAGCCTTGGCAGTGTGGTGGAGAGGGATGCAAGAGAGGTGGTTGTATCAGAGCTTCAAAAACTGTATGGCACTGTGACTATGTTACTAACTAACTGTCTCTACCATTATTCCAAGAAGCTTCAGCCAGGACAAGGGAGCCCCCAGCCACTTTCCTGCTGGGGGAATCCTGGGTCTTGCTGGAGAGGTCCCGCGTTAGCAGCCACTGTGCTCTGTTGCTGGCGGGGGGCCGCTCAGATGTGGAGGGTGGGCGGTCACCGGCTCTGCTTGGCGCGGCAGATCTGAGCGGCGCGTTCCCGTGGCCGCCCTGAGCATCACTACCCTGAACTCCTTGGTGCCTGAGGGCTGGTTGGGTGGAGTCCTGTCGGGTAACTGGAGGTTACTGGGAGCCTCAGAGGCCAAAGCTCATGGTTTAAATAGAGATTCAAGGATACTCTTCAAATCATGTTTCATGATAAAAAAATCGGACATGATCAGTGGAGGAGCAGAGCAGCTGTGGTTACAGCAGACAGTGAAATCCTGGCAGCTCTTGACAGTGATCGTGTAGAGACATGTTTTGGTGTAGAACACGGCCACAATGTATCACATAAAAATGCAGCAGAAAAAAGAGTTCCTTAGAATTTGATTGTGGGCACACACACATTCACTCACACGACTCCTCACGTGTATAAAATAAAAGGGGCCGGGAGAGGTTCTCTTGTGAAGGTGGATGTGCTGGTGTGGAATGTTTTATTATGTGTTTCCTAACTTATTTATTGAAATCAGACCCAGTCTCTCCCTTTTCATAGATGGGAAAACTGAGGATCGGAGTGGGCGAGAGACTTGCTGGGAGCAGGCCTCGCGTTTTTGGGCTGCTCCAGTAGGGCAGAGGCTCTGAGACTCTTCAGCCTGGTTACCAGCCTGCTAGGGAGCTCCCAGCCCCTGAGCGGAGCGCCCCTGGCCTCCTCGCTCCCCCACCCCCGCCCCCCGCCAGGAGAGCTGGCCTGATGGCAAGGCTGGGCCAAGTCTTGTCTAGGGTGACCAGACCTTTTCAGAAGTGCCAGAAATTTCATCACACCAGGCGGAGGGCTGGGCGGGGTGAGTCACGAATGAGCTAGGCCACAGGAGGTGGGGGCTGACCATTCCCAGATGGGAGGCGTCAGGCCGGGCGGCTTTCCTGGAATAAGCAGACAGCTCGGGAAAGTGCAGAGGAACCCTGGAGGGAGAGGAAAATTGTAATGGCTTCCTCAACCTCCTCTCTCCACACAACCCACTCCACGTACGTCAGCCTCTCCAACCACTCTGCCAAGGGGTTACCCAGTCCCCATGCACGCCCCAGGGATGGGGACCCCACTGCTTGACTACAAGGTGCTTCCTTCTGCCTCTGGAAGGGCAGGGAGAGTGTGGACTCTGGAGTCAGATCGCTCTGGGCTGGGGCCCTAGCTATACCACCAAGCCTCAGTTTCTTTGTCTGTGAAATGGGGGTAATAATATCCAGTCCCTCTGGGACTGTGTGGAGGATCATATAAATTAATCAGTATAGTGCGACTATTAAAATGTATGATTAACAGCTACGAGTTTACCGTTCATTCCAATCAGTGTCCTCTTTATTTAAGGCAGAGCATCCTTGGGGAGAGCCTAGGGGTCATAAAAACTGATCCCCAGTGGCTAACCCAGTGTCCAGAGCGGGCCTGGCCACAGCTGGTAGGTCATGTCTCCATCGCGAAACGCAGGCTATTAGCCAAGGCTCTCGGGTGCAAGTAACAAAACTCCAGTTTAGATTGGCTGAAGCCCCCAAGGGAATTTAGTGGCTCCTGGAGCTGACAAGGGTGGGGTGGCTTCAGGCCTAACAGACTCGTGGGTGAGTGCATTTGAGAGCTCATTTCTCTTTTAGGTGACGGTCCAGGCCAGGTACGGTGGCGCCACGATGCTCAGGGATGCCTTCCGCCCAAGCGTGACTTCCACCTGGTAGACAAGGGGGTGCTCCAGCTCTGTGCCCACCCCAGGCCCTCCCTTCAGCCAGCGGGAAAGGCGAAGGGGAGGAAGGGGCCGTACCACTCTGCTGCCCACCCGTGGAGCTCAAACTTTCAGGGTCCTACCTGGCTGCAGGGAGACTGGGACTGCAGTCTTTAGCCAGGCAGCTGTGGGTCTATGTCAGGTTTCCACAGTTCCGTTTCTTACACGAAGAGTGGGGGGTGGCTGGTCACGTCTGCCCCAGGTGGCCCAGCATCCACAGGGCACGGGAAGGTCGGGAGGTGGGGAAGTGTCCTGGGCACGATCAGATTGCCACTGGGTTGAAGAGCAGGAGGCTGGGGCTACAGATAGGAGTGGGCGTGGGCAGAGCCTGGAGGGAGGGCCTGAACCACGTTCCCAGGACTGACTGTGCGCCCACGGATCTGAGCTCCATTCACGCCACCCGCCAGCAGCTGCCCTCGGCCACCCCTCGGGCCCGGGGTGTGTCTGCGGTAGCCAGTCCTGGGGGCGGGGCCAGCACAGACCCTGGGGCTCAGGGCTGTCTGAGCAGGGGACTCCAGGGCCCGGCGTGAGGCATGGTGGGCTCCAGGTGGGAGGGACACAGCCAGAAGGAGGCCAGAGGGACGCTGTGTTTTCCACACTTGGCAGCACCTCCAGGCCACTGGGGCTTAAAAAAAAAGTGCTGATGCGGGCCTGCACCCTCCGGAGACTCAGATTTAATCGTTCTGGAGTGGGGTGTAGATGCCCTAGGTGATTCTAGAGGACGGATTTGTCCTAAAGCTGAGGTCTGGCTGGTGCTGCCCTGGGTCTTGTTGGGGAGCAGTCCGGCAGGCAGTGCCCCACTCCGGGTGAGAAGGGCCTCTGAAAGTCACTGCCCACCCGCTCGGAATATCTTTCCTGTATTCATGGTGTATTCTGGAGTCTGGCTGGGCCCAGACACGCGCTCTCCTGGTGTCCAGTCATCCTGGCTGTATCAGATGCTGAATGTGAGGTGAGCGCGGTGACGAAGCCGGCGCAGCGCAGAGCTCACCCCCGGAAACAGGGGGGCCCCTCGGCTCCCAGAGGCAGCAGCAGGTCAGGTGTGCAGGGGCGGGGGGCACGGCTGCCGGCTCACGTTGGTCTAGGCCGCCCGCAATTCGTAACAAACATTTCATGGAGGGCTCATCACGGGCCAGACCTGCTCTAAGCATCTTCAAAACAATCCTGCGAGGCAGGAACTATTCTACAGGCGAGGCCACTGAGGGCAGAGGGCTAAAGCCACCTACGAACATCACACAGGGGGATGCAGCTTTAAACCGGCCACGTGGCTACAGAGCCCCATGGGCTGGTGCCGCCTGGGTTATTGCTATTCTTACCCTCATTTCTCAGATGCCAGGAGAGGCGCAGTGGCCTCCTCCTGGCTACCCATCGAGGACGCAGACCCAGGAAGCCTGGCGGGCCTTCTCCACCCCAGCGGCTGGCTGGGTGAGCCCCACCCCCGCCAGCCCTGGCGCCCCGGCGCCCGGAGGCTGCCGAGATCGTCACCGATGCAACTCCACGGCCCACGCTGAGCATTCTGTCTCGGCCTTATCGGCCCGGAACTTCCCCCAACCGTGTCTTGGCCAGGCCCCGGGCCCCAAATTCCTGGTGGGTGATGTGCACGCCATCTGCGATAACAGCCCTGGCAGGGCTCCGAGAGGGTGGCTGCCTTGGCTCAGCTCCAGCTCGGATAACAGGCAAGTATCTCCGCTTTATCTCCTGGAAAGCGGGCCAGGCCTCGGGGGCGGGTCAGAAGGTGAGGCCAAATCTTGGCCCACTGCCTCGCCTTCCGGCCGGACACCTG
This sequence comes from Hippopotamus amphibius kiboko, assembly GCF_030028045.1. Taxonomy (NCBI): domain Eukaryota; kingdom Metazoa; phylum Chordata; class Mammalia; order Artiodactyla; family Hippopotamidae; genus Hippopotamus; species Hippopotamus amphibius. The sequence continues at coordinate 2,609,149 of NC_080198.1, forward strand.
GAGCCAGAAGAGAGCGCATGGCGTGGAGGGCAGAGGCTCCACTTCGGAGGATTGCTCCGGCTCACGTGAGGCCCCGTGCCTTTCACACGCGCTGACAGAAGGAAGGATTCAATCCACCACTCACTCAGTCATCAGATACTTACTGAGCTGGCCCCTTGGGCCAAGCCCTGTTCAAAGTCCTCTTAGATTTCAATTCATTTAATCTTCCTAACAATCCCATGAGATAGGCCTTGATGTCATTCTGCTCATTTTACAGTTGAGGCAGTCAAGGCCCAGGGAGGTCAAGCAACGTGTCCAAGGTCACACAGCTGGTGGGTGGTAGAGTTCCTACCAGGTTATCTTACCTGTAGTCACTTATAAATGAATTTTAAAAAGGCCGCTAGTGACAAGTACTCTGAGCAGTGGAGGGGGGGAGGGTGACCGAGGGAGGGGCAGTTGCTGTCTCTACGGGGGTCTCAAGGAGGGCTCTCTGGGGTGGTGACATTGCATGTGTATCTAATCAAGGATGAGCCAGCCCTGGGGGAAGGGCATTCCAGGCGGAGGCCCCGAGGGAGAACAAGCCCCAGTGGGGAGAAGGGCCTTGAGAGGAAGGGTCTGGCAGGAAGCCAGGGTGGCCTGGCCCCAGGCTCTCAGTGCTGGCTTTGGCCCCTCCATCCTTCCCGGCTCCTCTGTGGCCAGCCCCGTCAGAGCCCCTGGGCACTTTCTGGCTTCACCTCCTCCCAGCTGTGTGACCCTGGGCTGGTGGCTTCCCTTCTCTGTTTTCGCTGCCGGCTGCCTCACCCCAGTCCTGGGCTCGGGGAGGCCCTCCTGGGGCGGTGCTTGCCACACTGTGGGCCTACGTCTGCTGCTCAGATGTGAGGTGGCAACCGCTGGACCATGCGTCTCCTGGCAGGGACAGAAGGTGCTTCCCAGAGGTCCTGGTCTAGGCCTCAGGTCCTGGAGAATGTGGCTCCAGGACTGAGAGAGACACAGAGACTAAGGACAGAGTCGGAGGGAAATGCAGAGACCAAGAAGGACAGAGTAAGACAGAGAGATGGACTGATGTCAAAGCCGAGGTAGAGACACAGAGGGAGATGCAGAGAGGGAGCGACGGTGTGGGTGAAGAGCGAGACGCCCCCAGAGAGGGGGACAGAGGCCATCTGAAGGGGACACCGAGAAATACAGAGAGACACTGATTCACAGCAGCAAAGAGAGATCCAGACGGAGTGGCTAAGAGACAACAAGGGAGAAAGTTGTGAATGCTCGAAACGCCACTGAATTGTGCACTTTAAATGGTGAATTTTACTACATTAAAAAGACAGACAGAAGATGGCAAAGACAGAGACAGAGATGAAGGACAGAGTTCTGGGATCCCGACTCTCTTTGGGACCCTGAGTTGGTGGTGGGGAAGGGACCAGGGTGTGGCTCCCTGTGCCAGAGCAGAGGCCTGCAGGACCCAGTGAGTTTGGGGCCAGTCCGCCTTTCACCGGGGCTGCTTTGGTGCCGGATGTGTGCCCTGGTCTGGCAGTGCCTGATTTTCCTTGTGTGGGTTTGGGGATGGGGTTTTGAGCCTTTGGCCTGCAGAAAGGATCTGGGAGGTCCTGGGAAGGTAGCCTGTTCCCTGTAGGTCCTCTTACCAGGCAGGGTTCCAAGGCTGCCAAACCCGGTGAGTGGGGACCAGAGGATGCCCCGTGCGGCCTCTGCTCTGCGGATCAGGGTCATGGTACTTCACCGTTTGAGCTGAGAGTCTGGAGTGTTCACTGCCTGCTGGGCCCTGTGCTGAGGACGCAACGTGGGGTTCTCCACGGCTCCCCACCAACAGTTCGGGGTTAATCTGCTCAAGAGCGAGGAAGGTTGGGCTCAGAGAGGTCAAGGGGCTTGGCTGAGGTCACACAGTGGCCACAGGCAGATGTGGGGACCGGGGAGAAGGACAAACCTAGGCTGGGGGCTGGGACCCGGTGCCAGCAGGCCAGGGGGGTGTGGGAGCCCCCACGGTGGGCAGTAGGGGGATGGGGGGCAGCCAGACTGGGCCTGAGCTGAGACGCCGGGCCACAGCCCCCCGAGGGCAGCAGGGCCGGCGCTGCGACTCCGCGTTTAGACGGGGCGGCGGGGGGGGCGCGGGGGGGGCGGGGGGGCGGCGAGGGGGGCGCGGGGCGGGGCGAGGGGGGCGCAGGGCGGGGCGAGGAGCCGCGGCGCCGGCTCGGCCCCCTCCCCGCCGCGGCCGAGACCCCGCCCCGGAGGCGGAGGGGGCAGGGCGGGCAGGGGGCCCGGCGCCGGCTCGGCCCGCCCCGCGCCCCTCAGCCCGCCCCGCCCCGCCCCGCCCCGCGCCGCCCGGGCTCCCGAGCTCTCGACTCGCCGAGCGCGGGGCGGGCGGACGGACGGACGGACGGACGGACGCGCCGGCGGCAGCACGAGCGGAGCGCAGCGCGGTGAGTGCACGCGGACCCCGGGCTGGCGCGGGGACGGCGCCCCGGCGGGCAGATGCGACAGCCTGGCCGGCGCCCGGCGGGGCGCGGGGCCGCCGAGGGGCCCCCTCCCGCCCCCCGGGTCCCGGCGAGGGAACTGGGCCCGCGGTCCGGCCCGGCTCCCCCTGGCGCGGCCCGGGCCCCGTCCGTGTCCCCGCGGCGGACCCCTGGCTCTCCCGCGCGCCCCCACACTCACCGCTCACACGTCCCTTTCGCGCGCACGGGCGCCTCCCAGACGCGCACGGCTCTATCCGCCGCCGTCCGTGAACGCGTGTGCCTCGCACACACACACACGTGTGGCTGTCACACACGCCCCTCTCACATGTGCCACACACGTGCCTCTCACATCCCTGGGGTGGCCCCCCTCCCCCCGCCGCCCCGTGGGTCCTGCACACGGAGCCGTACACGCCGGCAGCTTCCGAGGCGGCGGACCCCGGCCCTGCCCCTGCGTGGGCACCGGCTTCCCCGCGTCCTGAGCCTCAGCCGGCGCGGACCCAGGGAGGCGCGGGAGGCGCGGGGAGGCCCTGGGCTGAGCCTCCCTTAGGGTGGAGCCTGGGTGGCCGTGCGGGGACAGGGAGGGGGCTCCGCGGGCACGGGTGGGCCTGACTCCGCGGAGCTTATTCCCCCTCCCCCCATCCTCTACCTCTGCCCACTCTCTGGGCAGGGCCGTCCCAAGATCTCACCCCCACCTCGGTTTGTCCACCCCTTGGGCGGGTCTGAGCCAGCAGGTGTGGCGGGGACAGGCCACAAGTGGAAAGAAGGTTCGGGCGCTGGTCATCACCCAGAGGCCCTTGAATAAGGAAGGGTGCTGGTCCAGGGCCCTCGCAGAGCCCCGATGTCCGGGTCTGGCGCGTGTTTGTGGCCGAGTGATTGGAGGTCTGAGCCTCACCTCCCCCACGTGCAAATAAATGGGGCTGATGATCCCCACCAGGAGGAAGGGAGCACCCGGGAACTGCTGCCCCTCGACTTCGCAGCCTCCCGTCCCGGGTCCAGAGCCGTGTTAAGGGGAGTGGGCCAGGGGTGGATGAAATCGAAGGCTGTTACTCCGGAGGCGCAAACTTGCCAGCCCCTACCGCGGCCGGCCCCGTGTGTTTTGTTTGGCTCTTCCCATGTTATTATTATTTTAAAAAATTTAATTAGCTGCCAGCATTTACAGATTGGCAGCTTTCACATAAAAGTCCGGATTTCCGTCTTCTGAAAAATCACAAGGTGCGGAGGCTCAGGACTCACATCCTCGTGTGATGCCTTTGGCTGGGGCTGCTCTCCGGCTGCCCCTGGGCTGGGGCAGGAGACCACTTGGCCACAGGTCGCACCTGGCGGGTGTCACGTTCTCGGCTCCCACCGGGCGTGCGTAGACCTCTGTGTTGGCGGTGCCTGCTGTATAAAGTGGGCTGGTTTTGCAGCAGTGCCCACCCCAGAGTGGGCCTGCTGAGTCCCGTTGCCCACGGCTGGGGAAGCCTCACGTGAGCCTTGTATGGCCTTAGTGGTGGGAGCTGTGAGGGGGCCTGGACCACCACGGGGCATCTTGGTGACGGTGGCCCTGGGCTGTGGGGGCGGGGGCTGGGGGCCCTGTGGGAGGAAGGCAGGGATCTTGGAGCCAGGCCCCGTGCCTCGCTTTTCTCCCAAGGTGCTGCTCAGGATCCTGCAGGGTCACAGTCTTACTCTTTTTGAAAGATAAGGAGACTGAGGCCTGGAAGGGTCTCCCAGCAAACAAAGGCGCAGCTGGGATTTCAACCCAGGTTTTTCTAACTGTAAAACCAAGCTCTTTGCCCGCCTTTCGAGTCCACGAGGGGAGAGACTTGGTCTCACTGACCCCGGGGAAATTCCCTGAGCCAGGTTCACACCGGACATGCAGTAAGTGCTTAATAAAGTGCTTAATAAATGCTTGTGGAAGGACTGAGTGAAGCAAAGCCGCCTTCGCAGCAGGGGTCAAGGTGGAGCTACATTCAGGGCCTACAGTGACCACCACGGTTCCTTTGAATCGGCCCAAAAGCCCAGCACTCTTTTCCTGCTCAGGTCTTGCAGTGACTGTGACCCCAAGACCACCAGGTGAAGACCCCGAGTCCCTTGAGTCCGCAGGGCCTCAGGAGGACCGAGGGGTGCCCTGCTGGGCATCAGCGTTCTGTGTTTGCCTTGCCCTTGGGGGCTGTGGGTGGGAACATGTTTTCCTTCACTGGAGGAGGATGTGCTCTGCAGGGAGGAACTAGGGCCAGGGGACAGGCGACTCCCAGCTCACACTCCTTGGTGGCCTCTCGCTGGGAGGTGTGGGGTGGGGCCGTTGCTGCATTAAGTCCTGGTTCCTCTGCAGCTCTGCTCTCTCTGTTTGCCACATGTGTGCAGCTGAATTCACAGGAGCTGAACGTCCCTATGACGTGTGGCTTCCTGGAAGTTTGTTGACTGACGGAGGACGAGCCGTATGGGTGGCACACAGGACCTGGGGATGGTGGGCAGCCCCCGGCCTCGTCCCTGTACCGCTTAGAGGTTTTTGTTCCTGCTGGGGGGGAAGGCACTGGGCCTGGCTGCACAGATGGTGCAGAGGGCCTCGGTCTTCCCTTCTGTAAAGTGGGTGCTGTCTGATGGCTTTCCGGGGCTTGTGGTCCTGAAGTGGGGTTGTGGGGATGGGAGCCTTAGGTCTGCTGCCCAGGAGGTGGGGAGGTGTGTCCCCTTTCTGGCTTCTAGAGCTCCGAGGGTCCCCATCCCTGCCCTCCCCTAGCTGAAGGCCTTGCCCTGGGGTGTAGTTTCAGCCCACAGTGGGGGTCTGGGTGCTGGGCGCTCCCAGGCCCACGTGGGAGGGCAGCAGGACTAGTTCTCTCGGCAGGAGCCAGGCCGAGTGTGGGAGTCCCGTCCTGGACCAGGCGCGGTCCAGGCAGGGAGCCCGTGGTGGGCAGCCCAGACACTGCCCTTGCCCCCGGGCGGCTTGTGTTCTAGTTTGAGGCTGAGGTGGGCTGACCCAGGCAGCAAAGAAAGGAATTCAGTGGATTTCAGACACATGTAGGTATTATCAAGGCACTGAGGCCAACAGGGCCACCCAGTCCGGGTGGGAGGGCAGAGCCCTCTGAGAAGGGGGTCTCTGAGCCGAGATGGGAGGGTGTGGGCAGAGGGTGCAGCTGGTGCAAAGGGCCCTCCATGGGCCCCGGCTTGCTGTGTGCGAGGGAGGGATGGGAAGGGAGGAGGCTAGAGTGGGTGGGGGAGGGGGGCGTTGGGGAGGAAAAGCAGGGCGGGGCAGGGAGTTTGAAAGCTATGGAGAAGCTTCTCTCCAGGGAGCAGTGCTATCTGATTCGCATTTTAAGGTGCCCTCCCTAGCTGCAAGATCTAGAGGCTGTGTGCCTCTGCAGAGGACGTTGGCAGGAGTGCAGAGGCCCTGTCCTGGGCCCTGTGCCACAGGGCAGGTCTCACCCTTGAGAAGCTACAGGTAGGTGGGGGAGACAGGGCTGTCGACAGACACTTGAGATCCAGGGTGACACGTGCTGGTCAAAGAGCTGTTGGTGCAGCCTTACAATGGAATAGTATGCAGCTGTGAAAAATGCAGAGGCTCTGATCTTCAGGATCTGTTGAGAGAGGAAAACAAGGTGCTGAATGGTGTGTAAAATACGCTGCTGCGTGTGTCAAACAAGAGATGTAAATCTGCATTTGCTTATGTGCTTAGAGGCGAACTCTGGGAGGAAGCAGGGGGGTGAGTTGCAGTGGTTACCTGGAGCGCGTGTGTGGGTGGGGACGAGGGTGCGAGGTGAAGCGACACTGCCGCTGCGTGCCCTCTTATATTTTCTGGATTTTGAGGCACCACGGTATTGCCTGTTCAGACATTACATTAAATTCAAAAGCAGTTAGGCAGTTGGTGGGTAACTTCATGTGTGAGTTTTAAGGGCAGTGTTTAAAGACAGTTTTTAAGTTCCCTGCTTTACCAACCTTGTTAAACAGGCTGACTTCTTTCTGGCGTGGTACACAAAGGTTTCTACTGTGATTAAAATTAGATGTGAACAAAGTCACTTTTTTGTCAAGTTTGGCAATTAGACAGAAGGAGAAAAAGCCCCCTTTCTCTCTTGCCCTCTTTCCTGTGGGTGTTTCCTTCTGCTGATTTGACAGCTGGCTCTCCCTGGGGTGGGCACCACAGCACTTAGCATCCCACGCTCAGCCTGTTTCCACAGTCGGCCCACCAGCCGGACCAGAGCTTAGGGACAGGTCTAGACCGCGGGGGTCTGGGCAGGGGGCAGCCGGGCACAGGGAAGTCCCCACTTTGGTGACCTGCACGGCTCAGATGTCACCTCTGCCACCCACAGCCATGCTCCCCTCGGGCCAGTGACCCTCTCTGAGCCTGAGTTTCCTCACGTGTCAGATGGGTGTCATGACCCCCCTCTAAGGGTTGTCGGAAGGAGGAGCACGTGATGCTTGCAGGGTGCTGGTCACTGTTCTTGGGATAAAGCAGAACCAGGACGACCTCCTCTGCCCCCACAGAGCTCGCTTTCTGGGGGGAGATGCAGAGGGATGCTCCCTGGAGCGTCAGAGCGGGCCCTGTGTGCCTGCAATGAAAAACAGATGAAGCTGGCTGGGACGGGGTGGGGGCGGCGCTGCTTTAGGTAGGGCGCCAGAGGAGGCCAGCGGAGGAGGGACACCCAGGCAGCGGGCAGAGCACGTGCAAATGACCTGGAGCAGGTGGAGCACAGGACCTCGTGAGCAAGGAGGCTGGTCAGACCTGGGGGTACAGGAGGGCTTTCAGGTTTATCCTGGGTGTGATGAGGATTCAGTTTGGGGAGGGGGTGAGGTCTGATTGGGATTTTCAGGCCGCCCGCCCCGGGCTGCTGGGAGCGGGGCAGGCTGGAGTGTGGCAGCAGCCTGGGGCCTCGGTCTGGGCCTTGTGCGGCAGTAGGGCGAGTGGAGTTGCAGCCTCGGGCGGGCATTGTGTAGGGGCAGCTGGCTGCACTTGGGGTTCCTTCTGTATCGAGGTCTTGGGCGTTCTCCTAACACACAGTGCTCACAATAGCCTCTGGTGTGGGCTGGCCCGTGGTCCCTCCTATGGCCATCCCGAGGGCCCCAGGGCCCCACGTAGGCAGTTCTGAAATGCTGGAGGATAGCACAGAGGCTCTGGGAGCCTGCGAGGGGTCAGGGAGGGCTTCCTGGAGGGGGTGATACTAACACTGTGATGTGAAGGTTGAGGGGTGGACAGGAGAAAACCCGGCTCCTCTTGGAGAGGTGGATTGGAGGGGAGGCGGGAAGTAAGGCTGGCCTGGTGCACTGAACCAGGCACGGAGGACCTCAAGTTCTGCTCTGACCGTGGCGGTGGGCAGCCTCGGGGCATTTCTGAGCAGGGGAGGGGCATGGCCAGAGTGCAGGCGTGGGGGTGGGACTGGAGGGGGCAAACCGGCAGGCAGGAGGCCTGAGAGGGTGACAGGGCAGGGAAACAGGCTCAGGGGCAGGCCTGGCTGCAGTCACCAGGGAGGACGAGGAGGAGCTGGGCGGGAGCCAGGTCTGTCCACCTCGAGGTCCTGCCCCGTGTGGGCGGGCTGCTCTGGATTACGGGGTCCCATGGCCCGCACGCACCGCTAATTCCCCTCCTTTGGGCTGCTCCCTTCCCGGGGCCCCTCTGGGTTCAAGCCATGCGTCATTTTGCACCATTGTCCTCGGGGTTGTTGGAATTTGGAAACATTGCAAAAATGCCTCTGTCTTCTCATATATGGAGGTTATTGCAAAGAACGTGCTGGTTTGGGGAAAGGTTATTTCCTTCCTTGAGGGTGGGGCGCCTGGCTTTTCGGTGGGGGGAGGGGTGCTTTAATGTGGGCGGTCAGGGCCACCCCACCCGGGTCCGTGTTGGTGAGGAAGTGATGCCGCCTGCCTGCTGGGGGGCGGCGGGGCTGGGGGGCATCGCGAGCTTCCGCGTGGCCAAGAGTGGGGCCGCAAGCACCCATGTGCCCGCCTGCGGCCATGGGAGGCTTTTGCCTCCAGGCTGACCCTGCTGACCTCAGGCCATCTCAGCTCCTAGGGCCTCAGCTTCCTCATCTACAAATTGAGGACAGTCATCCTGGCTCTGCTGTCATTTGGTGCCCAGGAATGGCCTGAAGCATGGGAGGAGGGTTCTGAGGTGCTGGGACATGGTGGGGTGAGGACTCCGCCAGGCCAGGGAAGCACCAGCCTGTGTGCCTGCCTGGGCCTGGGTGATGGGGGCCTCGGCTTCTCCATCTGTAAAACGGGCCTGCTGGTGGTGCCCGGCTAGGAGAGGCCTGTGGAAAGCCCCCGGCATGGCTCTTGGCACGTGTGCAGGGCTTAGTTAACACGGGTTAGCTCAGTTCTCTCGAGGGTCATGACCCCCTTCTCCCTGGCCACGGAGGTGCCGTCATCTGTGTCGGGGCTGGCCCTGGCCTCGTGCTCCAGGCCCACCGTTGTTGACAGGCCTCCCAGAGTTCCTCCTGCCTCAGCCTGGGTCTCTCGTCCAGCCGTGTCTGCGGTCACCAGGTGAGCTTTCGGTGCTCCAGAATATTCTGTCCTTAGAGCCCCCTCACAATGGTCTGGACACACGTGCACCACCACATGGTACCCTCCTTGACCCCTGACACACGCAGGCGCGTGTACACACACACACACACACACACACACACACACACACACACACACACACACACACACACACACACACACACACACACACGTGTTTTCACGTCAGCTTTCCGCGTCCTCGGGAGCTGAGAGATGAGCCGTCCTCCTGGGGGTTCAGTGCTGGCCGAGCTTTAAGTCCCTCGTCTGATGCCCTGCGTGTCCTCGGAGCAGATGAATTTGGATGCTGTCTGACCATGGGCACCATGTAGGGGCTCTCGTGCCCTTTCTTGACAAGAAAGCCAGCGCGTGTTGGCTTCCTCTTCTGCTGAGGTGGCCGTGAGCGCGGGGCCCTCGCATTTTCTGCTGCGTTGTCCCCACCTCCTCTGCCTTTAGGTTGTAGTTCATATTTTAAAAAATCCCTTCCCTTTTACTTACACTTATTCTAAAAGGAGACCATTTTTCACAAGTGTAGGCAGAAATCAGGATCACTTGCCCGAAGTCCCCAATACCCATGAGAACAAAGATGACAGCGCCAGCGCAGGACCAAATCCAGCCCCTGCTGTTCCCTGCCTTAGTCGGCCTTAAACCCAGTGCCCCTGCCCTCTCTTTGCTAAGAAGGAAGGTTGGCAAGTGTGAGGGAGATGTTCGCTCCCTGCAGGGTTCTGTGCCATCCTGACTGCTTAAGAGAATAAAAGGCGATGATTACTCACCATGGGGCCGCTGGTACTTCTGCCTTGTCCCTGAGATCTGACCTTACCCCGAGAGGTCATCTCTAGCCCCACTGGGAGAGGACCCTCTGGCTGGTCATCGCACACCTCACATCTTCTGGGGACTCCATGGCATGTTTCCTGCAGGGCGGGGCCATGAGAAGAGGCTGCTGTCCGTCCAGCAGGGATGTCTTCTCCGAGACGAAGTCCCTGGTTCTCAGGTAGTGGCTGTTCCCCATTCTCACGTGGGGCTGGGGCATCCCCTGCAGCTCCAGCTCTGTGCCCCTCCTGCTGCCCGGGCAGAGGCCTGGAGGGTGAAGGCAGCTTAGCCTGGGGCATCCTGCAGCCTGGGGTCCACGCTTGGGGGCGGGGGGCGGCGACAGGCTGGAGCTCAGGAAAGGGCGCCGTAGTGCCTGCGAGGTGAGGCTGGGGCCAGTCCAGAGAGGCGGTGGAGAACTAGACCTGGCCAGATGGGAGAGTGCCTTGTAAACTGTAAAGTGCTGCACCCAGCTGAGCCGTTATTAGTGTTACTTCTTACTGACACCACGGTAATGGCCGGTCAGGCCCTAATTAGCCATGGGACCTGGCGTGGGGGAAAGTTTGCCCCAGTTCTCTTACCACGCCCCGCCCCCCCCCCGCCCCACCTCATGTGTTTTCTTGAACCGAGTGCCCGACCTTATCCTCTCACGAGTGAGAGAGACTTGTTTAAGGGACTGATGGGGACGTAAAGGATGTGGTGACATCAGCTGCTTGTCTCCAGGGCAGGACGTGCCTGACCTGACTACACCCCCTCGGCACGGCTGTGGCTTCCTGTGCGTGGGGTGGGAGGGGTGACCCTTCCTTGGCCCCAGATCTCGGGGAGGGGGTGGCCCCACAGGGATGGTGGGGCCTGAGGGCATGGCCTGGTAGCCCACCGTGGCCCGGGGTCAGCCCCCACAGTGCTCTCCCTGCTCCTGGCATCAGGAGGGGCCGCCCCATCGCTGGGGGGAGGGTCTCCCTCGTGTGGGCTTGTCTGTGTCTGAGGGGGTCCCTGCGTGGTCTGCGCAGGCTGGGGACTCTGTTCCACCAAGGCTGCCTCACGCCCCACCTTTTTTTGTCTCTGCTTTGCTCTGTGAGCCTGGGTGATGGTCTCAGAATGACCTAAATGTGCCCACCCTCTACTCACAGTTTCTTCCCACCCGAGATGGTCTATGTTTTCTTTTAATTTCAGTTCCAAATCCTGGGGAAGAGCTCTAGTTGGCCCAGCTTGGGGAGGGTGGGGAGAGCTCTGATTGGCCCAGATTATGTGAGGGAGGGCTCTGAGGCCCAGGTTGTAGGGCAGAGCTCTGATTGGCCCAGCTTATGCAAACATCCACCCTGGACCAATGAGGGTGGCCAGGGCCAGAGTTACCTAGCGCTGACAGTGACCGTGGCTCCAGCTGGTCCCTGAGGATGGGCATTGAGTGAAGCAGGCTGTCATCCCAGGAGGTGACCACTGAAGGGACAAAGTTCAGTAACTCCAAAGACTCAAACATTCTAGGAATCTAGTCAGCGACACATCTAACACAGTTACTAGTCTTGTTTCCTCATCACAACCGTCAAGATTGTTTTGGCTGTAGGTGGTAGAAAGTATAACTGAAGCAAAATGTCATGGATCTAAAATGTACAGGGGCTGGCTTCAGGCTTGGCTGTATCCAGGGGCTCCTGAGATGCCGTAAGGGCTGTGTCTCCATTCTCCATATTGGTTATTCTCAGGCAAGCTCCGTCACTTGGCACTCGGGTGGCCCAGCAGCTCCAGGCTCACTCTCTTCCATGCTCTCACACACCCAAACTCTGCCCCCCCAACACTCATGCTCACATGGACCTGCATATACACACATCTCTCATGGAGGGACCCTTGGGCTCTTAGCTTCCCTTGAAAACATATCTTGTATCTAAAGCAGAAGAAAAAGAGCAGGAGACGGTCTGTGTGAACCCAGAGGTAGGGTGAGGATAGGGTCCTGGCCCCCCTCATTTCCTGGAGTGGTTTCTCAGTGTAGATGAACTCCTAGACTCAACAGGGGCTGGAGAAGGGTTGAGAAGAGGCTGTGCCATGGTTTGGGAGGCTCTGGAGGAGGGATGGACCACAAAGTTTCTCTCTCACCTTTGTGTTCCTTTTAGGGGAGGAATTAAATCCCCCCCGAGGCCAGTTTATTCCATGGGGGGTGGGATGGGGTGATGGGTGAACCCATTCTTGGTGCCTGGAAGGGAGGGCCTCTCCCACAGAGATCTAGTAGATGATCCGCTCTATCAGGAGAAGCTTTTCTTAGAGCTTTTAATCTCAAAATGTTGATGTTTATTGACTACCATCTACTGAAACGATCATGTAGAATTTGTCTTCTAGTGAATTGCATTGATTTTTTTAGTATCGCACTACCCTTGCATTCCTGAGGTAAACCCTATTTGGACACAATATGTTATTACCCCTGTAACATGCTGCTGGCTTCAATTTTCTGATAGTTTACTTAGGGCTTGGCAGCTCGATTCGTAAGCGAGAGCGGCCTGTGCCTCCCTCTTGCAGTTCCTGCATCTGCTTTTGGTATCAGGACTTTCCTAGTCGCATAAAATGGGAGGAGGAGGCACCTTTCTTTTTCTAGGCACTGGAACAGTTTTTTAATAGGGTGGGAATTATTGTCCGCTCTGACTGTACCGAGTCTTGGGCTGGCCTCTGGAGATGCTTTTACATTTCACCCACAGCGCCCTGTGAGGGGAGCGTGATGCTTCTCTTTAAGCTGACGGGGAAAATGAGGCTCAGAGAGCCGGAGCCTCTGCTTCACGGTCAGACAGCGGGAGGTGGCTCCGCTGGGCTGTGAACGCCGGCCAGTCTGCCTCCCCCCGGCCCTGTGCTGTTCACGCTGTTCTCTGTGGTGCAGGGATCGTCAGAGATGCTGTTGGCCTTCCTCTGGATTTTCCAGCGAGGCCAGGAAGGGCACTGAGGTAGCATCAGGAGAACTTTCCTCACTCTGCTCACCCTCTGCTGGCCCCCCCTCCATCCGGGCATCTGCTGATCCGTCACCTCCCCAGCCGGCCAGCAGCTCTTCAGCCATTTGTCCGCATGCTGATGCACCCACCTGCCCGTCCATCAGACATTTATCCAGAGACTGGTTACTCATCCAGCCACGGATCCACCTTCCCATCCATCTGTCTGCCCTCTGCCATCCACTCACTCACCGGTTATCCATGATGGGACCACCATCCATCTGACATGCACCTGTCTCTTCATCAACGACCCGTCCACATACCAGTTCGCTTAACCATCTGCTAGTCCACCTCCACCTCCATCTGTCTTCCATCTGATACCCCCCCACCCATCTGTCCACTCGTCCACGTGTCCATCTGTGCATCCACCCATCCACCCACCATCCATCCGTCCACCCACCCACCCATCCATCATATCCAGTCACCCATTTTATCCATCCACCTGCCCTTGGGGCTTGGCCTTAAGGTAGGGGGTAGGGTTTGGGTGTGGAGAGATTCAGCAGAGAGGGTGCCCTGGTCTGGGATGATGATATGAGCCCAGATGAGGAGTTGGGAACCAGAGTCTTCAAGTTTAGCAGGAATTGGGTGTATGGAGGGCGGCCGAGATAAAGGGCTCAGGAAAGATAGGTGGGAGCTACATGATAAAGGATTTCGAATGCCACTCTAGGAGTTTTCACTTTATCCTTGGGCCAGGGGTATTCAACCCAGGGTCCATGAGTGAATTCCAGGGAGTCTGTAAGACCCCTAAAATGATAGGCAACAGTTTTTTTTTTTTTTTTTTTTTTTTAACGTAAGCCCATATATCTGTTAAGACTGTTGGTTGCAAGTGATAGAAATCCTGGTCCAAGTTAGCTTGAGCAAAAGGTGTTCGTGTCATTGCAAAGCTCAGCTTTTCCGTTAGCTTCAGGTATGGCTGGATCCAGGTGCTCAGCAGCTGTCACTGTGACTCTGTTTCTCTTTTTTCCATTTCTTGGCTTTTGCTTTTTTTTTTTTTTTTTTTTTGAGTTGGCTCCAGCCTCAGGCAGTCTCCATCTGACAACAAGGTGGCTTCAGGGACCTTCAGTGTTACATCATCTCATGTCTAATAGAGTGGGAATGAGAGAGGCCATTTGCCCAATGTCTCGCCTGAATTGAGTCTTGTGGACTCAGGTTGGCCTGGTGTCCATCCCTGAATTAGACGTTGTTGCGAGAGGAATGAGAGGCTCTGATTGACCTGACAGTTGAGGGGTGTGGACCCCAGCATGAAATCCAGGAGCCCTTCTTGGAAGGAGGGTAAATGTACGACGCGTAATGAGAAACCACCCCATGTCCACTACTAACCAAGCCTTGTTCACAGTTTCCTTTTTTGTTGGAGGTGGGTGGATTATCTAAGGGGCCAGAGGTGGTAGGGAACCATCAGAATTTCGAGCAGGGTGGGAGGACATCAGACGCGAAGTCCTTGGCGGGCAGGACCGCGGGCAAGCGGACCCTGTTTGTCTGGGGCTGGGTGGAGGGCATGGGGACGCAGGTGGGGAGAGCGCTGAGCTCAGCCTTGGCCGCGGGCAGGGCTATTTCTCATCGCTCCGCCCGAGGAGTGTTTCCTCTCTCCAGAGTCATGACTTGTGGGGAAGGAAAATATCAGCTCCCTCCTGTGCCAAAAACAACATTTTCTTTCCTCAGAGGTTGATTATAAGTCATGGACATTCATCTGTGTAATTTTTCACCTGCTTATGTTGATAATGAGACTGGTGATTATATATGCAGGGTCGGCTCTCACCCAGGGTTTAAGGAGCTTTTTATGCATTTTACTTACTCTTTTCTCTTTATTAGCAGAGAGAGGAAAGGGAGGGGAGCAAAGCCTGGCTGTTGTACTGGAAGGATACTTCTCCCAGTGTTTTCATGAGCTCACCCGTGGAGGGTCCCCAGGGGCCGCGAGCAGGAGGACATGGGCCCCCGGCACCCTTTGTGTGTTTCATCTGGGCCCGACTGCTGTCAGCACTTTGCACGCAGGCGTGTTCCCTGTGCTCTCCACCCAGCCCCATCCCCCTCCTTGGGGGGTCTCAGGCCAGCCCCCTGTGCCCTCAGCCTGGCCTGCTCTCCCCAGGCCAGGCTTATCTTTTTGCAAACGATGCCACCAATTATTGAGATTTTTGCCCATGAGGAAGTGAAGGAGAACAGGCCTTTCGCGGTGAAGCCAAGCTTGATCACTTTTCTTTTGGTAATTTGTGATTGTTTTTCATATCCCTCCCCTCCTATTCATTGCTTTTGCCAAAAAGTCTCAGTCCTCTGGTTCCTTTTTTTGGGCTATTATAATAGGCCCTTTTCTCTTAAAAGTTTCTCCTATTGTGAAAAAACACATACAAAAACATACAAAAAAAGTACATGGAAGTCAGCATACAATGGAATAAAGGCCCCTGTAACCACCGCCTCTGAACCTGGAGGACATCCCCTCCCATGCCCTCCCACCCGGCTTTCCTCCCTCCATCTCTTACCCCTTTCCCGCCACCATCACTGGGCGCGGCTTTCTGACTCCATCCCCTGCATTTGCATCCCTTTGGTGCTGTTGAGGTTTTACCTGGCTCTGCGCTTGCCCTGGCTGGCATCTTCCTCCACCTTCCTGACGACTTCCCCGCGTGCTGTGATCCAGTGGTGCCCCCCCAACCCAACCCTGTTGGAATAGTGTCCAGTAAGACACTTTGTCACGTTCCCTGGGGCCCTGGGCGTGGGTGACCTCCTGACCAGTGACCAGTCTCTTCTTCTGACCTTCTCCCCTTCCTTAATTTTCACGCTGCCCCCCCCCCGCCCCTTGCCGCCCACCTCACCTCCTCCCACTCAACGTTGCCCCTGCATGCTGGCCGCAATGGGTCCAGCTGGTTCCTGCCACAGGGCCTTTGCACATGCTATTACCTCTGCCTGGGTTGCCTTTCCAGATCTTTGCATGGCCACCACATCTATGCCAGGCAAGTCTCAGCCCAAGTGTCACCTCCTAGGTGAGGCCTACTCTGGCCGCTCTTGCCAAGGGAGGACCCCAGGCCCTGTCCCTCACAACCTCCTAATTATTTTCTTCTTATTTGTCTCTTCTCTCCACCAGGATGTTGGCCACATGAGGATGGGGGCTCTCTGGGTCTTGTTCACGGCCACATCCCAGCACCTGTCGTGGGGGCTGGCAGGTAGCAGGTGCGCCATGAATAATAGAAACTGAAGGGCTCTGGCTGTGCTCCCTGGCCCGGCAGAGCTGGCTCCACATCCCTGCACCACCTTTTACTGGTGGTGTGACTGTGGGCAGATCGTGTATGCTGTCTGGGCCTGAGTTTCCTTATCTGTAGAGCATGGTTAAGTGAAATCAACATCTCCAGAAGCTCTCAGGCCAGTGCTTGGTGTTGTGTCGGTGCCAAGGAAGCTGTAGTTAATGTGAACCTGACCAACAGCTAAAATCCCTCCTAACTTTCTGTGCCAAGAACATGTTTATTTTTCCCAGTGAATTAGATGACTTCCTCTTATCAGACAAGGAGCCCCGGGTCATCCTCTAATTTCCCTTTTGGCCTGGGGTGCCAGGAAGCTTACTACGAAGGGGAGGTCTGGAGGGCAGCCCTTGTTTCCTGTTGCGCCCTTGGTGCAGCAGTGTTTTTCCTTTCCTTGCTCTGCACCTTGATTGTTCACTTTTGGCTCCACAGTGCATGTTTTATTACTTTTTACTGTAATAAAATACATATAGAACTGACCCTCAGCCATTTTTGAGTGGACAGCTCCGTGGCATTAAGTACGGGCACGTTGCTGTGCAGCCATCACCACCATCGTCCCCAGAACGCCTTTCATCTTCCCAAACTGAACCTCTGTCCCCACTAAACACCGGCTCCCCGTCCCTCATCCCTCCCCCAGCCTCTGCACCCACCACCCTGCTT
Source organism: Hippopotamus amphibius kiboko (assembly GCF_030028045.1). Classification (NCBI taxonomy): domain Eukaryota; kingdom Metazoa; phylum Chordata; class Mammalia; order Artiodactyla; family Hippopotamidae; genus Hippopotamus; species Hippopotamus amphibius. The sequence goes on from NC_080198.1 coordinate 2,625,703, forward strand.
TCTGTCTCTGGAAGTTCACTCCTCGAGGGACCTCACATAAGTGGGATCATACAGTACTTGTCCCTTTGTGGCTAGGTTATTTCACGGAGTGTGATGTCCTCCAGGTCCATCCACGTTGTCACACGTGTCAGAACGTCCTTTTGAAGACCGAGTCCTGTTCACTGTGTGTAGAGACCACATGTTGTGTATTCACCTGTCGATGGACACCTGGGTTACCTCTGCCTTTTGGCTACCGTGAATAAGGCCACTGTGAACATCTGTGTGCAAAGACTGTTTTCAGTACGTTACTTTCTTACCTTCCTGAGCCTGCGGTGATCCCAGCCCAAATTAGAAATTAAAGGTAGTTTTGGGGATAGTTTCTAGGAGCAGACCCCCTGAACTGCTCCTGCACGGGTGTGTGTGTGTGTGTCTGTGTGTGTGTGTGTGTGTCTGTCTGTGTGTCTGTGTGTGTGTGTGTCTGTGTGTGTGTCTCAGAGCCTGTGGCCCCCGCTGGTGCCCAGGCTGGGTCCTCCTGGTACATTCGTCCCCCGGCTGCTGCTAGCGGCTCCCACCTCGCTCTTCTCCAGACGCTTGCCCTTGGCCAACAGGTGTTGCCTCCCCCCACGGGCCTAGGAGGTAAGCGCCCCTTTGGTTTCACTGCCATCCTTGGCCAGTGACCCACTGATGTTCCTGACTGGGATGAGCCCGGGGTGCCAGTCTCGCTGCAGAGCTCCCCATGGCATCAGGCTGGTGTCAGACTTCAGCTGAGACCACATCTTTGCCATCCTGTTTTCCTTTCCCTCCTCCCAAGGGTTTGCCCAGTAAACCGCATGCCCGGAACCCCATCTCAGGCTCTGCTTCTGGGAGGCCCCCGCCCCAGACAGCGTGCAGTTAACACGGGCATTCCTCCCTGTGGTTGTGTGTCTCGTGTGGCTGTGGGCATGCCGGTGGGTTCTGATACGATTGACCGTCGAGCCCACCTGGGTGGCAGGGGGCACACTTCCCAGTGTCTCCACTTAGAGAAGAGACAGGACCTAACCCAGGAAACCAGGCTGTTCAGGCAGTGACCTGGGCCGGGGGAGCAGGGACTCGCAGCTCCCCTGGGCCTCCCTCCTTTGCGTGTAGGCAGGAGAGGCCCAGGAGGGTTCTGGGGGGCAGAGAGGAACGCGGGAGCTCAGTGATGCCCACGCAGAGTGAGCGTGGACGCGCCGTGGACCACGGATGCCTCACCATCAGTCCCAACTTCCGATTTTCCTAGAATAGTTGGGAATCCAACGTTGGTGTAAAATGTTCTGATTTTAAGTGTGATAACATTAAATCAACTATATGTTAAGAACATTGCAATGTTATAATAACAGGAACTAATTTCAAAAGCACCATGTGGGCCCCCAAACACGCCCCATGGACAGATGGCCAGGCGTCTGGTTGGTGACCACCCTCTGGTTGGACTTGGGGGCCGCGGGCAGCCGTCTGGGCAGGCTTCTGGGAGAAGCTGGGGGCGGTGCTGCCCTCAGAGGTGGTGGCCAGCAGGCCACGTGGTCCTGATGACTCGTGTGCTTGTAGCGGGTGAGCCTACAAGGGTCCTGAGTGTTTATTTCCCTTCTGTCATCTCCAGCTGCTTGAGAGGCTCAGTGTTTGGCTGTAGCTGCCTCTTGTTTAAAAGAAAGATCCCCTGCAAACATTTTTAAAGTTTTGAAGGCACACCAGCACCGACCTGAGACTTTGTTCTTGTCTAGGGTTACTTGGTAAAGATGTAGGATGCCCAGTTAAATTGGAATTTCAGATAAACGATGAATATGTATCTCGCCAATATTGCACAGGACGTGCTTAATACTAAACAATGATGCATTGTGTATCTGAAATTCCTCTGTAACTGCATGTCTTGTATTTGCTAGCTCTGGCAAGCCTATTCTTGTCAGAATCAGAAGGCTCAGAGAACTGGAGAAAGGGAGAATTTCCTTACCTTGTGATTTGTTGTCACGCAAGGCCAGACCCCACTTTCGGCAGTGGTGGCACTGGCGATCAGTCAGTGCCCCGGGGCCACGGTGGGGGCAACCAGGGTGGCCTTGCCAGCTTGGAGAGTTTGCATCTGGGGCCTTCTGTGGAGGGGCGCTGCGGTTCATTTATCAGGATGGGGTCACATACCGTAGGGACGTGTGTCTGTGTTTGGGGGCGGGTAGCAGTGACGGTGGCAGAGAGAGGAGCTGGCAGTCCGGTGAGTGAGGGCAGCGGGGGCGCGGTCGGCTCTGATGTGCCAGCCCCCTTGCCCGGGCGTCCTGTGGTTGCAGTGGGGGGGGAGTGGAATGTGGGACAGTGGCCGTGTCTCCTACGGCGCCCTCAGCCTCCTGTCTCCCTGGACACCCCGGGAAGAGACTCTTGCTGAGTGTGCCTCTGCCTCGTCCATCCCAGCCACATTCTGGTTGTGAGAACATGACCCCAGGCTGCATCAGAACCCCACTGCCCCCACCCTAGCAGCGGTCTGGCCGGCCAGGGCCACCCCCACCTGCCCGCTTCCTGCGTCGAGCCTGACCGCCCCGCGAGCTGGATGCACCAGGGGTGGTGGTGGTGGCTCCTGTCTTCCTTCCCGGCTAAGGCCTGTTGTCTCTGTCTCTTGGTTGTGGGGGGTGAAGCCGGGAGAGGACGCCCAGACGCTTGCACCGCTGGGCAGTTGGCCGCGTGGCCTTGGTTTCATGCTGCGTGTGTGAGGGCACGCCGCAGGCTGGGGGGGACTCTGAGAGTCCGTCTTCCAGAAACGCCTGCGTCTGCAGCCGTCACGGCCTGGAACGATGCCGTTCCTTCCTGTCCCCCGGCCCGTGGTCCGTCTCGAGCCCCGGGGAGCCCGGCGTCTCCCAGCTGTCTGTCCGCTCCGGCTCCAGGCGGGAATCTTGCTCGCGGCGGCCGTCCCGCCCCAGGCCCGTGGGAAGCCGGCGCGGCGTCTCCTTCCCGCGTTTGCTGGGCGCTGCGTGTGCGGGCCCTTGTCCTTCCGGAGGTCCCCCTCCCGCTGTGGCTGCTGACTCGGGTGGCAGTGCCGCCTGATGAGCGGCCCCACACCGGGGGGTGGCGGTGCATTTGTTCAGGGGTTTAGGCGGGTGTGGCCGGTCCTTCTCTCAGCTCCACGTGGCGTCGCTGGGGACATTGGTGGTACGTACCTAGCCTCTGGGCTGATGGGGGTGTCTACAGTGGCCTCACCCACACGCCAGCGTGTGACCAGCAGGAGCGGACACGGCTCGCAGGGTCTCCCGGGCGGGGTCCTCATGCGTTTTCCTGGTGGCTCAGGACGCCAGAGACCAGGGTGGAAGCTGCCAGCTCCTGGGGGGTCAGCGTCCCTCTGTGACCCCTGTGGGAGCGGTCACCATTCTGAGCCTCACCAGCACCAGTTGCAGCGAAGGGGGGCTTGGCTTGTGGGTGGTCTGGGTGTGTTCATGCCCTCCCCTGAGCCCTCCTGGAGGCTGGTGGGTACCAGTGGGAGCTGTGGCCATGGGGGGTGGGGCTGGGGAGCAGCCACGACCAAACCCCTGCTCTGGAGGGAAGGAGCGAGGGAGGTGGGGAACCCGTACCCCGCCCCCACCTCCCGCCCTCTGGTCCCCTGTCCGTGGTGGCCACTGGGCGCTGTGGGAGCCCTGGACGCTGTCTGAGGAGGGGACACCCCCCATGCCGGTGCATAGCCGGGTGGAGAAGGGCAGGGCAGGGAGTGGGCCTGGGGGCGGGTCACCGGCCTAGTGGCCTGCCCCTGCCGTGTCCCGTGTCCCCTCCACCACTGGACGGGTGCCCAGTGGCCACGTGGTGCAGGTTTCTCGGGGAGTGCACATGGCAGGAGGGCAGGCCTTGTAACCACCGTAGCCTTGTGGACGTCATGCCTCACCCAGCTTCCCTCATCCGCGGGTACCGGGCGAGCCCGGGGTCTTAACCCGGTGTCTCCCTGGTCCCTGACGGGCCCCGCCTCGGGGGGTGCACCTCACGACCCAGCCACAGGCCCGGCCGCAGGGTCTGTGTCCCTGCAGCCCGGCCGCCGGTGCTCCCCGCTGCAGGGAGCGCAGGGGCCCTTTCTCAGCCCCTCCCCTCGTGATGCCTTTTCTCAGATTGGAGGGGGGCCCGTCTGCGGAGGCCACATATTCGGGGCCGCTTCCTGCAGGGGCCATGCCCCAGGAGGGGCGTGTTTGAATCTGAGAGCCAGCAGGGTAGAGATTGTGCCCTGCTACCCTCACGCGTATGAGTGTTCCCAGCCCTGCTTGCTTGTCTCCGGGGACGGGGGCCTCCCTCCCGCCCCTGCAGCCTGGTCTGATTCTGACCTGGAGAAAGCTTTCCCCGCCTGGCGCTGAGGTCTCTCGCCTTCCACCCCACATACACGCCTGTGGAGCCGTAGCCCGCCCCGGGCGGCAGTGAAGGTGTGCCCGTGCCCCGAGGCTGCTCTTCCCCCGGCCAGCCACCCCCAGGGGCCCAGCCGCTCCCCACTGGGCCGCTTCCTCCAGCACATCCCAGCCAGCGCAAGCCCCCTCACAGGTGGACACACTCCCTTCAGACAGACAGGGCTCTGAGCGGCACGTGGGGAGGGAGGGCGGGCAGGCTTCCATCCTCCCAGCTGGAGACCCCAGTGGGGATGACCGTGGGGCTCCCAGGTCAGAGGTGAGTCTGGGGGCCCCCGGAGCTCAAGCACGTCCAGCCACGTGTGAGCGAGCAGAGGAGCCGTGGTGTAGGCGTCACGGGGACCTGGGAGCCCACACCCTGCGTGACATCGTAGGGTGGCCAGGGCTCAGTAATTTTCAAGAGGAGTCAGAAACCTGACTTTTCATGTGAGCATTTCCAATTTGCAAATGCTGGTAACTGATTTAAAGCTGAAAGCTCACGGTGTGGGACAAGCGATGTGTTTGTGGCCTAGGTGGTGCCCATGGGCCCCGACTGTGGCTTGAGGTGTGGTAGAGCCTCTGCACCTGTACAGATGCAGAGCCAAGGCCCAGAGAGGGCCAGGGCCTTGCTCAGGGTTGCACAGCAAATGAAAACACCAAGCTGGGGACCTGATGGTCTCTGTCCTTCCTCCGGGCCTGGGGTGGGGACGATGGGTGAACCCGAGATCTGGATTCACCTGGGTGTGGGCAGCAGGATACGGAGGAGTGGGGGGAGGGGGATCCAAGGGCCAGGCCGCAGTGGGGGCTGTGTGGAGGGTGTGGCGGGACTGGCTGGGCGTAGCTCCTCTGGGAGAGGCCTGCTGACCTGGGGTGGGAATACTGCCTCTTGGATGCAGGGCTCCTGTGAGTGTGTGATGAGAGGTGAGGGGGCCGGGGGAGGCTTCTTTCCTAAACGACGCTGTTGAGGGCGGACCGGAGGGAGACCCTTTACCCCCCACCTCCCTGGTTTGTCATGGCGACCTCGGGCCCACGTCCCATGGGGCCCCCCACCCTCCTGAGGTGGCCGCTCAGCTTGGGGGACGTGTGTGTCAGCCCTGGTTGGGAGAACCCCCAGCCTCTGTCCCCGCCCAGCACAGGCTCCCGTCCCTGGCGGTGTCCTTACCATCCTCACCTGGACCTTCTCGGGGCTTCTCAAACTCGACAAGGCCCGAACCAGGCTGCCCATCTCCCCTGCAGGCCCGTGGCCCTCCTCCGTGGCCTTTCCTGCCTCAGGAAGCCCCAGCTGCATCCTTCCAGGTCCTCGTGCCCAAACCTCTGCTTCTCCTGGACGCCTCACCCCTCCCAGGCCGTCAGCACATCCTGCCACATCCTCTCCCACCGCCCATCACGTTCCCAGCAACCTGTTCTCAACACAGCAGCAGACGAACCCTTTAAATAGAGTATCCCATCAGGTCATCCCAGGCTCTGGGCTTATCTGGCCTTTACCACCCGGGCCCTCGCTCACTGGGCTCGGCCGTGGTGGCCCCTGCTGCTCCCCTCTCCCTCCTGCCGTCCTGCCTCAGGCCCTTTGCACTGGCAGTTCCTGCCGCCTGATATGCTTTGCCTCCAGACCTTCACGGGGCTGTGTCCGCTGATTGGCTCAGGCCTCAGCTCAAATGCCGCTTCCTTGGAGAAGCCTTGCTCGACCACCCCGGCTAAAACAGGCTCTCCCGCACCCCAGCCTCTTCCTGTCCCATTTCCTGGCTTTCATTCACTTATGTTTTCATTGTCCCCCTGACTGCCTGGCATTCGGTAACCTCCGGAATTGCTCCCAGCACCAGAGCGTCTGTGCTGGCAGGGTGGCCGCGAGGCAGACCCCAGTCCTGCCGTGTGGCCACCGAGTCGTTCTGTCACTGCCCCGCTGGACCCAGTCTCTGCGCTGCCGTCCTGCTCTCCCCAGCTCAGCCAGGAGGCGGGCGACATGAGGGCTGCTTCCTTTCTCGTCTTTGTTAAAAACTTTAAGGAAGTTCCTCTTATTATATCTTTTAGATTTGGAAGTTACAAACCTAAGATAATAGCAATCTCCCTTCATTGTCTTTTCTTCTAAATTGGACGTCAGCTGTGACTGCAAACGATGGCACAGGTTTGGGGCCGGGAGTGGGTGGAGGGGGAGCCCGTGTCTGTGACCGGGGAGCACGCAGCCCAGGGCTGCAGGCCTGGTCCCGCATCACGGCAGGTCCCAGGGCTGTGGGACCAGGGACTTTTGCAAGGGTGGAGGCGGGGGGAGGAGTGAAGACAGTGAGAAGGTGAGGTTTGAGTGGCTTGTAGAGGATGACAAGGAGGGGCGGTGGGCGTGTCACGCGAGGGCCCCTGGAGGGGCTGGGCGGGGCAGTTCCCACAGGGAATCCAGACCCTTGCTTGCTAGCTGGGAGGCCGGGAAGCCAGCAAGCTGTGCGCATAGGGGTCAGCTGCTTTCAGATCCCGTTGGCTTTGCAGAGAAGCGGCAGGAGTGGATGGTGGCAGGAGTGGATGGCGGGAGGGAGGCGGCGGGCCTGTTCAAGGGCAGATGGGGTGTGGCTGGGGCCGGGGCAGGGCTGCGGTGGTGGAGAGAAGCGGGCAGAGGGCGGAGAGCAGGTCACAGGGCCCAGTGGATGGACGGGACCTGGTGTGTGTGCACGGGTGGGGGACAGCGGGGGCTGTTGGGGGGGCCGTTCCTGAGCCCTGGGGTCCAAGGGCCATGGTGGAGGCTCAGCTGCTGTGCCGAGGCCTGGGAGGGCCTGGTTCCTGCCCAGCGTCTCCCTGGCCATGCCCTCTGGCTGGCAGCCACAGGCGTCTGGGTGCGTGGCTGGGGATCAGGCTGGGTTTCGGGGGGCGATAACCTGTTCGGGTGCCGGGACTGTGTGTGCGAGACCAGCCGCGGTGTCCCGGCACGTGGGTGAGGCTGCGGGCGAGGGGGCGCACGTAACTGTGCCTGGAGGGCTGTGGCCGGGCCGCTGCCTGCTCGCCACGGAGAGCGGGAGGCCCCGAGTGTCCCAGGCGTGCTGGCCGTGTGCTTGGTGAAAACACGTGACAGCTTGAGCGTGTGCGAGACTGTGGGCAGCGGGTCCCAGCCAGGGGCACGTGGCCGGTGAGAGTGGGTGTCCACAGCCACGAGCCGGGTCAACACGCGGGCGACAGCAGTGCCTGCCTGTGCGTCCCAGTGGGCGTGCGTGGGAACGCGTGTGGGGACGAGCGCACACGTGTGAGTGAGGCGGTGAGGCCGCCCGGCCGTCGCACGTACTGGCGTGTGTGCCGCGCACGCCCGTGTCCGCGTGCGGCCGCCCCGCGGCGCTGACGCCTGTCCCTTCTGCCTCCCGCAGGGCCTCGCGGGAGAGGACGGTTCGTGTGGAGGCGGCGCGCGCCGGCTGAGGGGCATGGCGCCGCTCGGGGAGCCCGCGGGGGCCTGGCTGGCCCTGGCGCTGGCGCTGGGCCTGGGGCTGAGCCCGGGTGCGGCGGCCCCGGGGCCGGACTGCACGGGCGTCGAGTGCGCGCCGCTGGAGAACTGCATCGAGGAGGCGCTGGAGCCGGGCGCGTGCTGCGCCACGTGCGTGCAGCGGGGCTGCGCCTGCGAGGGCTACCAGTACTACGACTGCCTGCAGGGCGGCTTCGTACGCGGCCGCGTGCCCGCCGGCCAGTCCTACTTCGTGGACTTCGGCAGCACCGAGTGCTCCTGCCCGCCGGGCGGCGGCAAGATCAGCTGCCAGTTCATGCCGTGCCCGGAGCTGCCGCCCAACTGCATCGAGGCCGTGCTGGCGGCCGACAGCTGCCCGCAGTGCGGCCAGGTGGGCTGCGTCCACTCCGGCCGCAAGTACGCCGCCGGCCACACCGTCCACCTGTCGCCCTGCCGGGCCTGCCACTGTCCCGACGCCGGCGGCGAGCTCATCTGCTACCGGCTCCCCGACTGCCACGGAGACGCCGCCCCCGGAAATGTCTCGGACACCGAGGAGGGTGACCCTGAGCGACACTACGAAGACCCCTACAGCTACGACCAGGAGGTGGCCGAGGCGGAGGCCGCGGCGGCCCAGGCAGGCGAGCTCCAGGTGGGCGCCAGGGGCCCGGCCGCTCTGGGAGGCGGAGGTCAGCCACCTGCAGCCATCCAGGCCACCCCCCGGCCAGCCGCCCTGCCCAGGCCCACGGCGGCCGCCGCCCTGGGCCCCCCAGCCCCCGTGCAGGCCAAGACCAGGAGAGTGACGGAGCACAGACGGGAGGAGAGGGAGGAAGTGACCGTCGGGGAGCAGCCGGCAGCAGGGGGCCCCGGGGGGCTGGATGCACAGCCCACAGCAGGCCCAGCGCCCGGTCTCCCTGTCCGAGAGGAGGGGGCCGAGGCCAGGGCACGGCCCGAGGAGAACCTCATCCCGGACGCCCAGGCCACCCCCCGCAGCGCCGGGCAGGAGGGAGCCGGACCCGTTCCCATGTCGAGCGCGGCCAGTGTCCTCCCGTCACAGGCCACGCCGAGCGCTCCTGAGGGCGCGACGGAGCCCGGCACCCTCGCCATGCTGACCACACCTCGCCAGGAGGCAGCCCGCGTCCCACCCACCCAGGAAGTGCCCAAGCAGCCAGGGGTTCTGCCCCGTTCTCGGCCAGAGGAAGACACAGACCCCAACTCTGTCCATTCTGTCCCCAGAGGTGACCCTGCAGGTAAGGCCCTTTCCTGCTTCTTCCAGGGACACTCAGCCCAGGGAACGGGCATCCCCAGGGCCCTGTCACTGGCCTGGGTCTGTGCACAGCTGCGGGGGGCTGGGGAAGCTGGGTCTGCGGGGCCAGGCCTGGGACAGCCAGCCCTGTCCCCAGAGCTCGGGGCTGGAGGCTCTGAGATGGAGCTTTCTCTTGGCTCAGCTCCCGGGGGTGCAGGGGTGGGTGCCTGTCACAGTAGGTGCTGGGCTCCCTGGTAGCGCTGTGGCCGAGGGCCTCTTGTGCATACCTCATCAGGGCTGGGGGGCCCTGAGGAGCGGTCCTGTGTGCCCGGCAGGAAGTGGGAGCTCACAGCGTCGATGCAGCTGCCTGCTTGCACCTCCCCGACGGTAGCCTGGGCACGGCCGCACTCTCGGCCTGTGGTGGCAGCAGAAGGGATGCAGCCTCTTGTGGGGGCTCCTTGCAAGGGCCCAGGACCGGGTCTGCCACCCTTTCCTGCTGGGGGCCTGTTAACACACAGATGGTTTCCGTCCCTTCTCTGCTCAGTACCTGCTGTGGCTCCCACCTACTCAGAGTAGACACTGAAGTCCTCTCAGGGGCTGCGGGCCGGGCACAGCCTGCCTGGGGTCTCCTGGACCTCTTCTCCTTCACTGTTTCCTTGCCCATTCTGGCTCCTGTGAGAAAAGTATGTAGACTGGATGGCTGAACAGCGGACGTTTGTTTCCCGTGGCTCTGGAGTCAAGGAAGTCCAAGGTCAGGGTGCCGGCAGATCTGCGGTCTGGTGAGCGCCTGCTTCCCGGTTTGCAGAGCTGTCTGCTTGTTGTGTCCTTCCCTGGCAGAGCAGATGAGGCCACCTCTCATCCGAGATACATCAGAGGAGGAGCAGGCTCTCTGGCATCTTTTCTTAGAAGGGCACTAATCCCATCATGAGGCTTCCACACTCAAGACCTAGTTACCTCCCGGAGCTCCATCTCCAGATGCCACCCCACTGGGGATCAGGGCTTTCATACGTGAGTTTGGAGGTGGGGGCATAAACACTCAGCCCCTAGCGATCCTCCCTGTTTCCCACGCTGCTTAGCGCACTGGCCTCCTAGCCCCTCCAGCCCCAGGGCCTTTGCACTTGCCACTGCCTCTTCCTGAAATGCTCTTCCAGGTGTCTGTGAGGTTTGCTGCTTCCTTCCATTTGCTCTCTGTTCAAGGTCACCTCCGTAGAGAGGCCTTCCTTGACCACCCAGCTCGAAGGGCACCCCACTGCTTTAATTTCTCCCAGTAACCCCTGACATGGTAGCACATCATTACTGTTTAATGTTGTCTCCCCCACTGGAATGTTAGTGCCGTGAGCGGAGGGAGCCCCGTCTGTCATCCTCTCTGCTGTGCACACGGTTGGTGCTCTGTAAACACTGGGTGCATTCATGAGTGAACCGGGGGGCTTCCTGGCCACCCCTTTATCAGCCGTCCCATGAGCTCCCTACACTATCTCTTCTCTGTTCCACCCGTTTGCTCACACTCTTCCTCGTGAGCTCAGGCAGCACCTCTTCCAGGAAGCCTTCCTTGAATCATTGTGTCTTGTCTGACCCCTCCTCCCTCCCCCTCTGCAGCTCCCTGCCTCCCCTCTGTGGGAGCCCTTGGGAGCTGTCTGGTTGTCTAGAGGTCTGTCTCCACAGCTGGGAGTCCATGTCTTGTTCAGTCCTGTGTCCTTCACTCTGTAGACCTTCATTAGGCATCAGCTGTGGACAGGCCGTGATGGGCCCTGGGAGGCAGGAACGGCGCAGTGTGGCCCTGGTCCACAGGCTACGAGCGAGGGATGCCTGGATGGCGTCTGGGAAGGTTTCCTGGGGGAGGGGACCTGTCTGTCCAGAGCTGTGGCCCTTGCTGGGCGTCCACTGAGGCCGAGGCTGCAGGCTCCCCCAGGCCCCCTGCCCCAATGGCTCCTTCCATCCTGCTCCTGGTGGACGGGCCCAGAGCTCATCCTGGCTGAGTACCTCCTAGGTGCCAGGCCCTGTTTGTGTCTTGACCCCCCCCCACAAGCCGGGAGCTGGGCTCCTTCTCCTTTTCAGCTGAGCAGGTCGAGGGTGGAGAAGTGTGGCTTGTGGCAGTAGGTCGCACAGTGGGAGGTAGCAGGCTGGGACCAGGACGGTGGGCTTCAGGGGCCTCCTCCCCACCCAGCCCTTTGCCTGCAGGAGGCGGGGAGCGTGCGTGGGGCGGGGTGGGGGCTGTAATGAAGTCCACGTGTGCCCGGGCGGGCTTGCAGGCCTGGCTCCGGAGACGACGCGTGCAGCCTCCAGGGTTTCCACAACAGACGCGGCCGCCGCCCCCCGCCCCCTCCGCTGGCTGCCAGAGGCCTCTCTGTGGTTGTGGGCCTTGGAATCCTGGAGCGTTGCTTTGTTCTCAGGACCTGCAGGTTTTTTCCCCTGCCCTGGGCTCTCTCAATTGGACTTTGGGGTGTGGCTGCTGGTGAAGGCCGCGTGGGGCTAGGGGCCCTGGAACTGAGTGCCCCCTGTCCCATCCAAGGGCCTTCCTGGCAGAGGCCCAGCACGTGCGAAGCCCAGAGCCGGCACGGACAGGCTGTGCTTCCTGGTGCTCCGGGAGAGGAAGGTGTGGAAGATGGGAGCGGGGGGCGGGGCGGGGGGGTGAGTGTCAATGGGACCCAGGAGCTCGGCACGTGAACAGGGCTGGCCGTGGTCCGCCACGCCTTCCATCTTCCCTGCGTCTGCTCACGCAGGGCCCCGCCGACACACAGCAGTCCACGAGCTCTGTACCTCAGGCCAGCAGCTCGCGCTTTGTGCCTCACTTTCTCCATCTGTAAGCGGCAGAGAAGGCCCTGCTGGGTGCGGGTGTTTTGAGGATTAAATGAGCTAACTCATTCAAGCTCGGCATGCGGCTTAGCACTGCTGAGTAGTTACAAATGGTGACTGTTATTACTCACCCTCTGTTCATCCACCCGCTTCATGTCTTCAACAGATAAGGACGGGGCACTCTCTGCACCAGGGGTCGCCCAGTGAACCAGGCGGGCACAGCCTCTCCCCTTTGGGGTGTGATGGGGCGGAGGGGTGGGCACACAGATTTATTTGTGGTCACAACCATGTGCACAGCTTGGGGAGGCTGGGCGGGGGGAGGCCTGTTGGGTGGGGGTTAGGGGCCCGAAGGAGCATCCTTGGGGCAGTTAGAGGGCCTTAGAGCCTTCTGGCTGCGGTTGTGGGGGGAGCCCTGGGGGATCCCTTGGTGGGGAGACCTGAGGAGGTGGTAGCTTTGTCCTGCTTGCCCGTGGGGCCGGCTGAGAGGTGGGCCATGGGGTGGACACGACCCCCGGCCGTGTTGCCATGGCAGCCCTGGGGCCTGGAGAAGGTTTCCAGCCATCGCCCCAGGCCCGGCTGGGGCGGGGGTCCTGTCTTGGAGCTGGAGCCGGAGCCCTGCCCGGGATCCAGGCTGCCTCTGAGCATGTCCAGATGGAGCCTAATGGAAGCCACATGCCCGGCTCCCTGCTGGGAGAAGGGCTCTGACGTCTGTCGTCACGCAGGGGGCTTGTGAGGGCGCCTTCTGCCCCTGGGGCGGCAGGATGGAGGGAGCCGGGGACCACCCCCCTGCCCTCCTGGGCTCCAAGGGAGGGAACTCGGGGCCAGGGTGGCCCTCAGTAGCCGGAGGTTCCTGGAGCAGCTAGAGGCAGCCCCCCTCCTGGAAAAGGACTCCAGCAAAACCTTCGGGGCCCAGGGCCCCATGGCAGAAAAGGGTCCCTGTCCTCGGGGCCTTGAATCAGCAGGTTCTGCAGGGCAGGGGCCTTTGAATGGTTTGATGTTCCGGTTAATGAAGGGACTTTAACATTCAAATAACTGTATGTTAATTGCAGACACGTACCGTGCTTGTGACCTGGGCCTGCCCTGTCCGCTCGCCCTCTGAAGTTGTCGGTCCCTTTTAATTGTCACAGCCATCCCCTTGGTGCGCCACGGAGGAGTCGGGCCACGTGCCCACGGACACACGTGCAGGAAGCAGAGCATCCAGGCCCCCCCCCCACCCCCCCCCCCCCGCTTCTTCACGTCTTCACCCCTGACAGTCACCTCTGGTGCCCGGCCTGTGCAGGGGCTGTGACAGATGCCAGGTGAACAGGTGGAGACCAGCATAGCCCCTGCGCTCGGGACCTTGCGGTTTAGCGGGGGAGAGAGTGCGGTAGTCACGCGGCGAGGGCTGAGGAATCGGGTGGACCTGCTCTGTGAGCCTGTCTGGGGGATCTGACTCCTTGGGGATCAGGGAGGGCTTCCTGGGGGAAGCGCTGTTTGAGCACAAGGAGTGGTTGAGCGGGCGGCAGGTGGGGAGCAGAGAGGAGAGACCGCGTCAGGAAGAGGACGCAGCAGGTGCGAAGGCCCTGCCGCCGGAGGGAAGGAGTTGGACTGAGAGGAGGCTGTGCGGCTGGCGTGAGAAGAGGCTGGGCATCCGGCAGGCGCCCGTCCAGGGCGATGGTGCCTACTCGCAGGACGGAGGTGGGACCGTTTCTCCAGGGCAGTGGGGAGCCACTGTGGGTGTCAGGTAGGAGCTGATATGATCTTACTTGTGTCGACAGCGCTTCCTTCAGGTGCAGGGAGGAGAGCACAGGAGCCTTCGAGGTCTCCAGGGTCCCCCAGAATCACTGGGTTTGGCTCCAGGGAGCAGAGAGAGGGTCCTGTCCAGCCTCTCCCTGTTCCCCAGAGGAGACCTACAGACCCTCCCCTCTGCTGTGGGAGATTTAAACCTGTGTGGAGTCTGAGTGCGCGCTGAGCATGGCCTGGGGACCTGAGGGAGCCAAGCTGGGATTCTGGCCACCTGAGCCCATCTTCTCAGTGACAGAATCACCTCCTGTAAGAGCTCCTGGCTCTTGGAGCAGCCTGGGGAGGGGGCGCCCCGTGAGGAGAGCGTACAGGTGGGCCAGCTGGCCCTCCCGCTCCTCACCCGCAGCCCATGGGCCTTGACCTGGGATGTCTGATGCTTCCAGGGCAGTGTGGGGTCTGCCGAGGGCTGTGGGACAAGCAGACAAGGGGCCTAGGCTTCCCCCAGCCCCTGCTCATCCGAGGTGCGTCCCGGGCTCACACTCGCTCGTGGGTGGCCTGGGGCCTGGGACATCCCCCCTCTGAGCCCCAGTTTCCGTGCTGAGCCTGCACAGCTGGCGCTGGCCCCACCTCCGCCTGCTGTTCTGCTAAGGGTGTGCGCCCGTCACCTGTTTGCCTCTTTCTGTAAAGCATTGTCGTAAGCGCTAGCGTTTTGTTGCAAACGTTTAGAGGTTGGACGACGTCACGTAAATTCCCACTTTCTGGCTTCCGTTGACCGTCGGCACTCGCAGGCACACCAGGCCCGTGTGCCCTGGGCCAGCTGCTGGGGAGCTGAGAAGGGGCTGCCTGCCCCTCAGCCTGGGGGCCGGTGGAGGCCCTGCACGGTCCTGGGCCACTCCTCCTGGGTGTCGTCAGTGGGTCCGGTTGGGTCCTCTGCCGGGGGCACCTGTCAGGCACTGAGTCTCACCCTGCGGCGACCTCGAGGGCGTCTCTGGGGTCCTTCTGTCTTATGGAAGAGAAACCGGCACCCCGGGAGGGGAGGGGGCCTTTCTGGGGGTCATGGTGGAGCTGGGCAGGGGGCCCTGGTCTCGCAGGGGAGGGGGTGGGCTCATGGCTCCCACGGGGACCTGGGGCAGGAGTGGGTCTGAGTGGCCTGTCGCTGGGCACCCTGGGTTCGGCTGCCCCAGAGCTTACGGCCCTTGGAGGGAACGGGTGCGTTTCACAGCTGCTCCCGTAGTGAGGGTCTGGGGCCAAGGCTAGGCCTGTGGTGGGGTTCTGTAACTTTTAAAAACTGTGTTTCCTTCCTTCCTCCCTCCCTCGCTTCCTTCCTCCCCCCCTCGCTTCCTTCCTAGACGGCTTCATTGAGGTATTGTTCCTCTCCCGTAAAGTCCTCCCATTTAAAGAGTACAATTCAGTAGATTTTGTCAGGGTCGTGAGAACATCATCAGAATCTAATTCTAGAACATTCTCACCACCCCAGGAAGAAGCCCCACACCAGTAGCAGCCACCCCGCTCCCTCCTCCCAGCCCCCAGCAGCCCGAGGCCACTCCCTGTCTCTGTGGGTCTGTGTATTCTGGACATCCCCGCTCAGTTCTAGGTGCCGGGGATGCAGCCGCGATGGAATGGGTGATGTTGGCCCCCCTCAGGAGGCTTGTGCTCCGTGGAGTCGGAGCGGGGGTGGCACACAGACGGTCGATACGTCAAGTCTATGTCAGATGGCGAGAAGCGCTAAGGAGAAAACTGAGCAGCGGCTGTGAAACGTTTCCGCCTCGGTCGGTGGGCGGTGTCTTGCGGGGGCGTCCGTGCGTGTGGGCTCTGGCCTCCACCCCCACCGCCTGCCGTGGCCGCGGCCCCCCAGCAAGCCTGGCCGCACCCCTGCCAGCACCACCACGTGGGGGTGTGGGGTGGCCTTTCTGCCATCTCGCCAGCTGGTGCCAGTCCTCCTGTCCAGGACACGCCTCGGTCACGGACTGAACCTGACGACACTTCTGTTGCTACAATAGTGCGCGTGGCCGGCGACCCCACGGGAGGCGTTGTCGTTGATCCCAGTCGTTGATCCCAAGACCGCGGGTCAGCCGGGCTCGCTGCCCCAGGCCCGGAGTGGCCGCTGGGAGGGGCTGGTCTGGGATGGGCCCCGTCAGGGCGGCTCCCTCTGCTCTGCGAGCTGTTCCCGTCGCGGAAGCAGGGCTCTGAGTGAAAGATGAGCCGTGCTCAGGGACTCGTGGGCCCAGGCTCAGAACTGGCTCAGCCCCTGCTTTCTCCACGTTCTGCTGCCCACCGGTCAGGGGGCCGCCCGGGGTCCAGGGCTCCTCTTGAGGAGGTTGAGGATGTTGCAGGGGGTGTGGGAAAGGAAGGGAGGAGAATTGGGTGGTCAGTGCAGTGAACCTACCCCAGGCCCTGGCCGGCACACTACCTGCCCCATCCCAGTCCCCAGACGACCTTGAGACAAGTCCCTTCCCACCAGGGGAACATGGACCCATGGCCCAGCTCCGACCCCAGGTCCTCTGATGCTTTAGGCATCTCTGGCCTGGTCCAAGGCTCCCCAGGGGTGAGGCTGCTTTGCCCCTCACTAGCCGTGTGACTTTAGGCAGGTTGCTTCACTGGCCTGGGCCTCAGTTTTCTCATCTGTAAAGTGGGCTTACTGACGGCTCCCTCCTAGAGTGTGTTCTCCATCGGGAGAAAGCCGGTGTTGGGCACCAGGTGCTGGCGTCTGTCGTGTATCAGGGCTCCACTCACACAGGTGTCCTGGGTGCTGTCCAGCCCTGGGGGCTCTGCTGGGAGGGCGGTGGCCCCTGAGCTCCCACGCTTCCCATTCACACGCTGAGCAGTTCTCCTGAGGCTGGGCCAAGCCCCTTGGCCTCCTGCGCCCCAGGCCTTCCGGATCCCGGGCGCCTCTGTGAACTGGGGCTCAGAGGTCTGGGCTATGGGTTTCCCCAGGGGAGTGTCAGCACCGTCTGCCTGCCAGCACCCCCTCCACGCCTGGCCAGGTTGTGTGACCTCGGGGTCCCCAGTCCTGCAGCATCTGGATCTTCCAGGAGAGGCTTTTGTCTGGCCGAGGTTAGCTTCGCCTGGGTGGGGCTCTGCTGGGCCCTCCGTGTCTCCTCCGGGGTCTTCGTACAGGGACAGCAGGCTTGGGCCAAGTCATGCAGAGGGGACCAGCCAGCTCGGTCCTCAGAGGGCAAATCCTGAGTGTGAACCCTGCCTCTGCTGCCCTGGCTGTGTGACCTCGGGCGATGGACTCACCCTCTCTGAGCCTCAGTGTCTGCATCTGTAAGAGAGGAGCATAATCTGTGCCCCCGAGGATTCCTGACAGGAGTAGGGAGAGGACGTCCGCCCACTGAGAGCAGCTGCTGTGACTGTGAGCCTTTTCTTTCCCAGCCTGAGGCCCTGCTCTCTGGGCGGTGGGGTGCGGATTTGTTTTTGCTTAAGTGAACAGATGTGGGTCTTTTCTGGTGGCCAGGCGTTGTCCCTCTGGTCAGAAGGCAAAGGGACCAGGCCTCGTGGGGTTGGGTGGGAGTGTTCAGCTGCTCTCTTCCTGCTCCCACGCCGCCTGTCACTCCAGCTGCCTGCAGATGTGCAGGGGGTGTCCCTCCCCGCCCCAATTCCGTCCTTGCACCTTTGTTCCAGTGCCTGCCCACGGAGTCAGCGCACACCCGTCCTGAGGTCCCGCCTTCAGCCGCACAGCCTGGCTGCAGGGCTGACGTCCCAGAAAAGGGGAGGGTCTGCTCCTTCACCCTCACAGGGGGTGTGTTTATCACGTGGCAGACGCTGTGGTGCTCTCCGGACACGTATTGATCGGTGTGTTAAAGCCTCGTGACACCCGTGTTGGGGGGGTACGGTCATTATGCCTGTTTCAGAGCCGAGGTGACGGAGGCACAGGGAGGGTCAGTGAATGTCCAGGGTCGCTAAGGGCAGCAGAGCAGATGTTTGCAGACCACTGGCTCTCGGCCTTTGTCCCGGTGGCTCCGGGGGTTTGCCCGGCTGCCTGGCACGAGGAGGTATGTCCTCACTGTCAGCAGAGCGAGGCTTTAGGACTGCCCCGTGCCCCCAGCCCACGAGGGGCCAGGCAGGGCCCAGGGCAGGGCTGGCAGGCACCCAGCCCCCGCGTCTGAGATTCTGGGGTCCGTGTGGTGGAGGGCGGGGGAGGCAGAAAACGCCAGTCTGGCTGCAGGGAGCCTGGCTGCCCGGGTGCAGCGCTCCCAGGAGCTGACGGGGCGGGCAGGGGGAGAGTGAGAGAAGCTGCCTTCTCTCCCTCCCAGCCCCCACCCCCGGCCCACTCACTCACTCATGGTAGTTCGTGGGTCCCCTGCTCTGGACCAGCCTGTGTCAGTGCTGGGGATCCCGTGGGGAGCGGAACGTGGAGATGCCCCCCCGGCCGCCCCCCACACACGCGTGCCCAGGGGGGGCGTACGCTGGGACGCACGCGATGGGGGAGAAAGCCAGGTGCCCGAGGTGAGGCCGCGGGTGGAGAGGAGCCGCTGGCCGGCGGGGCCGTGGGGGACGGGATGCAGCGGCCGGCGCCTCCCCGGCCCCAGCTGCTGCCTTGGAGCTGGGGTGGGCGCTGCCAGCGTGGCCCATAACTTTTAGATTTTCCAAAAGAAGTCTCGGATCTGGAATTTTGTATAAAGTCTCCCAATGTGTAAATGTTGGCATCTAGTTCATATATATCAAAGCCCCAGTGAAGCCTGCGGTGGGCACCGGTTTGCTGCCGTGGTTTAGGCTCACAGGGAGCCAACTGCCCCTAATTATACGTCTGGCACGCGGAGGCCCAGAGGCAGGCACGGGGCTGGCAAAGACTCTCAGCGGGCTCAGAGGGTGGGGTCCCCAAAGTTCGGACTCCCAGGCCCGCGTGCTCCCCCCAGACCTCCCTGCGCAGCGGAGTCAAAGCCCAGGAAACAGGCAGCACAGGCTCGAGGCCCCTGGAGAGGGTCACAGAGGGGACTGAAGGGTGGGGAGCTGTCACCCCCAGGCCTGGAGGGGAGCTGAGGCCTTACGTACGGGGGGCCTCAGGTAGAGGCGGCCGTGCCTGCTCGGGGGCCAGGCTCCCTCGGCAGTGGGCGGGGCGGATCGGGGACGGATGGGGACAGGCGGCGGCTCTGGTGGCTGCGGAGGCCTCAGGATCTGCAGGCCGCCACCTCCCAGGCCCAGGTGTGGCGGCCTGCTGCCTGGGACTGGCCCCAGGTCGACGGGCGAGAGGGGCTCGTGGTCCCACCCTGAAGGTGTCCCATCCGGTGGCTGACCCCCAGGTGCAGGTGCCGTGGGAGTCAGCGCAGAGGTCCCGCCAGAGGCGGAAACCCAGTCAGAGAAGAGAGCGGCTGGGCTTCTGTCTTTCCCGTCAGGTTGGCCCCGGTTGGCAGGTTGGCAGCTGGGGAGTGGTGGGTGGTCACTCCGGGAGGGTCTCATGATTCCTTCTCTGTCACTGCCTGGACCCTGAAGCCTGGATGCAGGAACAGAGAGGCTGAGGGTGTTGCCCGAGGGGGCTCAGCCAGTGTGGGGCAGAGCAGGGTTCTGGCTTCCTAGCTCTGCTCCCGACGACTCCCAGTTTAGGGCCCTCAGTGCATGTGGGGTGTTACCCATCTCTCCTGGGCCCCTTGGTTGGGGCTCATTGCTTCACTTTGAATATTCAGTCACTCTGCAGGTTGCAGGGGGAGCAGGACAAAGGATACAGATATTTGGGTTGCGGGGGAAGAGAGCTGGTCAAGGTCTAGGTCGGGGCTGGGGGGCCTGGTGAGGCTGTGGCCAAGGTAAGTGAGTTAAGAGAAATGAAAAGCTGCTGGGTGGGGTCATCGGAACTTTGGTTCTAGAAGGGCCCCAACCCGGCCCCATGCCCTCCCACTTGGGAACCCTGGGAGCCTGAGGTCCCAGACTCACAGCCCCTGGACCCCTAGCCAGTGCGGGTCCCTCCCGCCTCAGCTGACAGCGGATCCCAGGGTGCCCGCTGCCTCTTCCACGGGCAGGATTTCCATGTCACCTCTGCCAGGCCCAGCACTGCCACCTGGGGGCTTTACAGGAAGCCACGCTGGTGACCTGCTTCCTGTTTGCCTCTAAGAGGAGAAAAAAAATGTCCAGTTTTTTATGTGATGTTTTTAATTTTTGTATTTTTTTAAGCAAGGTGGGAAGTAAAGTTATGTTTACATTTCTGTTATAGTAAGTGCTGGCTGAAAAACCAAAATTTCCTTATAGTTAGACATCTCTTATTAAACTGTGTGCGTGTACGATGGACCGGTAATTAAATTAAACCCCCTGGAAAGCACAGTAAAGTAGAATTAGGTCATCTACAAGATTCATCTATAAAACAAAACGCTATCCCAAGAACCGAAATGCCATCAAACTCTGGTTTGAGCTAAAGCATAGTTGAGGGTAGCAGCAGTTTCTTAAACTAATAATGAGGGATAACTCACAGTTCTTTCTGAGGAGGAACAGAATGTGTCCCAAGTGTCTTGGTGAAGTTCTGGAAGGCCACACGTTTGGTTTGTTTGAAGTGTGAGTTGCATTGGGAGGCTGTGCCGGGTGGGGCTGGGGGCTCCGCAGAGGCCTCCGGGAGCGCAGCACGGGGGTGGACGTGGCTGGTGGCGGAGGTGAGCCTGTAGTTCTCCTTTTAGACGAAAGCCACCCTGACGGGGGTCCAGCCTCGGTCACACACTCTGTGTTAGAAAGTCGCTTGCAATGATCCGATTCTAGACCAATCTCCCAGTAACTCGTCCACTCTTAGGATGGGAGCTGTCCACTCCCGTGTCCAAGTGCTTGGATCTCTTGGTTCTGGGAAAGTTATTTTCTCAGGAAACGAAGCTGGTCCCATTCAGTTTTTCAGCGTTTGCCTGCAGGTTCCACGTGTCCGGTGACTCTTTCTGGGCGGCATCCTCTGATGCTGATGCCAGGGTCACACGCGCCTCTTGAACAGAGCTGAGCTTGTCAGGAGTCTCTGCACGGCTCCCAATCAGGGCAGCCTGTTTTGTACGAGCGGCTTTTCTCTTTTTGCATGGAGTTGGCTTCTCGTTGATGGTGAAGGCACCCACAGGCAGAGCCCATTAAAATGCCCATGACAGAGACCCACACCCCCGCTCCCTGGGAGGCCGGGGAGGGGAGGGCCTGTGCGCGGGTCATCCGAGCCCCCTCTGCCACCTCCCAAAGCTTCCTCGGGACTGGGCGGAAGTCGAGCGCTGTGGGCCTCATGGCTCCTCCACATCGGCAGAGCCCCCCATCCCCAGGGCTCCAGCGGCGGTAGCGCGCCGCCCCGCCCCCACCAGGCTGCTGGGACAGACCCTCGAAGGGGAGGAGACTCGGGGAAGGAGCCTCAGCCCCGTAGGGGTTCGGTGCTGGCTCTTCTTTCCTCTGGTTTGAGATGTGGGGTGCGCGCGGGCGTGTGTGATGGAAACCTTTCGGTCTTGACCCAGTATGTTGCAGCTGAGAAATAAAGGCGTCTCCTGCGTTACCGCACACCAGGATCCTGCACCTTACACAGTTACCAGTCCCCCCGTGCTGTGTTTATATCCTCCGCTTGTCCCCAAGGTGTAGGGTCTAGCCTGTTTTGTCAAGTAATATTGAATCGGGGCTGTGAGATCTTTTTTGGTTCATGTTTGGTGGTTTTATTTCTTGAATTTCCTTCTTCCTAAAAGTTTTTATTAAAGTATGCGATAGATACTTTTGAGTATCTTTTAATCTAGATGAATATAGCAGTACTCCCTTAAAACTGGTGTCTGTCTTATATGGTTTTATAAAGTATCATGTATGTAAATAAAGCACACGGATCTTCGTAAAACAGCTCAGTGGGTTCCAGGCAGCTCCACCCAAGATATAAAACCTCTCAAGCACTCCAGAATTTTCCTGGTGCCCCTTCTCAGCCCGTTCTACTCTCCCTCCCCCCACTCCCTTCCCGCATGGAAACCAGGAGGCTGACTTTTATCACCATCAGTGACTCCTGCCTGTTCTTGAATTTATTTTGTGTAATGGGAACCATATGGTATGATTTTGCTTGCATTTAACTTCTTTAGCTCAAGAGCGTGTGTTTGAGACGCATGCACACGGTTGCGTGCAGCAGTCATTCATTTTAAAAAGTTGCTCTTTACGATTCCATTGTAGGAATAAATGACACTTTATTGCGCTGTCCTAGCGTGGACGGAGGTTTGGGCGGTCTTCAGTGTGGGGTCGTGATGAATCCAGCGGCTGTGGACATTCTGTGTGAGTTTCTGTCGGGTGTTTACCAGAAGTGGAATCGCTGTATTGGAGGGTTTGGCAGCTTTGGCCGACGCTGTCAAACAGCTTCCCAAAGCATCACCACTTTCCATCCCCAGCAGCCGAGAGTGGGAGTCCAGCTGTCCCGTGTCTTTGCCGACACTGGATGTGGTCTGTCTTTTTCGTGGTCGGATCTCAGTGTGCATTCCCTCGTAACGTTTGAGGGCAAGCACGTTTTCATGTTACGGTTGGACATTTTGTTGGACATTTCTTTGCCCCTTTCTAAATCTGGTTTCTTTGTCTTGCCAGTTTCTAGGCATTCTTGATATATCCTGATGATGCGTCTTTTGTTGGGTCGCAAGTGCCTTGTCTCATTCTCTGACGTTTCTTTCCACTCTCACGATGACGTTTTCTGATGAGACATTGCAAATGCTGTCTTCTGAGGAACACAGATTCCTCAGTTTAATGAAATACAATTTATTGATCTTTACTTTTATGTTAATGTATTTTGTGTCCTTTTCAAGAAATCTTTGCCTACCCCAGAGTCACGAACATACTGTCCTTTGTTATAATCTAGATATCTGAACTTGTTTCACCTTTCCCGGTAGATCACGTTTGGATTTGTTTCTCTGGGTGGTGTGCGTAGGAGTCAGAATTCACTCTTGTTTCAATGGCTATTGAGTCGCCGTACACCGGGTGTTGTAAAGACCATCTTCCCCGACTGCACTGTTACCTTAGTCAGGAATCAAGTGCAAGTGAGTATGGGTAGGTCCTTGCTTCTCTTTTCTGCTCCGTTGTCAAGCTGTGTTTGCACACTGCCTCGATTTACTGGAGTCCTGCAGTCATGTTTGACATCTGGGAGTGTGGCTGGGGCATGTGATCTGGGCTGCTGCCTGCTGTGCCTGGGGTGGGGATAGGACCCTCTTCCTAGAGCTGGAGGGGAGGTGCCCTGGCTATGGGTTGGGGCCTGCCAGGCGGCGCAGCCAGGCCAGAGGTCCAGTTGGTCAGCCAGGGTGGCCCAGCGCCTCCTGAGCCAGGCTGGGGTGGTGCGCCGGGGCGGGGGCGGCAGGGGCAGGGTGCTGACTCGGGCACGGTGCTGACTCGGACAGGGCTAGGGAAGGAAGCTAGGCCATGGGCGGTGCTGCAGAGGGCAGAGGGTCTGGGGGCTGTCCTGCCCCAGGGTGGGCGAGGAAGGCGTCTCTAAGGGGCTGGATTGGGTGGGCCTGGCCGATGGGCTGAGCCCAGCAGCTCCTGCTGGTTCTCGGCTGCTGTGTCTGGGATCCCGGGGCAGGAAGGCGGCGCTCAGGACCCTTCTTGTTTGTCCATCTTCCAGTCATTGGTAAAGGACTCCAGGCACCAC
This sequence comes from Hippopotamus amphibius kiboko, assembly GCF_030028045.1. Lineage (NCBI taxonomy): Eukaryota > Metazoa > Chordata > Mammalia > Artiodactyla > Hippopotamidae > Hippopotamus > Hippopotamus amphibius. Next base: position 2,648,721 of record NC_080198.1, read on the forward strand.
CAGGGCCTGCAGGTGACCCCCCCCCCACCGCCAAGAATACAGAGCATCAGAGCTGCAGCATTCGCTGGGCTGTTTGCTCAGGCCCCACAAACATCCTGTCCAAACAGGGCACGGGTGGAGGTGGCCGCCCATCACCCCGCAGGTGTAGCCTTTCTTTTGCAGCATTTCCGAAGCCACCATTCTTTCGGGCTCTGATGTCCGGGAGAGGGGACTGTCTAGAGGGGTCACGACCTCCGGGCCGGATTGTTCTGGGTGCCTACTTCCTGTGATCAAAGGAGGTTAGAGTCCCTGGACTCTCAGGATCTGTTTATAACAGCATGTTTCTTGAAGAGGCATTACCTGCCTGTGATAAGGAAAACACATAAAAAATACAAAAGAGGTCAACAGTGAGTGCCAGCTTGCTCCCTCCCTCCCCAGGGCCAGGCCCCTCCCCGAGGCACCGGCTGTTACCTGTTTCTGGGGTCTCCTTCCAGAAATCCTCCACAGGTGTCCGCGTGCCCCTTTAAAAAGATCATTGGTGGCTTCTTTGAGCCCGTTGAGCCTGTTTTCTTCATTCTTTGTGTTATATTCAGAAGTTGTTCCACGGAGTGTGTGAACATCTAACACCTTGTTTTTTTCTTTTTCCTTTAAGAACTTTTATTGAGATACAATTGACATACAATAAACTGCATATATTTAAAGTGTACGATTTGATACTTTTTTCTTTTTAGTAATGTATGTGTGGCAATCCCCATCTCCCAGTTCATCCCCCCCCAGCCACCCGCCTCAGCCCTCCCTGCTTCCCCCACTTGGTGTCCATATGTTTGCTCTCTACATCTGTGTCTCTGTTTCTGCCTTGCAAACCGGTTGATTGGTACCATTTTTCTAGATTCCACATATATGTAACACATTCTTTGTACCACTTGCGTGAGATTAGGCGGATGTAACACCAGTTATTTGATCGCTGCCCTGTCGTTGGGGGTTGTTGTTTCTGGAATTTGCTGTCACAGATTCGGGGGCGGCTGGTCTCCGTGACTTGCATGTTTGTGCCCACAGCATGTCTGTCAGCAGTTAGATTTCCAGAAGGGGAGGTGCTGGGTCACTGTGCTGTTTTTACATTGCAATACATTATTTTGTTTTTATTGTGGTGAAGTACCCATAACAGAGAACTGGCCATTTTAACTTGTTAAGTGTTCAGCTCAGTGGTGTTAAGTACATTCACCTTGTGCAGCCAGCACCACCATCTCCAGAACTTTCTCATCTTCCCCAAACCAACACTCTGTCCCTCTGTCCCCTGTCCCCGCCCCTCCCCCTGCCCCCAGTAACCTCTGTTCTGCTTTCTGTCTCTGTGAATTTGCCTATTCTAGCGCCCTTATATATGTAGAATCATATAATAATTGTCCTTTTGTGTCTGGCTCATGTCACTTTTTGGGGTCACATTTTTAAGAGACCTTTGCATCTTTCGTCTTAGAATTTTCTAATCATACTGCCTTTTCCAGTAGTGTGTTTGTGATGGAGTATGTGTGAGTAGAAGCGTGTAGGGGACTTCCTGAACACTTAAGGAAGGGCGTAAGCGGGGCACCCACCGAGGCACCAGCTGTGGGGGCAGAAGCCGTGCCCGCCCTGACCCCCTCCCTGGTCACCACCATCCGGGCTTCTGTGAGCACGAGTTCCTCCTTTTCTTTACAGTTTTACCACCTCAACACACGTTTTGCTTTTCTCTGGGTTTGAACTTCACATGAAAGGCGTGAAGCGTGCCGTGTCTTTCTGTGACGGCTTCTCCCCCGAGCCGTGTCCCTGTGGTTCACCTGTGGTCGAGGGTGGTCGCCGTGTGCCCATGTGCACCAAGCGGTCATGCCCCAGAGAAGGCAGCTGTGTGGAGAGCGGGGGGTGGCAGGGCTCAGGGAGAGGGCAGAGGATTCCAGGCAGAAAGTGCCGTGTGTACAAAAGGCCGTGGGGCAGGAAGAGCCTGAGGAGTTGAAGTAGAGAGAGTGAGTGAGAAAGGTCCGAGAAAGGAGACACGGTGGGGAGGTCGCAGGGCCACACCAGGTAGGTCTTGGTAAAGAAAGTGGGGATTCCAGGGTGCTGTAGGCTGAGGAGAGACACAATCTGATTTATACTTGTGAATGGTCGTTCATTTTTTTTAATGAATTAATTTATTGACTGTGTTGGGTCTTCGTTGCTGTGTGCAGGCTTTCTCTAGTTGTGGCGAGTGGGGGCTACTCTTTGTTGCTGTGCGTGGGCTTCTCATTGCAGTGGCTTCTCTTGTTGTGGAGCACGGGCTCTAGGTGTGTGGCCTTCAGTCGTTGTGGCACATGGGCTCAGTAGTTGTGGCTCGCAGGCTCTAGAGCACAGGCTCCGTTGTTGTGGCGCACGGGCTTCGTTGCTCCACGGCGTGTGGGATCTTCCTGGCCCAGGGATCAAACCTGTGTCCCCTGCATTGGCAGGTGGATTCTTAACCACTGTGCCACCAGGGAAGTCCAGTGAATGGTCATTCTGATGCCATCTGGAAGATGGACCGGAGGAGGACACGGAGGAGCGGGGGGCCTTTCGGGCCCGAGAGGTGGTAGCAGAGTGGGGGTGAGGTGGCTGATAGGGGTGACTTTGGAGGTGGTCCTGCAGGTGATGGGTGGGAGGAGGGAGGTTTGGAGGGAGGAACGGGCCCTGGACGGTCCTGAGGTTGGCACAGGGAAGAGGTGGGGAGAGGTGGTCTGGGAAAATCAGCTGCTGAACAGATTCTGGCCGTGGGCGTGCCTGGGGGATGCCCAGTGGTGGTCGCTTAGCCAGCTGTGTGTGTGCAGTAGGGTGTCCAGGTGAGGTCAGCCAGGCCTGGGTGTGGATGGGGAGGAGGAGAGGCCCTGGGACTGAGACTGAGGGATTGGTGCCCAGGACCTTAAAAAGAACCCAAGAGAGACAGAGACTGGGGCCTCGGAGGGGTGGGCCTCTGCCTGAGGAGCCAGGGTACACACCTTGTGGGCCTCGCCCGGCCCTGCCGCCCACGCCTGGATGGTACCGGGCCGCGCCACGCTCGGCCCCCGTGCGGATTCCCCCTTCTGCTCCACGTGGGTGCCCCCCGCCCCCAGCATAAGGCGTCATGCCCCTGAGTTCCTTTGTCTGAAAAGGGGGAAGCTAGGGTGGGAAGGGCCGGGAGAGAACGGACGGAAGCCCGCCAAGTGCAGCTGAAACCTGCGTCTGCTCAGGAGGGGCAGGAAGGGAGCCTCCTCTCAGAGAGGGCCCCCAGAGCGGCTGCTAGTCAAGCCGCCCGTGCTCGGACGTGGGGAAGCTGAGGCCAGAGTGGGGGCAGGACGAGGGGCGGTGGAGGCCGGGGACTTCCATTCCCCGGCTGAGCAGAGGGAGCCTCGTGACAGGCCTCACCGTGCTGTCTGCTGGGATGAAAGTGCCTGGACTCAGGCCTGGCTCGTGGCTAGCACCCAGCGCATTCCAGGCCCTCCTGTTACCCCAAAAGGGCACCCGTCTCGTGTCAGCTGGCGGAGACCCAGGGGTCTGTTGCAATCCGCTAATCTCCTTGGCGCGATCTTGGAGAAGACTTAGGGAGAAAGAGTTCAGTCCAGTGAAAGAAAGGACGCTGTGAGCTGAGCTATGCAGCAAGGGATGAGCTTCCTGGGTGGAGTGAGCTCCCCATCACCAGAGGTATTCAAGCAAGGCGAGACTCCCACGTGCCTGGAGTGTAATGAGAGAGGATTAAGCGTGGAATGGTGGTGTCACTCTCAGGAGCCACAGAGACTCCAGTACGACCGCGACATTGTAACGGAAGAAACAGGCAAGTGAACGAGTAAGGTCACGGGTAAACAAGAGGGTTTCCCACAGTGACAAATGCTGTGCGGAGATTGGAAAGTGAGTAATGTGCTAAGACTGGGGCTGTCTTTTACCCTTTTCTCTAGTAGGTTGTATTAAGGTTTTCCTTTTTGCTGGTGGATTTTATTCTTTTCCCCCCCAGCTTTATTGAGATGTAGCTGACATACAGTATTGTGTACGTTTAAGGTGTACGGTGTGATGCTTTGATATACGTGTATACAGTGGAGTGATTATCACAGTAAGTTAACACCTCACACGGCTACCAGTTTTGCTGTTCTTGTTTGTGGTGGGAACATGTAAGGCCTGCTCTCCTGGGAACCGTCCAGCGTGTGGCACAACGCTGCTAACCGCAGGCACCATGCTGCGCATCAGATCCCGGGACGTACTCCTCGGATAAGTGGAAGTTGGTGCCCTTCGACCAACATCTCTCCATTCCTGCAACCACTCCTCCCTCTTGGCAACCATTCTACTCTGTTTCTAGGAGTCTGGCTTTTTTAGATTCCAGTATAAGTGGCATCACAGAATTTGTCAGTGTCTGACTTATTTCGCTTAGTGTAATGCCCTCAAGGTTCCTCCATGTTGCTGCAGATGGCAAGACTTCCTTCCTTTTTATGGCTGAATAATATTCCCGTGTGTGTGTGTGTGTGTGTGTGTGTGTGTGTGTGTGTGTGTGTGTACACGTACCCCACGTTTTCCTCATCCAGTCTTCCATCAATAGACACTCAGGCTGTGTCCGTGTCTTGGCTATTGTGACTAGTTCGATGAACGTGGGGATGCCAATATCTTTTTGAGTTAGCGTTTTCATGTTCTTCAGATGAATACCCAGGAGTGGGATTGCTAGATCATACGGCAGCTCTATTTTTAATTTTTTGAGGTGCCTCCGTAATGTCTTCCATAGTGGCTGCACCAATTTACATCCCCCTCCACAGTGCCCGCGGGTTCCTTTTTCTCTGCACCTTCACCAACACTACTGTCTCTTGTCTTTTTGATAACAGCCGTCCTAACGGGTGTGAGATGGTAGCTCACTGTGGTTTTGATTTACCTTTCTCGGGTGACTAGTGATGTTGAGCCACTTTTCACATCCCTGTTGGTCATTTTTATGTCTTTGGGAAAATGTCTGTTTCGGTCCTTTGCACATTTTTAAATAGTTTTTTATTTTTGCTGTTGAGTTGTATGAGTTCCTTACATGTTTTGTATGTTAGCCTCCTTATCAGATACCTGGTTTGCAGATATTTTCTCCCTTTTTGTAGATTGTCTTTTCATCTTATTTCTTTTGCTGTACAGAAGCTTTTTCGTTTGATGTGGTCCCACCTGTTGATTTTTGCTTTTGTTGCTTGTGCTTTCGGTGTCATTACCAGAATTTGTTGCGGGGACCAAAGTTAAGGATCTTTTCCCCGATGATTTCTTCTAGGAGTTGTATTGTTTCAATAAATCATTTTGAGTTGATTTTTTAAAAAAAAATTTAAATATATTTAAAACAATTTATTTTATTTTATTTATTGGCTGCATTGGGTCTTCATTGCTGTGCGTGGGCTTTTTCTAGTTGTGGCGAGCAGGGGCTGCTCTTTGTTGCAATGTGTGGGCTTCTCATTGCAGTGGCTTCTCTTGTTGCAGAGCACGGGCTCTTGGCGTGCAGGCTTCAGTAATTGTGGTGCGTGGGCTCAGTAGCTATGGTTCACGGGCTCTAGAGCACAGGCTCAGTAGTTGTGGCGCACGGGTTTGGTTGCTCTGTGGCATGTGGGATCTTCCCGGAGCAGGTCTCGAACCCGTGTCCCCTGCATTGGTGGGTGGACTCTTAACCACTGTGCCACCCATGAGTTGATTTTTGTGTATGGTGTGAGATAACAATCCAATTTAATTCTTCAGTGGATTTTATTTCTGAAGAAGTCTCTCTTTATCCTAAACTTCTTTTCTTAGGTTTTCTTCTAATGCTGCCTTTGTAGATTTGGGCTTTATTTTTGGGTGCGGTGTGCAGTAGATCCCAGCATCAGGTATTCAGTCCTCTCCCCACTGAGTGTGTATGCCACCTGCATCACGTGCTGAATTCCCATGCGCACAAAATTCTGTTTCTGAATTGTATTCTGTTCTGTTGATCTCCTTGTCTTTTTAATTATTAAAACTTTAAAGTATGCTCCTTCTTTTCAGAAATTTTATCTTGGGTATTCTTAGACATTTCCTATTTGGTATGAATTTTAGAATCAACTTGACAGATTTCATGACGAGTTATTTTGGGACTCTGGGATTCCACTGAAGTTGTAGATTTAATAGAGGAAAATTGACATCTTTAAAGTATTGAATCTTCCCTTCTAAACACATGGTATATATTTCTATCTAAGTATACTGTTATATCTATTAGACAATTGTTTTTCTTTGCATAGATTTAGTGTGTTCACTATAGGTTTATTTCCAGGTTTCTTTTTTGAGTGGGATTGTTTTCTCTTACCTTTTCTCTTTAATTGTTGCTGGTGTATAGGAAAGCCACTAATTTGTATATGTTGATTCTGGCTTTGGCCACCATATGATTAATAATAACAATAATAATAATAATAGGTATTAAGTACTGTGTTAATATCGATTCCTTTGGATTGTCTAGAAAGATGAAACGGTACCATCTGCAAACAATGACTGTCATCTCTTTGCTGATATTTCTCCTGCCTCTGTTTTTCCTGCTGTGTTGGTCTGCGAGCATCCCTCAGGCATTGCTCAGCCGTAGTGTTGGTGGGCACTTTTGTCGTGTTTCTGACCTCAGGGAGCCTGTGTCTAATGTTTCACCGCTGCTTGTAACGTTTGTCACTTGTTTCTGGTAGACAGTGGTTATCAAGAATTTTTTTCATTCCTTTAGGTGCCTCAGAAGAGCCTTCAGGGTGACACTGAACCTGGTTTCCCCTATTTTCAGGAGGGAAATTGAAACTCAGGAAAGCTCAGTGATTGAAGTGCCCACCGAGCCAATGAAGCAGGCGGTTGCTAGTGAGTGGTCTCTCTTCCTGGGGTCTTGCAGGCTGCTGACAGCTCTCTGTGTGTTTCTTCCTTAGCCCTGCTGGGTTGTGTGACCTGCTCAAGCACAGTTAGAGGGCCTTGTAGGCTTCAGCAGCTGTGGAGCCGTAGGTCCTCATAAGAGGGCAGGACACTGAGCGTGTAGGGAGGAGAAATGGCTATACATGGTAGCACTAAGATGTGCACCCAGGTTCACAGTTATTCCTCAGCACGTACATAGGTGTCCGAGATGGGCTTTACCTTTGAATGTTGTTTATTTTCAGACCTCAGAGGCAAATGGTTGCATGAATTATGGTCCTCATTTCCTGGTTCCTTATACCTTATCATCTTAGCAAGACTCTGTCTTGTTTTATTTATGGAAATTCCCTTTTATCCCCTTTCCCCATCGCCGTCCCTTCACCTCACCCTAGGCAACAGTTCTCGTCAGTCTCTGAGGGGTGTTTTGTTTTGTTTTGATGTGTTCATGCAAAATGTGTCCTGTAATTTTGTGTGCCATCTTTTCAGTTTGTGTGATGGGTCTCACTTGGTTTTTCCTGTTCTCCCTCAAGCGTTCTGTCCTGTGCTGCTCCGTGTTGCTGTGTGTACACGTCCACTTCATGTTGTGTGTAGATCTCATCTGCTGTTCCTGACAGCGCGGAGTCCTCCGTGGAGGACATCCCTGCACTCTGTTCGTACTCCTGCGGTGACGAACACCCAGGCTCCCTCCGACCTGCTTCCGTAAATGACACCAAAGTGAGCGCCCTTGTACTGGTTGCACGTGGGTCCAGGTGATGACTTCCCTGTGGTACGTACCCAGGAGCAGAACCACTGGGTCCTGGACGAGGCCTGTGTTTAACTGTGAAAGAGGTGCCAGGTCTCCCCCCAGACTGGCTGCTCCGGTCACCACTCCCACCCCCAGGGCACGGGCGCTCCCACCTGTGCCTGGCATTCCTCACTCTCATGTTTCCAGTTTCATAGATATTTTACTTTGGGGTTGTTTTTTTTCAGGTTAATTTTCAGAAGGTTACTGTATTTCTCCATAGCAATTCTTTGTCAGTTTTAGAACATTCCCAAAACATCACGTAACCTGTCAACTGTCTGTTATATTTCTCCAGAGAGTTCTTTGTTAGACAGAGAATTTCAATTCTGAGGTAGGAAAATTCATTCCTTGTTAACCTGTGGTCTGTGCCTTTGAGTTTTTGTTTTGTTTTTAAATTTATTTACTTATTTATTTATTGGCTGTGTTGGGTCTTTGTTGCTGCACGTGAGCTTTCCCTAGTTGTGGCGAGCAGGGGCTACTCTTCGTTGCGGTGCACAGGTTCTCGGTGCAGTGGCTTCTCTTGTTGCAGAGCACGGGCTCTAGTCCTGTGGGCTTCAGTAGTTGTGGCACGTGAGCTCAGTAGTTGTGACTTGTGGGCTCCAGAGCACAGGCTCAGTAACTGGGGTGCACGGGCTTCGTTGCTCCACGGCATGTGGGATCTTCTCAGACGAGGGATGGAACCTGTGTCCCCTGCATTGGCAGGTGGATTCTTCACCACTGCGCCACCAGGGGAGTCCCATGTGCCTTTGCGTTTTAAGACATTCTCCCAACCCTGACTCCTCCTGCTCTCCCCAGTCACAGATTTTTTCCCCAGGAGCTTTCCTTGATGCTGTTGCTGTTTCTTGTGTCTTGCCCTGTTTGGTGTCTCATCTGGCCCCTTAGCAGCAGAGTCTGAGTTGGGGCTTCCTGTACACGTGATGGTTCATTTGGAGACGCTGCCCAGGGAGGGGCAAGGAAGGAGCTGGTGGCACTCCTGGTCCCACGGGGCGCTCTGGAGCAGGAGTGGCCGCACAAGACTGTCCCCTTTGAGACGGGGCTGGGCCCTTGAACCCCCACTAGTGAGTGATCGGCCATCCTCCTCCCAGCCTCCTCCCCTTGGGTGGACTTCCCATCCCAGGCAGCTCTGCAGAGAAGGCTTCTCTGCAGAGAAGGCTTCTCTTGCGAGCCGCTGGCGGCAGCAGGCACGGGCAGCGGATGAGTGGGCTCCTGCCCAGCGATGGACGGGGATCTGGCCCGGCACCGGCCGCATCCACCACACCTGCTGGACCCAGATGCTTGGGGACCGTGCACCTCCTCCAGGTGGTGACTCTGCCCGTGTTGCCACCCACAGTGTCCACGAAGGACCTGATTGACACGTGCTGTGCGGCCGGGCAGCAGTGGGCCATCGACAACGACGAGTGCCTGGACATCCCCGAAAGCGGCGCCGAGGGTGACGTGTGCAGGTAGGTCGGGTGCCTGCTCCACGACCCCGTGTCCTCGCTCCCGGGCCCCACAGTCTCGGGACCACCGCTTCACCTGTGTCCGGGTGCTCTCGGGCGGCTGGGTGTGGCTGCCAGGCTCTCTCTGGGTGTTGGGAGCCCGAGACCGGCCCTGAGAGTGAACTCACCGTGCAGACTTGTCGCTGGCCTGGTGAGCACGGTCAGAGGAGCCCACATGGGAGCAGGTGTGACAGGACCGCTGTCACCTGGGATCAACCCGCTGCCATGCTCAGCCCACTCGAATTTCCTCTCCTCAGCCTTGAGCCGGGCTGTCAGCTGCCTTTCTTTCCCAACTTTGCTACCCTGGGGTCTCCGGAAGGGTGGCCTCTCCGTCCTTGGCTGCCTGTGCGGTCGCTTCTTCTGACGAGTGTCCTCAGAGGAGGAAGTGTTTACACCCACGCCCTCCCTGTGCCAGGCTCGGCCATCTGCCCCTTCTTTATCCCGGGGACGCCGTCTTGCCCAGCCTACCGCTCTTTCCCGATAGGGTTCAGAGAGGTGATGTGATTCACGCAAAAGTGCACAGCTCATTGGGAGCTTGGCCAGGATTAGACCCCACGTTTCCTGTTTTCCACCATGCCTCCATTAGAAACATTTACAGTCTAGCCTGTCCCTTTCCTTTCCCTTGGGTCACGCCAGTGCTTCGGGCTGCCTAGGAGTTAGAGCAGGCGGCATTCAGGAGGCTTGAACTGCGTGGTCCAGTGCGTGCTTGTGTCGCTCTCATGACGGGAAACCCGCTGCTTCGTAGCCAGCCAGTCCCATCACTGGTGGCCCTTGCTGGGCTCTTCCTCAAGTGAGGCTGAGCCCCTTCCTCACGCGGGACTGAACCCCCCCACCTTTTTCATCCCCCTGTTTTGTGCACTGGGTTGTCTGCTGTCTCTGCACAGGGCAGCCCTGCAGCTTTTGGAGGCATGACCAGGGACGCTGAAGGCCACTCTCCTGCAGGCCGCACGCCCAGCCCTTCCTGAGATTGGGTCTCTGTTTCCTTCTCAGCCCTGTGGGAGGCTTGGAGTACTGACCTCCTCCCTCACTGGTCGGGGACACAGAGCGTAGAGCGCTGTGGGATCCAGTGGGGCACGGGCCTGAGTCGTCTTGGTTACGCTGAGAACACAACCCATGTCACTTGCGGGGGGGTGTGCTGGCCTTGCTGATGCCCTGGCGCCTGCAGGGCCCCCGCCCGCTGTGGACCTCGCAGGGGCTTCCCTTCCCTGAGCCGCAGCCTCTGGTGTGACACACGGCCTGCAGACCCTCCTGGTGGGGTCCCTGGGAGGATGGGGCGCTTGGTGGGGCTGAGACGCGCCTCTGTTGCAGGACGGCCCAGAAGCACTGCTGCGTGTCCTACTTGAAGGAGAAGAGCTGCATGGCCGGCGTCGTGGGGGCCAAGGAGGGCCAGACCTGCGGGGACGAGGACGACGACACCTGTGGCGTCTCCCTGTACAAGGCAAGCCTGCCCTGGGGCGTTTGTGGCCTGAGCCTGGAGGTCCTTGAGGGCCGAGGGGGCGGGCCCCCCTGTGGGGCTCCTCTGGAGCGGGGAGAGGACGCTCACGCCTGGGGCCACGGAGCTCTTCATCTGCATAGACAGCATCCCTAGTTACCATGCGAAGCAGCTCACTCGGGAAATATTGATTGAACACCCGTGTGTGCTGGCCCTGTTTTAGGCATTAAGAATGCAGAAATGAGTAACACAAAAATCCCTGCCCTCACGGGGCTTGCTTTTTCTTTTCTGGCTTTTTGTGACTGGCATTTCACTGAGGGTAATGTCCCCAGGGTCCACCCATGTTGTCGCGGGTGTAAGAACTCCCTTCCATTCAAGGCTGAGTAATACTCTGTTGTATGGAGGGACCACATTTTGTTTATCCATCATCCATCGATGGGCACTTGGGTTGCTTCTGCCTCTTGGCTACTCTGAATATTGCTGCTGTGAACGTGGGTGTAAGAAATAAGAAAGCCCCACTCTTGGGAACAGACAGTACGTCCACTTACATCACATTGGCTGGATCTTAGTCTGCGGCCGCCTAGCTGCAAGGAAGGCTGGGAGATGTCGTGTTTATTCAGGAGGGGTCATGTGTCCACTGCAAATCGGGAAGGAGGGAAAGTGGGCATTGGGGACCAGCAGCTGGCTGGCTGTGCACTACAGGACAAGGGCACACTTGGAACAGTTTCAGGAAGTATCATAAAAGGGCATTGTGTTTGGGGGAGAGAAGGGGACGGAGCTGAAGAAACCACAAGCCTGGATGACTGTCGAGGGACCTCTGGAGGAGGGCACCATCTCACAGAGGATTTTGACTTTGAATTTTGTCTCATTGGGGTCAGTTTTTCCTAAAAACAGCTGATATTCGGGAAAGGACCTTGGTGATGGGTGAGTTTAGAATTCCATTTGTGTTGATACGTTTGACCCTGGACCAGTCCTCTTTTCTGAGCCTCAGCTTCTCCGTTTATAAACTGGGGAGAACAGTCCATGTCTTTCAGGGCGGTTGTGAGGATCAGAGGTAATGCAGACTGCTTATTAGGTACGAGGTAGGTCTTCACTAAGTGAATGTGTTCACCATTGGGAGATGCGGCCTGGAGTATCAGTGAGCGACTGCTGTGTGACAAACCGTCCCAAACCTAGTGGCTTATGACCGGCTCAGCTCATGAGTCAGGGCAGTTTTGTTGACCTTGCCTGCCACCAGCTAATGGCCCTGCTGGCGCTGGATCCAGGATGGCCAAAGCTGGGACCGCGTTTCTCTGCTCCATGTGGTCTGAACCTCCAGCAGGCTGGCCTGGGCTTGTGCGGCAGTGGCTGGGCAGGGTTCCAACACAGGGAGCAGATGTGTGCGAGGCCTCTTTAGGCTCGGGTTCAGAACGGGCACATTGTCACTTCTGTCTCCTCCTGTCGGCCGAAGCACGGCCTGAGGCAGTCAAGAGGCTGGGAAATGCACCCTCTCTTTTAACAGGAGGAACTGCAGTATCGTCTTGCAGAGATCGTGGACACAGTGAAGAGTGAATGACTGGGGCTGTGATTGCAGTCAGTCTGCCACAGTAGTTTAAACAAATCAAAGACTATTTTTGGAGGCAGGCAGTCTGGGACAGTGGTGAAGCTGTGTAATATCTTCAGGCACCCAGGCTTCTGTGTTTCTGTTCGCTCATCTTTAGCTTGTCGTTTCCATCCTTAAGATCACTTCATGACCCAAGGTAGCTGCTAGAGCTCCAGCCATCACATCTGTTCCAAAAAGGAGGAAGGGGGAGAGCAAAAACACACGTACTTTCAAGTTGAGTCAACGCCAGTTAAAAGCTCTCCTGAAAACTTCACCCATTGACTCCTATCTCTAATTTCAAGGGACCCTGGGAAGTGCTGTCTTTTAGGTAGCCTGAATAGAATTGGAGTCTGCTGGTAAATACGGGGACAGTTAATGGGTGTGGCTGGGGGTTAATTTGTAGTTCTTTTCGTAAGAGGCTGTTTATGAATTATTGCGAAAAATTTGCACTAGCTAAGCCAGACACAGGAGATGGGGACAGGTGACACCTGTGCCCTTGGAGAGCACGTCCTGGCAGGAGAAACAAGACGAGGGTGAAATCCCTCCCATTTATCAGCCCCTCTCCTGAGCCTGGGGGCCCGGAGTGAGTCCCACAGCTCGAAGGCCACGGGGAAGGCAGGTGGGGAAGGCCCTGAGGGGCCGGGCGGGGCAGTGACCGCACGTGTCTCTCCAGCAATGCTGTGACTGCTGCGGCCTGGGGCTCCGCGTGCGGGCCGAGGGCCAGTCGTGTGACTCCAACCCCAATCTCGGCTACCCCTGCAACCACGTCATGCTCTCCTGCTGTGAGGGCGAGGACCCCCTCATCGTGCCCGAGGTCCGCCGCCCTCCGGAGCCCGCAGCCGTGCCGCAGAGAGGTGGGTGCTGTGCCCCATGCCGGGCACGTGGGCCAGGTGGGTGACGGGGGAGAGCTGCTGGGGCTTCCAGGCAAGGCCCGGTGCCCTCTGGCCTTCTGTGGGGACCTTGGTCACCTTCGCCTGTGGTTTGAGGCAGTAGTTGTGCTCTGGACAGAGTACTACTGTGGCCTCCAGTGATGGACTCCTGTTATTTTCGAGATGGTGAACTCATTCAGTTTTCTGCTTACCATCCGCTCTGCCCAGCTACCTACCACCCATCTCCTTCCACTCTGCACCCACCCGTCCTCCTATTTCTTTGTTTACCTACACGTCCATACTTCTTTCTCTCCATCTACCCATCCATTTCACCCATCCCCCTCCCATCCTCTGGTCCATCTCTCCACCACTCATTCCCCCATCCTCTCATCCGTCCATTCACACATCCACCCACTCACCCTTCTATCCATCTGCCCACTCATCTATCCATCCACCCACCCATCCATTCATTTACCCATCCATCCATTCACCCCTCCATCCATCTATCCATCCTTCATCCATCAACGCATCCATCCATCTGTCCATCCATCCGCCCACCTATCCATCCACTCACCCCTCCCTCCATCCATCCTTCATCCATTCATCCACCCACCCATCCCTCCATCCATCCTTCATCCATCCCTCCACCCACCCCTCCCTCCTTCATCATGCTCTCTCCGTGAGCACACAGAAGGTTCTGGTGAGGACCTGATCTGATTTCCTGAGGGCCTGTGGTCTCAGCCACGTGCTGGGGCCAGCCTGGCTCTCATCATGAGCATGGACCCCTGCCCCAGTTTCAGAGGCGGAGGTGGCGAGCCGGGAGGCCCTGTCGCTGGGCACAGAGACTGAGCTGCCCAACAGCCTGCCCGGCGATGACCAGGATGAGTGCCTGCTTCTCCCCGGGGAGCTATGCCAGCACCTGTGCATCAACACTGTGGGCTCCTACCACTGCGCCTGCTTCCCTGGCTTCTCGCTGCAGGACGATGGCCGTACCTGCCGCCCAGGTGAGGCCCCGGACACTTGGGCAGGAGCTGGGCAGGGGCTGATCTTGCCAGCAGCGTGTGGTATTCCTGGGATAGGGCCTGTGGGGGGTCTTCCCCTCCTGCCGCCCCACACATTGGAACCTGCAGGCACCAGGGGTCCCCAGCGATGGGTGTGTGAGGCCAGCCAAACGGGCTCCCTCCTGGAGCTCCATCTGCAGGGCAGCCCCAGTGCCCCGCCCTGGGTTCAAGTGCAGGGCCAGGACCTGGGCCGCAGAGGCCCCCACCTGCCCAAGCTACGTCCCCAGCACTGGGCCTGCGGTGGTCAGGCTTTAGCACCTGGTCCAGGAGGACTTCCTCTCTGCCAGCTTCTTGGGATAGATTTGTTTGAGTCTAGAAACGTTCCCCTCCACCCCTCCCTGCCCCGGTTAGCCGTGAGAGGGATCTTGCCTGAGGTGCGTTCCTCCTTGAGCCTGTTTCCTCTCCTGGGGGGTGGATGGGGGTGGGTGAAATGAGCTGCCCCCCACCCCCGAGGGCCCTGCCTGACGCCTGTCAGGGCCTGAGGCTCTAACCCTCCACGCCCCGTCTGCTCTGCCCGCGACAGACGGTGAGCCTCCAGAGCCGGAGGCCGCCAAGGAGCCAGCGCTGAGGCCCGAACCCTCCCAGGCGGCCTCCAACACCATTGCTCTGCCGGTGCCGCAGCCCAACACCTGCAAAGGTAACCTGGCTGCGGGCGGGCAGGCGGGGGTCCTCCGGGGCTGGGGGTGTGCAGGGTGGTCCCGCCAGTGGCTGCTTCTGCTCTGGGGGTCAGTTGGCCTTGCCGTCTGCGGGCGGGTGAGGAGCTGCGGGAGGTGAGGATGGGGGGGCCGTAGCCTGGGGCAGGCGTGTGTGACCCCACCATGGCCCATCGGCTGCTTTCGGTCTCAGTTTCTGTGAAATGGAGAGTGAGATCCTTGCCCTCCCGAGCGTTGTGGAGCCTGCGTTCTGCATTCAGTGACGCGTGGGACCTTCTCTGCGTACCACCGCTCCTCCCTCCCTGTCTTCTTTCTGTCTCCTCCTCACGGGCATCCTGTTATTTGAGGGAGGGGTGTGGGGTGGTGGGAGCTCCCAGACACCAGCCGTTGTGTGAGCGGATTGAAGGGGTGAGCTTGCAGAGAGGCTCAGGCGTGGGGCTCCCTAGCTCCCGGCCCCTCTGTCTGTAGGCCGGAGCCGGAGGTGGTCTCTGACGCCGGCGCGGTTTCCTTGCAGACAACGGGCCCTGCAAGCAGGTGTGCAGCATCGTCGGGGACACCGCCATGTGCTCCTGCTTCCCTGGCTACGCCATCATGGCAGACGGCGTGTCCTGTGAGGGTGAGTCCCCCCGCCGGCCACCGCGCACCTGAGTGGGCCCAGCGCCGGGGAGGTGGTCCAGGGCCAGACCTTGCTGTGCTATAGCGAGTAGGGAGCAGGTGTGGCTGCCGTGGCGACCAGCTACAAATTGAGTGGCCGAAGCGGCTGCCTCCTCCCACATCACAGGTGTGCGTGTAGCCCAGGTGGGCAACTGGACTGGCCGTGGCCTCGCCACTGGCCTGGAGTGTGCAACAGGGTCACCTGGGAGCCTGGCACCGTGGGATCCTGAGAATTCCATGTGGCCCCAGAGATCCTCGAGGGTCACCCCGCCTGAGTGGCCTGACTGGGTTTGTGACCGCCTCGCCCCGTTCCAGCCACGGGGGGGGCCGACAGAGGGCAGTGGGTGCCCAGTTGTCCTGTCCTGAGGCAGGACATCCCTCCCGCTGGCCTCCGTGAGGAGCAAGGCTGGGGAGGGGCCGCCCCAGCTAGAGTGCACGTTCTCAGTTGTGTTCTGAAACCAAGGGGGGGCTCTCTGCCTTCACGGAAGGGCCAAAGAGGGTCTAAAAGCACGTCCCTTTCTCACCTGCGGACCCGCCCCGTCTGGGTCTTGTCCCGGTGGGGCCTCTGCGGGCTGGGACCTCCCCCTGTGAAGTGGGGGGCATCAGATCCGACACCTGCGGGGGTGCTTCTCACAGTGCGTGACACCTTGAGCACCTCTTCGTGTCTGCAGGCAGAGAGCGTGCACATGGTCTCGGAAATGCTTGAATTCAGCTTCAAGTTCAGGACACATGACCCTGGTGGGGACCCAGGGGTGACAGGGTTAAGTCTGTCTGGGGAAAGACCCACATCCCTGCCAGAAGCAGAAACCCACCTCCAGGCGCTTGCCCGAGACTGCTGTGGTGTGCACGAGAACCATCCTTCTGCCCAGAGAGGGCAGACTTGCCTGGGCACACAGCATGGCAGTGACTGGCAGGCCTTTCTCTCCGATGGCGGGGCGGCTCTGGCTCTGCTCTCCCTCTCCACCTGTCCTTTAACTGAAGACGTGAGGACTGTCTCGGTCCCAGCTTGGGACTCCTTTGGGCCGTGGGCTGGTGTCCCTGTCCCTCCAGGCCTCCCTTTCTCTCTGCAGGGCCCCAGCGGTAAAGGCTGTGGGGTCCGGGCTGGAGGATGCAGGGGGCGTTCTGTGGGTGCAGCCGGCCCTGCAGGGGAGTCCTGCTGGGCTCTACCCTCTTTCAAATAATCAAACAAGTTACCAACAATGACAGCTCAATAATTTTTTTTAAATGTCCAAATTTCAGGTTTTTGTGAAACTTTGTAACATCTGCCCACAAGGAGCCCACAGCCTTGGTCTCCCTTTGGACAGAGCACAGGCCCCGCAGAGCCCACAGAGCCCCCTGGGCCCCTTCTCCTGTTTATGTCCCCAGCTTGGCCCCCTGGGCGCTTAGGTTTGCAACGCCCTCCGTAACGTGGCTCCCTTGGCTGCGCGTGGAGGTGGACTGTCTGCAGAGCACAGGTGGGAAACCGCCTCTGGTCCCACCCGCTCTGTGACCCCGGGCAGGCTGTCCACCCTCTCTGAGCTTCACCTTGCCACCTGTCCTTACTAGTGCCCCTGCTCTGACATCTTTCGACTGGACGAACTCAGATTTGGGCCCAAAGCCCAGAGGTACCACTGATGGGCTGGGAGGCCCTGTCTGGGTCTCAGTTTCCCCATCTGGCACCGGAGGCTCCGTGTCACTGGAGGCCACGCCCCTCTAACGGCCCTTCTGTTTTTCCTCCCGCGGCTGTCCCTAGACCAAGACGAGTGCCTTATGGGCGCTCACGATTGTAGCCGGCGACAGTTCTGTGTGAACACCCTGGGATCCTTCTACTGTGTCAACCACACAGTGCTCTGTGCCGAGGGCTTTATCCTCAACGCGCACAGGACGTGCGTGGGTAAGCCAGAGCCCCGCCCGCTGCACCGCCACGGCTCCTCGCCCTGCTCCACGCCAAGCCCGCCCCACTGCGGCCACATGCTAAAGGGCCTGCCCTTTGCATGTGAGCTCTCAGCACGGTCCCCCCACGCTCCATGTCATACCCTGTGTGCCCTGGTGTCCTGTCCTGCTTCACCGACGCCACCGGCAAGCTGTTTTCCCCAGGGACGTGCCTGCGTCAGAACTCTCCCTGAGGTGGGACCTGGCTGGTCACCGAAACGAGGCCACTGAGACGTGTGGGCAGCAGGATGGGCTGTGTGGGGCCTGGAGGCAGGGGGGCCTGGGTGTGAAGGAGGACCCCTACTGTCTCTGTGGTCTTGAACGTCCTCCCGCGCCTCCGTTTTATCATCTGTAAGAACAGGGCGCTGAGGGCACTGCTCCCCCTTTGGTGATTACGTGACCTGAGTGTGGTGTAGCCAGAGCCCGGGCACAGAGAGGATGTGACCTCAGCCGATGAGATTGTCCTTAGATGCGACCAGGGTCCCTTCAGAGGCAGGTACCCCCGCTGGGTGTTCATTTGCTGCGGCACCTCTCCTCTCTGAGCCTGTTTCCTCACCTCGAACCTCGGGGCTCGGAGGCCCGGCCAGGGCTGGTACCCAGGGCTCGGCCCGTGCGTGGATGGGCTGGTGCTCGGCAACGGGTCTGCCCTTCTGCCTCTCGGTGCCTGTGTGGGCCAGGAGTGGGGCTCCAGGCATGCTCTGTGGGCAGCAAGGACTTGCCGCTCTCCCATGTCTGGGGGTCTGATGTTATTGCGGAGGAAACATCGTGGACTCGAACAGGGATAGACCCAGGGGAGCAGGAGCTCGGGGCAGACTGGGAAATGCTCTGGCAGGGACACAGGCCAAGGGATAGGCCGTCCCGGCTGGCGGCGTCTGGACACACTTCCTGGAGGAGGTGGCGTGTGCACGGGTCTCCGAGGGTGGCGGGGGCTTGGGGGTCGGGCAGGGCACGCGCGGCGGAAGGAACAGCTGCAGCAGCGCGTGGAGGTGGGGACAGCGCAGCACGTGCCCAGACCCCCGTGTGTCGTCTTTGTGCTTGGGGACCGTGCCCCGCCTGACGCGTCCTCTCCCGCACCCTCTGCCTCTGGGCAGCCCGACTGGCTGCTGCAGACATGTTTGCCCCCGGCCTCCAGCCGTCGGCACAACATGCGCCCTCCGGAGTCTGCTTGTCCGCGGCTGGGCGGCTCCTCCCGTCCGGGTCTCGTCTGTGTGTGTCTGGGAGGGCGGTCCGCCGGGGCCTGGGAGCACCCTCCCGGGACGCGGGTGTGCAGGCTTCCCTGGCGGCCGGGTGAGAAGACCTTGTCCTAAAAGGGGTCGCCGGGCAGCTGGAAAACAGGTTCTGGGATGAAAGAGCAGAGGTGCACTCCATTCAGCAAAGTTTATGGTCATTCTTTCAGCCTTTCCCTCCTTGTCATCCCGCACAGACCCCGGTCTCCTCTTCGTCCTTGTGTTCCTCTCAACGTGTTCATCTCACCTGTGAGCACTCGTTCTTTCCATCACTTGCTCCTCCACAGACGTGTCTTCTGCGGTGCGTTTGTGAGCTCCAGGCATGTTCTCTTAACCCTGGCTGGTGAGATGGGAGACGGGTGCCCGGGGGAAGAGTGCGGCCTCTGCCTGGGTTCAAACCCTGGCTCTGCGACTTTCTAGTTGTAGGACCTGAGACCAGTCATTCAATCTCTCCAAACCACAGTTTCCTCACCTGTGAAAAGAGAGGAATCATGTCCACCTCAAAGGGTCATTGTGGTAGTTAAATGAGTCCATGTAAAGAACTTGCTAGTGTTTGATGTCATCATTATGATTTAGCAAATGTGTCATGCTGAGGCCGCCTGCATAGGTAGAGATCTCTCCGTCACTGGAGGTATGTAAGCTGAAGTGGGACAGTATTGGGCGGTGCTAAGTCCACAGGAACTTCTAACAGACGGTGACCTCTGTGGGAAATCCCCTGTACTTTGCTCTTGGCCTTTTGTGCCCTGTCCTCTGAGGACTGTCTTGGGCCCTGGGAAGAGTGTTCCAGGTGGGCCGGGCTGTGGGAGCCCCGGCTCTGGGGCCCACCCTGCAGCAGTGGGGAGAGGGCTGGGCGCTCCGGGTTCTATTCTTGCTGTTGCCACGTGCAGGCTGCGAGACTTTGGTCCAGTCACATGCCCTCTGTGAGACCTGGTTCCTTATCTGTGAGGCAGTGTCTCTGGGTGACGGAAGGGCCGTTCCTGTAAGCCGCCCAGTCCCTAGTGAGACGCACGGTCGGTGGTGTCTGCTGTCCTCTCTCGCCGTGATTCCTCCCGGGCTTGCGGCGGGGGGCGGCTCCTGGCCCGTGACGTTTCTGGGCTCCTGGGAATGTGTCTCCATCTGTCAGTCCAGCTTATAAATCACAGGTCTCTGGCCCAGCCAGCCCTTCCTTGGAAACCATGGGCCTGGACTCTCCCTTTTCCTTCTCCCCATACCCACCCAACCAGCCGTGGCCGGGCCTGTGCACAGTGGGTTCACCTGTGAGTTTGGGAGGGTCCTTTGCCCCATAGTGCTGTACCCTCCACACCACCTGGGCCCCGTCACCCTTGTAGGCGCAGCTCAGACATCGCTGTCCCTGAGAGCGACTCTGACAGTGGACGTCCCCAGGGCAGATGGTGCTCTGGCCCGAGCCCGAGACTGTGCAGCCTTCCTCCCCGAGTCTCCACCTGCCTGTCCTTTCCCTGCCTGCCGGCTGGCAGTTCCTTGGGGGCAGAGGCTGTGAGCAACACACCGCTAGGCCACCCAGGCTTAGCACAGAGTAGGTGCTCATGAAGATGTGTCCAGGGACACATCAGCAACAACTGCTGTGCCCCCCGCCGCCAGGTGGCGTGTGGAGGAGGCAGGCGGCGTCCTCCGTGCGTCCTCGGCACCAGCCTGCAGGGACGTCTGAGTTGGCTGCCTCTCCGGGTCTCCTCCAGCCTCCCCGATGCTACGTCTTTCCCTCCTTCGCTGGCTTCTCCCCTCCCTACCTGCTTATCCCAGGAGTCAGTCCTCGGCCCCCAGGGGACCTCAGCAGGGACCGCTCTCAAATTAGCGTCTCCACTCAGACCCCTTCTGTGAACTCCAAGGAGGTCTCTGGCTGCGTCTTAACCCTCAGACTCAGGGTGCCCACAAGGGCTCCCAGCCTTGCCAGAGGCAGGTCCCCTCACCTGTCCAGCTCTGCGGCCAGAAAGCTTTGGCAGGACCTCTTGGCTTCTCTTTTTCTCTCTCCTTCATCGCATCCATCATAGATCCTGTCGGTTTGACCTTCGCAGTGTTTTCAGAACCCGACTGCTCTCCTCGCCTCCATGAATGGCAGCCTGAGCCCCATCATCTCCTATTCTCACAGCCCCCCTACCCCTGGAGGATCTGCACTCAGCCAGGGGAGCCTGTTACAAATGAGTCAGCCCACGTATCCGCTCTGCTGGAGCCCTCAGTGGCTCCCACCTGCCCCGCGTGTCCTAGCGCTCGCCTCTCCCTGCAGTCTCACCTGCGGGCGGCTCTGAACCTGTCTGGCCGCCTGTCCCCTCTGCCTGGGGGATGTGCTCAGCTCGTGCTGGGACCTCTTCACATGCTTGCTCGTGCCCTCCGCCCTGAGGCGCCTTCGCGCCCCTCACCCCCCCGCCCCTCACATCCTGGTCTCCTTCACTCTGCTCTGTTTCTTCCACAGGGCTCAGGACCACCCTCCCTCTTCTGCTTGTCTGTCGGGCCCCCTCCTCTGAGTGTCCCCCCCCACGGCAGGCTTTCCATCCCATCCGTCTGGTTCACCATGTACCCCAGGGGCCAAGCACGGTGCCCTCGGCACGTGGCACGTGCTCCATAAACCTTTGTTGGATGGGTGGTCGCGCGGACCGGGCTGCTCTCTGGGAGGTGAGCGCCTTGAGGGTGCGCCCCGCAGCCTCTGACGGCCTCGCCCCTCCCCGCAGACGTCAACGAGTGCGTGACGGACCTGCACACGTGCAGCCGGGCCGACCACTGCGTGAACACGGTGGGCTCCTTCCACTGCTACAAGGCTCTCACCTGCGAGCCGGGCTACACGCTCGAGGATGGAGAGTGCACAGGTGAGGAGGACCGGCCGGAGGCCCCGCCCCCGCCGGGCCCCGCGGCCGCTTCCTGCTCTGCCCCCGGCCCACCTCCTGGCCCGCCCAGAGCCTTCTCCCTTCTGCCAAGCTCCCGGATGGGGGGGGGGTGTGCCTGTGGGAAGACCCCACGGATGATGGTGCTTGGGGCAGAGGCGGGCATCTGAGGCTGGCGGGGGGGCCGAGGTGAGCGTGTCTGGGTCACTTATTCCCCTCCCTATGCCTGAGTTCCCACAGAAGGGTCACTTCCGCCCTTTTCACCAGAAAATGCCAGCCTCCTCAAACGAGAGAGAGAGGACCGTTCCAACAGATGCTCCCCTGCTTCGTTTATAGGCCTGGCAGGGGTCTGGGTGGCGAGGGGGGTGGGCACACACAGGCAGACCGGGGTGGGGGGGGGGCGGGCTGGGGCTGGATGCTGCTTTAGCTGGGGGTCCGAGGAGGCCGGGCCCCTGCGGAGGGGGTGTGGGCGCCGAGACCTGCAGGACGAGAAGCCCCTGGGAAGGGTGTTCAGGCCGAGGGAGCAGCAAGGGCCGAGCCCTCACGGAGGGGAGGGGTCTTGGCACAGAGAGCAGGAGGGAGGTGTCGGTGGGAGCACGCTGCGGTGGAAGGAGGCTGCGGGGTCGGCGGGCCCAGGCGGGCAAGGAGCTGGGAGTCTGTTTCTCAGCGGGTGGGAAGCGGGTCCTTTTTAACTGAAAATGTCTCGAAGGATGTCCAGCAGGTGAGCCCCAGAGCAGTGCTCTGTTGTTGTGAGCCGGAAAATGCCGCCGGGAAATGGCTCTGAGGTCAGGCGTGAGCTCGGGGAGGTGCTGACCACGCCTGGTGCTGGGCCCTGAGCAGGGTGCGGAGCAGGGCTGCGGTGAGCTGGGAGGAGAGAAGCCCCGGCCCCTCCCTCGGTGCACACCTGTGCACACCTGTGCACGCTGGGCACACGCAGGTCCAGGGTGAGCCCCCCTAGAGGACCCTGCCACCTGGCGGCAGGGGCTGCCTCCCTGGACCAGGCTGCCTCCAGCACGCCTGCGCCTCTCGCTGCAGGGCTTCCTCCTCAGACCAGAGCGGCTGTGCTGGGGCTGTGTCCTCAGGCTCCCGGGGTTCTTGAAGGGGGTCCGGGAGCCCAGCACAGGGCTGCCTAGAGACTGGGCTGCTGTGGGAAAGTGGTGGAAACCTTGAAAACCGGAGGGGGCAGGTGGATGGATGGATGGACAACAGACGGATGCATGTGGTTGGTCCGGCTGTCGGGAGACAGAGGGCGTCTCGGCTGTGTCACTAGCCCCCTGTGTCACCTCTCCGCGCTGTGCCTCGGTTTCCTCATGTGTGGGAAGACCTGCTGTGCGGGCAGCACGGGGGACGCGCAGGGCTGGCACTCTGTGGACGGGGGCTGCGCGGCGGGGACGGGCCCCTGGGACCTGCTGGGGCCACACTGCAGGTGGGGACAGCGGTGCCATCCAGGTCTGGCAGTGCCATTCTTGGAAGCGCCGAGCCTGGCTGCCTGGGAGCGGTGCCCCAGCTGTGGAGCCGTGTCTGTGCCTCCGTTTCCCCTGTGAGGGAGGGGGCTCGTCATAGGCCCCGCCCCTAGGTTCACGTGAGCACTGAGTAAATGAGTCCGTCTCCGAGCGCTCGGGACAGCGCCTGGCAGCCCCGGAGCTCAGTTAGACGGGTGACGACGCTGTAACTGCTGGCGTGGGCCCCACAGCTCCCTGGGATGCAGAAGACCTCTGTAGCCGTCAGGGTCACGGTGGGGACGTGCGGGCGGGGGTCTGCCAGCCCGCCGGCCCCTGACACCCGGCCCGGTCTGTGTGGCAGATGTGGACGAGTGTGCGCTGGGCACACACGGCTGCCAGGCGGGCTTCACGTGCCAGAACACCAAGGGCTCCTTCTACTGCCAGGCGCGCCAGCGCTGCATGGAGGGCTTCCTGCAGGACCCCGAGGGCAACTGCGTGGGTGAGTGGAGCCTGGAGGGGCTGTGTCTGCCTGGCTCTGGGGGCTGGGGGGTTGTTAGGGGATCGGCTCTGAGGGCCTTAGAGACCGGGGAGGCCTGGCTTACTGCGCTTTCCGTCTCCCCGTCTCACTGTGCCCCCCGTGCGTGGGCGTGTCAGTGCCTGGGCCCCAGGAGCCACTTGCAGAACGGAAGCGCTTATTATCCTGAACTGTCTGATCGTGGCTCAGTGACTTCTCTTGTGGCCTCCGTTTACCCATCTGTGGGATTTGGACTGGATGAAGGTGTATCACCCTTTTTTAACCTACCCAGCAGCACTTGGGTTCCGGGCGGGAAAGCCCTGGGGTCCTGGGACGGCGGGACCGGACAGCCTGGTCTCCCAGCCCTGGCCTGGGCTGGTCTGGGGCCGCGGCCGCCCTCCGGTGTGGCCCGGGACGCTGATGCTGGAGCGCGGTGAGGGGCTGCGGCAGGCTCCCGGTGACCTGCGCCCCCTCCGCAGACATCAACGAGTGCACGTCTCTCTCCGAGCCGTGTCGGCCCGGCTTCAGCTGCATCAACACGGTGGGCTCCTACACGTGCCAGAGGAACCCGGTGATCTGCGGGCGCGGCTACCACGCCAGCCAGGACGGGACCAAGTGTGTGGGTGAGGCCTGCCTTCCTGGGTGCCTGGGGCATGGGAGGCTCCCGCGGGGGAGAGCCCGGGCCTCAGGGCGCCCTGCTCGCCTCCCCCTGCAGACGTGAACGAGTGTGAGGCGGGCGTGCACCGCTGTGGCGAAGGCCAGGTGTGCCACAACCTCCCCGGCTCCTACCGCTGTGACTGCAAGCCTGGCTTCCAGCGGGACGCCTTCGGCCGCACCTGCATCGGTAGGTGGGACCGGTGGCCGGGACCCCATCCGGCTGCCCTTGGAGGTGCCCACCTGCCCTAGGCCCTCGCCCAGGCAGCCCTGCTCCGACCACACGCCCGGCCCTCTGCCGTCCTGTCCAGCTGAGACTCTGCTCTCGGTCCCCACCGCCCTCTTTTCTTGCCCTTTGCTGTGTCTGCCTGTCCCTCTGTGTCTGCCTCTGGTCTCCCTCCAACACCCCCGCTACCTTCCTCCTCTGCTCCCTCTTCCCCGTCATCTCTTCTGGGGTCCTGGGTCCCTCTCCCCACGCAGCCTCCTCTCCTCCACCCCTGCCCTCCCTGAGGCCGTGTGCCCGCCGCCCCACAGATGTGAATGAGTGCTGGACCTCGCCCAGCCGCCTGTGCCAGCACACGTGCGAGAACACGCTCGGCTCCTACCGCTGCTCCTGCGCCTCCGGCTTCCTGCTGGCGGCCGACGGCAAGCACTGCGAAGGTACGGCGGACCCGGCCCCGCCCCGAGCCCGGCCAGCCCACACCCGGGCCTCCGCCGCAGGCTGTTTCCTGCCACTGCCGCCCCACTCCCGCGGGCCCCTCCCGAGCCATCTCAGATCCAGGGACCGGGTGTCTGTATCGTCTGTACCCCCGGGCGGGAGCTCCCTGCAGGCAGGGGTGGCAGCCCAGCCTCTGCCCCTTGGTAGGTTCTGGTCCGGGTCAGTGGCCTGGGGTCCAGGCAGGGAGCAGAGTGAGTGAGACAAGAGACAGGCACGTGGCCACGTGGACGGCCCAGCGGCCACACAGCACCCCGGGGACGTCAGCTGGCCGTGCTGTTCAGAGTGACCCGATCTTGGTTTTCCGCATCCCAGAAATCGAGATATTTACGTAAAGTCTGCTGGTTTTTACACGTTGCTGGTAGATTTAAACTTAAAAAACACACTGTGCGTTAAACGAAGCATGTGAACTGGACCTGAGGCCCGGGGCTGACCCGTGTGCGCTGCGCCCGGGGCTGTTGCAGGGACGTGTGAGGGGCCATCACACGTCCCGCCTGTGTACACGCTGTGATTGGACCAGGTCTGGTGGGACAGGTGTGGAGGGGTCCCAGGCGGCTCAGCGAAGCGGGGAGGGTCCAGGGAGCAAGGGGATGTGGGGTCCCCGGCCCCGCTTAGCGGGCACTGTCTTCCCCAGCACCTCCCGTGGAGGCGCTTCCATTACATCCCTCCTGGGGAGGTGGGTCTGCTGAGACCCCGGGAAGGCCACACACCTCTCTCTGGCTGCCTGGCCTGGCCAAAGAGTCGGCCTCCCGTGGGACAAGACCAGCCCAGGGACACAGGAGCGTCACCAGGCCTGGGTGCATCAGACGGCACTTGGATGGGCCCCCAGATCAGACCTTGTCACTCCTGTTCCCTCACGGGTGTCGCAGTCACCTGTGAGCCCCGACCCCCGCCCCCGGCATGCCGGGCACAGAGAGCTGCAGGTGCAGGTCACCCCCACCCTAGCTGTGGTCCGTTCATTCGCTTCTTGGCCCGTCTGCCTTCACCCCCCCACCGTCCCTACTTCAGGCCACTTCTCTCCCGCTCCATCTGTGGCTGTGCGGTGGAGACTCAGAGGTGAAATCCGCGTGGCCAGGGGCCCCGGCAGCTCGGAGCCTGGTAGAGGCGATAGCCGCTCGGTCCCTCGCTCACGCCTTCCATCATCTGGTGTGAACGCCGTGGATCCTGTGCGGTCCCAAGGATCCCGGGTCAGACGACAGCCTGTGAGGTCCTGTGTGACCCGCCCGCCCCGCACCCCCCGCTCCTTCTGTACTGACCTCACCGGCCTCTTCGCTGCTCTGCGCGTGTGCAGGGCACACCCTCACCTCAGGGCCTTGGCTCTGGCCGTGCCTTCTGCCTGGAGCGCCTTCCCAGATGCCCACACGGCTCTAGTTCTGCAGCCCTCCCAGACACACCCACCGCCCCTTCTCTGCCCTTCCCCGCAGCTCGTGCCGCCTTCTGATGCAGCAGTTTTCCGCTCACGTGTTACCCTCCCCCGCTTCCCCCCACACACGCGGACACCAGGTCCGCAGGTGGAGGTCTTTGTCCCTCTTGCTCACGGCCGTGTCCCCAGGCTCAGCACAGAGTCCAGCAGGTGCCCATCTCACCCATCCTTCACCCACGCCGCTCACCCTCCTCCCTAGCGGGCTGCCTCTTGCCCCTCCCCCACCCCATGCAGGGCCAGCCCTGGGGGTCAAGGGCAGGTCCTTGTTAGCACCTGGGTGACATCTCCCAGAGCCACCTCTGCCAAGTGCCGTGGACCCTCAGCAGGGCAGCATCTAGCTCCCCACCAGGGGATCTGAGCCCCACCTCTGGCCGCCTCCTCCAGGCAGCAGGCCGGGACTCACCAGCAAACGACACTGCTGCCCCTGCCTCACTGCATGTCCCAAGCAGGCTCCTGGCCTTTTTCTGGGCCCCCGGTTCCCCTTTGGCCTGAAGGGGAGGCTGGAACTGACAGTCTTTCAAGATAAGGCTGCAGGTGAGGCGGACCTCGGTCCTCATCCCTGGGCTGGGAGGACTCGGCCGTGACCTGTGGCCGGTCCGTCCGCAGATGTGAACGAGTGCGAGGCCCAGCGCTGCAGCCAGGAGTGCGCCAACATCTATGGTTCCTACCAGTGCTACTGCCGCCAGGGCTACCAGCTGGCCGAGGACGGGCACACCTGCACAGGTACCGTGTCTCTGCCCGGGCCCCCCTTCCCGAGAGGCTCCTAGAGAGTCCCCACCAGGCCGGGGACACGGGGCACACAGGGCTTAGCATCAGAGAGCTGCAGTCCCAGCCATGCGGTTTCCTGGCTGTGCCACCTTGGGCAGATGCTTCCCAGGTCTGACCTCAGGCTCCTCCCCTGCAAAGTGGAGGTCATGGTCCAGACCTCAGCGGGATGAAGGATGAAGTTAAGTACAGTTGGCCTGCTCAGGCCTCCCCTTCCCGACAGTCACGTATAACTTTACGGTCGGCCCTCTCACTGAACCAAGGGTGGATTGCACGGTATTTTGATACTTCCTGAGGAAAGTCCTCGTGCGAGTGGGCCTGCGTTGCTCGGGGGTCAGCTGGACCTTGTCCAGGCCCTGTCTGGTACCCTGTCGGCCCTTCGCTGGCAGTAGCTAGTGGAGCGGCCCCAGGAAGCAAGCCCTGGAATGCGCATCTTGTGCGCTGTGTGGCCTCGGACAGCTCTCTTCCTCTCGCAGTCCTGTTGTCCTCATCTGTAAAATGGGCCCCCAGGCTCCACGGTGGCAGGGACAGGATGACCGGGGGTTCACAAGGGGCTGAAACTCTCGCTGGCAGACATTGACGAGTGTGCTCAAGGCGCCGGCATCCTCTGCACCTTCCGCTGCATCAACGTGCCAGGGAGCTACCAGTGCGCGTGCCCAGAGCGCGGCTACACCATGACGGCCAACGGGAGGTCCTGCAAGGGTGAGTGAGGGGTCTGCCCCGGCGGGGCCTTGGGCAGCCTCTGAGCGGGCAGGAACGTGGGAGCTCTGATACCGAGGGTGTGAGCACACAATGGTCGATGCTGCTGGTGGCCACGTCGCCGAGGTCCACGCCCGGGATGGAGAAGGTGGCAGTCTTTGTGCCGCTTGACCCAGCTGAGAGTCCTCAAGGCTTGGACTCGGCTCTGGGCCCAGCCCTGTGAGCGGGACGGGGATCCTGAGGGGTGGTTCTAAAGGCAGGAGACCCACCCGGTGAGGAGCCTGTAGGAGAGGAGCCTCAGGGGTCCCAGCAGCTGGCCAGGGCGTCCTGGCTGCAGAGCCGTCTGCTTTTCAGTCGAAAAAATAATCAGTCTGGAGTCCATAAAAGGTGAGGATCTTACCTGCTGTAAACAGCTTTGCAAGAATGATGACTTTATGTGCCTGAAGTGTGATTTCAGTTTTGAGACTGAGGCCTTGTGTTGCTTGATGGTGGAACACAGAGTGGGCTTCTTGGACAGCTCAGATGCCACAGGGACTTTCACTCTTGAAGGCACTTCAGGCTGGAAACCTGTTCATGTTCAATGGCATCTCCTCCGACCCCTCCTCCCGGCCACACTAGCTCGGGGACCGGGGATGGCCTGTGCTGGCATCACAGAGGCTGCCAGGCCCCTGGCTGCTGTCCAGAGTGGACGAGACGGGGCACGTGAGGCTCGGGGGGCATGCGAGCTGTGTGCCCACAGGATGAGCTGCTCTGAGACCCAGGCGCCCGGGGTGAGCTGGGGTGGCTCCGACGAGGGTCTCCAGCCCCGGGCATCCCTCCCATCACCCTCCTCTGCTCCCCCCAGACCTGGATGAGTGTGCACTGGGTACCCACAACTGCTCTGAAGCCGAGACCTGCCATAACGTCCAGGGCGGCTTCCGCTGCCTGCGCTTCGAGTGTCCTCCAAACTACGTCCGAGTCTCCGACACGTGAGTGCCCCCGCCCCGGCCTCGCGCCCAGGGCCCCTGCACCGGTCCCGTGCTGCCCAGGGCACAGGCCAGGTGCCTGGTGGCACCTGCCTTCACCACCTCCTGCTCTTCACAGGCCCCACTGCCAGGTTTGTGGTCTGAGGACCATAAATGGTGCAAAAAAAAGCACCGTGCAAGAAGTTTGGAGTGTAGGGAATGAAAGGAAGAAGACTCACAAAAAGAGACTCCATCTCTCTCTCCCCACCCCCCAACACACACCCACACGCACGCACTCGTTACCTTTTGCTGCGTAACAAGGTTCTTCCAACACTTAGCATCTTAATGTGACAAGCAGTTGTCATCTCACACCGTTTTGGAGGGTCGCAAGCCAAAGAGCAGCTTCGCTGGCGGGTTCTGGCTCTGGCTCTCAGGGGGCTGCGTCATCTGAAGGCTTGACGGGGGCTGCAGGGTCCCGGTGCCCACCTGTGGCTCCAGGCGGGCAGCCTCAGCGCCTCACCACGTGGGCCTCTCCGTGGGCCCGGAGCTCCCCCAGCGTGGGCCATCAAGAAGTGACGGTCCTTGGTAACCTCATCCTCACAGTGACGTATCATCACTGCGGCCACCAGCCACACAGTCCAGCACTGCGGGGGTGCCCTGGGAGATAACACGTAAAGGGTGACTGCCAGGAGAGCGGGCACCAGGGCTGTCTCGCAGGCTGGTGACACCCTCCCTAGCGATGCCTCCTGGCGTTTTGCCGTATTTCCTGTCCTTTCCTTACTAAACATACATTTCTGTCAAGTCCTGCTGGAGTGCCCATCTCCTCTCCTCTGTGCGGTGCTGTCACGGGGATGTGTTCGGTTGTTCGCAGCTTGCTTTCTCTGCTTGGCCGCCCTCTTTTGCGTCTGTGTGTGCCGCCCGCCACAGGCGGCACTTCCTGGCAGGTACGCGCTCGTGACTTACATCCTGGCTGCCCTGCTGACCCTGCCATGCGCGCGCATACACACAGTGCCGGGGAGTGTCTATGCGCAGCTGTGTTGGGACGCTTAGGCGAGTGTGTCTGGGTGACCTCCCTTCTCTGAATCCCAGCTGCTCTGCCTGCAGCATGGGTGATGGTAGCGCCAGCCCCAGGGTGGGTGTGAGCACTGGATGCGTGAAAACACGTCGTGCGTTTACACAGTGCGTGGCGTGGCCCGGTGCTGCATCAGTGCCATGTGTTGGCGACGGCATACCCCAGCCCCGAGCGGCTGTGCGCTGTGGTCCCCCAGTCGGGGGACTCTGCTCAGAACACCCTCCGGAGAGGCTGAGCCCTGGTGCCCATTTTGGAAGCACTGAGCTTTGAGACAGGGATTTGGTGATGGAGGTGCCATTGCGCCAAGAAGAGACCAGATGGTTGCTGTGCTTAGAAATCGAGGCCTTGGGTCCCTTGGGGTTTGGTGCCGGTTCTGTCGTCACGGTCCTGTGGCGTGGCCGAGTTCCCAGGCTTCCCCTGGAGCAGGTGTGGCTCGGAGCTCCCTGAGGCTCCCAGAGGGAAAAGGGCAGGCCATCCCACGTCAGAAGATGAAAGGGCTCAGGAGGAGTCAGTTACGGAAGAAAAGGGGATCTGCAAAACGATTAGAACAGTGAAAACACCATGGCCAGGGAATCCACGCAGATAGGCAGCGTGGAAGGAGAGACGTGGAGGCAGGGAGCTAAGAATGAAAGGAGGCAGGACGGAGCAGCGGGAGGAGCGAGAGCTGCCAACAAAGGCCGCCGGGCACTGTGCTGAGCACCTGCCTGGACACTCGCCCTTCCCGCCAGTGAACGCGCGGGGCCATTAATGCATCCTACAGACAGGAAGCTGAGGTCAGGGGACCCTGCAGAGGCCGCGAGGCTGCCGAGGGCGGAGCTGGGGGTGGAGGCCTGCACCGGGCGGGGCCGGGTGGGTGTCGGGGTGGGGGCGAGCCCGCGCTGACGCCCCCGCCGTGCGCCCCGCAGGAAGTGCGAGCGCGCTCTGTGCCACGACTTCATGGAGTGCCAGAACGCGCCGGCGCGCATCACCTACTACCGGCTCAACTTCCAGACTGGGCTGCTGGTGCCGGCGCACATCTTCCGCATCAGCCCGGTGCCTGCCTTCGCCGGCGACACCATCGCGCTGACCATCACCAAGGGCAACGAGGAGGGCTACTTCGGCACGCGCCGCCTCAACGCCTACACGGGCGTCGTCTTCCTGCAGCGGTCTGTGCGCGAGCCTCGGGACTTCGCCCTGGACGTGGAGATGAAGCTCTGGCGGCAGGGCTCTGTCACCACCTTCCTGGCCAAGATGCACATCTTCTTCACCACCTTTGCCCTGTGAGGCGCCGCTGGCCACGAACGAGCGCATGGAGCCCGGGTCCCCCACGGGTCCCGCGCGCCGGCCGCGCGCCTCCCTCTGTGCTCCCCATTGGCCGCGTGGGGGGTGGGCGCTGTGGCCAGCTTCCTCTGACCCTGTACATTAACTTAATTTTGCTGACTCAATTCCTCGCGTTCCGGCCTCCCCTGTGTCCCGGGAGGGAGCTTTGGGGGCAGTTCCAGGCCAGTGCCAGTGCCCTGTGCACGGGGTCGGAGGACCAGAGGCTGGACGTGACCAAGACTGGAAACAGCGACCACGTTGGAGCTTTTGGACTCAACTGGGTGACCTGTGCCCAGCGATGATATTCTGTTTCATGTGCCACTGTGATTAGCTCTTCACTTTAAAAAAAAAAATCATTTTTAAGTGTTTTTGTTTAATTATAAAAGTAGTACCTGTATATTGCAAATATATATATATTCAAATAGTACAAGCGGGTTATAAAGTAAAAAGTGAGAAAAGAAAGCCTCCTGTCTTTTGTGAAGTGTTTGTGTGAGACAGTGGTGCCCGAGTGTCCTGGTGCCACAGCCTGGGCCCCACGCTGGGTTGTTGAAAGGATGGAGGTTGGAACATGCTCCCTTCTGCTCCCACTT
Organism: Hippopotamus amphibius kiboko; assembly: GCF_030028045.1. Classification (NCBI taxonomy): domain Eukaryota; kingdom Metazoa; phylum Chordata; class Mammalia; order Artiodactyla; family Hippopotamidae; genus Hippopotamus; species Hippopotamus amphibius. The sequence goes on from NC_080198.1 coordinate 2,680,123, forward strand.
CTCCTCCTCCTCCCGTGTTTCCCTCTTCCCTCCTCTCCTTCCCCAAATGCAGACCTCACCTGGGTTGTCACTTCGGACGTCGCTGGGAACTGGACGTCTCCATCTAGTGTTACCTGTTTCACCTCCTGACCTACTGTTCGCGCCTCATGAGGAGCGTGGTGGTGGGGCTGTTTAGCAGGGAAGTGAGCGAACGGGTAGCCACGTCCAGTTCTCTCTCGGGCCGGCTGTTTGCCGTTGGCGTTCCATCCTGCTGAGGCCGGTGTTCCCAGCCTGTTGGCCATCACCACTGTCACAGCCTCACCCTGGTGCTGGGCTCTGTGGACACATCGCGGGAGGTAGGAGTAACCTGCGAGATGAGACCGGAGTCCCAGCCAGTCCCTAGCAGTTCCTCCAGCGCGTCCTCTTTCGTGCGACTGCATGTTTCCCCGGACAGGACCGCGGGGGCTCGCAGTGTCTGTTCTACCTTGTCAGGCTCCAGAGGCAGGAAGGGGCTCAGCTTCACCCTTTCAGGCGTCTGGTACAATGGAGCTGAGAGATAACGTCCCTCTTTCTCCAAGCCTCCTGAGGTATTAATGTGGTCCTGGACCAGTGTAATAGGGCATTGCCCTCGTTGTGTAACCCATTCATCCTTTCCCCTCAGCTTTGATTCCCTTTCTTTCCATTTGTACCCTAATTCTTCCACCTTTGGAATAGATGTTAGGTTTGGCCATCGTACTGGTGTGGCGCAAAGGCAACAGTTCTGGTCCAGCAAGTGTCCACTCCGTGCCTATGGGGAGAGTGATAGATACAGAACCAGGGGACCTTCTCGACCAGCAGGTGACACAGCTGCGTTCACTGTCAACTCTGATCTTGCCAGATGGGGCGAAGGCATCGTCCACCCCATCAGGCCCTTAGGAATTCCGACACCAAGGTTTAAAGTCTAGTTACAGTTTCTTGCTTAGGAATCAGCCCTGCTTCCTCCAGCAGTTGCAGCCTTGCTCCTGGGACAGCTGTATCAGGTATGAAAAAAGAACGTTGAGATACTGTTGTAGAGGCAGCCTCCCCCTTATGGGAAGAATTGTGTAGTCTGCCACTCCAGGTCACCTAGAAAAGCAGAGGAATCTGTCTGGTGGGGACCTGCCTCGGCTGGCTGGTGTTGAGTGTGAACATATGCTCAGGAAGGCTTGAAAGCCAGCCCTTGGCGCCTGTACCTCCCCAGCCCCGCATTAGACACTCGGAAGTGTTTCAGAGGCCATTCTAACATCATTCCAAGGAGGAAGTCCCTCTGCTCGCTCCTGACACTGGGCTGTGATGTGTGATCCTTGGTGGGAAGAAACGTGATTCGGTGGTCCGAATTGGCACACGGTCTCCTGTGCCCACACTCTTGTGGTTTCTTGAGCGTCTGCATCTACCGCTGGGCTGGATATGCAAAGCCCCTTCCAGAGTAGATGGCTCTTCTCGTCTGGATCCGTTTGTAGCCTCGTGGGGCCTCCGTAATCAGCCCGTCTGGCCGGCTCTGGGCAGGCCTTCCCGCCGGGGATCCTGCCCCGTAGCGGTCTGTGGTTGCCGCCTCTCTAGTCGACACAACAGCTCTGTTGACGTGTTGTGCCTCGGGGGGTGTGAGAGGTGTCTGTCTAGGTTGAACCCGTCCGTGTGTTGCTGCATCCCCCAAGTGTCCACTTACTCCGTAGACCCGGGGTGCCTCCTCGCCACTTCCAGTCGCTTTCTGATGCGGGAAGGGGGTTCTTCTGAAGGGCATCGGCGTGTCCTACTTTGAGGCACCCCTCCGGTCCCCATGGTGATCCCGTAGGCTGTGCCATGCGGGCATCCCTGTAATAGCCCAGGTTTTCATTGCCCTCTGCCTGACTGTGTGGCCAGGCCGTTGGCCACCACCCATCAGTCGGTGAAAAACGCAACCCAGGGGCGAAGAGCACGCGGTTCAGCCCACTGAAGGTTTGTTTTTGCCTTCTCCATCCGAGGGGCAGCCTTCCGAACGTTGCCCAGAACGCCTGAGGCTGCCATCCATGAACCAGGCAGTTCTTTGTTGGTCACCTGAGAGCGTTCGTAGGGCACCACGCACGTGACTCCAGGGCCTGGCAGCGCCTCGGTTAGCGCGTCACGTGGTTCCAGAGTCAGCTGCAGGGGAGAGGGCCACCTGCTTGTGCCCGCGTGAGTGCCTCTCGCGTTCCCCGCGGAGAATCTTCGCACACGAGCCGTTGCGTCTGATGGGCGCTGCCTGCCCTGGCACTGTTTCCACAGCATCACCGGAGACAGTGTGGGGGGTTCAGGTTTCAGGGTTACTTTATGGTCTTCCGTCACAAGGGCGGTCTCAGTCAGCGTATCTGGCCAGTCATTGTCTCTCAGATGGAAAGCGTCTGGTCCCAAATCCAAGTTTGGCAAATTGCAGTTTGACGATGTACTCCTCTCACAGCTCCCTTATGTATCAGTCGGGGTTCTCTAGAGAAACAGAACCAATGGTGTGTGTGTGTGTGTGTGTGTGTGTGTACGTAGATAAAATAAGGAATTGACTTGCACAGTGATGGAGGCTGAGAAGTCCGAGGGCAGAAGCTCAGCGTCCCAGCTCAGACAGCCAGGCAGAAAGGGCTGGCTTCTCCCGTCCTCTGCCATTCTGTTCTGTGCAGACGCTCAGCAGATTGGACGATGCCCTCCACACTGAAGAGGGCAGGCTACTTTACTGGATCTGCCAATTCAAATGTGAATGTCTTCCAGAAACACCCTCACACATTTACTCAGAATAACGTTGAAGCAAACATCTGGGCGCCCCACGGCACAGCCAAGTTGGCTCGCAAAGTGAACCATCACGTCTTACTTCAGACACCGCTGCAATTTCCAAGCAGCACACTCCCTTCAGATCAGTGGCTGCGGAGGCCTTGACCACCACTGGGCTCAATGTTTCCCTAGAAGGACTCGGAGCTCAGAAAAGCGCTTTACTTATTTTTACAGTTTTATTATAGACAAAGGGTGCACATCAAAACCAGCCGAGGGAAGGGACTCAGGGGGAGGGTCCCGGAGGCGGCGGCACAGTTTCGTCCCAGCCTCCACGTACGAGCACTGCCCACCGGGGACGCTCCCCTGAGCCCTTGGCGTCCAGAGTTTGTACTGGAGCTGGTTGGTATTTGGGGCACACAAAGTCCCCGGCACGCTGAGGCAGCACAGGTGCTGAAGGTTTTACCAGTGGTGACCTGGGAGCACGTCCTGGGGGAGGGAGTCCTGTAGCAGGCGTTTGACAAGCATGACAGCGGAGTTGGCTGGTTGCCACCAAGCTGTATCACCCTGCGGAGGGAGGGAGGGCCAGAGGGTTGGTATCGGCTCAGGGTGAGAGGCAGGGGCCTTGGTGGCAGCTCCCAGAGAGGCAGCTGGCCCCTGCAGTGGAAGGGCGGACGGAGCTGCAGGGCGGGCTGGAGACCTGATCGTGAGAGTCACGGAGTTCCTGGGACGTTTCCCTCCTCAGCCGAGGTCTGCCATGGGATGTTAAGCGCTGGTGTGGAAACCTGGGGTCCTCACAATGGAGGAGACCTTTTGGAGGTGCAGAGGAGGCCGGCCCTTTCCAGTAAGAACCTGAAGAGGCTGCCGTAGGGGCCACCCCTTCCGCTAGGCAGCAGGTGCCCCCTCGGGAGCTGTTCTCACCTCCTCTGCTGGCTGCCAAGGTGATAACAGGTGAAGCCTGGTGGGGAATTCTCCCTGCTGCACAGTGGAGGCCGCGTGTGACGGGTCTGAGCTGGTGACGCCTGTGTTTCCCGATGCTGTGATTGGTGCCAGCACGGAGGCACCTGAGGTCTTCTCGGGGAGACTGAGTTGGAGGTGGTGATCTTGACCCCTGCCCTTGAACCTGAGGAGCATCGGGGCTGGAGCTGCCACCACCATATGGCAGCAGATGAAAGCTGAGATCGAAGGCCGGGTGGAGGCCCTGAGGTGGTGGTGCTGACAGCAGAGCCTGGGCCCTGACCCCTGCCAGGCCTGAGGCCACCTGACCCCTGACTTTTCCGCCTTTGCCTTCTTTTCTGTGTGCGCTGGCTTGGTTGTTCTCTGTCAGATGCAGTAGGCACAGTCCAACAGAAGGCGGAGCAAGTGTGGAGGGGTGTGCACAGCTTCTGAGCCGGGGAAGAGGGCTGGGGACCTGAGGAGTGAGGGGCGGGGTCACGGCAGACCTCAGATGGGACCCTGACTAATTCTCAGGGTAGCAGGGGTCTGCTGAGGCCCTGGGGGGCCACCCTTGTAGTTTACAGACGTCCCTCCGGCTGCAATCTGGAGGGTAGATGGCAGGCATGAAGGCAAGCCCTGCAGGAGGGTTTTGTTTTGTTCTGGTTTTGTTTTAAAGTATTTTTAGTTGTTTAACAGCCTTGTTATAGAGTCATTCAGTCTCCTAATTGCTTTGCACTGTTTGACACGTGGGTTGTTGTTGCTGTGTATCTGGTCTGTTGCTGCAGAGGTCTCCGCAGGGCGCCCCTCCCCATAAAACCCTGGTGGCAGCGCCCAGGCTGCCCCCCGGGTACCAAGCCCACAGACTCCCTCACAGTGAATATCCTCATGCCCTTGGGGCCTCAATCGTGACTGCACTCAAAACCAGGGGTGAACTGCTGGGCACTGGGCCTCTGCACCCCTACTTTGGCCACATTTTCCAGGCTGCCCTTCACAAGGCAGCACTAGTCAGCCTCCTGTACCCTGTGTCCCCGTGGATGGTCTCACTTTCTGACCACGCAGAGGGGCGGGCCGTGCCGTCGGCCTTTGTTGGCGGGGGGGGAGGTTCTGAGCATTGCACATGGATGCCTGAGGCTTCCTTCATCCGAGTCACTGAGCTCCCCCACACTAGGGCCCCTCCCGGTGAGCTGAGGGCCCGTGGGCTCCATTTTGTGGCTGCCACAATGTTTAGGAAAATTTTGAGCCAACATGTAAACATTGAGGATTTTCACCAAACTTGTAGGTTTGCAGCTTTTCTGGAAACCCCAGGCCTCCTCCTGTGGTTTCCCAAGGTAAAGCTATTCTTTTATTTTTTAATTTATTTTATAAATTATTTATTTATTTATTTATTGACTGTGTTGGGTTTTTGTTGCTGTGCACGGGCTTTTCCCAGTTGTGGCGAGCAGGAGCTACTCTTCGTTGAGGTGCGAGGGCTTCTCATTGCAGTGGCTTCTCGTTGTGGAGCATGGACTCTAGGTGCATGGGCTTCAGTAGTTGTGGCACAGTCTCAGTAGTTGTGGCACACGGGCCTAGCTGCTCCATGGCATGTGGGATCTTCCCAGACCAGGGCTTGAACCCGTGTCCCCTGCACTGGCAGGTGGATTCTTAACCACTGCGCCACCGGGGAAGTCCACTGTTCTTTTAAAATATGTCAATGCAGTAGCCCCTGTGGCCCCTTAGAAACTCGTGGCTCCTGCAAAACAGACCATGGCAAAGTGATGACAGCCTGGCTGGAGGTGGTGAGCACCCTATCATAGGAGCTGTGCAAGCTGGGCCCGGAAGGCCCACTGGACATAGGAAGGCACCCTGGAGGTTCTGTCTTGTCCAGGTTCTGTGATTTCATGGGGCAGGCGTTCTCCCCGCCTGCTGTTCTGCAAGCCGGTGCGATGGGGGTTCCAGGCACGTGAGCCGAGCAATGGTGCCCCCTTGTGGCTGCAGCCCAGCGCGGCAGCGCTGCCCACGACCAGTGGAGAGGGATGGATTTGGACAGGTGGGATGGAGGAAAGGTGTTTCTGGTGGCAGGGAGGGCCATGGTAACTCCTGAGGGTGCACGAGAGGTCTGGCCGTGGCCTGGTGTGGCTGGAAGGAAAGGTGTAGCAGGTGCAGAGGCTGGAGGTCTGGGGGGGGCCAGATGGGGAGGAGGGAGGAGTCGTCGTTGAGGGCACGTGGGCCTGGGTGGCGCCCTGACTTTGGCAGGGTGATCACCCCTCCCTTGAACAGCAGGGGGGTCCCTGGCCCCAACGCTGAGGTCTCCCAGGGTCTGCTGCTGTATCTGTGGGACCAAGAATTCCCACCCACGAGAATCTTCCTGGCAAACGAATTTACTGACCTGGCCTACCCTGCCATGGACTGGACCACCATTGATGGCCAGGGCGGAACTGGGGGCAAAGGGCACCACCCAGAGAACTGGTGTGAGCCTGGGTTCCCCCAGCATCTACCTGGAGGCAGCACCGGGGTCCAGTGGCCGTGCTTGGGGTTCTGCATCACTGAGATTCTTTTCATCTCGCTGTGACCTGCAAGGGAGGGCTCCGTTCCCACTCCACAGAAGTGGAAACTGAGGCTCAGAGAGAGCCTGTGACCTGCCCAAGGTCATACAGAGACTCAAACCCAGGTGTGCCTGACCACGAAAGCTCATGGCTCATGGCTTAGCTGATAAAGGACAGTTACCTAAAAAATACAAAGAACTCAAAATGCAATACTAGGAGAATGAAAAACGTAATCTAGGAGGCAAAAGATCTGAACACATGCTTCACTGGAGAAGATCTGCAGATGGCGACAAGCAGGTGCAAAGACGCTGCATGTCATGTGTCACTAGAGAATTACAGGTTAAAATGAGGAAGTGTCACCACACGCAGATTAGCGTGGCCAAAATCTTGAACGCCGGGAACACCAAATTCTGCTGAGGAGGTAGATCAACAGGCCTTCTCATTCGTTGCTGGTGAGAACACAGAATTGTACAGCCGCTCTGGAAGATGCTTGGCAGTTTCTTACAAAATTAAAAATACTCTTCAACATACAATTCAGCAGTCGCTCTCCTTGGTATTTACTCAGATGCGTTGAAAGCTTAAGTGCACCCAAAAATGCGAACGTGGATGTTTACCGCAGCTTTATTCATATTTTCCCAGACGAGGAGGCAGCCGAGATGTCCTTTGGTAGGTGAGTCGATACATAAACTGTGGTGCCTCCAGACAATGGGATACTACTAAAAAGAAATGTAATTACACATTTACATGATACATTTACGTATACATTATACATACATTTTTCTAAACCCATAGGATGTGCACCACTGAGAGTATAAACTGTGGACTTTTGTTACTAATAGTGCAGCAATATGGGCTCATCAGTGGTAACAGATGCACCACTGTGGTGGGGGATGCTGATGGTTAGGGAGACTGTACGTGTGTGGAGGTAGGGGGTGTGTAGGAACGCGGCACCTCCCACACAATATTGCTGTGAACCTAAAACTGCTCTGAAAAATAGTCTTTTTTTTTTTTTTTTTTTTTAAAATCACTGCATTGCCCTAACTCAGCCTCTGGAAGCTCCCAGTCTGGTGGGATTTGCATACAGAAACAGGTGTGGCCCTTCAGACAGTCCCTGCAGTGATGAGGAAGCCACGGGGGCTGCGGACACTGACATCAGGGAAGGCTTCCTGGAGGCAGCGTTGTCTCCAGTTCCTGGAGGAAGTGCTGCCGCCCCTGGGCTTTCGCAGTGCAGGTGGAGGCGCAGGGCAGGCACCGTGGGCAGAGGAACCAGCGGGCAGAGGGGCCCGGAGGGGTGGGGTGTTGGGGGGACAGCCGAGGCTCTGAGGTGCGGAGCCGGGTCGCAGGAGGCCGGCTCGGCTGGGGGTGAGGGCTCCTCCGGGCCCGCGGGGTACGTGGCGACACCTGGCGGCAGTGCGCGGAACTGCGGACGGCCGCGCGGCGCAGGCGGGGAGCGTCTGTGCTGGCCTGGGTGGGCAGGGCTGGACAGGGTCCTGGAGCAGGAATCGGGGGGTCCGCGAATATAGATGCGCAGAAAATGACAGCGTGTGTTTGTCACTAACCTCTAGTGGAAATGTAGCGTTTGCTTTCACCGTGCGCGCAGGCCACCGGCCGCAGTGGCGTCAGCTGCGCCCGCATCCCGTCTCGGGCATCTCGGAATAGCGCGGGCGCTCGTCAGCGCTTTGAAATTGCCACCTGCGCTGGATCGTGTTGTTCACGGTGTCAGGAAGCAGGCCCGCGTCGTGCTGTAGCATAGGCTTCTTTTCAGTATTTTGATGACTGTGATTTCAATCGAATTGGTATTTAAAAACCTAAAGGCCCCTCCAGACTGCCAGAGGCGCCTGTGCGCCCACCTGCACACGCAGACATGCGGGCACACGCACAGGCAGTGTTTAAGGCCCCCTCCCGGGAGGCGTGACGGCACTGGCCAGTGCCCCGCGTGAGGGGCTCACCGTGTCCCCTATCGTCTGGATCTGCACACTTGAGTGGGAAAGGCGCAGCGGGTGTGCACAGACTCTCCCGCGTGTCGGGGGCCTACGGGGTGTCGGTGGTTGTGTCTGTGGGTGAGTGAGCCTGAGTGTGGAGGAGCCAGCGGAGAGCATCTGAGGGGGTGTGTGTGTGTGTGTGTGTGTGTGTGTGTGTGTGTGTGTGTGTGTGTGTGTGTGTAGGGGGTCTGTCTTTGGTGTCTGGGTTCTGGCAGCCGCCTGACCTCCAGCCCTGTGTTCAGCCTGGTCATTGTGGCCCTCGGAGTAGGTTTTGCCCAGGTGTTTCCCGGGGTGGCCTGTGGTATTCAGGGAGTTCTGCCCTGCCTCCTCTGAGGGAGACAGTGGGATACGTGTGTCGCCTTCTTGCATCACCAAGCTTATCCTCCCCGCCGTGAGCACCCCCATTTTACAGGTGCAGAAACTGAGGCCCAGAGAGGTTGAGTATTTTGCCCGGGCCACACAGGGAGTGCGCCGTGGATGCTGAGGAGTGGGATTCCTGGGCTTTCTGAGCCTTGGCGTACTCACCTGACATTTCAGGAGAGGGGGATGCCTGATGCCGAGATAGAAGCGGGGGCTCAGCGTTGGCCTCTCTCCTGTGCAGATCCCATCCCAACTCCTCATCCTCCTTGGCGTCAAGTTCAAGTTCCACAGCTGGGTATCACTCCCTATCCACCCCAGGGCTCCAGCCACCCCAAGCCACTAGTCCCCTTCCTGGCTCCCTCGAGCGCCTTCAGACCTCCAGGCCTCTGCCCGTTCTGCTCCCTGTGCTGGGAGTGCCTGGTGGACTCACTCATCCTGAGAAGCTCTGCTCCGACCACCCCACACAGGGTCGGCGGGTCCTGCTCTGCACCCCACCGCCTTCACACAGCCCTGTAGGGCAGCCCTTCTCAGGATTTACCCAGGTAAGCGTCATCTCTATTTCCCTGGCACTTAGCACCCGGCACAGCATAAAGTAGGCACTAACAAATGTTTGCTGAATGAATAAAACATGTGTGCGCCCCCCCCCCACCCATGAGTGGCTCTAGAGAAAGGCTGTGCCCTGTCCAGCTGCTCGGGTGGTCATCAGCGGCTGTCCAGCTGTCCAGGTGGGGCCAGAGCTGCAGGAGGAGCAGGGCTGGCTGGTGGTCATGGCAGTGTCGGGGCAGGCTTCCAGGCTGGGGTCTGTCTGTGAGCCTCATGCCCCCAGGTGCCTGAAGCATCTGCTCCTTGGGGGGGTCCCCATGAGGGTCCCCCACGGGCTCAGCCCTCTGTGGCTCTCGCACTCGCGGCCCTAAAAGGTCAGTGCTGGGCCACGCCCTGTCCTCTCAGTCCATTTATCAGGTCGGAAGCTCAAGGCTGGTCCGGCCCAGCTGGGGCCAAGGTTTACGTGCTTGTCTTCCCCACCCCAGCCACTCTGACACTGTGAAACATGCCAGGAAGGGCGGGGACAGGAAGGGGACAGTGGGTCTCTGTGCCTGCCCTGGGACGCTGTCAGCTGTGTTAGGATTTATGCCTTGATGCCCCCACCCTGAGAGCTGGTCACCGGGCTGATGCCCTTGGGCAGACGCCGGGTCATCCCTGCAGGGGGCCTGGCTGGGCCTGAGGACTGGGAGCTGGCCTGGAGGTGGCAGGAAGAGCAGAGGCATTCTGAGACCCCAGTCCCCCCGCACAGACTGGGCCCAGCATTCCCCTGCCACTGCTGTGGGACGGGAACATCTGTGGTGAGGGGGCCTCAGCCGGGCCCAGCCTGGTCCAGCTGAGACATTGGCTAGGACATCCTGCCTCCCTGGGCCTCAGTTTCCTCAACCATGAATGGGCATAAATTTCAAGTAGCCATCCCCTGGGCCCCTCGGAGAGTGTGTGTCTGCGTGGGGACACTGGCTGTTTGTGTCCGTCTGGGAGGTTCTTCCCTACTTGTGCCCGCCACCCCACCCTGTACTCTTTTGGGGAGCTACCCTCCCTCATCCATGTGGTCTTAGCCAAATGCCTTCTCATCCATCCCTCCAGGCTTTTTTGGGTTGAAGAGGAAGCCTCCTCGGCAGGGGTCCTCAGGCACCTGCGGTGGCTCAGATGTTTAAGAAGTAAGGGCAGAGGTGGTTTTAGGGGGCTCCTGGCTGCAAACTGAGTTCCAGGAGTTACAGCGGAAGGGACAGGGTTGGGGGAAGGGGGCAGGTGAACCAGAGTTGGTGCATAGGAGGTGGCATTGCAGGTCACCCATTGCTTAGTTAGAAATCTGGCGTAGCTAGACTCCTCTCAGCCCGCATATCCAACCATTGGTGAGTCTTGCCTACTGGACCCTCAGAACAGTTCAGAACCCAACCAATTCCTCTACCTCTCCCGCCAGCAGCCCGTCTCCGGCCGCCAGCATCTCTCACCTGGGTCCTGGCCGTGGTCCCAGGCTCCCCCCCGAGCCACACCCCTCCCGTCTGCACAGCCCTCTCTCCCCACTGCCCCAGCAGTTACGTGAAACAACTTGCCTGTTCTCCATTCCTCGCCCCGCCATGGTTTGCCATTGCACCCAGTTCCTTACTGTGGTCTGTAAGACCTTCCGAGTTCCGGCTCCTGCCCTCCTCCTGACCTGACCTCACGTCCTTCACTCCCTTCCGTGTCCACTGACAGCTCTTCTCCTTTCCTGAGCTTGCCTCAGGGCCTTTGCACTGCTGTTTCCTCAGCCTGGAACACTTGATTCCCAGGTACTCATAAGACTCCTGTCCTCCCTTCCTGTGGGTCTTCCCTCAATTGTCATCTGCCCACAGAGGTCTTCCCTGATCCCGCATCTGCAGTGAGCCCCTGACCCACTGCATGTTTGCCTGTGAAGCACATTCACTGATATTATTTTATGGACTTAGTTGTGTGGTTACTGTCTGGGGTCCCTACTAGACAGACCCGGTGGTGTGATGAGTGCCATGATGAGGGCGGCGCGGGGATCTGGGGTGGGGAGGGGAGGCTCAGCATGGCACTGCCCCTCTCTTGGCCTCAGTTTCCCCTCTGTACCCTAACGCCTGGCCCTCCCTCTGGCGCCGCCTGCTAACATGATGCGGGCAATTCTGAGTCTTTGCTTTGTCCTGGAAGAGAGTTGCCATGGAAACAGAGGCTGAGGCTCCGGCGGAGGGAGCATCCCTCCTTTTGTTAGATCCAGGGAAGGCTGCCTTCTGGGGGCCCTGCTGCCTGGTTTCAGGGAAGAATGCTGCCTGAGGTCTGTGCTCGTTGAGGGGCCGGTCTGGCCAGCCTCCTCACCCTGCAGCCTGCCATCCGCTCCACCGGCTTGTGAGACACTTGATGAAAGGGCAGAAGTCACAGGGCTGGGTGGAAGATGGGCACGCGGGGACTCAAGGCCTCCGGACCCAGCCCTGTGTTTAGACAAGCCCCCACCCTTCTCTGCACCCCCAGCCCCGCGTTTCCATCAGCTCACGGCTCAGCTTTGAGAGGATGAATGCTGAGCCCCCTCCCAGCGCCCAGGCCCGCGGGGCATTGGGATGCGGCTCCACGGGGTGGGCGTCCGGGCTGTGGTTCCACCGCAGTCGCGCCTTGAGCCCCGGCGCTGCAGGAAGCCCTGCCCTGCCGCCCGGCCCGGAACGCAGCCGGAAGGTCCCTGAACCCGGGCCGGGGTGTGGCCACTCTCTTCCCGTCCCGCTGCTGCCGGCCTGGGGGGCAGGAAGCCGGCCGGTGGAAGGGCCGCCCCTCCCGCAGGTGGTGGGGTCCCGCCGCTCCGCCGCCGCCGGGAGCCCCATCCCCGCTCCGCTCTCTGGGCTCCCGCTGCCCGCCAGGCTCCCCGCCGGGCTCCCGGCCCAGCAGGAAGGTTGGAGCCGCGCTGTCGGCTGCCGCCAGGGGCGCTGCGGCTCCGTGGGTCTCCCGGCCGCCGGCTGCCCGCCTGACCCCTCGGTCTGGCCGCTCGTCGCTGCCTGGGAGGCCGGCCGGTGGCTCAGACCCCGACACCGCCTCGGCGCCCGCGTGAGCGCCCGACCGACGGGTGCGCCTCGTGGAAGCCGCCCCTGGCGTCCTGGGAGGGGACGGGTGCGCAGAGATCTCTGGGCACCCGTGTTTTCCCGGAGAGCCAAAGGCCAAGGTCTCGAGAACGTTGCATGAAGGAGATCACGCTCTTAGGTGTCTGTCGCATTGCATTTTTCAAATCCCAGCGCCAGAATCCTAGACTCCATGCACTCTGAATTTGAGCCTGGAGCCGGATGTCCTGGGCTCACATCCTGGCTCGGCCACTAAGCAGCCGGTGCTGGTGGCAAGCCCTTAACTTCTCTGTGCCCCAGTGTCCTTGCTGGGAGATGGCTGCACGTCACCGTCTCTGTGAAGTGGGGCTTGTTATCACTCAGAAACCCAGACGCACAGCTGCAGGTGCAGAGAATCAGGAAGCAAGAGATACAGACGCGTGAACCCTTATGGCTGGGGGTGTTCACCAGACATTTGGCCCAAACTTTTCTGTTTCTGGGAAGAAAAGGACGAGAAGCCCCAGGAGGTTGAGCCGTGGAAGGAGAAGTCTGTGTGGGGCCCAGACTGTGGCCTGGGCGATGCCAGCTAGCTGGGTGCTGTGGGCACATCGTGAGGCACTCTGAGCCCCAGTCTTCGCACCTGTAAAATGGGATGCAGACGCCTCTCACGTAGGGCTGAGGAGGCGCAACCAGGAAGCGTTGTGGCACACAGTAGGTGCTCGATAAACATGGGTGGCTGCCTCCCCTAACTTTGTCACACAGCAAGAGAGGAACTTGTATGGGGAGGTCTGGGACAGGCCATCCTGTTCACCCAGAAGAGGGCAGTAGCAGCTGCTGTCAGGCCATCTCGGAAGGGTGCTTGGCAGGGGGACGGCAGCCCTCAATGCCACTGACTGTCCCCCTGGCTTGGGCACAGCCCCCTGAGGCTGCCACCCTCTGAGCAGCAGGGTACCATGAGCAGTCGCTGCAGGACCAGGAAGGCACGTCAGGGGTAGGTTCTTGTGAAAGGCACAGGTTCCGCATGGAGACAGGCTCAGTGGCAATGAGATGGGGGCTCCCAGGGTCCTTGGCAACTTTGTGACCATGTCACTAGCCCCACACTGTACCCAAGAGGAACTGAAGCCAAAGAGGATAAAGGAATTGCCCAGGGTCACATGGCCAGACAGAGGAGGCTGGGACGAAGGGGGCCGAGCTTGTATAGCTCTCCTACAAACAATATCCAGGCCAGTCTCACTTCTGCAGAACTTTTGGCCTGAAGATATGCTTGTTGAGTGAATGACTGTGTCTGTCAGGTCATATTACCAAAGGCCTGTGCTTGTAATGAGGGAGGGGATGTCCAGTTCTGCTTCGCTCTTCTCTGAGCTCCCTGGTTCCGGTGCTCAGCTCCAGATCCTTCAATGGACTCTGAGATGGAGAGCAACTCCTGGAGACTCCTTCCTGTGGACAGATGGGGTGGCTCAGCCAGGAGAAGCACAGCCTCACAGGTTCCCGCTGCCGTCCCTAGTTCTCTGAGGGTGGTCCTGGGGAGGTCTGTGGGTTGGCACCCTTGGGCTGGGACCCTTGGGAAGATAGGGCCCAAGCCTGTGAGGAAGTGCCCCTATTTTAGTCACAGCTGCCCCATAATGGGGGTTAGCAGGTTAGGATGGCCATTGGTCGGGAATGCTCATGTGGCTGTTTGTTCAAAAGTCATTATTGAGCACCTGCTGTATGCCAGACACTGGACCTGGTATAATTTTGCTGGAGAAATGTACAGTCAACAAATAAATGTAGCATGTGATGGCAGATGGTGACAGGTATGAAGTTGGACAACAGAGCAGAGTCCGGGGCAGAGAGAACGCGGGGGCCTGGGTTACAAAGCGGAGGTGTCACAGGACCGGACACCTGGGTGATGAGAAGGTGACGGCCGTGTGAAAGGCTGGAAGGGTCCCAGGCGGAGGGACCAACAAGGGCAAAAGCCGGGAAGCAAGCATGTGCTGTTGTGGCTGGGATGGGGTGGGTGAGACTCGAGAGGAGGGCTGTGCCCCATGCCCCAGGGCTCCCTTGCCTTCTGCTGGGTCCAGTCACCCCTTCCTCACTCAAGAGGCTTCCGGACCCAAAGCTGTCTCCGGGAGGCTGTGTCGGCTCCTTTGGCCACACAGGGGCAGCAGAGGACACCGCTGGGAAGGACTGAGGCGGCTGGGCTGGATCGGACGCCCTGCGGGCTCTCGGGGACCCCCGTCGGGAAGCAGGGCTGGGTGCTGGATCCCTCTCTGCTCCTCTGCACCCATCCTGCTACTCTCTCCTCAAGCTCCTCCCTTCTAGCCAGCAGGGACACGTGCTGCAGCCCTGGCTCCAGCACGTGAGGTGAGGTGGGTCCTCCTGCAAGCTGGAACTCACATCCGTGAGGGGGGAACAGAGCTGCAAGTCGAGGGGTGTGCAGGTCCCAGTAGCAGCGTCCGTTGGCCGTCACGTGTGCCTCGGCCAATTAGCTTACGCTCTTCGAGCCTCAGTTTCCCGTCAATAACATGAGGATGATGGCAGGACTGTGGCATGGGAACCTTGTGCGAGAAACCTTGTGCACACCAGGAACTCAGCACAGAGCCTGGCTCTCGGTAAATGCTCGATGGCGAGACTCAGTGTGACTGGGGGCGCAGAGCCGAGAGAGACCTGCAGTTCAGATGAGAAGCTGAAGCTTGTCGGGGGGGGTTCCCCAACTTTACGCGCCAGGAATGAGGCCGAGAGCCCCACCGAGACTGCCTGTCGGCCCGGCCAAGGCCATCCTGCGGCTGACACAGGACCGGAATCCAGGATGCCTGCTCTGTGGCCCTTGCTTATCCTGTCCTGTCAGAGAGCCTCTGCCTTCAAGGCCCCTGTCCCCAGCCTCTCACCCAGCTCTGGACACTCCTTCCCACAGTGGCCGGCCAGGCCCTGCTTGCACACCCCCAAGGAGGTCACCCTGCTCCCTGACAAGCCGGTGCTGAGCCTGCGTAGAACTCCAGGAAGGAGTTTGCGAGGGTGGGCGCTTTTCAGGCTGTGGCCCTGGGTTCCTTTTTCTCCCCGGCTTCCTCTGTGCCAGCCTGTGGGGGACAACAGACCCGGAAATCTTGGAATGCCGCTTCTTGGAAACCTGGTCCCTTCCAGCCTGTGAATTCTTAGAGCTTCCTCTTGGAGCTGGGGCCCCTCGTTTCCGATGGAGCCTGTGGGGGCGCCCTTGATTTTGATGTCCTTTGGGGTGAAGGAGGTGTTTCTGGAGGGTGGGCCGTCGGGGGGGTGGGGAGGCAGCTGGAGGTGATGGCAGGGGCGGGAGTTGGGGCCAGAGAAGGAGGGGGTTTGGGGGAGGAGCGTGTGCACCCCCGTGGGGTAAACCCTTCTCCCGGTGGGTGCACCCCTCGTGCGGGGGCAGTCTTCCGAGCCCCTTTCCCTCCACGTCCTTGTGAAACACCACAGCCCTCTTGGAGTAATTCCTCTGAAACCTCGAATACCTCCAGCGTCTCCCAGGGTATTTTTCTTGTGGTTAAGGTGGTATTTACAGTGAAAACAGCTATTGAAGCGAATCGCGAAAATAATGTCAGTGTTTCCACTTTTGACAAAAATGGGAAGGCAGGTGGTTTCTTGTCTGCGATAAGCGCATCTGCTCCTGCAATAATTACTATTTGAGATAATTATGAAAAAGAATTTAAATACTTAAGGCATGCACAGGGGCCAGGACAACTTTCTTTTGCCTTATTCATAATTTCTCCTGCAAGTTGGAGTCTTGTCCCGACGTGGGCTGAGGGAGGGGCTCTGGGAGCCCGTGGGCCAGCACCCAGACCCCACCGCTGGGGCCTGCTCCAGCGCGAGGGGCTGCGCTGGGTCAGGAGGAGTGTGGGTCTTAGAGTAGGTCACAAGTGGGTTGCACCTGGATTTGCCAGGGGAGTGCCTGTGGACAGTTTGCTCTGCGCCTCAGTCTCCTTATCTGTGAAATGGGGTTAATACTTGGTGTGCCTTCGAGGATTGTGATGAGGCGGTGCTCTGTATGGTGCACGGCAGGGCTCAGCATGGGCTGGGTCCCTCCCCGTGCCGGGCGAGGCCTGGGCCGGCTCCTGCAGCTCCCTTACCCGTGGAGATAGAAACCCAGTCCTCAAGAAGCCCAGTGAGTTTCTGTTCCTTCCCTCCACTCCCCCGCAGGACTTCTTCCCAGGATGCAGACTTCAGACGTGTCAGGTCAGCAAATGCCCATGAGCTTGGAGAGGGGCAGCCTTGGGGAGTTCTGGTCCCCACCCCCAGGTGAGCCCAGAGAGTGGCTTAGGTGTCCCAGTTGGAGCTCAGCAGGGCTCGGCTGAGCTGGGCTGTCAGGGAAGAGGTGTTCTTTCTGTCACGTAAGGTGCCCCAGCCGGATCTGAATGGCCATCTGCCAGGGATACCAGGCGAGGGACAAGGCTTGGGCCAGAGGACCCCTGAGGACCTCTGGTCTTAAGACTTAAGGGCAAATCAAAACCCAGGAATCCTGGCTCCTGGGGGAGGCTAGGGAAGGGAGAAGTGGAAGGTAGCGGCCAGGGCTGACGAACCACACATGTGGCCCAGAGGAGAAAGCCCAGGCCACCCAGTGCCTCCACCCAGGGCTGCCTCTAGGGACCTTGGGATCACCATGGGCGACCTTGGGGGAAGGTCTGTGGCCCATTGGAGCAGAAATCAGTGGAGCTGGCTGTCTTCACAAGAAGACAAGGCAAGTGCCTCAGTTCCACTCCAGCCCTGCCCTGACCCATTGCCTGGTCTTGCACAGGTCTGTGCGTAACTCCAGTCCACTTGCCCCTGTCTAGGCAGTAAGAGGGTTGGACTGTAAGTGAAAACCCCAAAAACAATGGCCTAAATAAGAGAGAATTTTCTCTCTCTTTCATTTCTAAGCCTAGGAGTATGTGGTATGGGTCGTGTGGGGACCAGCCTCCTTCCAGCTCTTGGCCCCACCAAACCGAGATAGAGATCTGGTCCTTGGGGTCCAAAATGGCTGCCAGAGTTCCAGCTATCACATTTGACTTCTAAGCAGCAGAAAGGTGGAAGCAGGGAAGAAGAAAAGGGGGCAAAGTGTGGGTATTAGATGTCTTTCAAGAAAGACTCCTGGAAGTTGATTCTGGACACTGTTTCTTAAATCCTGCTGGTCGGGGCTTAGTCACATGACTACTCCTAGATGTGCAGAGGCTGGGAATGAGGTCTTTGTGCCGGGAGTCCAGCTGAAAATCAGAAAAAGAGGAGGAGGGTGGTGCTGGGGGCCACCAGCTGCCTCTGCCGTAGGGTGATCTTGTGGGGCTTTTCTGCTTTGACTCTCGAGGGGTCTCCGGGTCTGGAAACATACAACCTGCCATGTCCAGACTTTCAAGAAAAGAACGTGGGCTAAATTGAAATGTTTTCAAAATTCTGAGATTCTGAGATTCTAGCATTCCCAAACAGAGTGCCTGTGTGTGGGTGTGGGTGTGTGCCAAGGTGCCGAGGAACAGGGCTCAGGTAGCAGTTTTGGGGCGCTCGGGGACGGGGGCTGGTGGTGCCCCATGGTGGCCAGCCTCTCTGGGCCCGGTGGGCTGCTGCCTCGGCTCCTGGAATCCACTCGTGCTGGCCTGTCTGCACACGTGCCTTGTGCGCCAGAGGCCCGGGGCAGGGGCGGCGGAGGGGGGGGCGCACCCAGGAATGCCTGCTCTTTTTACGGGAGAGGTGTCCGTGCAGACTCCGGAGGTCTGGCACTACAGCTGGCTCGGGCGCTGGGAGGCGCCCGCGAGCAAGCTCCAGGTGCTGGGTGGGGTGGGGGTGGGGTGAGAGCCAGAGCTTCCACCTGGAGGCCTCCTGGTTCTGATTCAGGTGAGTTTTGCAGCTACTCTGAGTAAGATTCTGTTCTAGGCACTGGGCACTCAGCAGTCGGTTAACAAAAGATATAAGTGAATACATGGTAGGAAAACCAAGTGGGGTGGGGGTGTGGTGGCAGGAACTGCAGTTTTAGAGGCTGGGTGGTCAAGGAAGGACTCGCTGGGAGGGTGACACTTGGGCAAAGCCTTGATGTAGAGGAGGGAGAGAGCTTGGTAAGCATCTGGAGAAGGCATGGCGGGCGGAGGGCACAGCCTGAGCAAAGGCCCTGAGGCAGGTGTGTGTCTGGTGCATTTGAGTTACCAAGCAGGGCCAGGGCGGAGCAGACTGAGTGAGGGGGGAAGCTGGTGGGAGGCGAGGTCAGGGAGGTCACGGAGCCAGGTCGTGGGGGCCTTGTAATGGTGGGAGCCATGGGAGGTCTGAGCAGCGTGTGTGGGGGGTCATGATCTGACCTAGGTTTTCATGGGGTGCCATGGGCAGAAAGGAGCTGAAATGCTGGTGGCTGTTTTCTGCAGGCTGTCCCCTCTTTCCGAGTAGCACGGAGCTCTGCCTTCCCATCCTGTCTCCCGAGTTGTCCTTCTTCCTGCCTTTCTGCCTTCTGCACAGCCACTGTTGCAGCTCAGGCCTCAGCGTCTCACTGTGAGTCTCCCGCTGCCTCTGGGGTTTTCCTCAAGATGGCAAAGTGGCTGCAGCGGTTCCAGGCCTCACATGTGGGATTTCTAGCAGAGCCAGCAGGGATTGGGTCATTTCTGTGCCGATTCCTGGGGCAGGAGGATGCCATGTTCTGACTGTCCTGGGTTATCGGGACCAGTTGTTGAGACAAGTGCCTGTGACTCTGGCCCACCTCTTTCTTCTACCTTTTAAGGGCTCTTGTGATTACGTTGGGCCTACTTAGCTCGCCCAGATCGTCTTCCCATCTCAACATCTTTAATTTAACCACATGTGCAAAGTCTGTTTTGCTGTGTGTGGTAACACATTTGAGGGTTCCAGGGTTGGGACGTGGACGTCTCGGGGTGGGGGGCATGATTTGCCTGTTGTGGCGGCTACGCCCTCTCGAGGCCCGTAGGTCACCCCTGCCCACTGCCAGGTGTGGCCCCGGGGAGTCTGGGCTAGCGTGAGTGATGTGTGTAGGGAGGTGTGCGTCCTGAACGAGATGTGCAGGACTGCAGGTGGGAAGTTTTGCCCCCTGTGCGGCAGAGCACCCAAGCTCCAGTCTGCCTCTGCCTGTGACTTGCTCTGTGACCTTCGGCACTCCCTTGACCTTGCTGGACCTTGGTTGGTTTTCCCACCTGTGAATGAGGAGGGACCTGTTCTTTCAGAGGCTTTCCAGCCTGGGCACTGAAACGCAGCCTCGAACTGCATTTTGAAGCCATAAAGTGCTGGGTTCCAAGTCTGTTTCCCTGTGTCCCTCCCTGAACCTCCACTTTCCCATCTGTAAAGTGGAGCCCTCGGTCCCCACACTGCCTCCTTCTCATGGTTTCTGCTAAGAGTGATAATGGCCCTGAACATGCTTTATTAAGCTCTAGATTGAAGGGAGCATTTATTGAGCACCTGCTGTTTGCAGGGCACTGTGTTTACGTCAGAACCCCGTGGCCACTGTAAGCTGAGTTCATTATGCACCTTGATGTACGAAGAAGCTGAGCCCCAAGGCGGCCGTATGAGCTGCCCGATGGGGTGGGAAGTGTGGGAGGGTCTGGATTGGAACAGAGACTGCTTCCTCCCACCACAGGGAGCTCAGCCCCCGGGAGCCGCTGGGCAGGAACATCAGTTTGAACCCCGTGAAGGCCTCGGGGTCACCTCCAGCCTGCGGCGAGCAGTGGTGGCTCCGACCTGGCTCCCCGCCTGGGAGTGGGAGGCGGGCAGAGGGTCGATGTGCTGCTGGTCAGGGCCGCCTAGGAGGGGCCGGCAGGAAGACAAGGGGGCCTTGGGCCCTGCCAAGAGGTATTGATTCCAGGCACCAGGCGCTGCGCTGGGGCCCAGCCAAGAGATGAGGTCATGAAAGACGGGGACGGTGACTCCGGGGGCCGGCGTCCCGGCCGATGACGTGATCGCCAGACGTGAGGAATCTCTCTCTGCCTGGAAGACGCAGGCTCTCTCCTTCCTTCTCCTTGACAACCCCCTGACTCCAGCCTGTGGTGCCTGGGGAGGGGAGGCCCTTGGGGCCTGCCTTGCTGTTGTGCTGTGTGACCTTGGGCAAGTCACTGCCCCCTCTGGGCTTCCTCATGGGACTCCGTGGCTGTGAGAGTGCCTCCAGTGGATACTTTGATCAGTTCCTGGTCAGCATCCTCAGGCTCTGGAGGGTCAGGCCGGGCGGCTGGGGTGCCCGAGAAGGGGGTTACCAGCAGCCCCCAGTACCGACCCACAGCTGCCTCAGCGTCCCCAGAAAGTCCTTAGGGGCAGGAGGTGGCTGACGTCCCGGCTCCCTCTGGCCTGTCCCCATCGTGGACGCGGGGGCATGCAGCGGGGTTGCAGCCCCAGGCTCTGCCGCCTACGGGCCGCGTGGCCTCCGGCAAGTGGCTTGACCTCTTTGTGCCTAGTCTCCCACCACCAGGCCGTGGCAGTAGCCGCGCGAGCTTGCGTGGGCCGGTGGACACCTGCCTCTGAGTTGATCCTCTCATCCAATCACACGTCCTCACAGCTTGAGTCTGGTCCTGGCTTTGGTGCTGCTGCGCTGTGAGACCCAGGGTAGGTTGGTGCCTTTCTCCGAGCCTCAGTTGCCCCATCTGTACAGTAGGGACAGCACGCTCCCCCAGATTGGGTTGCTGGGGACATGAAGGAAGTCTGCGTGGGGCAAGCCCCGACACGGGGCTGGGCACCCGAGGGCACCGCCCCCCGGGTGCTGCCTGGCAGGCCCAGTCCTGGCCCCACACCTCCCCTCCCCTTGGGTCAGCCCAGGGTCCTCCCTCCTCGCCCCCCGCCACGATCCCCCGAGAGTGTCAGGTTTGAGAACTCCCCTGGGGGTCAGAGCATCACGAGTCAGGGCTGCGGATGGTGGACGGACCCATGCAGGTGACTGCCGCATCTGTCACATCTCCCAGAGCCACAGCCCAGCACCCACCAGCTTTAGAACCACAAGGCCACGCAGCTTTTTAAAGGTCCCTTTTAACTCAGGGGAACTGGAGCGGCTTTAGGGGGGAAGACCCCCAAATAAACACGAGGAAGACAAGAAAACGTGCCTGCAGCTTCCTTCTCCGGAGACGGTCGTTGGCATTTCGTCTCTTCTGCTGTGTCCACGCGCATCTATTTTTAGGTAAAAGGGACCACAGGGTTTTTCCTTGTAACGGAATATAGTGCCCATCTTCGGGAATCATTTCTCTGTGGCATCACTTCACGCGGCCACGTAACATTCTGAGGCCTTGATACCATGGAATGATCCACACAGCCAAACCCTCCACTGACACAAAGTGTTTACTGGATCCGCACCCCCAGCCCCTGCCTCGCTGTAATTAAATGCCTCTGATCACTCGTGCAGCTAAAATTGCCTGGTCAAAGGATGTGCATTTTCAATGTTCAGTTCTTGATACTGGTTCATGTTCCCAGTGGCTGTGTGTTAGTTTTTATGCAAAGTCCTGGGATCAAAAGTGATTGTGTTTTGCTTGTTTGCTCCTTCAGACGCCATCTGCCCTGCTGTGGGAGAACTGATACCACCTGAGAGGCAGACTTCATTCCTGCAGCTCTTTCCTGTCAGCCTCCTGTCCTCCCACTCTCTGCCTCTTCTAGTTCATTCTAGCCAGGCTGGCCACGTCACCGCTCCTCCAGCATGCCAAACACATGCCTGCCCCAGGGCCTTTGCACCTTCCGTCTCCTCTTTCTGAATCTCTTTCCTCAGGCAGCCATGATCCATCTTTTCCTCAACAACTCAAATTGTGTTCCTGAGAGGTCTTCCTTGGCTGCCTAGCTAGTAAATCGCTGCCCACCCACATCTCTTCAGTATCCTCTTTATCCTCATCACAGCACTTTTGCTTTTGGAATTTGTCTTTTTTGTGTATTTGTTTACTTGCATAAGGGGGACAGGGGGCACTAAAGGCAGGTAGCAGTGGACTGACTGAAGGTCAGCCCAGGTCTCTCCCGTGCCCTTCCCTGCAGTCTCCCGAGAGCCCCGTGCCTGGAAATGAGGATGGAATGACCATGAGCTGGGAGGCAGTGGGCAGCGGTCCAAGAGTGGACACTCTGACCTCTTGTTAAACAGAATACATGGGGCAGTTTGAGGGGTGGTGAGGGCAGCAGGCCTGGTTCCTTCTCTAAGTCTCAGTTTCCTCAGCTGTAAGACGGGAAACTTTCTAACTAGCATGTGTGTTGTGAGGAAGAAAGGTGATGATGTATGTCAGGTACCCGGTGCCATATCTGGTACCCAGTAGTGGAAGCGTGAAGTTTCATCTTGGCCGTTTCCATGTCTGGGGCTCTGTTCTTTGCACCTGCCATGGGCTACCTCATTTAATCTTCATAGCACCTGGGTGGTGTGGGGTAAGTCCTATAATATCCCCATTTTACAGTCAGGTGGACTGAGCCCAGAGAGGTCATTGGCCAAGGCCATGGAGGCTGGAGCTAGGATTCAACTGCAGAAACTGGCCCCCTTGTCTAACCACTGTGCAGCTCTGCCTGTTTTCTTTGTTTTTTATTTAATTTTTTAATTTTATTAATTATTTTTACTTTAACAAAATTTAGTTGACATATAGTTGATTTATAATGTTCTGTTAATTTCTGCTATATAGCAAAGAGATTCAGTTTTACATATATATACATTCTTTTTTTAATATTCTTTTCCATCATGGTTTATCATAGGGTACTGAATATAGTTCTCAGTGCTACACAGTAGAACCTTATAGTTTATCCATTCTATATAGAATAGCTTACATCTGCTAATCCCAACCTCCCACTCCGTCCCTCCCCCAACCCTCCCCCCACCCCTGATCCCGGCAACCACAAACCTGTTCTCTGTCTGTGAGTCTGTTTCTGTTTTGTGGATAGATTCATCTGTGTTGTATTTTAGATTCCACATGTAAGTGATATCATGTGCTATTTGTCTTTCTCATTCTGACTTATTTCACTTAGTATGATCATCTCTAGTTGCATCCATGTTGCTGCAAATGACATTATTTCATTCCTTTTTATGGCTGAGTAGTATTCCATTACACACACACGCGCACGTGCACACACACACACACACACACCCTCATCTTCTTTATCCATTCATCTGTTGAGGGACATTTAGGTTGTTTTTAGGTGTTGGCTATTGTAAATGGTGCTACTGTGAACGTAGAGGTGCATGTTTCTTTATCAATTATACTTTTGTCCAGATATATGCCCAGTTGTCAGGTTGCTGGATCATATGACACCTCTATTTTTAGTTCTTTGAGGAACCTCCATACTGTTTTCTGTAGCAGCTGCACTAATTTACATTCCCACCAACAGTGTAGGAGGGTTCCCTTTTCTCCACACCCTCTCCAGCATTTGTTATTTGTAGACTCTTTAATGATGGCCATTCTGACCACCGGTGTGAGGTGGTACCTCACTGGAGCTTTGACTTGCATTTCTCTGATAATTAGTGATGTTGAGCATCTTCTCATGTGTCTGCTGGCCATCTGTATTTATTCTTTGGAGAGATGTCTGTGTAGGTCTTCTGCCCATTTTTCCATTGGATTGTTTGTCTTTTTGTTGTCAAGTTGTATGAACTGTTTGTATATTTTGGAAATCAAGTCCTTGTCGATCACATCATTTGCAAATATTTTCTCCCATTCTGTAGGTTTTTTTGTTTTGTTCATGGTTTCCTCTGCTGTGCGAAAGCTCATAAGTTTGGTAAGGTCCCATTTGTTTATTTTTGTTTCTGTTTCTACAGCCCTGCCGTTAAGTGGTGGGGATGCCTTAGCAGAGGTGGGGTCTGGTCTGGCTTCCGATGCTCTGGGGGACCTTGGGCAACGTGCATCTTCCCACAGGCCTCCGTTTCCTCACCTGTAAAGCACGTTTCTCCCACATTTGTCAGCGACTCTTGGGGGGAAGGTAGGGTAGAGTCTTTGAGAAGCTTCTGGCAAATGGGGGCTGCAGCCCCAAGTGTGGGATCAGGGAAAAGCAGAGGAGGGAAAGGAAGCACTTAGGGGAGGGTCGAGGGTCAGGGTCCGCCTGAGGCGCTCGCCACGAGGACACTGCCCTGCCCCGCCCTCCCCTCTCCAGGGAAAATGCCACCCTGTCCTGCCTGTGGCTGGGCCACAGATGGCCCAGAGCCATGGACAGGCCACAGACGGACTCAGGAATCAGAATGGTCGTGTCACACTGGCAGGAATGATGCAAAGTGAATGTAATTAGAAATAAATGTCAACTCCAGCACTTGGGTCCCTAAAGCCAGGGGTGTGTGGCCGGGGTCAGAGGCTGTGGCTTAGGGCCGTATGTGGCGTCAGCAGCTCGGTCTCTTTGCGGTGCAGACAAGCGAACGTGCCCCAGACCATCTTACTTAAGGCACAGAGGCCAGAGGAGGTGCTTGCTGCCTTCACCCTTGTGCTCTTCAGAATCCCCTAAATGCTGCATCTGAGATCCTTGAGAAAAGGACAGTTGTAGGCCAGGGGTGTCCAGAGGGGCCGCCAGGCAGCAGAGATGTCACTGCATGGGGAGCAACTGGAGGACCCGGGCCGCTAAGCTTAGAGAGGTGGCCCCAGGGTCCTGGTCACCGCCTGCCCCAGTGTCTGCAGGGCTTTCCTGAAACGAAGGGGGCTGGGGGCTGGGGAGCAGGCAAGCCTGTGGGTCAGAGGGCAGGGCCAGGACCCTCCGTGTATGTGTGACACTGAGGTAGGCAGGTAGTTCTGTCTGAGAAGTGCTTTTTCCCAGTCCCAGTTTCCGGAAAAGAGGTGGGCTATCTTTAGAGACATGTTTTCCTTTTATCCATTCGTTCATCTGTCCATCCATCCACCCGTCTGTCTTTCTGTCTATCTGACCATCTCTGTGTCCACCCATCCATCATCCATCTATCCACCCATGCATCCATCCATCCGCACATCCATCTATCCACTCATGTACCTATCCATCCATCCACCCATCTATCCATCCATCCATCCATCCAATATTTATCAACCCTCCTTGCATTAGGCTAGGTTCACAGCAATGAAAACAGGCTCCATTTCTGCCTTTGCAAAGCTCACAGTCTGGAGTGAAGACTAAACAGAGAGTAACATCTAGAGGGGTGAATGTCAGGAGAGTGAGTGGAGGGTGAAGAGATTGCTTGTGGGGGAGGGATTTAGCTGTCCCGTGGGAGGTGGGGTAGGGTGGCCTTGGGGTCTGTCAGTGGGAAGCCACAGGTTGGCACAGTGGCCCTGATTCCAGGCTTTTGTTGGTGCTCCAGACCACGGGTCCCAGCCCCAAGGCCATGGAAGCATCTCTTCCCGGGAGCTGGATGGGTCCTTGAACGCCCTGCTGGGATGCACGGAGGAGGGAAAGGCAGTGTGTGAGCGGGTCCTGGACCTCTCGACTCTCTCCACCAAAGCGACCTGAGCTTTCCTGTGTGTTGGGTGTTGAGGTCAGGGTTTCGGGCTTCCTCGAGCTGGACCCCACATCTGTCTAGGGTCCTCTGTGGATGTGGGGATATGGTCTTCCCAGCACCTGCTTTGCTCTCTTGGGAAAGATTTATTATCTTTGGGGGATAACATGGGTTGATGGGAGAGTGGATTGTTACTCCAGGCTTCAGACTTGAGCCTGTGACTCAGGCCCAGCCAATCAGAGAAGAGTATGTCCTGACCCCACTGAGTAGGGCTCAGGGGTGGTCATGTGACATTAGACACATGAGGTCGCATGACAGGCCGGTGAGCGCCAGTGCTGAGATGCTGCTTGGCGCCGTCAGGGGGCCGCCTCCTAGGGGCTTGGGGCTGCTGGTCGGCATCTTGCCACCGCAAGGGAGACCCTGCCTGACAGTGAGGCACACAGATCACAGTGCTGAAAGAGGCAAAGAGACATCCCGAGGACACGTCTTGGAAGATGTCCAGCCTTACCTGAGTCTGAATGCATCACTAAGCTTTTCATTTACGTGTGCCAGTATTCCGCACTTTTCCATTTCTCACTTTCCTTTATTTTTCCAGCTTTATTGAGGTATCATTGACAAATAAAATTGTGAGATACTTGAAGGCGTACATCAGGATGATTTGCTGTACGTATACACTGTGCCTCCTATAGGGTTGATGAAGACATGGGCACCTCACATGTGTCTTTTTGTTATGTGCAGGGCGAAAACATGTAAGTTCTACAGTCTTAGCAAATTTCACTTACACAACATAGAGTTGTCAATATAGGCCCCGTGTCATACATTACATCCGTAGTCAGCTTATGGCTGAAAGTTTGGCCCCTTTGACCAGCCTTCCTCTAATATCCCCCACGCCGAGCCCTAGGCCACCACTCGTCGACTCTCTGTTTCTATGAGTTTGACATCTTTTTTAAAAGATTCCCCATATAAGTGAGATCATACAATATTTGTCTTTCTGCGTCTGGCCTATTGCACTTAACCTAATGCCTTCAAGGTCCATCCGTGTTGTTGCAAATGGTAGAACTTCCTTCTTTATCATGACTGAGTAGTCGTCCATTGTATATATATATACACCACATCTTCTTTATCTGTTCATCCATCGATGGACGCTTAGGTTGTTTCCATGTCTTGGCTGTTGTAAGCAATGCTGCTGTGAACATGGCGTGAAGCTATCTCTTTGAGACCCTGTTGTCATGTCCTGTGGGTAACTGCCCAGGAGTGGGATTGCTGGATCACGTGGTAGCTCTGTTTCTAACTTTCTGAAGAACTTCCTTACTGTTTTCTGTAGTGGCTGCACCAGTTTACATTCCCACCAACAGTGCACAAGTGTTCCTACTCCTCTACTTTTTAAAGCCAGTTTGAATTGGCTGCCCTTTGCACCTTAATAAATCCTGCCCAATATACCCTCTGGCATTGTACCTGTAGAGAAACCAGAAGGGGAGACCCAGAGAGGGAGACCTTGCCTGAAGTCACCCAGTGAGCTGGTAACTGACCTGGGACCTGACCCAAGGCCCTGCCTCCCCCAGCTTCTTTGCCCTGCTTAGAATGACTTCTGGGAGGGGAAGCTGGGAGGGGGTGGGAGCCCCCAGAGTCAGGCAAGGCAGGTGGGCCAGTTCTTTTGCGCCCCAGCAGGGGCCCATCTCTGTGCTGGGGACCCTGGTACAGTGGGTGAAGCTGGCGCTAGCGGAGGGGTGCCCTGCTATTGCCAAGGACCAGCACAGTCGGAATTCAGCTCAGGGGCAAAGGAAGAGCTTCCCATATTTGTAGAACCAGATTCCACATCGGAAGTGCCTCAGCGCTCAGCTTATGTCCGAAGCGCAAGCAAGCTTCCGTGGAGCCCAGAGTTCTTGGGGTCCCTGGGCACTGATGGTGGATAGCCCAGGAAGAAAATGACAGCATTTTTCATCTTTTTTTTTCTTTAAATGTTTTGGGGATTTCTTGAATGGTTTTGCTTGAAAAATAAATAGGAATTCAACCACTAAAAAAGTTTGAAATGCACTGAGCTTATGTCCACAGGCATTTTGCAGATGGAAAAACAGGCTCCAAGCAGAGTTAGAACTTTGCCAAGGAACTTTAGGAGGGTGGCGGTGGCCCGCGGCTCTGGTTTCCTGCCGCTTCCCACAACCTTGGGCCACAGACTTGCTGTGTGATGACTGCCAGGCTCCATGCCCTCTCTGAGCCTCCGTGGGATCAGGTGGTCTCTAGGAGCTTTGCATCCCTGGCCACCTCCTGTGTTCTCCTGTCCTCACAGCCACCTTCAATGAAACAAGAAGTTCTTTCTGTCTTTACAGAAAGGACAGGTGAATCAGAGGGTTGAGCAGTGAGGAACTAATGCAGCGCCCCAGCCAGCTTCCTTGCTCCTGTGTCCTGTGTGCCATGAATGAAATTCCTCTTCTGTATGTGCCTTTCACAAAAAAAAAAAAAAAAGAAAGAAAAAGCAGAACACAGGGTAAAGAATTCAGAGAGATGGATTGACCCTGATAATATCAAAGAGTTAATTTCTGAGCTCATTCCTGAGCTGTCAGGGGTCTGGAAGACTGTCTGTAGGCCATAAATAATGCATTTTAATAATGGGGACTTTGATTCCTCTCTGGGGGCTGAAACTGTATTGTGATTCGGGTGGCAGCTTGTCAGGGCTCCCGCGCAGGGCTCTCCGGCGCTTATTAAGGGATTACATATTTTGGGCATGTTCAGGTCTTCATGGTCTACTGGAAACCCATCCTGCTAAAATGCTTTTGACCCAAGGAAATGGACTTGTAGTGGAAAACATTTTTTTCTCCAACTCTCAAGTTCATTGTTTACCAGTTTCACTCTGAATTTGGTTGAAAGTTATGATTAATTATTTTCCCCAATCCCCTGACCTTACAGCAGCTGCAGGACTCAAAGGCGACTCAGGTCTCCTACCTCACTGGGACCCATGTCTAAGACTACTGTGGACAGTGTAATTTCAGCGTCTCGGGAATGAGAAACCCTGCCTCGGACAGCCTTCAGGGCTGAGATCTGTCCAGGTCAGGATCAATCTGAAATATATCTTCAAAGAGCCGGGCTCTAGTCTTTGCCATGAATTTGCTATGTGGTCTTGGGCAAGTCACTTAATGTCTCTGGGCCATGTCTCCTCCTCTGTGGAATAATAATTTTAAGCCCAATGACTCTGTGGTATGATGTTTTTGAGTTCTGGAGAAGAGCTGTTTCCTCTCCTATAATGACACCTCCATGCAAGAGGCACTTGGTTCCTTTTCAAGGAACTGAAGACAGAGCCACAGATCAGACATAGAGCTTATAGCTACCCTGGAAACTGTAGGGCTTTTATGCTCCATTCCAACCTTTGTATGCTTTTCAATTCTATAAAAGGTGAAAAAGAAAAGTATAGAAAACCATGATAGACACTGCCATTTACCTTCTGCTGTTCATCCTCTGGCAATTCATTTTCCTTTCTGCTTGGGTTTTGGATGTGATAGCTAGAACTCTGCAGCTACCTTGTGAACATGAGAACAAGGGACACACCTGAAGGAAGGTAGAGGATATTACGGAGTAACTGCCTAGGCCTGGTCTGTGTACCTCCTTGCTTCTAATTATAAGAGAGGAAAACAAATCAGTGTCATATTTCAAGCCACAAACAAAAACAATGACAACCAAGAGCTTCCGGGCAAGGCAAAATAAAAACCTTGCTAGAAATCAAGTCTGGGAAGAAAGTAAGAATGCAGCTACATGGACCACAGAATTCTACACAGTTTTAGAAGCTGACCTTCAGATTGGGCTTTGAGCTTTCTAATAGCCGAGTAAAGGAGGAAACACTGACAGGATTCTCATTATCCTCTGGCAGCCTCTGTGAGTTACCCCCTCTCCTGTGTCTTGAACCCCTCTCCCTGCTGGCTCACGTCCTTTCCCAGCAGCCCGTTTCCCTTCTCCCTTCACAGCCACACTTCCTGAATGAGTCCTCTACACCCCCATCTCTGCTCCCTATCCTCCTCTTTCTGGATTCATGGCCAGAAAAGACTGTTGCAGAACTCTCACACCTGATCCTCACTCATTCATTCGTTCTGCAGATGTTCACCGACCACTGCTGTAGCACAGCAGTAACCACGGTGAAGAGAACAGACCCTAATCCCCGTCCTTGATTTGAGCTGATGGACACACCAGTACTTAAAGTCTATGCACATGCCCGAGGAGGAGGGTGACAGCCCTGGGTGAGGGTGCAGAGCACTGCGGCAGAGGCTGGATTATATGTGAGGCAGCCAGGGAAGACCTCGCCCAAGGAGGGGAGGGAATGATCTCCAGGAAACGTGTTCCTCAGTGAGCACAGCAAGTGCAAAGTCCCAGAGGTAGAAATATGTTTGGCTTGTTCGAGGAAGAGCACAGAGACAGAGTGGCTGAAGCTCAGGAGGGAGGGAGGAGTTGAAGATGAGATCGGAGATGGGATGGGGTGGGGGTCTTTGGAGGATCAAAGGTGGCTGTGAGCCATGGGAGGGTGTGGAGCAGGGAAGGGGTGTGACCTGGCTTAGGCTTTGTCAGGCGCCCACCCTCCTCCTGGAAACCCTCTTTGCATTTACTTTCTGCCTTTCCTCTGACCTCTCTCTGTTCCCTCTGGGTTGGTTTCCTTCCTCTCTCAGGTGTTGAGGTCCCCAGGGCTCTGTCCTCAGTTCTCCTGTGCCCCTGGCACTTCTTCTCCTCACGTCACCTCCGTCCTTCAGTCACCAAGACTGTCTGCTCCTCCCCATCCCTTCCTCCCTATCCTCTTGCCTCCTGCCACCCTGTCCCTCCTCCTGTTGCTCCCTGGCTCTCACACTCTCAGCTCTCACTCAGCCTCCTCCCTGGCCTTCCTGCCTCCAGTCTCTTCCCGCCGGCCTGTCGCCTGCCACGGTTCACCCTGTAACTCAAAACCAACGGTTCCTTTAAAAATGCTCCAATGTTCCGCCCCCCCCCCCCCCACCCCGCAAACCTTCCCACAGGTGGAGGCCAAACTCCAGCACGTGGCCCTGGGTACCCTGGGTCCCTCAACTCTCGCTACCTCCAGTATGAGTGACAGCCACCCCTCCCCCGGGAGGTTCTCTCACTTCCCAGGAGGCAGCATCCCCTCCCGCTCCTCTGCGCCCTTGCACACCCTGTCCTCTCTGCTTGGAATGTGCTTGTGCATCTTGCTGACCTGGAAAACTGTGACTCACTCTTGAATGAGAATCACTCAGGATGATTCTGACCACAAGAAAGCCATCCATCAAGGACATTTATTTTTGCCTTACAGCGAGTCTGGAGGTGAGGGAGCCGTGTGTGTTCAGGGGCTCAACACAGGATCCTAGTTCTTTCTGTCCTCCCAAGTGGACTCCTCTGCATGTTCAGTTTCCCTTCAGGGTTGTGCCTCATGGTCCCAGAATGGCTGCCAAAGCACCAACCAGGCACTGTAGACCCAAAGCAGGAAGTGAGAGAGCAGCGTACCAAGGGACTCTCTCCTCATACTAGTCTCTTATCAGGGAGGAAACAAGCCTCAAGCAGACTTCTCCTGATGTCATCCCTTGACCAGTCACAGGCAAATGATGATAAGGATGTCTGAATTAGCATGGAGCAGTGATCCTTTGTTCTCTGGGTCAGTGTGTTTTAGCCCCACTGAGAAATGAGGGTTTTGTTACTAAACAGAGAGAAAGAATGACTGTTGTGTGGACACCCAACCAAATCTGCCGTGCGAAGTCTGCGCACATGGCCCTTCCCTGTCACATCTCTTCCCCCAACCCCTAGCACCACATACCTGGAGTTGGTGAGAGCCTAAACTCCAGACCATGTTCCAGTGACTACTGGCTTTGGATTCAGTATTTCCTAGTCCTTATCTCATGCATCTATTCCTCTAAGCTCTATCACCCCCATTTTACAGAGGAAGAAGTTGAGGCTTGGAGCTGGAAAGGGCAGGTAGGCACTGGGGGTCAGAGGGAAGGAGGACTGGCCTGAGGTCTGGAGATAGGCTGGCCAGTGGAACTCTCTGCAGGGATGGAGCTGTTGCATGTCTGCATTGTCTGTAGCCCGCTGCCATGTGGCTGCCCAGAGCTTGAATTAGGGCTAATGCGACAGGGGACTGAAGTTTTGACTGAAACAGCCATAGGTGATGGTGCGATGCTAGGGCCAGGCCTGGACCTTCAGTGCTGCTGCAGACAGGAGGCGGGCAGACCACAGGAAGACAGATGGCCTCACAAACGTGAACTGGAGCTCGCCGCAACCTGGCCCTCGCTGGGGGCTCCAGTTGAGAATTTGTCAGTGCAATTATAGTCTTGGAAAGGGCTTGGCAGGGCGAGGAAATCATTCACCCACCCTAATAAGCTCTGGAAATCATTTACCCTGAGGAGAATGAGAAACAAGGCTGTAAATTTGTTTTGCTCAGAGCATTTGCCTGTGGGGTCCACTGCACCCAGGAGTGGCAGGTGGAGGGCTCCAGCCTCCCACCTAAGACACAGACTGGTTCATCGGGACCTGAGCTCCAGGAGCTGGGGTGGGGTGGAGGTCTAGAGATGCCATCCAGGCAGCCCCTCATATCATTGCAAGGGAAACTGAGGCCCAGACAGGGGTGCTAGTGACAGAGCAGTTGGTACCTTACCCAGTGTCTGTCATAGGGCTGAGTACTTGCCGGGGTTCTCATCGTGACCACCTCAGCATCCTCCCCTCCCGCCTTCCCACCAAGCAGCGGTCATGAGGTGTGGGAGATCACTGTCTCCATGTTAGCTCTACCACGGTGGACACTCCAAGCCAGTAGGCACGATCCCATCCCTTTTATCGTAGTGATGAGCCAGTAAGGGGTGCTTGAGCCAACCAGTGCTTGGGGGCAAGTCACCCTGAGGGCAAAGACAACATCCAAAGGATTGTAGAGGAGAGTCACAGAGTCACAAAGCTGGAGCCTTGATCGAACCATGCCTGAAATCAACTATTTTTAGAATTTCCCATTATGTGATCTAGTAAATCCCCCTCATAGGTTAGACTAGTTAAAATTGGGTTTTCAGTTACTTGCCACCAAAAGCATCCTTCCTGTTGCCACGTGAGCTATCCATTATGTCATCACTCCACAAATTCTCCGGAAGTAGTCGTGATGAATCCCAAACTACCAGTGAAGAAGTCTGGAAAGTGCTTGTTCTAGGTCACTCAATCCACTGGGGCAGTGGACCTGAAAGACAGTAACTGTGCAGTGTCCTCTCCTTTCGCTTAATTCTCACAATGTGTCTCTGCTTTAGGAATTGATGCCCTATGTTACAGAGAGGAATGTTGATACTCAGAGACGGAAAGGGACTCATCCTGCTTCTCATGATGATATCAGAGAAGAGCTGCGGCTACATGCCAGTTACTCTGAGCCCCGGTTTAGAGATGTTATGTGAAGAGCTCTGATGGCACTTTTTTCTTTTTTTTTTTTTTTTTTTTTGCATGAGAATGCCCTATCTTCACATGGCTACTTTGGAATTGTGTGTTCCTTCTCTCCCCCTTGGAGAACTTATCTCTAAGGAGCTGGATGGATGCTTTTTAGTTGGGAGCTGCACTGAGATGGCCCTCTGGATCTGTGATTGCCACGTAGCAAACCACCCCACAAGTTAGCGACTTAAATCCACACCCGTTTCTTCTTGCTCTCAAGCCTGTCGTCAGCTGGTTGGCTCTCATCTAGGCCAGGCTCCGCTCTGGGTGACTTGGGAGAAGGGAGTTTACTGACGGGCTGGTGGAGCTCACAGAATCACTGAGGTCAGGAGGACCTAGTTTGGCGTGTGGGCTGGAATATCCAGGAAAGTTGATGACACACAAACTCTACTCCCTAAGCGACACCACCTCTGAGGGAAATCCTCCAGTTGCTCACATGCGCGGACACCGTGAGACGCGTAGTGCTGGGTTCTGCTCTGCTGCCCATGGCGGCGAAACCCGAAGTCACCTGCACCAATATGTCCGCTGTTTCCATGGGACAGGACACCCCCAGACTCAGCTGCGTCAGACATACGCTTGTGTTATTGCGCTCGAGTCTCTGGCTCAGCCGAGCAGCTCTGACATGGTCACATTTTGGAATAATCATATAGCTGTTAAAATGAATGAACGTAAACGACAGATGTCAACACAGATAAGTATATCATTGAGCCCGAGAAGCCAGTACAGAAAGGATACTCACAATGATATGTTTGTATAAAAGGCAAGAACAGTGTTTATGAAAGGGGGGATCTGGAGGGCTGTCTGGAGAGCTGGCAGAGACCGTGTGGTCACTGCCTGACCAGCTCCTCCTCCTCAGACGTCGTCAGCCTGTGGGGCTGCCCTGGGCAGGAGAGGGGGAAGCTGGTGGTGAGAGGTGGGCATCCCCTTCTGCCAAGAGGGCCCCCAGGATGGGAAAGGGGAGGCTCTGAAGGACATCTGGGAGGATTAGGGGACAGCCTGGACGCTGCCAGCCCCAAATGATAGCCCTGCCCTCCCTCATACCCAGATCCCCTCCCCCTGTCGCCCCTCTCCTCCCGGGAGCCTTCTCCGCCTGCCTTGCTGTCTGACTCAGTATCTCCCTCTTCTGGGCTTTTCTAGAGCTCTCTTTGTGCTCTCTTAGGGTCTCTATAACTTTCAGTTGTTCCGCATGTGTCAAATCTGCTGTAAACAGGATCAGGAAGGATGGAGGGGCTGAGAGATGGTCTGGAAAGAGAGGACGGATGGGAAGAGGGAAGGAAGGAGGGATGGAAGGGAGGGAGGGAGGGGCTTCAGGGCTGAAACCTCTGGTGTCCCAGCCCAGAGGAGGCCTGCCTAGTCTTGGTGACTGGCTGCCTGTGGGATTTCTTAGGGGAGATGGTAGTGATGACTGTCCCCCGAGTTTTCTCCACGTTGACACTGAATGTCCTTTGACTCTCTGTCTGCTGACACTCACCGCGGAGAGTGAAGGACACACCTCCCACGGGGTGCCCCGCCCCAGCCCCCAGCAGCGTCCCGTCTCCTTCCTCTTGGCTCAGATGTGCTCAGGCCACTCGTGTCTGTGGCCCCTGGGTCCCTCTGTCCTTGTCTCTCCCCAGCCTTCCTGCTGCTACCCTCTCTGCTCCCGGGAGGCAGAGCCTGAGGCGGGGATCGGGTGCCTGTGGTTTCTCGAGGGAGCTCGCAGGGGAGCCTGGGAGGGAGGGGAGCAGGGTCAGACGGGGGAAGAGACAGAGCGAGGATGCATCTCAGGGGAGGTGCGGCCCCAGCCAGACCCCAGGGAGCTCTGCAGAGGGGAAGGTGCTGCAGAGCTGCCCCCTTGGGGGGACTGGGCCTCGTAAGGTCCATCACTGGTCAGTCACTGCTCCTGGGGGGGGGTGTGGGAGGGGCATAAACCTTCCTGGCATTTATTTCCAGATGCTTCGGGCACTTTCTCCGTAAAGGCGTGGCTGTGGGCTGTTAGTAGGGACCCTCACAGTAGCTGGGGGAGGGGTGCCACCCGGTCAGAGGGATCTGGGCTTGGCACCAACAGCACGTACGACCTCACCAGCCTGGCTGTACCCGTTCCCTGGGACCCGGGCTGTGCGGCAGGTGGAGGGCTGCCTCGCCTTCTGCCGCGGTCTGGGCGTTGCTGGACAGCTGCTTTTTCTGGAGCCTCCAGCAGAAGGAGCGCCTGGGTCTAGATGAGAGGCTCTTTGTGTGAGCCCATTGAGCAGATTTTAACAACTGGGAAATGTCACACACTGCTCTGGATTTCTGGCCTCTCTTGGGCTTGGGAAGATCCAGTCCCTTGGGTCCGCACTCCTGCTGGGCTGTAGGTCAGCTGGTGCGGGCACGGGGCCCCAGCATCTGGGCCCCTGGCTCCTTCCCCCCCCATAGCCCCTGGGCCCACTCCCGTCACTCATGGTGGCCGCTGGGCCCCTGTGGGCCTCCGAGGTGTGCACTCATGGCCTGATGGACCCCGCTGGCCCCTGAGCTCAGACATTCTGCCTCTCTGTGATGTGAGTGACATTCTCCTTTCTGAGAACTTACACTGCGTGGCAGCGCAGCTACTGTATGTCCAAAGGTGGTGACAAAGTAATTGTCAGTCTCTTACCAAAAAAAAAAAAAGAAAGAAAAGTTTTCACGCTGCTGGGAACGAGCATGGGACTGGATGGGGAGGGACACAGAGCATGGCTTGAGCAAGGCCACAGTGGGGCTGGCTTGGGAAGGGGTGTGTGAGTGCTGTCGAAGGCCTGGTGGGCACACGCGTCTGTGGGAGCATGTGTCAGTGGGGCAGGCCGGGGCAGGAGACCAGGAGAGAGGCTGCTGTGTGGTCCAGGTGGGAGTTGAGGATGGCTGGAACTCCAGTGGTTGCCACGGCAACTGAGAGCTGGGGCTGGATCACAGACAGACCATCCGAGAGGGCTTGACGGTGGCTGGACATGGGCCAGAGGAGGTGGGCAGAACAGGATGGCTTCCAGGTATTGGCCGGGGTCCTAGGCTGCCTCACAGATGAGCAGGTGAGGGTCCTAGCGGGAGCAGGCCTCGCCCCAGTTGCCCCTTGGCTGGCCGGCCATGTCCAGCCTCACAGGGAGAGAGCTCGCTGACCCAGACCAGAGCAGCCGGGTGGCGAGCCCTAGCTGTGCCGGGACGGGCTGTGAACAGCCCATTTCCGGGGTGCACAGGTGCTGAGGCCCGCCTGGGGTCATGCATTCGGGCTCAGCATCTGAGCCATAGCTGCTCCCCTCTGTGCGGTCTCCCCTGATCCAAGAGCCCCGGGATCCTGCGGAGTCAGGGGCCAGGCCCTTCCCTCTGCCCTCGAGGCCCTGGTGGTCCCCAGACTGAGACTGGTGCACGGCCGAGGCTGCAGCCTCCCCACCGCCCGGACGTCACCCCCTTGAGCGGGCTTCTCGGATCTGCATCAGGAGATGGGCTCAGGGGCTTTTCCTGCCCAGGGATGTCACCCAGCCCGGGGCTGTCCCGTGGGGCTGGGGACCGCAGCCCTCAGACGCCCCCACCCCCTCCCCCATCTCACTGCACACTGTCGCACGCTCTCACACTCACATTCTCACAAGCGCTGCAGAAGTACACAGCCTCCCACACCTGCGCTTTCTCCGCTTGACGCACCGTGTACTCACTGTCCTGCCCTGCCGGCTGCGGTGCACGTGCTATCCAGTCTCTCTCCGCACACACACACGCCCCCGACCCGCATTCACACGTGCACACGTGCCCTCCTGCACACTCTCCCTCAGGTCCACGTTCTCACGTGCCGAGGGCCACGCTGGGGTCACTCACAGCACGCTCGCTTCTGCCCCCCGACGTGCGCAGTCCCTGTCCCTCACCCAGTCATCCACCCACGAGTCCACAGCCCCAAGTGCCCATCTCCACGTGCACCTTTGTCCCCGAGTTCACACCTGCAGACCCGCAGGTCCCCTGTGACCACCCACGGTAGCCCTGAGACAGTGAGAGCCACCCGAGGGGACCGTGGCATCCCCTGTCTCTGCAGGGAGGAGGCGGCCTGTGGCCCAGAGCGTGGGGCTAGCCCACAGGAGCAGAGGTCGGGGAGCCAGCCCCACGCCTGTGGGAGGGAGAGCTCTGTGTGGGTCAAGCTGGCTGAGTGCGGAGTGAGCACGCCATCACAGGAGGTGTGCAAGCATGGCCTAAACTGTTCGTTGATGTAGAAGGAGTGGGCCTCAGCCCAGAGAGGTGGAGGGGATGGAGGAGCTGGGCCGGGCTCCGGGCTCCACGGTGAGGATGGGGCCGGCCAGGGCAGGAAGGGGGCAGGAGAGGGCTGGAGGGGCAGGTAAGGGTGGGGCAGGCCAGCCCAGAGGGTGAGGGCTGTCTCGCCATGGCCGCCATAACTCAGCCGGGGTGGACACCTTCCTTTCTCCTGCCTGATTTACTGCCTTCTTTGGAGGGGCGAGGCCCATTCTTTGAACTTCAAAGGGAGCAGTGAGGGAAGCCGGGGCAGTGGTGACAGCCCACTGAGCCCGGGGGCCTGTCCCCAGTCGGCCAGGAGGCTCCCAGGCCTGGGTCTGCCGGCCGCGCGCCAAGCCTTGCCGAGCCGCAGCCTCTTGGTCTGTGAATGTGGTCCCAGAGAAGAGGACAAAAGATCTAGTCCTGCAAACGTTTTCAATGCCGAGGCCTGGGACGCCTGGGGGTCCTTTCCAGTGTCTCAGGCCCGTAAGGTTGTCCAGGACCAAGAGGGGACCTGTCTCTTCTTGGGCTTTTAGCCCATTGCTCCGTTGTCATCTTCACAAAGACGGAAGTGAGAAGAGACATTCTTACCTTTTTCTTTCCCCATTTTGCAGGTTGGTAAATCAAGGCCCAGAGACGCTAGGTCCGCCTCCGAGCCACCCAGCGAGGCCTCTGGCCCCAGAGCCTGGCCTCTCCCCCAAACTGCCCCACAGCTTGTGCACCTGCGTTCAGAGTCGGGCAATGTTAGTTTGGTGGGTTGTTCATCCCTGTTGCTGAAGGCCTGGCTGGCTGGGGCTCTACCTCGGTGACTGTGTGATGCAGGCCGCCGTTTCCATCTCTGGGCCTCAGTTTCCTCGTAAGCATCCCAAGCTCCGTGGCAGTGGTCTTGGTGCTTGGGTCAGACCAGCATTTTCTTTGCTGTGCCCTGTCTTACATCAAGTATTCAGAGCAGGTGTGCACCAACGTTCAAAATAAGAGGTTTCCCGTAAAAACCTTGGTTTCCACCTCCCCTTAGAGAGTGAGCAGCTTTGGTCGTGTTGGTGTCTCCATCGGCTGATCACAGGCCAGCTGGAGCTGGGAGCGGTTCCCTGTTAGGTGGAGGACGCGTTCTCAGCCCCTTCCACACAGTGCCCTGTTGACGGACACCTGAGTCTGAGACCCCTAACTTGCCTAAACGGACATGCTTTGGAATCCCTGCCCCATTTCTTACCTGCTGTGTGACCTTGGGCAAGTCACTTAGCCTCTCTGATCCTCGGAATGGACTAAAGCGTGTGGCACCTGGAGAGGGCTCAGCACAAGTCTTCTTGGCATCTCTTCTGTGCTTTGGGGACATTGTGGCTGATGGCAGCTGAGCTGCTGGGGCCGGTAGGAGAGCTCAGGTCTTCCCCCTCAAAGTGCACACAGGAGGTGAGCTGAGGCCATGGGCGCGGGGAACAGCTTGGCTGAGAAGCCAGAGGGCCCTGGATTTGAGTCTTGCTTCTGGCACTTTCCAGCTGTGTGACTTTGGGAAAGTTACTTAACCTCCCAGACCCCGTTTCTGTGGGCTACTCTTCCCTCACACGGGGTGCTTGTGGGGAGGGTCGGGGATTAGTGCAGGAGAATGCCTGGCGCGTAGCTGGTACTTGGAGAGTCCAGGGGAGTTAGGGGCCCAAGAGGGCATGCCAGGCACCGCTGAGGGGGTGCTAGGCACCTAGAGGGCCTCCTGGCAGACCAGGGAGTTGAGGGTCTGGACAGGACGGTCTAAAGGTGGGGGAAGAGAGAGGGGCGTCTGGGAAGACTGCGGCTCGTCTGGGAGGGGCTATAGGGGTGATGGGGGTCTGTATAGGGCCTAGGAAGTGGCCTCAGGTGCTCAGACCACACTGCAGCCATGGGGAGCCATGCCGGTTCTTGAGCAAGGGGGCACCTGTCTCTCTGTGACGTCAGTTGTGACGTAAAAGGATGTGCTTGCCCTCATGTCCCTCCCATTGGGGTGGATACAGATACTGTCCTCAGATGTCCCCCCCCAGGGCCGTGGAAAGAGCAGGGCCGCTGCAGCCTGGGCCTGGGCCTGGGCCTGAGCCCTTGGACTCAAATTCCCTCCTGCCACCCAGCCCCATCCTGGGTGTCCAGTGCTCCCTGAAGACCTGCTGGGGTGAAATGAGCTGGGCCTTTAGGTTCAAGTGAGCAGGGCCCAGACCCCAGCTCTACCCCGTGTGGCCCTGGCAGGATTCCTTGATGCCTTGAGCCTGGGTTTCCTCATCCATGCAACTCAGGGATGAAGCGTCTAGAAGTTTAGAAGTTCCCTTTCAGTGTAGGCATGGTCAAGGGTGAAAGCGTTTTCTGTAGAGGAGGGGGATGGGGCAGGTGCCTTCATCCCTGGGGGTGAGTGTGCGGCTTGAGCTGGGATCCCATTTGTGTGGCCGGTTGGGGCGGGAGAAGGGGACCCTCCCACACTGTCCTTTGGTGCTGCTGCTGGGCGCACACACGGGAAGACAGACGTTTGTTGAGTGCTTACTCTGTGCAGGGGCCTCCCCGGGGCCCCGCCAGACACATCAGGCAGAAACGTGCGACCGGCACCCAGATCGCAGCTGCATGGAGAGAGGCTGGTCGTGCGGAGGAAAACCCTCAGTTGGGAATGCGCACCGTCTTTCAGGAATGATTTGGGGGCCATAAATTTTCGGTAGCATGGCAATCCGCAGAGTTTTCATAACGCTGAAGAGTTTGGACTTGTCTCAAGGGGTAACAATTTCACCCAAGTAGTACACCAGCTCCAACTATTTGTAATTGCAAAGGTGAATTTTTTTTTCCCCTTGAGGTGGAATCCTCCTCAGATTTCATGCTCTGCTTTAACTTGTTTTATTTCACCCGGAATAGGAATAAAAATAGCCCACGAGATGTACAGATGGAGGAGGAAGGAAATAGGGTAGAACATGTGCTGAGTGTTGGCTCTGCGTGGGGGCTGACAGGGCACACACCTCGGCCTGGCAGCCCCTCCTGCATGGGGCGGGGCAGACCGGGCAGGCCCCCCCCCACCCCCCAGCTCCGTGGTCCTCTCGACAGCTCCCCCAGATGCAGCCACGTCACAGACCACGAAAGGGTGCCTCGGGCATTCAGCAGGCTGCCCAGAACCTCACAGGTGGGCCTTTGGGAGCAAGATTCACACTCAGGTCTGTGTGACTTGAAAGTGTGTCTTGAGGGAGCAAAAAATCTCTTTGGGGGCAAATCTCTTGAATCCCTGTTTATCTCCAGTGGCCAAGAGAGCGCTCTCTCCAGCTGGAGTGCCAACTTCGAGTGTGAACGAGATTGCCGGGAGAGGATGTTTTACGTAGTTGATTCCGGGATGATTTGAGGGCTCCTGGAGCACCCTAGAAGCCCCGTTTCCATGCCGACCGTTGCTGTGCCGCTCACGGGCCTTTCGATCCACTCAGTAAAGCAGGCCCTGAAAGGATGCCAAAGAGGACACTTTCTGCTTAGAAGCGGGTCATTTGCATGTCATTTGCATATGCAGTGATTTGGGGGTTGTTCTCCCCAAACTGGGGCCAGCTGACACAGGGAGTGCGTTGTCTCCAAGAGCCTGACTTGGCAGAATAAACGCAGTCAGAATCCTGCTCTATGCTGGCAGAGGGGCTGAGGCTGAGCTGGAGAAGGGCAGGCTCGGGGCCCCATCTCAGAGCCCAGGTCTCTGCAGGCTGTCCCGTCCAGCAGCGCTGGGTTCACTTGGCCAGGGCGGGGTGTGTGTGTTGGGGGGAGTCCCAGGAAGCCAGAGTCCCGCTCAGTCAGCCAGAAGGTTCTCTGAGCAGGGCTGTCAAGATGGAGCCCTTTGCTCTTGGCTTTATTAGAACCCTGAGTGCTTTATATGCGTTACCTCCGTTCTCCGGCGAGTAGGGTGGGTTTATGCTGTTCTCCAGGTATGTAAAGGGGCTGCCTTTACCTGCTCCACACCAGGTAAGAGGACCGAGTAGAGATGGGCTGTGTGAACGCTGTGGGGAGGCAGGCTCTGGTGAGGTCAGGAGGCACGCAGAGGGTGTTCCAGGATGGGGACAAAGCTGCGGAGGTGAGTGTATTTGTCAGCTCGGGCTGCGTGACAGATACCACATGCTGGGCAGCCTCGACAACCGACATCTGTTTTCTTACAGTCCCAGAGACAGGGCGTCCAGGATAAGGCGTCCGCAGGGCTGGTTCCTCCTGAGGCCTCCCTCCTCGGCGTGTAGATGGCCGTCTTCTCCCTGCATCCTCACGTGCTTGTCCCTCGGAGCTGTCAGTGTCGTAATCTCCTCTCTTAATAAGGACACCAGTCAGGTTGGACTCGGGCCACCTACATGACCCCATTTTAACTTCATTACCTCTTAAAGATCCCCGTCTCCAAATACAGTCATGTTCTGAGGTCCTGGGGGTCAGGAGTTAAACATGTGAAATTGAGTGGGACACAGCTCACCCCAAAACAGTGGGAGCTGTTATGGGGGTGTCCGTGGGGACACTGATGGGGGAATGAAGAAGTAAGGGGGGGCGAGAGTGTGGTTTGGGGAGCTTCGAATGCCAAGCTGAGGGTCCGTGTGGTGGACACATGCCACAGCCCCCAAAGCAAGGCGCTTCAGGATGCAGAGGACATTTGGAGCCAGCTGGGCTGGTGCGGACAGGTTAGACTGGGTCACAGGGCATGAGGGAATGACATCCCTTCTGGCTGTGGGGTCCTCTTGTGCAGGCCGGCTTTCTGGGGGCTGCTGGGCCTTCCAGTGCAGGGAAAGTCACTTGGTCTCTTAGCCTGGGTCTCCACCCAAAAGCTGAGCCTGAGGCAAGGGTCTAGGACCTGGTGGTTTATCTCAGGTGGGATCTCAGGGACCAGGAGTGGAAGGTTGGGGTGAGAGATGCAGGGAAGGGGACAGGCCGTCCAAAGAGGCAGACTAAGTCGACCGCTGCTCTGGGCACCGGGGGCCCACCCTGCTTGGGCCTCTCGGGATTGTGCCCCGAGGGGTGAAGAGGGACTCCCGCTGCGCGTGGTCAGGTCCACTGTGGGGCGGGCGGCGGTCCCTGCGCCCCCAGGTTTGCCCTGTGCCAGCGTGGCTCTGGGCCTGCTGTGCCCCATGCGGTAGCTTCAGGAAAGCCAAGAGTGAAGCCGGGACCGCATGCGAGGGGCTCTGGTTACACCTGTGTGGAGCTGGTGCTCACGCCACAGCTGGAGTGAACACGTAGCCCGAGCATGCGAGGTGGGGCCAGGGGTCCGATGTGCCTTCCAGGCTGGCGGGAAGTCTCAGCAGGGGAACCGCCTGTTTCAGGGAGCCAGAGCTCCTGCTGACAGTCATGTTTTGGACTGACGAGTCCAGAGAGGCTGATGAGTGCGTCTCCCGGGCCCGGGTCCGTGCCGTACCATGCTGGGCACCAGGAGGTGATGGGGGCCACTGCCCCCCTCAGTGAGGAGGGTGGGGAGGAGACCTGTGCGGACCAC
Organism: Hippopotamus amphibius kiboko; assembly: GCF_030028045.1. NCBI lineage: Eukaryota > Metazoa > Chordata > Mammalia > Artiodactyla > Hippopotamidae > Hippopotamus > Hippopotamus amphibius. Next base: position 2,722,482 of record NC_080198.1, read on the forward strand.
AGGGCAGGCACAGAGCAGGCGCTTCTGCCCAGGGTCAGGGGTCATGAAGGTGGCGTGGGTGGGAACCCTGGAGGATGTGTGTGTCCAGGCAGGATACAGGCATCCAGGCAGAGGGACCTGTGGGCATCCGATAGCCCCCAAATCTGAACTCCGGCTCACTCCCGTTCCTCCTGGGCACACTGATGGGTGCGTCTCTCTGGCCAGCTTGCAGCTAGTGACCGAGTTCCTACCCTGGGGCTGCAGGCAGCAGTGATGTCTGGCCTAGAAAAAGCGTCCTTCTCCACGTGTTTCATCTCTGCTCACTGGCTGGACGATGCCAGGGCAGCCCGCGGGCCACACAGGTGCTGATGCCCAAGATGGGCCCCCAAGTGAGCATGTGAAGCTGAGCTCCTTGGCCGATGACAAGAGTGAGGAAAGGGCTTTGTCGTGATGAGCCGCTGAGACTTTGGGGCTGTTTGTTACAGCTGTCAGCCATCCCTGACCAGTGCAGAGATTGCTCATTGGACGTGCAAGGTCACCATAAGGACCTCAAGGATGCGGCATTGACTTGGCTGTTGAGTGACCGACCGTGTGGAAACTGATCAGGGTCTTTGAAATCTGGCATCCAAGTGACGAAGTGGCGGACCCTTTGGGAGCACTGCTGCCCAGGATGACTTGGAAGGCCGAGCACGTGGGCGCTGAGCCTATAGCTCTGGGGAAGTGGTTGAGAAGAATTAACGGATTAGTGTGTCTTGGCCACTATTGGCTGCGCTTGGCAAGATATTACAGGAAAGAGAGGAGCTCAGGAGAGCAACAGCTGGTTTGAAGCAGAAACAAAAGGGAATAGAGGGAAGGTTTTCAGTGCTGGAAAAGCCAACTGCTTCTGGATCTTGAAACAGTAGGAAATCAGGTTGAGAAAAACCTCGGGCCGCCTGAGGATTAGCCGAAGGATGTGATGTTTCCACTCAATTACGTGGCCTCAGGACTGTCATGAGGAAGGGGAGGGGAGAGGCAAGCAAGCAGGAGAGAGATGATGGGCGCTTGGTGGTTCCATCTAGGAGAGGAGCGGGCAGCGTGGCGCACAGAAGTGACTGCAAGCAGATGGGTCAGAAGCCGGCTTTGGGGGGAGCTGGATTTTGCTAAAGAAACATCAACCCTGGACTAAAAAGAGGCTTTGACTGAAGCTTGAAATAACCTGTGTGCTCCCAACTCTCTGAGAACTCGCAGAGGAAAGGGAATGAGGAGTTCTCCAGGAGAGCAGAGCCCGGGTCTAGGCGGGGGCCCGTCCTGCGCGCCCCCTGCCCCCTGAGCGCCCCCCAGGCTGTCTTCTGTCCTTGCCTCTGCCCAGTCAGAGCTCTCACAGTTATCTTAGCATGACGCATGCTGTGTGTGTGTGTGTGTGTATGTGGCGGGAGGGGGCAATGAACGTGTTTCCTCTCTAGTTCAGAGGCCACCAGGCCATGCAGTGACTGGACGGGATCTTGGGTGCGGAGACATGTGTCACTTCCTGGGGGCTCCATGAGGCCATATTCCGTTGCAGTTAGCCAGGGTCCTGTGACTGAGTTATGGCCAAAGGAATGTGGGCAGAGGGGTGCACACTTCCTCCAGGCCTGGCCCCCACCCCCTGCACTATGCTCCAAATCCAGGCCCAGCTGGATGAGGCCAAGGTGACCTTGGTGGCCCCGTGTTGAAGGGGGAGATGCACAGAGTGGAAGGAGCCTGGGTCCCTGGGTGACCACGTGGAGCTGAGCCCTGGGCCCCCTGTGCAAGCTGACGTGATCCTGGAGGATGTGACTTGGGGCTGTTTGTTACAGGGTTGACGCATCCTGACTAATGCACACACCTGTCTTGCCCATCTCCAAACCGGGCTGGTCTGTAAAAGCCATGCTCTTCTCCTGCAGAAACCTTGGGGATGGTTCCATTGCCCACAGGGCCATGGCGTCCCCTCCCCACAGCCCCTGGGGCCTGCACACCAGCCGTCTCCTGGCTTTCTGAGCCTTTGTCTCCTCTCGCTGCCCCTTGCTTTCTGGTCGGGTCACGCTTTCTTATCCTCACACATCCTGGGCTGTCTTCTCCCTCAGGCCTTCCTCCTGGGCCTTCTGCCTGGAAACCTCCAGCACTGCTTTATTGTGTTCACCCCGCTACCCGTCAGACCGTAGCTCAGATGTCACCCCCGGGAAGGGTTCCTGGCGCTCGCAGACTGGATCAAGTCCCTCCGAGTGTCAGCTGTGCATCTGAGATACGATCGCCCGAAAGCCGCCCTGGCTCGGGCAGGAGAGAAATGTTCTGGAAGTTGTGCTAATTAGATGCTGCTCATTGCCTCCCCCGTCCTTCCCGTCCTCCCGCCCTACAACCCAGTTTGGTTCAGAGGGACTGTGTACCCTTGCAGCTCCTTTCCCAGACGCCCTGGCCGTGGGTACCAGTTCTGCCCAATGTGATGTAAGTGGGAGTCTACTTGGTGGGTTCTTAAAAGGCTATTGTTTTCCTAAAATTGCCAACCAGGCCTTGCCGGTCCCCTCCTGTCTTCTTCCTGCCTCCGCGAGGATGGTGGTCCAGGAGCTGGCAGGAGCCTGTGCCCGGGTGACTTCCTCCAGCAGCTCCCCCAGCCCTGGCCTGCTGCCTCCAGAGGCACACAAACCATGTCTGGTCCTGCATGCCGATGGGACTTTGCTACATGCAGCTGAACACATCCTACCTAATGCCGAAGGCTTTTAGGGGTTCAACAAAAGGGACGGGAAGACCACAGAACCATGCTCGGGACACTTGGAACCCGAGGCCGCTGCGGCCAGAGAACAAGGCTTCCATCAGGGCTGCGGCGACCACGTGGGGATGCTGCTCCTGAGGTACCAGGGATGAATCCAAACCTTCTTGCCTCTCAAGACATGTTTCCTGGGCAGGGCAGTCCAGGCCTGCCTCTGTCAGGGCCGGAGGAGGGGACACCTGGGCCCCTGGGTCCTCCACTGGGCCCACCGGTTTCGTACTCTAAGTTCCCCTGCTTTCATCGTGGTGATTCTAAGCCAAGCCGTGAGGCTAGGGGGTGGGCACAGAGCCTGGGGAAGGGGTAGAGAAGAAGCCTGACCTGGGGAAGCTCCCAGAACGAGTGGGCACAACTGTTTTTATGTATAATTGACATATAACATTATATTATTAGTTTCATTAGCACAACATAATGATTCAATATTTGTATATGTTGCAAAGTGATCGCAGTAAATCTAGGTAACATTCATCACCACAGTTACAGACATTTTTCTTATGGTGAGAACTTTGAAGATTTACATCGTTAGCAACTGTCAGATACACAATACAGTGTTATTAACTGTGGTCACCTTGCCATACACTACGTCCCCAGGGCTTATTCATCCTGTCACTGGAAGCTTGACCCCTTCACCCATGTTCCCCACCCTCCACCTCCTGCCTCTGGCAACCACCACTCTGTGCTCTGTTTCTATGAGTTCAGCTTTTTTTTTTTTTTTTAATTCCATATATAAGAAAGATCATATGGTGATTGTCTTTCTCTATCTGACTTATTTCACTTAGCCCAATGCCCTCAAGGTCCCTTCATGTTGTCACACATGGCAAGATTTCATTCTTTTTTATGGCTGTGTAATATTCCATTGTGTGTGTGTGTGTGTGTGTGTGTGTGCACGTGTACACACACATATCTGTACACACACATTTATATGTATATACACACATATATCTCACAACTTCTTTATCCATTGATTTGTTGATGGCCTCTGAGGTCGTCTCCACGTCTTGGCTATTATAAATAATGCTGCGATGAACATAGGGTGCAGGTATCTTTTTGAGTTAGTGTTTTTGTTTCCTTAAGTTAACTTCCCAGAAGTAGAATTGCTGGATCCTATGATAGTTCTATTTTTAGTTTTTTGAGGAACCTCCATACTGTTTTCCACAGTGGCTGCACCAATTGATGTTTCCACCAACAGTGCACAAGGGTTCCCTCTTCTCCACATCCTCAGCAACACTTGTTATTTGTTGTCTTTTGGTGTTGGTGGTTGTAGCAGGTGGGAGGTGATCTCTCAGCGTGGTTTTGATTTGCATTTCCCTGATGATGAGGGATGTCGAGCATCTTTGCACGTACCCGTTGGCCCTTTGTATGTCTTCTTTGGGAAAATGTCTATTCAGATCCTCTGCCTATTTTTCAGTTGGGTTGTTCAGTTTTTTGCTATTGAGTCGTTTGAGTTCTTATATATTTTGGATATTAGCCCCTTATCAGATACTGATTTGCAAATATCTTCTCCCAGTACGTAGTTTGCCTTTTTACGTCACGGACAGCTCCCTCGCTGTAAAGAAGCTTTTGAGTCTGATCTGGGGGCTCACCTTGAACACCCACCTGCTGCTTGCGCTGCTGTCGTATTTCTGAGACCGCCCCGCGGACCCCACGCTCCCTGGAGCTGGCTTTCCTCCCTTACCTGCTGGCCTCCGAGCCCTGTCACCCCACAGCCTAGTCCAACCTCTACACCGAGGTTGGGGCTGCAGGGACACTAGATTTGGAGACGGGTTTGCCAAGCCCCCCAGTTCTCAAAAGATGAAGTCGGGGCACTGAGAAGCGTTGGGCCAGGAGGCTGGCGGTGAGGTGCGTGGTCCAGGTGCAGTGGAGGTGTTTCTCCTGGCCCTGAGTCCTGGCCCTCTGGTGTGAGCGCCATACAAGTAATGCTGCACACGCAGAGGGAGCCCCGAGTCTCCAGCAGCCTCTCCTGACCCTCACTGAGGTTTCTCCACTCAGGGGGGGGCCGCTTCCCCAGCTCTAGGTGGGCCGCTGGGCCCTGAGAGCAGACGGGGCTTGGCCCGCCCCCCCACGGGAGCCGTGACTGGCGGGGTCTCCCTGTGCAGGTGGAGTGCTGGCATGGCAGGGGGACGGGAGCAGGCACGCGGGGCGGCGCAGGCGAGATGCTGGCCTGTGGGGCCTAGAGCTGGGCCGGAGGGGCCTCCCAGAGACAGGACCAGGTTGCAGGGCACACAGCTCCAGGCTCCTGGGGAAGGGGGAGCGTCCCCACGTTGACTGTGTTTCAGTGTGTCTCAGAGGAGGACTCAAGACATGAATTTGAGATATGACAACATCTTTTAAAATGCATCTTGAACATTGAGGTTGTGGATTAAGTGTCGTCCAGCCTCCACGCTCAGTTACGTGCACGATTACTGTCTCATTGCTGTTTCTGTTCAACTCTGGAGGAGGCAGACGGGACTGTGTGTGTGCGCACGTGTGCGTGCGTCCCAGGCGTGCGATGCCTTTGTGCCTGTGCGTGTTTGCATTTGCTTTTCTGTGCATCAGCAGGTGTGCACATCTGCGCTGATGTGTCTTTGTGTGTGCGTGTGCATGTGTACATTTGTGTATGCCCTCCTGTGTGTGCGCGTGCGCGTGCCTTCCCAATAAGTGTGTTTCCTGCCCCCAGCCCGGCTCTGCACAGCCACCCCGCCCCCTGCATCCCCAGCCGCCAGAATGCCGTTTTGTTTCTCACCCTTTCATATTCAAATGCCAGCCTGGCTGCCAGCATCCCTGGGGATTTATGGGCTGATTGTGCATTGCTGAGCAGGGTGAGTGGGTGAGCTCATCACTGGCTTGTGATGGTAATTCCTGCCCAAGCCGAGCTGGGGACCGGGGCCCCCATCTGCTTCAGAGGGGCCTGCCCACCCCCACCATGCCCCTCACTGCCTGGGTGCCCGAGCCGTTCGTGCAGTGCAGAAACAGGGGATAACACACGTGGCAACGGTGACAGCAGCGACAGTTATTTCTTGGGGCTGATGGTGCCGGGCACGGCTCTCAGCCCTCTCGGGGTTCACCTTGCTGTAGCTCCATTCGAATGGATGAGGACGCGGAGGCAGAGGAAGATGTCCGCCGCAGGCCGCTGCCACCACACTGGTGGCCTGGCTGGTGGAGGGTAGGAAGGACAGAGCCTCTGGGAGGCGGGGTGCCCTGCTTCCCGCTCCCGCCAGCCCTATCTTCCACCCAGGCTGTCTCCCTGGTCCGTGCCATTTTTGTTTATCATGCGGCTTGCCTTAGTCCTGGTCTCATCTCCTGTGTCCTGGACCCTGGCCCAGCCTCAGGCCAGCCTCTCTGCCCCAGGAGGCGACCCCATCCTCAGCACAGCTGCTAGGATGTCTTTCCTAAAACCTCCTCCACTCCTGGGCTCATGCCTTTCGTGCCTCCCCACTGTGCTTGAGCCGGAGCTCAAATTTCTCCTGGCATTTAGAGCCCAATGGGATCCGGTCCTATAGCCCAGCTTCAGCAGGGCTGTTCTGGGGCAGGTGGAGCAGGCAGAGGGCAGAGCTGGGGCTGGTACTGAGCTCCCCGATGGGAGAGGCATGTAAGTGGGGCTTTGACTGAACCTGGACCTGACCCAGGTATCCGCAGTGAGAGGTGGCCATTCAGGCAGGAGCAGTTGGGGACCGTTGCTCCCCCCCTCAGCAGCAGGATGGCCCAGCCAGAGGCGGCTCAGGCACTGACCTCAGATGCCCCTGCTCCACCCCGTCTGCAGGGGAAGGGGCGGAGAGGGGCCCTCCCTAGGTCCAGGCTGTGGGCCACACAGAGGAAGCCAGAGATTGATTCGTGGACACAAGGGGCTGGGTGGCATCTTACCATGGTGGATGGAAAGAGGGGGTGGGGTGGAGCTTTGGAGTCAGATTCTCCCAGGTTCCTCTCCTTTCTCTGCCAGCTGCGAAATCAGCAAACCTCTTGGCTCCTCGGTTTCCCCATCTGAGAAATGGAACAATACCAGTGAAACAGAGAGTTGCTGCTAGTGCCAAGGGTTCCATTGGAGAAGGGCCTGCGTTTAAGGGCTACTTTTTTAAAAATAAAAATGGCATCTCTGCAGCAGACAGCTTGATCCCCTGTGCATTTGGGATCCCCGTTTTTCTCAGTGGAGTCCTGGGATGCTGTCATTTTTTGCCTGTGCACCTCTCAGAGCCTCAGTTTCCCCTTCCATGGAAAAGGCTTAATGACGGCCCCCAGCCTCCTTACGGGGCTCTGAGCATTACCTGGCCAGCCTGCCTGCCTCCAGCTGCCCAATCCTGAGATGTGAGTGTCCGAGGACTAGGAAGAAGGACTGGGGATCCTGTTACTGTCGGGCGGGTCCAGCTCCCAGACAGTGGGAATCGCGTTAACCTTGGCCGGGGGATCACCATCTGTCCAAACAGTGGGGACTAGGCGGCCGGCTGCCTGGACGTCTGAAGCACCAGGCAGCACCACCTGCTCCCTCCCCAGTACTTACCCAACAGGCGTGCCTGGAGTCCACCCTCCCTGCACAGTCCTCCTCTCTACACAAGGGTCTCGGCTGGCCTGCATCCAGTTGCAGCCCCGAACGGTTCCTCCCAGGCCCTATTTTCTGGCCCTCCCAGTGTTGTAGGCTGAGGATCCAGGGACGGACCCCCAACCTCTACCCTGAAAGTGCTCCCATCTCATTAGGAAGACAGGTGGAAAGGCCGTCAGTGACGGTGTGAGGTGGGGAGGGCCGTGAGGATGAGGTGAGGAAAAGAGTTAATAAAATATGATAATAATAACAAGAAGTTACATGCTCACCACGTCCCAGGATGTTTTGAAGCACTTTCATATAATTCTCACAACAGCCCTTGGGGGAGAGTCTTGTTATTTTCATTCCCATTTTCCAGATGAGGAAACTGAGGCACAGAAAGGTTAGGAAACTTTCCTTGGGTCAGAAAGCCGGTAAGTAGTAGATTTCAGAGCAGTGAGGGAGCCCAGAGAAGGGAGTGAGTATATGCTTCAGGGGGCAGGGGAAGGCTTTTCTTAGGAGGGGCCATTTGACCTGGCCTTTGAAGGATGTATAGGAGTCCGCCAGGCAGGGAAGCAGTGGGAACAACGTGTGCAAGCCTGAGGCAACACAAAGAAGCCAGAGTTGGCCCAACTAGGGCCATCATTCTGGAAACCACGGGTTCTGCCTTACCCCCCAGCACAGGAACCAGGCAAGGGAGGAACCTCAGCCCAAGAGACAGAAGCAGAGGACTTACAGGACCTGGGAGGGCTGTGCATGGGCTGAGCGCCTATCTCTGTGAATGAACTGTGGTCTAAGAGGGAAGTAATGGAGAGGGGGCTCAGACACATCCCTCCCCAGCCACCCCAGGATCCTGGTCCTCTGTGAGGGGCAGCACCACCCCAGGAGAGACACGGGGGTGGGGTGGAGACTGGTCCTGTGCAGAAGAGCAGCCGGGGGACAAGGATTTGGGAGAGCATGGCTTTTGTGTATTCACTTTTTCTTTATCATTTTGATACAGGTCATATGTAGTTTTTCCTCCAAACTCGGATAGTTTGAAAACAAATGGGACCGTATTAATTGCTGCCCCGGGGTGAAGGTTGTAAATCAGGACTTGTGGTCACAAAGCATAGATGTCACCTACCATGCACTTTACAACTATTAACTCATTTAATCCTCCTGACAAACTTCATAAAGGGGGTTCCTGTTACCCCCATTTTCCAGATGAGAAAACTGAGGCACAGGAAAAAGAAATTCATCTACATTGGTACCTACTGGGTGTTAGGCACTGAGCTAGGCCATTTCACAAAAATCTGTGTCTAACCCTGACAACAGGTCTGCGAAGGATGTTTTGGGGAACCCCATCTACGGATGAAGAAACAGGCTCTGAGACCCAACCTGAGTCCAGGAGATCCCCAGTCTCAGCCCCTCTCACTGCCTGATGGGGTCTCCTTTCTACGACTTTCCAACCCAAATTTCCTGCCTGCTTTTTTCTTTTCTTTTCCATCTCCCCTGGGTGGATTGCAGCAGGGAGAGAGGTGTGGCACCTGCAAAAAAATGTGTGTGTTCTTTTAGGTGAGACGGGAACAATGAGGGGTAGCAGGGTTTGGCTCTGTGGGCTGGGGCTCTGGGTGGGGTGGGGAGTGGACAGTTGGCAGAGGAACTGCCGAGCTGGAAATCTCGGCTCAGGCGTGTGTGCGCAACAACACACACACACTCCCTCCCTCCCTCTCTCTCTCTGAAGGAAACAGGGGCACAGCCAGTGCCCCCGTGGATGGGGCAGTCTTTTCTGAGGGATTCCATCACCCAGGACTGAGTTCTGCCCTCCTGTCTGTTATGCCTGTCACTGACTCACTGTGTGACTTTGGGCAGGGCCCTTCCCTCTCTGGGCCTCGATGTCCCACTTGAACTCCAAGAGCTGAGATTCAAGGCTTTCTTAGAGCCCTGGGCTCTGTAGCTGGCTGTGTGGTGCTTAGGGCCTCGGGATTCAGGGTTAGGAGGCCTGGGTTCACATGCAGGCTCTGCGATTTCAGATGCGTGTCCTCGGGTCAGTTATGTAACCTGCATCTGTGTGCCCACCTGGAAAGTGGGGTGATGATGGCGAGGAGGGGGAGGGGCTGGGGGAGGATGCTGTCTCACCGGCTTGCAGTGCCTGGCACAGAGGAGGGCTGGGCTGTGTTTGTTACTGTTACCTTCTAGGGTGAACATGAGACCAGAGGCTCCCAGGGAGGAGGCAGGTTGCCCTGACAGCGCCTCCCATCGAATGCCGGATTGGCAGGGAGGTGGTGGCCTGAGGGTCTGGGGATAAGGACAGGAGGGAGCGCCTGGCCAGGGGCAGGCCCAGGCTGACCAGGCACCAGACAGATAGCACATTGTGTGGTGACAGGCGCCCTGGCGGCTGAGGGAGCCTCGCCAAGCCCGCTCCCGGGACCCAGTGCCGGTGGAGGTGGGGCGCGGGCCTTGTGGCCAGAGCTGGAGGGGACAGCCACCCTGGCTAGTGCGGCGGCTCTCCAGCCTCAGCCATCTGGGCGCCACCTGGGCGCCACCTGGGAGATAGACTTTTGCCCCATGAGTGAGCATTACTATAATTTATTTCACGCTTGTCTTAATTTTAAATTTATTTTTTCATTTAATTTTGAGGGGATCTGAGTTATGCTCATATGGCTCAAAAATCAAAAAGTTTCATGAATGCTCTCGGGAGAGTCTGCCTCCACCCTGTCTCCCACCACCTGCCCCTCCCCGTGGGCCAAGGCTATTATTCTACGTCAGTAAATACAATACAGAGTATGTATTTGATATATTTTCCCCATTTTAAAGACAATCCAAAGCATGGAACGCACACCATCCTACAATGTGACTTTTTTCTCTTAACATTATTTTTTAAGTGAACTTTTCTACTGAAGTGAATTTAAATGAAAGCTATATCCCACCACTTCCTATAAGTAGAAGGTAGCCACGCCATGTGGGAACAGAGTGAGGCCAATAAATCATGGTGGGGTCCTGCTGTCGGTGAGAACCCTGCACTCTAGATCTACCTTCTTTCTGCCCCAGAGGGACCAGCAACTATTAGAGGGAAGCCAAGACATCCAGCACCAGGTTGACACTTTTTTGTGTGAGATAATTGAAAGATCTGTATGGCATATATCTTTCCCCCCGGGAATTCGGGTATTTACTGCAGCCGTGTCACCCCATCAGTGGGGTAAGCTCACACTTTGGGAAAATTTCATCTAGTCCAACCATGTAGTCATCTGAAACAGGTAAACTGAGGCTCAGAAGGTGGGGAGGACTTCAAGTGACCCTGCTCATTTGTAGCAAAGCCTGGAAGAGACCCATTCCCTGCCCCATCCCCCAGCACGTCCCTCACCTCACAACTTCATTTAGCCAACCTCTGCTGTTCAAGTCATCTAATTTGCTGGTATACAGTTATTGGTAGTGTAACATTTTATTTCCGTGAGGTTGGTCTTAATGTCCCCTCTTTCATACTGATTCTAGTAATTGGAGTCTTCTCTATTTTTTTCTGGTCCATCAGTCTAGCAGTCTGTCAATTTTGTTGATTTTTTTTTTCGAAGAACTAGATTTGGTTTCATTGATTTTCTCTGTTGTTTTTCTATTCTCCATTTCACTAATTTCCTTTTTAATCTTTATTATTTTCTTCCTTTTGCTTACTTTAGAAGAGTTTGTTCCTCTTTTATCAGTGTCAAGGTAGAAGATTATTGATTTAAGACCTTCCCTCTTTTTAAATCTAAGCATTTACAACTATAAATTTCTTCTAAGCACTGTTAGCTGCGTCCCACAAGTTTAAGAATGTTGTGTCTTTGTTTTCATTCATTTGAAGTATTTTTCATTTTATTCAAAGTATTTTCTAATTTCCCCTGTGATTTCTTCTTTGACATATTGGTTATTATGAAAGAGTTGTTTAATTCCCAAAATTCTTTCTGCTATTGATCTCTAATTTCAGTCTATTGTGGTTGGAGGACATAGTTGTATTAGTTCTATCCTTTTAAATTTATTGAGGTTTGTTTTGTGACCTCACATATAGTCTATCCTGGAAAAATGTTCCATGTGTACTTGAGAAGAATGCATATGTTGCCATTGTTGGGTGGAGTGTTCCACAGGTGTCTGTTAGCTCTAGTTGGTTCATAGTGTTCTTCTAATAATTTATTTCCTTTTTGCTCTTCTCCCTGGTTGTAGTATCCATTTTGAATAGAACAATTTTTATTGCAATTTCCAATTTTTATTGCTTTGTCTACTTTTTTCCTTCAGTTCTGTCACTTTTTCCTTCATGTGCTTTGGGGCTCTGTTGTTAGGTGCACATATGTTTATTTATACTTGCTATATGTTCCTGATGGATTGACTTTTTAAAAATCCCTGTTTATCTCTAGTAATGTTTTGTTTTAAAGTCTATTTTTTCTGATATTAGTGTTCCCATTCCAGCTTTCTTGTGAATGCTTGTTTACATGATGTATCTTTTTCCTTCTTTTCACTTTAATCCTTTTGTGTCTTTAAACCTAAGGTGTTTTTTCTTGTAGATAGCATAGAGTTGGAACTCAATTTTAAAATCCAGTCCAACAACCCTTGCCTCTTGATTGGATTATCACAGACAATCACATTTAATGGTATAATTGATGTAGTCATCTGCCACTTTACTTTTTGTTTCCTTTATGTCTCATGTCTTTTCTGTTCCTCTGTTCCTCCTTTACTGGTTTCTTTTTCAGTAAGTGAATATTTTCTAATGTAGTATCTACATTTCTTTGATAATTTCTTTTTTACTATATATTTTTAAATTATTTCTTTAGTGGTTATCCTAGGGCTTACTAAATAAATATTGACTTCATAGAACCAACTTCAGATTTATACTAGCTTAATTCCAGTGAGAAATAGAAATGTTACTTCTATGTAGCTCTACTCACTGTTTTCCCTTTTTGGGATATTGTTATATATATTCATCTAAAAATATTACAAGCCCAAGAATATATTGTTACAATTATTAATTCATAGAATTTTATGTCTTTTAAAGAAGTGAAGAGAAAAAAAGAGCAAGTATATGTTTGTAGCTTTTGTTATATTAACTTTCTTATTTATTATTTCTAGTTCTTTTCCTTTGTTTTGGTGGATATTATTTACTATTTGGAGTTATTTTCTTAGCCCAGTACAGCTTTGCTCCCACCCACCTTCTTGAACTGTTATTGGCAAATATATTACATTTTTATATTTTATAGGCCCAGCAATGCATTATATACATATTACTTTACATAATTGCTTTTAAAATCAATTAATAGAAGAAAGGAGAAGAAACATGCACTTATACTACCTTTTATAATTATACAAGTACTTTTACGAGTGCTTTTTTAAAATGTAAATTTTCATGCAAATATGGGATTCTTGATTCACCGTTTTTTTCTTTGAGCACTTTGAATATATTATCCCATTGCCCTCTGGCTTCCATTGTTTCTGATGAGAAGTCAGGTGTTAATCTTATTGAGATTCTCTTGTAAATGATAGTCATTTTTCTCTTGCTGCTTTCAAGATTTTCTCTTTGGATTTCATCATTTTAAGTATGATGTATGTGGGTTTCTTTTTTTTTTCTTTTTTCTTTTTTTATAAATTTATTTATTTCTTTGTTGGCTGTGTTGGTTCTTTGTTGCTGCACACGGGGTTTCTTTAGTTGTGGTGAGTGGGGGCTACTCTTTGTTGTGGTGCGTGGGCTCCACATTGCCGTGGCTTCTGTTGTTGCAGAGCACGGGCTCTAGGCATGTGGGCTTCAGTAGTTGTAGCACATGGGCTCCATAGTTGTAGCTTATGGGCTCTAGAGCACAGGCTCAATAGTTGTGGCACATGGGCTTAGTTGCTCCGCTGCATGTGGGATCTTCCTGGAGCAGGGATCAAACCCATGTCCCCTGCATTGGCAGGCAGATTCTTAACCACTGTGCCACCTAGGAAGCTCTGTCTGTGGGTTTCTTTGTGTTTATCCTGTTTGGACTTTAATGAAATTCCTAGATATATAGATTAATGTTTTTCAATAAATTTGGGTAGCTTTCAGCTATTTTTTTGAAAATTTTTTGCTCCTTTCTGACTCTCCTTTCCTTCTGATACTCCTATTATATGTATATTAAGCTTAATGATGTCCCACATTTCTCTGTTCCTTCTTTGTCATTCTTTCCTCTCTGCTCTTCATATTTCATAATCTCTATCAGTTTATCTTCAAGTTCACTAATTCTTGTGCATGTTCAAATATATGGTTGACCCCCTTTAGTGAAATTTTCATTTCAATTATTGTACTTTTCAACTCCAGAATTTCCACTTGGTTCTTTTTTTTTTTTTTTAATCATTTCTATCTCTTTTTTGATATTCTCAGTTGGATGTGGCATTGTCATCACACCTTCCTTTACTGCTTTAATGATGCTTTCCTTTAGTTCTTTGAACATATTTGCCATTGCTATTTTGAAGTCTTTGTTAGGTTCAGCATCAGCTCACTCTCACAGGCAGTTACAGTCACTTTTTTCCTTTCTCTGCTGTGTGACTCATTTCCTATTTCTTTGATGTCTCATGATTTTGTTGTTGTTGTTGGAAACTAGATATCTTAAATAATGTATTGTAATAAATCTGGAAGCTAGTCCTAACTATAAGGGCTTGCTATTGTTATTTCCCTTTTTCCTTGTGACTTGCTGTATTATCTCATTGAAGTTTATTTCTCCCAACTCCAGCAGTGTGTATCCTCTGATGTCATTCCTCATGCAGCGCAGCCTTGGGTGTGCCAGGGTCATCCTGGGGTGGCATGGTTTTTGTAGGACTCTCTTTTACTGTCTCTTTCCCTGGCCACACCCAGTTGTTAAGCTCCACTAATTGCCAGCTGATTGCCCTATTGTCTTTAGCAGTGCCCTGGGGCATACATTTCCTCACAGACTGATCCAGTCAAAACCAGGCTCCTTTGAACAGATAGTTCCTGAGATCCCTGTTGGCGTTTTGTTGTAACACCAAGGAGGGCCCTTCCCAGCTTTCTCTTTCCATGGTTCATCAAAATGGCTGGTTTACCATTTAACCTATATCACCAATGCATTTATCAGTTGCCTCCCAATTACCTTTCACCACAACTTCCACTGTTTTTGAATGTGCTCTTAGGCTTGAGCTTCCCCACATTAATTGTAAATTAAATCAGTTCCTTTGAAAGAGATTTGGAACTCTCCTTTCTATGGCCTGCTTCTTCCACCAGGCAGAATCTCCTGATGCATAGATAGTTCTGGTGCTAGGAGTGGGGCAATGGTAAACTCTTTGGATGACATCCCAAATTTAGGACCTGAGTGTTTCATGTATGTGGGGAAGCAGTCCGAGGTCTTGGCTTACCTCTCTTGGTGTGGAACCTTTGCCCCATAAGCAGGAGCAAGGGTAATTGGGCGTCCAGTGTCTCTGTGGATCTGTGTCCGAGGCAGAGCCTCCATCCTGAATGGGGACCAAGTGAAAAAAGGAAGAAGGACTCCTTACCTCTTGGCTGCACTTGACTGGAACTTAGACTTAGCAAAAGTTAGCTGGGCCAAAACAAGAAATGCTGATGTTATTGGGAAGATAGCCCCTGACTAGGAGCTGGGAAAAGAGGAAACCCTGTGTTCTTGGCTATACCAGTTTGTTTCACTGAGATGGGAGTAGGATGGGATGAAGTGGATCTTGGTTTAAATGCTATAGATTCTTGCTGTTCTTACTAAATTTTAGTATATTTTCTTGAATAAATGTTATTCATTTCCAGATACTTTTTTTTTTTAAATTTCACCTATTTCTCTGGAGAGTGGTCCATGCTGTCACGCTAGAAGTGGAACTCACGCTGTCAAGCGAGACGTGGAACTCACAAAGATATTGTCTTAAAATAGTTTCTAGGAGCTTAGTTGCTTTGCCTTTCATATTTAGGTCCATACATCACCTGACTTTGATTTTTGTATATGATGTGAGGTAGGGGTGGAGGTTCTTCTTATCCCATATTGAAGAAACTGTCTTTTCGTCATTGTTCAGATGAGTCATCTTTGCCATAACTCAGGGGTCCAGATATGGCTGGGTTTGTTTCTAAACTTTATATGCTGCTCTACTTATCTGTTCATCCATTCTTGTGTCAGTACCACACTATGTTAATTACTGAGGCTTTGTGATTAGTCTTTATATCTCTCTTGGCTGTTCTAAGCCTCTTGTATATCCACGCACATATTACAATTATCTTTCCACCAACAAAGCCTTTTGTACTTTGGAACTGCACTGATTCTTTAGGAATTAAGAGTGAATTCCTGAACGTAATTATTTAGGTCAAGAGTTGGCAGACTGTGACTGGCAGACCGTATCTGCCCACAGCCTGTTTTTGTATGATCCTCAAGCTAAGAATGGTTTTTATATGTTTAAAGAGTTGTCGAGTTATCAGTTCTTTGAAGAAATAAATTTTAAGGAGGTATGGGAGGAAGGAATAACATTTTGTAAAATGTTACAATGAAGCTCATGACTGACCTTTGAATAGTAGGAGTTTTAAGTATGTTGTTAAAAATCTGTAAGAAAATTATCAGACTGTAAAGAGAAACGTGTGAGCTTGCCAAACAGGGATTTCAGTGTAGATTTTGTCTTTATTAAATTAAGTTAAAGAACAAGTTATAGCAAAAGTTGGAATGGGAGAGCCTGCCATTGTTGTTCCACATCTGGTTGTTAGTCTTTGCATTCCTTTATCGAGCCTACATCTTCATAAGCGTTTTGGCAGATATCAGTGTATGTTGAACACATCTGTTTCATGGTCAAGACAGGATCAGAGGCCATGGATACTGACAACTGATTTGTCTGTTTTCTTCTGTCTTCTTCCATGACTATAGCTACTACCTCATCTTGATTTACAAGCAAAACCTAGAAAATCTACAAAAATAAGTGTTTTGTGGTTTATCTAGGGATAATACTGAAAAAATTGCTGCTATTTTTGATGAAGAGAATCAATTTTGTATAGTTTATTTCAACCTAAATAAAATGGGAATTTTGTTTAAAAAAAGAGTTGTTAAAAAATAATATGCAAAGGAGGTCAAATTGCCCAGTTTTGATTGCTATTATTCGGTTTAAGAATTTTGCATGTGTTCACGAATACTATTGGCCTATAATTTTTCCTTTCTTACGATGCCCATGTTGAATCCAGGGTGTTGGTATCAATATCATGTTGATCTCAAACAACTAACTTGGAGAGTTTTCTCTCTTTTTCTGTTTTCCGGAAAATTTGTGGAAATAAACTTTGCTTTATGTATTTAGTAGAATTTTTCTGAGTTTTCAGGGTAGAAAATATTTAAATACAGATGAACTTTCTATAATAGTTATAGGTCTACTCACATTTCTGTTTCTTCTTATCTCAATTTGATATTTTGCATTTTTCTAGGAATTTTTCCATCTTACCTATATTTACAAATTTATAGCTATAAAACTGTCTATAGTGTCACCTTATCATTTTTGAATGTCTGCAGGATCTGTAGAGATGTCCCTTTTTTATTCCCAACATTAATAATTTGTGTCTTCATTCTCTCATTTCCTTGATCAGTCTTATAAGGAGTTTATTTGCTTTATTATTAGACTTTTCAAAAATACAACTTTTGGCATTATTGATCATCTTTATTGTATGTATCTTGTTTTATTAACTTCTGATATTTTCTTTATAATTTTCCTTCTATCTACTTTCTTTGGATTTATTTTATTGATTTTTAATCTAACTTCTTGTGATGATTCACTGATTTCTTTTTAGTCTTTCTTCTTTTTGAATCCAAAAACATGTTAATTCATGTGTAAGCATTGCATTAGCTTTAGTCAAAAGTTTTGATATGTAACATTTTCACTCTCTTGTAGTTAAATATGTTTCCTAATTTTCATCATGATTTTTTAAAACCCTTTCTTTTTTTAAAATTTATTTATTTATTTATTTTTGGCTGCATTGGGTCTCCATTGCTGTGCGTAGGCTTCCTCTAGTTGTGGTGAGTAGGGGGCTTCTCAGCGTGGTGGCTCCTCTTGTTGCGGAGCACGGGCTCTAGGTGCACGGGCTTCAGTAGTTGCAGCACATGGGCTCAGTAGTTGTGGCGCATGGGCTTAGTTGCTCCATGGCATGTGGAATCTTCCCGGACCAAGGATCAAACCCCTGTCCCCTGCCTTGACAGGCGATTCTTAACCACTGCGCCACCAGGGAAGTTCCATCATGATTTCTGTATTGACCCTTTCATTATTTGTAACTATATATTTTAACTTCCAAATGAATGAGACGTTCATGGTTATTAATTTCTATCCTAACTGTTTTGTGGCCAGAGCGTGTACTCTGGGTGATTTCAAATCTTTTACACATGTCAAAACTTGCCTTGTAGCCTAGAATATGGTCAATTTTTTGTCCAATTGTGCTGGAAAAAAGAGAAACATTTTGTACTTGTGGGTGCAATGTTCTATACGTGTTAATTAGGTCATGTCTGCTTGCCATGTTGCCCAAATCTTATGTATTTTCACTGATTTTTGTGTTTTTGTTTTGTCAGTTACAGAGAGAGGTACAATCTGCCAACATGACCATAGACTTCTCTACTTTTCCTTGTAGTTCTGACAGTTTTTGCTTTATATATTTTGAGGCCAGATTATTAAGTATTTTCAAATTTAAAATTGCTATGGGATCCTAGTATACTGAATTTTTAATAGTATGAAGTGCCCCACTTTGTATGTCTACTAATGCTTTTTTGCTTTAATGTCTACTTTGCTTGGTATTAACATAATTGTACCTGATGACTTTTGGTCTTATTGTTTGCCTGCATGTACTCCATTGTTAATTTTCAATCTATTAATTATCTTTTATTTTCTTTATATCTTTTGAAAACTATAATAATAGTTTTAAAAATCGAAGCTGACAATTTTTTTTCTTATAATTGGAGGTTTTCAGTCAATTTACATTTTATGCAATTGTTGCTACATTTAAGTTTATTTATTTGTTTGTTTATTTATTTATTTTTGGCCACACCACACAGCACACAGGATCTTAGTTCCCCAACCAGGGATCAGACCTGTGCCCCCTGCATACTGTGTGCTGAGTCTTAACCACTGGACCTCCAGGGAAGTCCCTGCATTTAGGTGAAAATTTAGCATCTTACCAAGTGGCTTTTAATTGTCCAACCTGTGCCATTTTCCTAATTCTCTACTTCAATGCCACTTTTATTTATTTAAGAATTTATAAATTCTTATTTATTTAAGAACTTTAAAAATTATCTCTTGTTATTTTGGAAAGTATATACTGTTTTAATTTTCTTTCAGTAGTACCCTAAAGATTAAAATATGCAGCTTTCATTAATCAAAGTCTAATATTAATTGGTACTTCACCCTTTCCGGGACCATGCAAGGACTTTGGCATATTTGAATTTAAATTAGCCTCTTGACTTTTTTGTTGTTGCTGTCATTAATTTTAATTCCATATATACGAGGGTGAGTCAAACATGATCCGCACTCCGGCTGTATTACAACTTCTGTAAATTCTACAGCCAGAGTGCAGATCATGTTTGACTCACCCTCGTATATTTTAACACTGTAATACTAATTATAGTAGTATTAGTATTATCAGTATTCATTTAGACTTATCCGCGTATTTTAAATGTTTCTGTTTCGAGATATTTTTATACTTACATAGTAGTTGCAGAAATAGTTCAGAGAGCTCCCCTGTACCCTTCACCCGCCTACTACCAGGGATAATATCTTCATAACCACAGTACGATGGACCAGACCAGGTGATGAACAGGGACGCAGTGCAACAAACTAAGCTATAGACCTTGTTCAAGTGCACCAGGTTTCCCATGCACTCCTTTTGTAGGGGGTGGGAAAGAATGTACTTACAGTTCTATGAAATGTTATCAAGTGTAAATTCCTGTAACCATTGTCACAATCAGAATGTAGAAACATTCTATTATCCCAAAGAAACTCTCATGCTACCCCTTTATAGGCACACCCTTCCCTCAAACCAAGCCCCTGGCAGCCACTGATCTTCTCTCCATAATTATAATTTTGTCACTTTGAGGATGTTACGTCCATGGAATCATATAGTATGTTACCTGGGATTGGCTTTTTCCTCACTCGGTATAATGTCTTTGAAATCTGTCCAGGTTGTTGCATGTCTCCGTAGTTCATTTCTTTTTATTTCTGAGCAGTATTCCATGATGTGAATGTATCGGTGTTCGTTTAATCATTCACCTGTGAACATTCCGGTTGTTCCCAGCTTTTGCCTGTTACACATAAGGCTGCTATGGACACGTGTGTAAGGTTTTTCTTTGTGGACCTACGTTTTTATTTCTCTGAGGTAGATGCCCAGGTGTGTGGTTGTTGAGTTGTATTGTAGTTTCAAAAGAAAGTGCCAAACTGTTTTCCAGAGTAACCGCAGTATGTTACACTCCACGAGCAGTGTTTGGGAGCTGCGCTTTCTCTGTATCCTCACCAGCACTTTTCCGTATTTTTCACTTCAGCTGTTACGAGAGGTGTGTAGAGATTTTTCATCCTAATCTTAGTTTGCTTTTCCCTAATGATAATGATACTGAACAACTTTTCCTGTGTTTATTCACCATCCGTATATACTCTTTGGTAAAATGTCTCTTCGTGTCTTTTGCCCATTTTAAAATTTGATTGTTTGCTTTTGTGTTCATTTTTTTAATGTGGAGTTTTGAGAATTATTTATATATTCTGGGTATGAGACCTTTGCCAGGTACATGGTTGCAGATACTTTCTCCTGGTCTGTTAATTTTCTTTTCATCCTCTTAACAAGGTTTTGCAGAGCGAGAGTTTTAAATTTTGATGAAATTCAATATATTGATTTTTTTTCCCTTTAATGGGTCATGCTTTTGATATCAATTTAAGTATTACCCACAAAGCCAAGGCTTTCTCCTAGGTTTTCTTCCATAAGTTTTGTAGTTTTATGTTTTGCATTTAAACCTGTGATCCATTTTTGCATAAGATGTGAGGCTTAGGTCTAGATGCATTTTTTTTCTCACCTAAGGCTGTCTGGAGGCAGTGTATTTGTTGAGAACATTAGCCTTCCTCCACGGAACTGCTTTTTGCATATGTGTCAGAAATCAGTTGGCTATGCTTGTGTGGCTCTATTTCTGAGTTCTCTGTTATGTTCCGTTGATTGATCTGTCCACCTCTGCACCGAACACCACACAGTTTCACTTGCTGTATCTCTGTGGCAACAGTGTATCTGACATCACATAGCTATTCCTGCCTTCTTTTCATTAGTGTTTACATAATATAACTCTCTCATCCTTTTACTTTACCTGTGTCTTTAAGTGAGGTCCTTGGAGGAAAGCATATAGCTGGGGTCCTGCTTTTATTTACTCTGCCAATCTGTCTTTTAATTTACATTTAATTTAATGCTGTTTTATTTTCTGTTTATTTCCTGTGTTTTTCATTTTGCCACTTCTGTTTCCTGCTTTCCTGTGGGTTACTTGAGCAAGTGTTAGAATCCCATTTTGATTTACCTACAGTGTGCTTGTGTGTATCTTCTTGTATGGATTTTTAATGGTTTCTATAGATATTACATTATACATGCATAACAGCGTCTGCTCGTGCTGACGTTTGACTAGTTTGAGTAAAATGTAGAAACTTTCTCTCTCTTAACATTCTTTTATCCTTTCTTGTTTATAACGGTCTTAAATATTTCCTCTACATACACTGAGAACTACATCAGACAATGTTATAGTTTTGCGTCAACCATATAACAACATAGCTTAAAAACCTCAAGAGGAGAAAGACTGTCTTTTGCATTTACTCTTATTTTTACTCTTTCTGTTCCTCTTTCTTGATGTCCCCAAATTCCTTCTTTCATGATTTCTTTTTTTCTTCAAGAACTTCCATAAGTCATTCTCTTTTTTTTTTTGCACTTTCTTACCTTCTTCTTTCTTTCTTTCTTTCTTTCTTTCTTTTCTTTCTTTCTTTCTTTCTTTCTTTCTTTCTTTCTTTCTTTCTTTCTTTCTTTCTTTCTTTTTATTTATTTTTTGGGGAGTACACCAAGTTCAATCATCTGTTTTTATATACATATCCCCGTATTCCCTCCCTCCCTTGACTCCCCCCCCATCCTCCCTCGAGTCCCCCCCCCCCCCCGTCCCAGTCCTCTAAGGCATCTTCCATCCTCGAGTTGGACTCCCTTTGTTATACATCAACTTCCCACTGGCTATCTGTTTTACAGTTGGTAGTATATATATGTCTGTGCTACTCTCTTGCTTTGTCTCAGCTTCCCCTTCACCCCCCGCCCCCTCCCAAACCTCGAGTTCTCCAGTCCATTCTCTGCACCTGTGTCCTTGTTCTTCTCGCTGAGTTCATCAGTACCATTTTTAGATTCCATATATGTGAGTTAGCATACAATATTTGTCTTTCTCTTTCTGACTTACTTCACTCTGTATGACAGATTGTAGTTCTATCCACCTCATTACATATAGCTCCATCTCATCCCTTTTTATAGCTGAGTAATTCCATTGTATATATATGCCACATCTTCTTTATCCATTCATTTGTTGATGGGCATTTAGGTTGCTTCCATGTCCTGGCTATTGTAAATAGTGCTGCAGTAAACATTATGGTACATGTTTCTTTTGGGATTATGGTTTTCTTTGGGTATATGCCCAGGAGTGGGATTACTGGATCATATGGTAGTTCTATTTGTAGTTTTTTAAGGAAGCTCCAAATTGTTTTCCATAGTGGCTGTACCAGCTTACATTCCCACCAACAGTGCAGGAGAGTTCCCTTTTCTCCACACCCTCTCCAACATTTGTTGTTTCCAGATTTTGTGATGATGGCCATTCTGATCGGTGTGAGGTGATACCTCATTGTGGCTTTGACTTGCATTTCTCTGATGATGAGTGATGTTGAGCATCTTTTCATGTGTTTGTTGGCCATCTGTATGTCTTCTTTGGAGAAATGTCTATTTAGGTCTTCCGCCCATTTGTGGATTGGGTTATTTGCTTTTTTGGTATTAAGCTGCATGAGCTGCTTGTATATTTTGGAGGTTAATCCTTTGTCTGTTGTTTCATAGGCAACTATTTTTTCCCATTCTGAGGGTTGTCTTTTAGTCTTGTTTATGGTTTCTTTCGCTGTGCAAAAGCTTTTAAGTTTCATGAGGTCCCATTTGTTGATTCTTGATTTTATTTCCATTATTCTAGGAGGTGGGTCCAAAAGGATCTTGCTTTGATGTATGTCATAGAGTGTTCTGCCTGTGTTTTCCTCTAGGAGTTTGATAGTGTCTGGCCTTACATGTAGGTCTTTAATCCATTTGGAGTTTATTTTTGTGTATGGTGTTAGGAAGTGTTCTAATTTCATTCTTTTACATGTTGCTGCAATTTTCCCAGCACCACTTATTGAAGAGGCTGTCTTTTTTCCATTGTATATTCGTGCCTCCTTTGTCAAAGATAAGGTGCCCATATGTGTTTGGGCTTACTTCTGAGTTCTCTATTCATAAGTCATTCTCTTAAACAATTTCTCATATTTTTCTTCTGAGAATGTCTTGATTTTCCCTATATTTCTGCAGGACAGTGTTGCTGGGTACAGGATTCTAGGTTAAGGGTTCTGTTCTTTGAGTGCTTTGAAAATGTGCCTCTTCCTTCTGACCTCCATGGTTTCTTATGAATTGAATTGAATTGTTTTTCTCTCCTAGAGAAGGTTTCATATTTATCTTACTGCTTTCAAGATTTTTTTCTTTGTCTTTAATTTTACAGAGTGTCGTTGTGGTGTGTCTTGGTGTGAGTATCTCTGAGATAATCTTATTTTGGATTTGTTCAGCTTCTTGAATCTGTAAATTTATACCTTTACCTAATGTGGGGATTTTTTGGCCATTTTTTGAATACTTTTTCAACCCCACTTCATCCTCTCTTCCTGAGACTTTGATGGTGTGACTATGAGATCTTTTTTCCCCCAGATTATTTTCTCTCTGTTGTTCAGATACAGCAGTGTCTACTGTTCTGTCTTCAAGTTCACTGATTATCTCCTCTGTCTTTTCCCTTCTGCTGTTGAGCCCATCCATAGAGTTTTTAACATTTCAGTGATAAAATTTCCATTTTGTTGTTTTATGTATCTTCTGATTCTTTGTTGAGACTTTCTATTTCTCCACTGAAGCTTTCTATTTTTTCATTTGTTTCAAGTGTGTTCACAATTGCTTGTTGAAGCATTTTCATAATGGCTACTTTAAAACGCTTGTCAGATGATTCTAACATCTGCTGTTGGCATCTACTGTTGTCTTTTCTCATTCAAGTTGAGGTTTTTCTGCTGGAGATTTTCTTGGTATGGTGCATTATTTTCAGCGGTATCTGGGACATTTTGTGTGTTATGTTAAGAGTCTCAGTCGCTGCACTGTTGGGGGTAGTAAGAGTCATCTCGGTGCTGTCAGGTGGGAAAGGGAATCCAGGTTTCCTACAAGGCTTCCGTGGGTACCTCCAAGGCTGATGCCTTGTTACTGCTGGGCATTGGTTTCCCACAAGGCCTCTGCTGAAACCTATGGATGTGAGGGAGAGGGAAACTGTGTCACTGCTCCGCACGTGGTCCCCGTCCACACTGAGGGAGAGGGGTTTCATTACAGCTAGGAAGTGGTGGAAATCCTGACTCCCATGGGTCAGCCTCTGACACCACCCCCGAGGGGTGGGGGTGAATGTTCTGCCCCCCACTTAACCTTTGCTGATAAGGATGGGGGCAGGGGCACAGTTCTTCCCATGTAACAGTAGGGTGGTTTGGCTGGAGTTAGGCAGTTACCTAAAAATTTTCTGTCTGGCTAGGTTTGCTCTTTCTTGGTTCTCTGGCTAGAAAAATTAGACATTTTGAAGTACTTTTAAACTTCCGTACCCCTTGGTATTTCTGCTGGCTTTTCCAGCACCCAGTCTGAGATTTAGGAGACAAAAAAAGATGACTCGGGAAGCTCACGGCTATGTCTTCTTGAGTCTGGAGGTCTCTAGCTGATCTGCTGTCTTCTCTCCAACTTTCAGAGCCTTATCTTTATTCTGTATATGAAAGAGCGTTTTTAGTTGTACTTGGAGGTATCTAAGTACCTCAGAAGGGCATTAACTCCACCTTGTCCTGTGTGAAGATTTTAATTATTAACTCATTTATTTACTTGTTATAATTCTTTCAGATTTATATTATTCTTTAGTTTTTTGTAATTTGTGTCCTTTGGTAATTTACTTTGAGTTGTCTAATTTGTTGGCAAGAACTCATTCATAATATTCCCTTATTATCCTTTTAATTATTAAAGGGTAAGTGGGAATATCTCTTCTTTCATTCCTTATTCTATTAATTTGTATCTTCGATCTTTTTTTCTTGGTCAGTCTAGCTGAAGGTTTGTCAATTTTGTCGATCTTTTCAAAGGTAAAAATTGTAGTTTCATTGGTTTTTCTCTATTGTCTGCCTGTTTTCTATTCCATTGATTCTGTTCCCATCTTTATTATTTTATTTCTTCTGCTTGCTTTGCATTTAACATGGTCTTCATTTTCTGCTTTCTAAAGACAGACACTTAACGTTATTGATTTGAGATCTTTATGCTTTCATGATATAGATGTTTAAAGCTTTCAGTATCCCTCTAAGCACTAGTTTTAACTGAATCCCATAAATGTTGATATGTTTTGTTTTTGTTTAGTTCAGGTCAAAGATTTTCTAACTTCCTTTGTTACTTCTTTGTCTCGTGGGTTATTTAGAAGTGTGTGATTTAATTACCAAGTAGGGATTTCCCATATTTCTTTCTGTGGAAATTTTCTAATTTAATTTTGTGGTTGGATAATGTATTTTATATGATTTCCGTTTTTAAAAATGTATCGACACTTCTTTTATGTCTTAATGTATGTTCTATCCTGAAGACTATGCCATGTCTTGAGAAGAATGAGTATTGTTTTGTTCCGGGGTGGGGTGTTTACTAGATGTCTGTTGGGTCTAGTTGGTTTATAGTGTTGCTTTGATGCTCTGTTTCCTTTTTGATCTTCTTCCTAGTTCTGTCTGTTATTGGAAGAGGGTATTGAAATTCAGCTATTATTGCTGAATTTCTGTTTCTCCATTCATTTCTCTAAATTTTGCTTTATGTATTTTAGGGTTCTGCTGTTATAGGCAAACATGTTTTTATCTGTAATGTGTTCCTAATGGATTGGCCCTTCTACCATCATTAAAATGTTCTTGTTTTTCTCTAATGACAAGTTTTGTCTCCAACTGTTATTGTTGACTTGCCTATTTTTCTTCCAACTTTGTCAGTTTTTGGTGTTTTGAAGCAATATTGGTTTGAGGCTCTTATTAGGTATCTATATATTTATAATTAGTATATCTTTAGTTGATCATTTTCTTATTCTGACATGTTCCTCTTTGTTCCTTTTAGTATTATTTCTTGGCTTTAAGTCTATTTAGTCTGATTTTAACATAGCCACTCTAGCTTCCTCTGGTTGCTGTTTTGTATGGTATATGTATTTCCCTCCTTTTTCTTTCACTTTATTTGTGTCTCTGCATCTGACGTTTGTCTCTTGTCCGTGGTTTATAATTGGATCTCACCTCTTTATCTGCCGTTCTGACAGACCGTGTGTTTAGGTTGGAATGTTTAAACCATTCGCATTTACTAAGCTTGTCAGTGTAGTTGGACATCCATCTACCATTTTGCTGTGTGTTCCCCATGCCTCTTGGCTTTCCTGTTTCTGTTTCCCTTGACTGCTGTCATTTGTGTTAAGTAAATATTTTTTAGTGTACCATTTTAATTTTTCTGTAGATTTTCCCCCCTGTATTTTTTAGTGATTTCCTTAATGCTTGCTCTAGGGATTTGATTTGATTTTTTTAATTTTTATTTATTTACTTCATTTTTTAAAAAATTTATTTATTTATTGACTGCGTTGGGTCTTCATTGCTGCACACGGGCTTTCTCTAGTTGCGGCAAGCGGGGGCTATTCTCTGTTGCGGTGCGTGGGCTTCTCGTTGTAATAGCTTCTCTTATTGCGGAGCATGGGCTCTAGGCACCTGGGCTTCAGTAGTTGTGGCACACGGCTCAACAGTTGTGGCTCACGGGCTCTAGAGCGCAGGCTCAATAGTTGTGGTGCACGGGCTTAGTTGCTCTGCGACATGTGGGATCTTCCCAGAGCAGGGATGGAACCCGTGTCCCCTGCATTGGCAGGTGGATTCTTAACCACTGCACCACCAGGGAAGTCTGCTCTAGGGATTTTAATATGCTTCTTAACTTGTAACAGTCTCCTTCAAATTAATACTAACCTGATACTAGTAAAATAGAAAAGATTTGCTCCAGTATAGCTCTATTGTCTTCCCCCTACTTTATGCTGATATTTCCATATTATATTACATCTAAATATGCTGTAAACCCAAGAATACAGCATTGTAATTGTTGCTTTATGTGTCATTATGTATTTCAAAGGCATTACAAGAAAAAATGAGAAATATATATTAATAGAGTCTTTTGTTAAATTATATATTTACTATTTCTAGTGTTTTTCATTTCTTCCTGTGGATTTGAATTACTGTCTGGAGTCATTTCCTTTCAGCCTGGGAGACTTTTTTCAGAATTTCTTTTAAGGTAGGCCGATCAGCAATGAATTCTGTCCATTTTTGCTTCTCTGGGAATGTTTTAATTTTGCCTTAGTTTTGAAGGATAGTTTTGCTGGACATAGTAATTTTGGTTGACAGCATTTTCCTTTCATCAGTTGGAACATAGCATACGGCTGCCTTACAGTTTTCATCATTTCTGATGGGAAGTTAGCCATTCATCTTATTGTTGCTCCTTGGTACATAATGAGTCATTTTTCTCTTACCGTTTTCAAGATTTTTCCTTTCTCTTTGGATGTCAGTGGCTTTACTGTGATGTCTATCTGTAAATATTTTGTGCATTTCCAACTTGGAATTTGTTGAGCTTCTTGGATGTGTAGTTTAATGTTTTTCATTAAATTTGGGAAGCTTTGGCCATCATTGTTTCAGAAAACTTTCCCTCCCTCCTTCTCTTTCTTTGCTGCTTTTGCTGTGCCCACTCCACATGTGTTGGTGTGCTTCATATGGCCTCATGGGTCTCCGAGGCTCTCTATTTTTCTTCAATCTTTGTCACTCTCAGTTCTTCAGGTTGGATAATTTCTACCGATATATCTTCAGGTTCACAGATTTTTCTGCCATCTCACATCTGCTGTTGAACTCTTCCAGGGATTTGTCTTCATTTCAAGTATTGTGCTCTTCAGCTCCACAGTTGGATTTTGACTTTTTCCTGTAATTTATCTGCTAGTCGATGATCTTTTCGTAGATTCACTGCTGTCATACTTTCTCTTAGTTCTCTAAGTGTGGTTTCTGTAGTTATTTGAACATTTTTGGAATAGTTTCTTTCAAGGATTTTTCTGCTAAATCCAACATCAGTTGGCACAGAGGGTCTTCCAGGGTGGGCCAGGGTTAAGGGGCCCCCTCAGGCTGGAGCTGTGGGTGAGGCCTGTGCCAGCGGGCACCGGCGATAGAAGTGAGGACCTCAGAACTGGAAGAGCAGGCAGGACCAACGACTCTGTTATCCTGAGTCGTGGTTGTGGCTGTAAAGTTATGCCTGCCTGAGGCTGCACGTGTGAACAAAGAATGGAGACCGTCCAAGCTGTTCCCAGACTCCTGGCCACCTGATTTGACAAGACAGGAAGTGGCCCAAACACAGGGGCCACGCCGCCTGCTGCTGTTCTCATCTGAATCTCAGCAGTTTTTCAAGCATAACGGCTTTTGGGGTTTGGGGCAGTGAATGGGGGTAGGAGAGGCAGGGAAATAGGTTCCCTTAAAGACCTGCGTGATCCTGCCTTCCTGGTGGAAAGAATTCCAGATGATTTGGCTAGGAGGTCCCTCAGGCTGCCCCTTAGGACCACAGAGGCCACTTGTGCACCCACGGGACTGAAACCGTAGGCGTGGAAACTGAAGCCCAGGGTGGAGAAGGGGATTCTGAGTGGGGCACAGAACTTGGATGCTTGCTGTTCCCCCAGGCCAGTAACCATCTCAGTGGCAACCTCTGCGACGCTTGAGGTGTCTGATCCACGAGAAGAGCGGTGCTCCTCCTCCCCGGCATCCCTCTGCGGTGGGTGATGCTGCCCCCCCAACCCAGCTCCTCGCAGTTCTCTCTCTGACCCCCTGCGCGTGTTGAGCTTGTCCAGTGCCAGGGCCTCTGCACCTGCTCTTCTCAGCCTGGGGTGCTCCTGCCCGGTTCCCCACGGGCCTCACCTCCAGTGCCATCCTCCCAAGACACTCCCCTGACCACCCAGCAGAGAGTGCGTCTCACACGTTCTCTGTCACAAATCTCATTTTTCTTCTTTTTAAATGTCTAATCTGCAGTTACTGAAATTATTTACATATTTGTTTCTGGTTTGCGTCTCTCTTTATGGAAGGAAGGTCCCTAAGCTCAGGGACCTGTATGTCCCTCACACCTGAGTCCCCGGTATTGGGGCTGGTGAGGAGACAACAGTCACACCAAAGGATGTGGGGTGAAGGCTCAGAGGGGGGTGAGTGGGTGAACGCCATGATCCCTGGGCGCTTCCTGTGAAACTCCTCTGGGAGGGGTCGGCCTGGTGTGGCGGGAGGACAGTGGCAGGGCCATACCCTGCTGAGAATAAGGAGGTGGCTCTGTGTCTGTATAATCCCAGGCTGTTTCGTTACCCAGAGAAGCTTTACTTACTGGCGGCCTATAATATGCCAGGAGTGAATGTAACTAATGACATTTCTTGCCATTCTGTACACACAGGATAAATAGCTCCATTACATAACATCATTTAATATCTGACATGATAACAGCCGTTAGAAATAAAACAGGGAGGTGGAGAAAGTGTTGGGGGCCCAGCTGCAATGTAAGGCAATGTATACGCAGCGGAATACTCTCCAGCCAAGAGAAAGAAGGAAAGCCTGCCGTTTGCTACCGCGTGCTGGACCCGGAGGGCGTCCTGTTAAGTGAGACAAGCCAGACAGAGAAAGGGAGCTGCTGTGACATCACTAATGCGTGGAATCTAAAAACGCCCGACTCATAAAAACGGAGAGTAGAAGGGTGGTTACCAGGGGCCGGGGGGTGGGGGACGTTGTTTAAGGTGCAAGCTTGCAAGCAGGGGGTAAATAAGACCCGAGAGCTAGTGCACAGCAGAGTGATGATTTCAGCCAATGAAACTCTGTTATAAACTTCAGAGTTGCTGCCAGACTAGATTTTAATTGTTCTCAGCACAAAAAAGAAATGATAATTATGTGACATGGTCGAGGTGTTGGCTGAGACGACTGCTGTTGTGATCCCATCGCGAAATGCAAACACACCAAATCCACACGTGTACACCTCAAACTTACCCAGGGTTTATGTTGACTCTATCTCGATTAAAAACCATAACTGAATGCATATACCTCCCTGAGGTTGTTACATACAAATATGGTAATATATAACATAACACATGTATCATATTCATTCTATCTAATGTTATATAAACTATATTACATTGTATCTATATATGTTATAATGTTGTATCTAGTATATGATACCATGTATGTAATCATAATATAAGATTATATCATATGATCAATTATAGGATGACAGGACATATGTGATGATCACATGCAACAGTGTAGGGTATTGTGTGTAAAGAGTACTCAGAGTTAGCTGGCATAATTATGACACAGTAGTGTCTCCTCTTGTACCTCCCCAGAGTCAACCATTATCAAACGCTGTGATCTTATTTCATCCTGAAGTCTCTGTGTGTGTGTGTGTGTGTGTGTGTGTGTGTGTGTGTGTTGCAGGGAGGTGGGGGGCGGGGGGTTACCTGGAATAATTTCAAGGAAAGGAAATCCAAGATTTTCCAGATAACAGATTTTTAAAAAGTAACCCCCCCAAAAAATAAAAATAAAAAGTAACCACAAAACCATGATTGTGCCTGAAAAGATGACAATAATTCTGTAATATTTTCTAACTGGGAATGTGTTCGGTTGTTCCTACTCACGTTGTGTTCTTTTTTTCCACACCCGATTTAATCAAAACAGGACCCAAACAACACTCACATATTCCACCTGGTTTATAAGTTTCTTACGTGTCTCTGAATCCATAACATATCCCCCCTTTTATTTTCATGCTGTTTATTTCTTAAACAAACCAGGTCATTTGTCCTCTGGACCGATACGTGCTTTGGAATGAATGAATGAATGAATGAATGAGTTAGTGAACAAATGATCGTTCATACACATCCTCTGAGGCTTTTTTGCAGGAAAAGTGGGAAAGTACTGAATTCAAACTTAGGCTTTGGAGGGTGTGTACACCCCGTGGGGCTTGAATTTACTTATTGATTGTTTTTTCCGGAAATCCTTATTTCCCGAAACTTGTCTAAGCAGCTGACCTCTGGCAGGAAATGGGGAAACGGCAGCGCCTCCCGGAGCATCTGCAGCTCCCAGGGCTGAGCGGGCGTCCTCCAAGGGGCTGGGTGTTATTTATGGAGACGTCCGAGTGACAGGGGGCACTTCTGGCCAGGGACTGCCCGTGGGGTCACATCCTTAACCTGCTGACATAGGAACGCCCTGGAGGGAGCATTTCTCCAGGAAAGGATGGCGGGTCAGGAGACCCCACGGCGTCTTTTCAAAGCAATAATAAAGATATCAGAGGGGCAATCTGTCAGGCGCAGACAGCGGTGGGGAGCGCTGTGGCCGGGCAGGTGGTGCGGAGGAGAGGGACGGGGTGCGGAACCAGATGTTACGTTTCCTGAAAATAGACATGTCAGGTCTTCGGGGCTGTCAGGTGCCCCCTCATTAGCCCATCAGCCTGAACGGAGCCACTGAGCGCTGACATCTCACTTAGCCGTGGCACCTGGCAGAGACCTGGGTCCGCCCTGGGACCTGGCCTGGGCTTTGAAGAGGCTGGGAAGGTAGCACTGATGGTCAGCCCTTTCCCCTTGGGGGAAACTGAGCCTGAGACCCCAGCAGAAGGCTCTGCAGAACCCAGTGGGCCAGGGTTCAGCGCGAGGGGCCAGGCGTGACGATTCTCTATACGACGCGGGACCCACGTGGGAGGGTCTCTAGTGCCCAGTTGTTCAGGGCTGTCCTGAGCGGTCCCAGAGCTGCATGGCCCCTCCCCATTTTTGCCATATCATGGAGCACTTGTCCTTGGACTGACCTTTCTTTAAGCACATTCACTTTTTTTTTTTTTTTAACTTAAGTGGAAACTTGATAGACTATCTTAAAAACCCACCCAAACCACCCCGGCCTTACATACTAAAAATGAAAGGTAATGGGAGAAATAAACTCAGTGACTCGTAAGCAACAGTGCTGTGTGAGCAAGAAACTCGGTCTCAGGACGCCCGGCCTGGTCTCCTCCCTCGGGGCGTGGCGGCGGAGGGAGGCGCGGGGGGCGCGGAGGACAGGCGGGCACCAGGCTCCCCATGGAGCCGTCGGGGGAAAGGACGCGGGGACAACTTGCTCGCCATGCACGACGCCAACACCACCTAATAGCCAGGTCCCGCCCAATGTCACCATCCGGACGGGAAGCTCCAAGGTCAGTGAGGAGCCCACTCAAGGCTGCACGGCCGCGGAGCTGCAGCTGAGAGCCTCGTGTCCAGGAAGGTCCCTCTGCTTCCCTGCCACCGGCCGGGCTGTGGTGACTGCTGTGTGGCCATGACCCTGGGAGGACTGCCCGCCCTCTCTGGGCCTCGGTGTTCTCTCCTGCCCAATAGGAACAAGAACTCTCCCTTTTCCAGGTTGGTTGTGAGATGTCAGAAGGCACCCATTCATTCAGCAGATTCTAACTCGGCATCATATGTCCGGCACCTCGTGGGTGCTCAGTACACGGAACCCCTTCACCTCTAAAAAGGGACTCTGTGGTATAATAAGCACCGAGTACCAGCACCTACTCCGCAGCAGCACCTGCCTTGGGGCCTCACCCATGCTGCACATGGCCCGTATCAGGTAACCACGTAACCGAAGAGGAAGCGAAGGTTCCCTCCTGGCGCAGAGCGGCGCTGAGACCTGGACCCGGACACAAGCCCAGGGAGACCAGACCCGTCTGCGGCCTTGATTCAAACATCCAAGCTGCCTGCCGGCGATTGCAGAGGCAGGTTCTGAATTTCCAGCCCCCAGAGAAGAGCAAGCCCGTCTCCAGCCTCCTGGGGGAGAAGATGTGTAATTATTTTGGGCAGATTGAATGCTTCTGACAGAAAGAAAGAGGGAGGAGGGAATGATTAGCCCCGCTTTGCAGGCCGCGGTATTTCTCTTGCAACGAGCACTGCAGCCCGAGACGCTGTAATTAGGCCCTGGTAATAACAGGCTCGGTATCTCCTGCGCCCTGTCAGGGAGAAGAATCCATCTTATCGGTAATTGTAGGGTTGGCGGTTTCTGAACGTCTTTCCGCTAGGCCGGGCCTTTCCTGGGGGGAGCTGGCAGGCTTTCTGAGCGAACGCTGCCCGGGTTGGGGTGCAGGAGGGTGGGGGGGGCCAAGTCCGGAGGAGCCTCCCTCTGAGCTGAGCCCAGGGGCCTGAGGCCGCTGCCAGGATCCTGGCCCTGGCCTCCCAGTCCGGGGGCCCTGTCCCCACCCTCCCACAGCCCATCCTCCACAAGCAGCCAGAAGGCTGCAGCCGCACCGGGAGTCACTCCCCATCCCTCCTCTGCTCCACACCCTCCACAGCGCCCACCTTCCGCGGAGCAGCCACAGAGCCCGCCAGCGGTCGCAGGCCCGCATCATCCAGCCCCGCCCTCTCCGTCTCGCTTGGCCCAGGCCCTGCAGCCTGCTTCCTGGGCTCGTGCCCCACGTCCTGCCTCAGGGCCTTTGCACTTGCCGTTCCCTCCTCCTGGAGCGCTTCTCCTCTGGAGACAAGCTCGCTTGCCTCCTTCAGACCCTGGCCTGGACGCGCCCATCTCAGGTCGCCTGCTCTGGGGCCCCCAGCACCTCCTCCTTTGTTTCTCGCCCTCTGTGTTCCTCCTTACTCTCTGTTTCCCTCACAAGCCTCTCAGCTCCGGGAGGCTGGGGGTTTTGTCTGGCTGGTTCACTGTGAGGCCCCAAGTGGCTGCAAAGTGCCAGTCACACAGGAGGTGCCCGAGAAGTGGCTCACAGCTGGCTTGGCTCTCAGCCTGTGTGTTCTCTGCTTCATGTGAAGTTCTAGTCATCACAGGGGCTGCAGCCACAGGCCCCCTTCTCTAGGAAGTCTCCCCGGAATCTCCCCTGGGCTGCACCTTCCCATCTAGGCCTGTTGGAGACACTTGAGTTCCCCACACTCAGTCATCATCTTTTCCTGAATCGGTTGCCATGGACTCCCCAGGGCCGGGGCCGAGGCTGATGTCCTCTGGGTCCCTAGGGACTGGCCATGGCCTTGGATCCTAGCAGGTACTGAATAGGTGTTTCTGAAGATTGTGGGCGTGAAGCAGGTGAGTGGCTGGGGGGAGACCAGGGACTAGGGAGAGAAAACAGTAACGACCACTGGAGTTAATTGAGAATGTCCCACGGCCAGGTGCCGTGCTGTGTGCCCTGGCTGCACCTGCTCACTCCTCAAAATAACCCTGTGAGGCAGATGTACAGGACAGACATGTGGACACCAAGGAGGGGAAGCCGGGGCGGGGAGCGGTATTGGGGTGGGATGAAATGGGAGACTGGGATTGCCATATATACATGACTAATAAGAAAAGAATATCAAATTGTACACTTTAAATATATGCAGTTTATTGTATGCCAATTATATCTCAATAAAAATTCTTTAAAAATATTACATCAAATCATTATAAAGCAAAAAATAAAATAAAGTAAAATAACCCTGTGAGGCAGCTATGCTTAGCATCTTCCCATATTACCAAAAACAGAGGTTGTTTTCACAAATGAGGTCAAACTGTCTTGGTAGCACACCCTTACTGGTTTAAAAAAAAAAAAAGGGTATAGATCTCTGTTTTGTGCCATCTTTTCATTTATAAATTATATATATAAGTATTTAGGACTTCCCTAGTGGCACAGCAGTTAAGAATCCACCTGCCAATGCTGGGGACATGGGTTCGATCCCTGGTCTGGGAAGATCCCACATGCTGCGGAGCAACTAAGCCCGTGCGCCATGACTACTGAGCCTGCGCTCTAGAGCCTGTGAGTCACAACTACTGAGACCACGCACCACAACGACTGAAGCCTGCACGCCTAGAGCCCATGCTCTGCAACAAGAAAAGCCACTGCAATGAGAAACCTGCACACCACAATGAAGAGTAGCCCCCACGTGCAGCAACAAAGACCCAATGCACCCCAAAATATATATATATATATTTATACATACGTGTGCACAAAAATAGAAATATTAAAGAGATGGATGACGATAAAGGGATGTTTTTGTGTGTTCTTCCTTTCCACAGTGGATCTTGCACAGCCTCTGGGTCTGCACATCCCACTTTGGAACCGAATATACCACGGATGCCTGACACCATGAACAAGGGAATGAGTGACTGCCCGTGAATCACAGCGTTCAAGAGCCGAGGCTCTGGGCTCAGAATGTTTGGTTACCTTCTTCACTTATTAGCTGTGTGTCCTTGGGCAAGTTGCTTAACCTATCTGAGCCACAGTTTTCTTATCTATAAAGCAGAGATGGAAGTAGTCTTGGTTTCACAGGGCTGTGGTGAGGACTAAATGAGACCATCTATATAAAGTGCTTAGAACAGGGCCTGGTACCTTGTTAGCTGTTACTCTTGGGAAAATAGTTCTTCCTGGAAGTAAGGCTGCAAAAGTGGCCGGTGTCAGAAAGTCAAAGACTGAGGACCCTGGAGAGAAAGCTTGTCATGAGGTCCTCTCTGCTCTTTGTCTACACTGACATGGCTGGAGTTGAAACCCCTGTTTGCAGCCAGCATGTGAGGGGAGGAGGTGGGGATTGGGGAAGACGCAGCCCCGCCTCTAACCTGTGTGGCCGGATCAGGCTCCCGTCTGTACAACGGGATGGATAGCAGCGCACAGCGGCTGGATGACTTGGTGGCGTGAATGTGCTCTGCCAGTGGGAGGAGGATGCGCTGGGCTCTGGGAGCAGCTTTTGGCCAAGGATGTTGCTTGTCAGGGTCATGACTCGTTCCTCTTCTGCCCAGATTGGCAGCATCAGTTCCTGGCTTACGAGGATAGTTTTTCCTCAGCCCATCTGTGGACAGACTGCATCAGAGTCACCTGGAAGGCTATGCATATGTAAAACCAGCATCCCTGGTCCTATCCCAGCCTGGCCCCACTGGAGTCACAGTGGGTGGACTCAGAACTCTGAATTTATAACAAGTTCCTCAGGACTCCACAGCACGGCCGCTTTGGAAATGGTCGTGTTGCATAATCCACATTGCCTGCTCATGTTTAAGGGACTGGAAATTGCTCTCTATGAGGGGTTATAGCCCAGTGAGCAGGGTCGGCCAGGGCTGGGGTTCACGTTTACTAGCAGTGTGACTTTGGATGATTTGCTTCATGGCTGAGCCTCAGTTTTTTCATCTGTAAACAGGGAGAGTAAGAGCCCCTGTTTCCTAAAGCCTCTAACAGGGGTCTGCCTGGTAAGTGGTCAACAAGTAGTAAGCATGATTATTGCTGTAATAATAAAAATAAATTATTATTGGGTGTAAGTATATATAACATAATTTTATAATTATAAAGTAATTACATATAATTGCTATAATTAAAAATAAATTAATTCCTATAATTACTATAGCAGAATCGACCCCTGCTCTGTCTTCAGGCACCTCTAAGAGTGTAACCTGCTGTGCGTGGGTTCCACACCCCACTAACCATTTTGTCTTCCTTTTCAATAAGGGGATGACTACGTACCCAACAGCTGAAGCTGAAAAAATAGTGCAGCAAATGATTAAAACACAGACACTTTTCAATGCAAATGCACTTAAAGTTTTTCACATTAAAATCTTTTTCTTTACTTTAAAAGACAGCAGTGCTCTGTAGTTCACATAGTATTTAAAAAAAAAAAAGCTAAAAAGCCTGCTGCTCAGGATTTAATGAAAATAAATTGACTGAAGGGTAGCAATGATGCCTTTTGCATTAACAATAATATTTGGAGGGAGAGAAAATATCAAACAAGAATATGGACATTTAAAACTGCATTTTCTCCAGCCTTTGTCTTTTTACTATATCTCATGTATATTAGAAGATGTATTGGAGATACTCAGCTTCAGTCATACTTCAAATGTCCAACGGACTTTGGCATCACTTGACATCAGCAAAGTCATCAGTTGATACGTACAGGAACTCTTAGATGTTTAGGTTTTTGATTGGCTAGAGTCTCTCAGCTGAGGAGTCTGGCCTTGTAAACCTTTTTTTGGTCCTCATTGGTGTGTTATAAATTTTTAATTCGACAAAAGGGCATCTTATTGTGGGTACCGTGATGGCAGCTGTTAATGATAAAACAACACACTTAAGAAAAATTGGAACGTACGACTCAGTATCACAAGAACACTTTAAGCAGACTCAAAGGTGGTTTGAAGTTTCTCCATGTGATTTTTTTTTAGTGTTTCATGCAAAGTAGTCATTGCCTTTGTAATTATCCTGATAGTTCATTTGAAAACCTTCTTGTGCTTTCAAAGCTAATACAATTGGAGTAAAATTGCAAAAAGAATACCTAGCCCTTGAAATCTTGTTCTAATGAGTGTATTTGCAAAATCAAACGCTCAGTGAAAAATGCCTTGAAAACTTAGCCTAAGACCGGGGATTTGGCATCGGGGCTTTCCCCGGGTTAATGCGCAGAATTAGATGATGCAAGGCATTTCTGTGGGCATTTTATCTTGAAGAGGGTTTGCTGGTTTCTGTAGTGAAAGAGCTGCATTTAATACCAGATGAGACTCATCATGATCTCAGCTCCCCAAACTGATAATCAGAGGACCTGGTTTCAAAGAACAGTGCAGGAAGGCTGTCCAGGTAGAGTCTGCAGACATTTAGTGATTATTTCTGGTGCTGCACTTTTCATTGTTCATGGACTGACGGCCATTTATGAAAGACGCTGGGAGTCAGAGGACATCACCGCCACCAACTAGAAGAATTATCAGGGTGTATGATTAACCAGGATTAAATTGTGCCTTTAGCAATGGAGGAACCGACTGATACCACCTCAGTATGACCTTTTATTAAACCCGAACATCTTTGGGCCCTTTTAAAGTGTCTTGAACATTTAAAAATAGAAATAAATTCTGCCCTTAGAGACTAAAAAAAAAAACAAAGAATTCCTGTGACATCATCAGAGCTTATCAAAATTTTGAGCAAGGGAATTTAGGATGTGGGAAACACAAATTTGAAAGCTATTTTCCACATGTTTCTTAGAAAGGCAATGCAGTTGTCCTTTAGGTGTCCATGATTTCGCCGAGTCCTGTCCATCTCTTTAGCAAAATGTTTTGTCTATTGGCTTTCAATATCTGTGGATCAGTTTGTTCTTTCCAATGTTTTAAAAGGGTTCTAAATCCTTTAGGCCTTCAACATGCTGGGGAAATATACATCCCAACTCTTTGCATCTTTTTTTAAAATTAATTAATTAATTTATTGGCTGTTTTGGGTCTTTGTTACTGAGCGCAGGCTTTTCTCTAGTTGTGGTGTGGGGGCTTCTCATTGCAGTAGCTTCTCTTGTTGCGGAGCACGGGCTGTAAGCACATGGGCTTCAATAGCTGTGGCTTGCGGGCTCTAGAGCTCAGGCTCAGTAGTTGTGGCGCATGGGCTTAGTTGCTCCGAGGCATGTGGGATCTTCCCGGACCAGGACTCGAACCTGTGTCCCCTGTATTGGCAGGTGGATTCTTAACCACTGTGCCACCAGGGAAGACCAGTTCTTTGCGTCTTAAAGAAATGCAGGCAGGCTACTCCCTTCTCAAGTGATCTTCAGAGGAGTTGGAACGCTGGCCCGAGTAGGATGAACTTGACCAGTGCCGCATCCATCGTCGTAACCTTCACGGCATGGTCCTGAAACCTCACCCCACAGGGGACTCCCAGTGCCGGGGGCCACGGACCCCTCTTTGAGAAACAGCTATGTACAGCTCCTGCCTGTTTTTCCTTTGGTGCTGGGTGCGCCACTGACAGCATGATTTATTACCTGTGGGTCACTGGAATGAGAGGCACACAGACGTGTGTGGAATGTCATCGGGGGCATTTTCATGGAGGCTCATCACTGACGTGGTAACGCTGGCGCCAGATTGCAGTGAAACCCCAGGCATCCCTGTCTTGATCACCGGAGTTCTTAACACATCCTGGTATCTGATAAGGCAGGTCCTTGACCCGCTCCTTCATGCATGTTCTGGCTTTTCTTGGGTTCCACCTAATTTTTGTGTGTGCTATTTCTTCCTTATTTAAATTGATGTATAATTCACATACAGTAAAATCCATCATCTTAAAGTGTTCAAGTCAGGATTTTTTAGTCGTATTGATAGGATTATGCCCCCATCACTGCTGTCTACTTCCAGAAGGTCGTCACCCCCCAGAATAAACCCTGAGCCCTTTAGCAGTCCCTTCCCATTGCCCCGCCCCCCAGGCAGCCGCAAGGCCACTTTCTGTCCCTATGGATTAACCTGCCTGTTCTGGACATTTCCTATAAAAGGAATCATGCAATACATGACCTTGGTGTCTGACCTCTTTCGCTGGGCATCAAGTTTTCCAGGTTCCTTCCTGTCGTAGCAGGTGCCGGCACTTCATTCCTTTTTTTTATGGCTAAATAATGTTCCGCTGCGTGGATAGACCACATCTTGTTTATCCATTCATCAGCTGGTGGACATCTGGGTTGTTTCCACCGTGTGGCCACCGTGGACAGTGCTATAATGAACGTCCACGTGCAAGCCTTTTTGTGAACGTGTGTGTTCCATCTGTACCCAGCAGTGGACTTGCTGGGGCGTATGATAACTCCACACTGCTCACCACGGCGCTGCTCCGTTTTACATTCCCACTGGCAAGGTCTGAGGTTTTCAGTCCCGCCACATCCTTGCCGACACTCATCTTTTTTATGGAAGCTGTCCCAGTGGGTGTGAAGGGGAATCTTCTTGTGCTTTTGATTTACTTTGCCTCATGACCAAGGATGTTGAGCACCTTTCTGGGTGCCGTTGACCCTGCGTACATCTTCTTTGGAGAAATGTCTGTTTAAATCCTTTGCACGTCTTTAATTGGGTTGTCTTTTTATTGTGAGAGTTCTTTGTATGTTCTGAATACTCGACCCTTGCCAGTCTGTTTGTGGTTTGCCTCCTCTTCCATATCAGTTATTTGTACTGGAATTTATCTTCCTAACAACGTAGTAAGCTTCAGTAAAGGCTTAGAGTGGCCGCGTGATCTGCTGGAGCGGGGAGGTTGGCTGTGAACTTATATGGCTGGGGGATGTTGGGAACGTCACTTACGTACAGTATCTGTGCCTCCGTTTCCCTTCTCTGTGAAGTGGAGGTAATAGTTGTAGGGCTGAGCCCCATCTGTGTCTGAGGGGATTGCACGGGATAAGGAACATGAGAGTGCCTGGAGGAGTACCTGGCCGTGGCAAGGTCTCAGTCACTGTTAGGCTGGAGTTGCCGTCCTCCTCCTCACCAGCTCCATCCTTCCCCACGGCGCGCAACAGATGACTGTGGGTTGCGTGGGTTTGTGTCTGAATAGTGGACAGACCTCTGCAGCCCCCACGTACCCCTTCTCTGCCAAGTGCCCGTCTTCACCTGTGAATTCCCGCCTCCCCCTTGGTCAGCCCCATGGTCCTGGAGGGTCCACCCCAGCTCCGCCCAGCGCCCGTGTCAGTGTATCACTGCCCCAGTGCAGCGACTGGGTCCCAGGTTATCACATGACCGAGGCCTGGCCAAT
Organism: Hippopotamus amphibius kiboko; assembly: GCF_030028045.1. Lineage (NCBI taxonomy): Eukaryota > Metazoa > Chordata > Mammalia > Artiodactyla > Hippopotamidae > Hippopotamus > Hippopotamus amphibius. The sequence goes on from NC_080198.1 coordinate 2,762,379, forward strand.
CAGAAATAACCAGGCTCGACTCGAGGTCTTTGAGTTCTCTTGCCCCCGAGGACCTAAAGCGGGGGGTGGGCGGGAGGAGGGTGGCGTTGACACCTCTGCATCCTTCTCTTCACCCCAGGGGGGGGGGGCGGGACCTGCTCAGACAAAGAGCCAACGCAGAGGGGGTGACCCCATAGAGGAGGTGAGAGGAGTCAGTACCCCTGAATGCAGCTTCACCTGAAGGCAGATCTGCTCTTTGCCTTTTCAGTTAGTGAGAAGAAAACCCCCTTGATGCTTTAGGCAGCTTGGGATAGACACCTGAAAGGGCCCTAAATCATAGTTATTCCAAGCCTTTGTGACACACACATGTACATATATTTCGACCTGCATTTTTAAAGAGGGCTTATCCCGCAAATGTGAAATACGGTGCAGCCAGTGCTGAACGCACGAGACAGCTGGCCTCTGACGGGCTTCTGAATGCCTGTCTCCCACCCCTCTTCTGAAAACCATTGGCTGCCCGCCTCCCTCCACACCCTCCACGTGCAGCCTGAGCTGCGACCAAGCTGTCTTGTGCCAACACTGTCACCCTGTGGCCAAGCCGTGGTCAGACCCAGTGTTTTCCTACACCTTTTCCGTGTCCCAGGAAGGAGTTCCTGTCACCTCTCCCCTTGCATCTCTTTTTATTGATAATCAACTCAGCTCAGTTCAGGCAGTTTCCTTCTGACGCACACACCAGCCTCTCCTTGTTGACTCCCTTCTGGAAATCACGCCCCCTGAACCCTTGATCTGTCCCACTGTTTCTCTGCCCAGTTGTGTATTTCTCCTCTCACCCGAGACGCTCTACTGTCCTTATTATGACCAGGGAGCCTTGAAGATGCTGGTGCTGTCGGCAGGGATGTGATTTGTTCTAGGAGCTCCCCGCACCTCCCCCAGCCCCCAGCCCCGCGCTCCCTGTTCCTAGACACCCTGAGGACTGAGTAACCATCTGTCTCCCCTCCCTCACTCGCAGAAGGCCTGATCCAGTGACCCGAAAAGCGTTTGTTGAGGGAACACACTGCAAGGCTCTGCCTGAGACACACACAGTGAGCCTTCCCCTTGACTGGGAGCTGAGATCCACGGCCCACCCCTCCCCCCCAACTTATAAGTATATTGCAGTGGTTCCTCTTCTCTCCTGAAATCAAATTCATCGATACTATTACCTACTTGGAGCCCATAATCTAAACAAATCAATATAATGCCCCAGTTGTAACATTAAAGAGAAGTCAAAAGAAAATCATTTGTAACAAAATAATACATATTTCATTTCATGAATGCTTGGGCAGGACTACACCAGAAGACAAGTTGTCAAATGATTGTGCCTATTTATAATGAATGTGTTTAGATTCAAGAGAAATAGGACAGTCTTTAACTGAAAAATGTAACACTTTCAAATAAGGGCTAAAATGTATATTTACACACACACACACACACACACACACACACACACGCATAGAATGTACCACGTGTACAACAGCTGCAGATGCAGACAGACACAGGTGTGGTCTACGGTAACTGGGGGCTGCAGGTGATGTTATGAAACGATGAACAACTCTTGGCAAAGTCCTGGGAGACAGACAGCATCGCCTTCCCCTGGTTTACACAGTGGTTCCACCACTGGCACGTTCATGTGTATTTTAAAAAAACCTTGCAAGAACTGATGAAACTGCTTCATGTTTAAATGCAAAATAGAGTGAGACGCTAGACTCTGGAAATCACAAAGACGGGTGCCGACAGCGCCTCCGGGTGGGACGGTCCTGTGTGTTGAGATGTCCAGCTTCTGGGATCCTGTCTGCTCAGTGCGAGTAGCTCCGCCTCCCCCCATTACCGTGAAGAACATAAACAGCCCATAAAAGTCCACATGCCCCTGGGAGATAAAACTCCCTTTGAGAAATCCCAGTGTGGGAAAGAGTCTGGCAGCTCTTTTGACTCTGGGACCAGGGACCAGGGATGACTATACAGCCTTGGTTAAAGGGCTCCCTGGGCCTCGGTTTTGTCCTCTGTTCAAGGGGGCCTTTTGATGTAAGACGGTGCATCGATGCGTGGCAGGTACTCAACGGACAGGAGCTCTCTCTTCCTTCCCCTGTAGTCCCTGGCCAGGCTTCATAGCTCTCACTCTTCTTCCCACTCCAGGAAGCTGGGCTGCAGGCCCATCTAGATCTGTGTGCTTCCAGAAGCTTCTGTGGGTTGGCCTTGCATTGCATCTGTGATCTCTTGCCCTCCTAAAGCTTCTGCCATCCAGTAGCAAAGCCTGAACCTCTATAGGCCTGATTCCTTCACTCAGACATTGCTAGAACACCTGCTTGCTGTTGGCACTCAAAGCCCTGGGGTGGGGGTGGGGGACAGGTAGTGAAAGGAGCACAGACTGGGGCTCAGATCTAAGGTGTAGCACAAGTCCTGTGCTGTCTGAAGGCAGCAGAGAGGGCTTCCTGGAGGAGGGGGTACCTGAGCAGGGCACCTGGTTTTTGTCGGCGAGTGAGTAAGCGAGTGAATGACTGTTCTAGCTGCCAGACTGAGGGCTGAGGCTGGGTTGGGTGGCACTGGCACGGTGGCTGTTCCGGTGATCTGGAGGTGACTCTCCATGGAGCTCTGAGGACAAGAGCATCGTGGGTGGAGGAAGCGTTGGGGTCCGTGTCTGAGAGGCTGAGACACGGGGGATGGTCAGGGGCTGAGTTCAGGTCCACTGCACTCTGTCCTGCAGCCACGGCACCACACCTCCGTGGTCTCCTGGCCTCCAGTGTGCTCCTTCAGTCCTCCCTGATGCCTCTGCCAAGGCGGGGCTTCCCCACTTTGCTGTTAACCTTGTCCAGCCCTGCTTAGACCCTTTGTGGCTCCCGCCTCCCGCGGGTGTTCAGGTCCTTGGTGATTTGGACCAACCTCCATACCTGCTCATACCCTCTATTTTATTCGTTTCTTCATTCAGTACATACCCAGCACCTGCTGTGTGCCGGGTCCTGCTCTAGAGGCCAGGCAATTAGTAAAACCCCAGAAGAGAGGTTCCTGATTTCATGGGACTGATATTTTGGTGGGGAAACAAGCAATAAAGAGAACACAAAAATATAGGATGGCAGAGTTAAGAGCAGATAAGAAAAATAGAGCAGGGTCAGGGGACAGAGAGCAAGGAAGGGATTTCTTAAATATGTATATTTTAAATGTTAAGGATTGATCAGATTTCATTTTGTCCTTCTGGTTTAAAAAAAATCTGTATTTGTTCCCATGAAAGTTTTGCATCTAATTCTGAGGATGTATTCTGACTGGACTTGGTTGATCTTGGCTGTCCCTCTCCCCTTGGCCAGGGATTGGTTCAGGGATGGGCACAGGTCTATTTTGGCCAATAGAATTTAAGGGAAAGACTGCCAGGGGCTTCTGGAAACAATTTTCCTAGAAAGAGATATTTATAGAGAAAGCCTTTTGGCCATAGCTTCCCTTAGTTTTTGCTTGAGCTGCTGTCATGAGGGGATGTGATGTTGGGAGCTGTGGCAGCAATTTTGCAACCATGAATGCAGCTAGCATGGCATGCAAAGAGTGGCAGAGTTGGCAAAGTAGAAAAACTTGTGACCTCAGTGACATCACTGAATCCCTGAACAAGAGCAAGGCCCTTACCTTGGAGCTTCTTATCCAGTCAGCCCTAATGTTTTAGATAACACTTTTTTATTAGTGGGTGCTACTGGTTATAGGTGTTCTGAGTTATGACTTCCCTCAGGCCTCAGGCAGGTAGAGCAGGCTGAGTGGCTGGAGCCCCGGGCTGGTAGCTTCTGACCTCAGCAGTGCCTTATATTTCCCCCAGTAGCTGACCCATGCTGTGATCCTTCTGCACACCCTGGGGGGATGGTGCGAAGGTTGGGAAGCCCTGCTTGAGGCCTGGCAAGTGCAACAGCCTACTGTTGACAGCCATGCGCATCTTCAGTGATCACCCTCTGCTCCAGTCTTTTGGAATTACTCATGGTTCCCCAGACACCCCCTGCCCTGTCTAGCTCCACGCTTTTGCACTTGCTGTGCTCTCTGCCTGAATGCCCTATTTGCTCGACTCTTTTCGGCAAGCTTCTACTCACCCTTCAAAGCCCAATTTGAGATTAAATTGCTGCCTCTTGTGTGAAACTTCTCCAAGCCTCTGCTCCAGTGTCTCTTTTGTGCTGCCCTGCCACTCCCTCCCAAGAGTGGGTGGTCTCTCCTGCTGTGGACCGGGCCTACCATAAGTCCAGGGCCTGGGTTTCCTTTATGCCTGTCGTCCCTGTTCCCAATGCAAGGACTTGAGGGCTCGGACCAGAAGCTAATGGCTTTTGTTGGCGAGTGAGTGAGTGAGTACATGAACGTTCTCAGCTGCTAGACTGAGGGCAGAGGCTGGGCTGGCCTCTCCTCTGCAGAGCACAGCGCAGAGGTGGTGCTGGCACCGCGGTTGTTCCGATGATCTGGAGGTGACTCTCCACGAAGGCAGCCCAGGCGGCCTACGGCTCACAGGGCAGGTGGAGGCCTGCCTGCTCCCAGCCCTCCTGCTTTCTCTCATCTCCAGGCTCTCCCTGCCTCTCGGGCGGGCAGCCTCCCAGGGCCCAGTCCCCTCCTCGCTCTCCCCCAGGCCCCTGCCGGCTGAGGTACCCTCTCTGCCATGTCTGGGATTCCAGGAGCAGCCCCCCCTTCCTTCAGGTGTGCTTGGGGGATGGGGTGGGACACTGGAGAGGGAGACAGGGGACAGTCCTCGCTGCTCTGGGGAAAATTAATTAGCCTGGGTTCTGCAAAGCCCTTTGAAGACAAAAAAAAAAAAAAAAAAAAAAGAAAATTCACGTAGTCGTCCCTTATTGGGACAGTTATTACCTGGAGGCTTACCTCTCCCCTCTGCTAGGGCAGGCTGTGTCCCCATTCCACCACATACCTGTTTTTCTAGAAAATCCAACTTCTGAAATCCAGGCGCTTTGGTGCACCGAGCAAGGGGAGGCGCGTTTGGGTTCCCTCTATGTGGGGCCCCAGCCGCTGAAAACGGTTCCCAGTTGCCGCTGGGATGCTGGACTTGAGATAGGATGGAGGATTCTGAGGCTAGTGCCCTGGCTGGGCCTCGTGTCTCTGAGCCTCTGGATGTCAGCAAAGTGAGGGTGGTGATGCGTCCCTGGGAGCCAGCGCACGACAGGGACTCAGTACAGTGAGCTCCTGGCCTCTCCTGACTGTCAGGACAGAGCAGAGTCCGCACAGCCCCGGGTAAAGGCTGGGCCTGGTGTCTGGGCTCGGTTCCCCGGGGACCACCCAGCCAGCCTGCCCGCTCCGGGCCAGACTCCAGCTCAGAACCGCAGGGCCAACTGACAGCTGCCAGGATGCCAGCTTCCTCCCCACCTCTGGAAAGGCCTCGCCGGACCCCAGGCAGGCAGCCGAGTGGACCCTTGGGTGACCACAGTCATCTTCTTGAGAGGCCCTGGCGTGTTCCCTCTGCCCTTTCCTGAAGTGGGAGCAGAGGCTCAGAGAGGTCCACCTCTGGTGAACAGATCCCCAGCTGGGGGAGGGGGTGGCAGGCAGGTGAGCTTTGGCAGAGAGAAGCTCTGTGAGCTTTCATGAGGCTTCAAAAGTTTGGCATGGTTCAGCCCGAGGTGGGTGACGCTTCCTTTTGGGGGACCCCTCCCCCTCTCGGGTCCTGGCATACCTGCCAGGCAACAGGTGGGCCTCAGAACCGGCTCCTTTATGGTTCCAGGTGAGTGATGGTGGGGCCCCCCCACTGAGGACGGGGGATGGGGCCTCGGGCTCCAGATGAAAGACCAGAGGTGCCCCCATCTCCACCCCTCCCCACCTGCAGCGCGGGACCCAAGAGCATTCTGGGAAACCAAAGTGCTTCTCTTTCATTCCGTGCCCCCCGGGGGCCCCGCCTCTCCAGCGGGGTCCCCTCTGCCTTGGAAGGGGCATCACAGGTGCCTGGCGGGTGCCAGGCCTGCACAAGGCACTGCAGGGGCCCCTGGGTAGGATGGCGCTGTTGGCAGGCGTGGCCTAGAGCAGGTCCCTCACCTCTCCAAGCCTCCGTACCCTCTTCTGTACCACGGGGGTAAGAACGAATGCTGCCCCACCCCGCCCCTAACAGGGTCACTGAGGAGGTTAAATGAGATGAGAAGTAGCTGAATCAGGGGCTCCCTGGCGCGTGCAGACACAAGGGATGGAGAGAGAGTGAGCTTGGGGACGCCACGTCCTGAGCCAGGCGGCCGGATGGCTGTTGTTGGCATCTGCCTGCCGACAGACTCTGAGCCCGTCTTTGTCCCCAAGGACCCCTGGGAGCGCCGCGAGGGAGATGAAGGCAAGGGAGGATGACGGTGTTGGGGTGATAGCGGGGGCCAGGTTTACCACACGCTCCCGGTGTGCCGGCCCCCACTTTAAATGCTTTACGTGGTCTGACTCACCTCGCGCCTCCACCACACCATCCAGGAGGCTGGTGTTTTATGGCCACCCACAGCCCTGGGGAGGAACCGAAGCCCAGGGAGGCTGGGCCGTGGCCTGAGGACCCGCACGCGGCTACAGAGTGCAGCCTGAGGACCCCATCTTTCCAGAGAACCACCGCTTGGGATCTTTATACCGCAAAGAAGTGTAGGATTGACGTCATAAAGCAGAGGGAGACACCCGTTGTTCTTCCCAAGCTACAGCTTCTCCTGTTCACACGCCATCAGTGGCTCCCCAGTGCCTACGGGACCAATATAGGTCCCTGGTTCCTGACCCCCCTGTCCTCCTCGCCCTCCGCCACCCGTGTCACCTGCTGGCCCCTCCTTGCCTGGCCTGGTCTTCCTGACTCCCCTGCTTTCTCTGCCCAGCCTCTCTTCCCCTTTCCACAAGCCCTGCTGCCAGGCTGCCTTGGCTCCCAGGTCACAGTTTCCCCACATCCCTCCTGGGCTGGTGAGTTCCTGGTCTTTCCAGCGGGACACAGCCACTGCAGGAGGTTCTCAGACCTGCCGGGTTTGATACTGTGATTGTTTCATCAAAATTTTTTTTCTTCTTTTTAAATCCTTCAGTGTATGGTGGACACGTAAGTATCGTAGAAAGTCTGGAAAATGGAAAAGCAGAAGGCAAAGAACGGCTCTTCGATTACACCCCTCCCCTGAGATGGCTGTTATCATGGACCTGGGGTCTGGCCAGCAGGCCTTCTCTCTTTTTTCTAGTCATGTGTGGTTTCAAAGCATTTCCTTAAACTTCCACAGGCAATGGGAAGTCCCACCTTTTCCTTTCCAATTTCAGGGTCTGTCCCCAGGGGATCGATCTGTCTGCCTGCATCTAGCCTACATTCCTCTTATGGGGTTTGCCGTGGGTCATGCCCTCCAAAGCAGTGGACCCCCGAGAAGCTGCCGTCCTGGGTTGCAGTGTTGGGCAAGAAAGAGGGTCTTCACTGGAATCTGGTCAGAGGGATCAGGGGCTCCAGGAACCCCATAAAATCAGTGATGGGGGGTGGTCGCTAAGTAACCCTGGCAACCTGGAAGACCAGCTCCACGGAGGCAGGTGCCTCTGCCTGCCCTGTGCACTCCGGCATCCCCGTGGCCTGCAGCGGGGCTCCCAAGACAGGCGCTCCTGCTTGTGGAATGAAAAAGGAAAGAAGTGCGGTGTGCAAAGGCAGGAGATGGACCCGACCAGGGAGAAGGAGGCCTCGCCCACTGTCTGAGGCTTAGACATGAGAGGCTGGGCTGTTGCCCCGTGTTGGGGGCTGGGAGAGCCCAGGGGCCAGGATAGAGTGGAGGGGCTTCCTGGCAGCCACCCAACCACCATCGCAGAGAAAGTGGAGGCTACCAAGTCAGAAGGCCTGAGGGCAGGCTGGCTTTGGAGCCGTTTATCACCTGCAGCAATTCTAAGAATGTGGAGCTGGGGTGGGGGGGGGGGGGCGGCGCCCTACCTTTCTCCAAGAAGCAGAGAACCCAGACCCTGGGCATCTGGAGAAGGCAGGTCTTCCGGTCTTGCCTGAAGACTCAGACTCACAGAACAGTGGGGGACGCCGGCTTTTAGGGGATGCCCTCCGCATGCCAGGGGCTGTTGTGACCCTCAAGGCACTGGGTGCTGCCACAGTCCCCAAGGTCGTACTCCTAGGGCCCAGCACAGCCAGGACTCATACCCAGAGCTCACACATTGATGGACAGCGCTCCGTTGGAACCCAAGCCAGGCAGGGCCTGCTGTCTGCTCAACTCCCTGCATGGGTCCCACCTGCTCAGAGGAGAAGCCAAAGCCCTCACAGTGGCTACAGCACCCATGGAGCCAGGGCCTATCTAGCCTCACTCCCTCCAGCTACAGGTGCGTGCTGCCTCAGGGCCTTTGCACTTGCTGGTCCCACTGCCTGGGATGCTCCTCTCCTAGTTAGCTGCTTGGCTCACTCCCTTTCCTCCAGGTCCCTGCTCGGAAATCACCTCCTCTGAGGGGCCTTCCCTGACCACCCGGGTGTGACCTGCTCTATCTAAGCAGCCACCAGGCACCTGAAATGTGCAAGTCAGAGTCCAGGCATGTCATGAGTGTCAAATAGGCACCTGATTTCCAAGATCCGGTGTGAGAAAAAAAGTGAAATATCTCACTAGTAATTTTTGGTGTTGGTTACGTGTTGCCAGGATAATATCTTGGATGTGTTGGATCAAATTAAATACATTATTAATATTAATTTTGTCTTGCTTTTTACTTTTTTCCAAGCGTCCGTGAGAAACTTGAGGAGGACGTGGTGCCGCCTTCGCCATGACCTCTTTTCTCTCCGGCACTCGCCCGCCTGCCCGGTACAGATGCCCTCGCCTGTCCACAACCCGGGCCTCCCAGGAGGAGGACAGATCCGTGCCTGCTGCCGCGGCTGCAGCCCAGCACTCGGGGCTCAGCTGTCGGTGAAGGAGGGGCCTGCTCTGCGTCTGGCACGGCCCTGGGCTCTGTTCCTGGGCCTCTGAACTCAGGGTGGGGTGAGACGCCGGGGAGGGGGCTGGGGCCCAGGGGGTGGGGGGACAGAGCGCTGCCTCTGGCTCGCTTTGTCCTCCTGCACGTTAGTCTGTCCTCTGAGGCCCTCATTCTGCACAGAGGTTCTGATGGGCTCCGGGAGGTTGTGCCGGGAGCTGCGGCGGGTGGGAGAGGCTGGGGAAGCCGCCATCCCCGCTGACTCACCCCTGAGCCGGGCCGCGTGGTCGAGTGCACCGTGCCCCGGGGGGGACTGCCCCCTTCACCTTGCCCCACGGGAGGCGATGGAAATGCGGGAGCCAGTGACTTGGGCAGGAGGCCCCCGCATCTTCTGGGGTGGGGGCAGGAGCCAGAGGGGCCTAGGGCACCCAGGTGGACATGGCCCGGCCCCTCTCCTTGAGAGCGGTCTCGAGAATTCCGCAGAAGTGAGGTGGGGGCAGGGGTGGGCAGAGAGAGTCTGTGGGATTCCGGAGTTGAGCGTGGCCTCTGCCTGGCTTGAGCAGAGGATTCCCTGGGAGGGGAAGGTTGGGTGGGGCCCGAGGGCGGCTGGGCAAAGGCAGGGAGGGGCCTGGGGTGGAGGACGGGCAGCGAGGCTGGAGCCACGGCCCCTGGTGGTGGTGGGAGCCCGGCCAGAGGGGCTGTCAGGGCCCGAGGGCCCTCGCGGGGACCCCCGTCTGCCCCCGGGCTCGGCGGCCGAGGTGCGTGTGGCGGCGGCTGCTGCCTCGCGGGGTCGCCGAGAACAGCCCGGAGGGCCCGGGCGTCCCTGCTGGGAGGGTGCCTGCCAGGAAGGCGGCCGACCAGCAGCTCATCTCTGGTACCCGGACCGCCTGTCCAGCTGCGACGTGCACACCTCCACTCCCTCCAGGGCGGCCCGGGGCTGGAGAAGCATCTCCTCGGGGATGCCACGGGGATCGCAGAGGGATGGAGGGTGCTTAGGCTCCTTCCCAGCGTCTTGATGTCTAGGGACCCATTCAAACCCTAGAGTGTTCAAGTGCGTTAGAGCAGGGTTTTTCAAGTGTTTCCTTTGTCTCTACCAATTTGGGACTGCCCTCTGGTCTTTCGTCATTTATATTTTATTTTATGTTTTGAAAGAATGCCCATCAGGTATTTTGTTGACCGGCCTTCAGCGTGAATCTCTCTGGTGTTTTCTCCTGACGAGAAGGAGGTGATACGTGACCGGCAAGGGTGCCACCGATGGGTGTGTCAGGGCACCGTATCCGGGGCATCCGGGGCATCCTTTGACTCTCCACCTCTGCTGCCGTCTGTATTTTTATCTAAGCGGATCCCCGTGTTAAACTCACTGCCTGACCGAATGTAACTGTAAGAAATAATACCCCCCGAATCGTGATGGGTTTGACATGTGATAGCTATTGAGATGGAAAAGATTTTTTCCTGTCCCACGTAAGATGAACGCGAGGCCCTCTAGCGCAGCGTGCACCACTGGTGACACGTGTTGCGTTAGCTTGTGTAGCATCTTTAGAACCGGGCAGTGTTGCTCTGGTTTATGTGATTATTATTTTCAAGGAGTCCTCACAGCCTTAATCTCTTAGAGTCAGTGTGTTGAGACCTTTTAGGAGGTAAGGCCTGAGTCCTCTGTCTCTGCTCCACCCGGCCTCCTCGGCTTCCCGATGGCCTGGAGGGGCGAGGCTTGTTCAAACGGCACTGTTCTTGATGCTGAGAACCTTGGCCTGTTTAGTAGCTTTGAGGTGAGGCCCTGGACTCTGCCACTTGGTCAAGCCCCCACCCGTGGATGAGATTCCTGTGTTTTCCAGGGAAAGCAGAGAAGTCTGGGAAGCCGTGGGGTCTGGCGCCCAGAGTCTGCCATGCACGGCTCGAGAGCTGGTGCAGATGGAGCTGTGGAGCCGCCACGTGAGCCCGGGGCCACGCTGGGGCCACATCCACTCTGCCTCCCCATCTCACAGGACTTCCACTCCCGGGAAACTCTTCCTCCAACAGGACGGGGAAGGGACCCTGGAAAGCTGTTCCCAGACTGTGTGGGGTGTCAGGCTGGGCAACGGCCACGTTTCGTGCCGCCGGCTTTCCCGGGCGTGACTGTGACCGTGTTCCCTTCTATATAGACATGTGACAACGCCACGCTTACACCTACCCTTCCACCAGCGGAAGGCAAACGGCCCCCCACGCCCGAAGAGGAGGCGTGGCATCTGTCACTGGGTCTCTTCCGGCTGAGCGACGAGCCCTTTTATACCTGTGACTTCAGGGCTGGATCCGCGTGCCTTGCATCTCGACAGGATGGAGATGGGGGCGGGGAGAGAAATAATGGGTTAATATATACAAGTATAGTCATATGAAAGCAAGAAAAATGCGCGTGAACCCTAGCCCTCGTTTCTGCCATCAGCCGTGTGGCTGCAGCTGCGTCCGGAGCTTCCTCGTCCCCTCACCACCCCGTGTCCTCTCAGCTCTCATCAGCGTGGCTCCTGGGCTCGTGGCTGCGTTCCTGGGGGAACTAGGCCACGTGTGCTTCTGCCTGTACTGACAGGACTGCTGTAGCTTCCTGTCAACCACAGGGCACAGGTGTGCCTGGAGGTGACCTGTGTCCAGGTCCCTGCCCTGTTGTTCTGCTCTCAGCACCCCAGAAGCCTCCGTTTTAGGGGTCCCGGGCTGCCTCCCGCTCAGCCCAGGGACAGGGACCAGCCCGCACAGGACAGGGTCCGGTGGGGAGCAGACGATGGGGCTTTTCCTGGTGGGTGCCGGAGCAGCCTCCACCTGTGCCAGACTTGAGCCCAGCTGCTCCAGGGGCTTCAGGAGGCAGGCTGGGTCTCTGGGGACTTACTTGGGCCTCTTTTTATCTCGCCTGCCCCTGAGCCGTGCCGGCTGCCATCCAGGAAGCCGGGCCCGTTCTGGGCCTGGAGCGTGGGGAGGGCAGCCTGGCAGGGCTGCTGGAGATGCTCTGTCTCTCGGGGATGAGGATGGATGCGCTGTGGGGTCAGGGTCTGAGCCGTACAGGCCACAGTGGAGACACGAAGTGCCCTTTTACTACCTCGCGGCCTGGTGGCAACTCAGGGGGTCCCTCAGTGGCTACTGGGGTGCAGGGAAGCCAGTTTCCAGGAGACAGCTTCAGGCCCGTGTGGCATGACATCTCAGTGGGTGACACTCCTCTAAGATGCGCTCACACAGAGCCTGCAGCCCAGGTCTCAGAGAGACCTTCTCTGGGCACTGCATCTGAAACCTCTCGCCTCTTCCGGGACGTGCTGCATCTTCCTTCCCAGCTTCGTGTCGCTCTTTAGCTTTTGCTGTGCTCTAGCACATGAGACACCCAGACACATTACTCACGTTTATGGTTACGGTTTGTCCACGAGGACAGGGGTTTTTTATTTGCTTTTGTCCAATACATCCTCTGCCCGTAACTTCAGCAGCTGAAGAGTGCTTTGCACATAGAAGGTTCTCAATAAGACTTATGGAAGGAACACATGCTGTGTGCTTGGAAGAAGGGATGCGGGAAGCTGTGTCTGTCCTCAAGGAGCTGACATTCTTGTGATGACAACAGCTGATGCAGGCACTGGTGGCTGCCCTCCGGGAGGTGGCAGAGCCTCTGGCTGAAGCCAGCCCAGGGTTCAGAAGAGCTGAAGGGGGCCTTTGGGCCCTTGGCGGGCAGGGGAAGGACATTGGAGTCAGGGGAGGAGCAGAACTTGGAAATTTGACATTAATACCGCAGGACCTAATTCATGAAAACATCTAATTACAGGGTGCCGGTGTTTAATTGTAATTTTGGTAATGACCTGCAACTGCATACAAATTATAGGGTAATCAACGCCAACGTGCTTACAGCTGCTATAAATGCCACTTAATCTCACGTGGAGCGCCCCAGCCAGTGTCTCTGGGGCGCAGACAAGGGCAGGGTGCTGGGGACGCCCTCCTCGGCTTGTAATGTCACAGCCAAGCAGGTGAGTAGCGTGAAGCTGGGCCACAGATGCCACCTGCTGTGCATTCCCCTCCCCCACCCCTGCCCCGCCCACCCGTGAAGAGTGGTCTGCACACAGGCCCCAGTTTAAACTGCAGCAAGGGAGAGTTGGGTCAAACCCAGGCTGATCCGGAAGCGCTTGGAGGAAGAGGAGGAAGGTCGGCCTGCTGGTTGGTTTGGGCAAGTAGGAGCCTGGAGACAGGGGCTTGGCTGGGTTGGCTTCCTTCATACTCACAGGGAGTGGACCAATCAGAGGTTGGAAACCAGTGGCCGCGGATGTGTTTTACTGGGGCTGTGCAGTGCTTGGAAGGGGCGGATCTGAGAGCCTCGGATGGGGCGCCCGCTCTCTCGTAACCATGTCCCACCTCGCCCCCTGTGGTCGCCCCACAGCCCACTGTCTGTCACCCTCGCTTGCACCTTTACCACGTGGGCCCTGGCGGCCATGAATCGCCTGCACGTTTGCAGAGGCAGCGCCGCTGGTGAGAGGAACGTGGGCTCCAGGGCTGGACACTCAGCGACTGAGGTCCGTCCTCTGCACCTTGCTGGCTGGGTGGCCTTGGGCACGGGGCAGCGTCTCTCAGCCTCTCCGTGTGGGAGAGAGGATGCCCGTGTATAAAACGCCCAGCTTGCGCGGTCAGCCAACACGTTCTCCAGTGGCAAGACGCAGCCTAGCGTCGTGGATGAGCGTGTGGGCTGCGGTGCCAGCTACCTGGGTTCCCATCCCAGCCCTGGCGCCTGCGCGCTTTCAGCACTTGCGTACCCTTGGACACCCTCATCTCTCTCTCTGTGAAATGGGAATGAGTGTAAACAGAGCTGCCTAGCTCAGAGAGCTCATGGAATGAGTTCCTGAATAGGAAGGGCTTAAAATAGTGTCTGGCATACAGTAGGCACTCAAGAAATGTTAGCCCTGAGTCCCTATCATGTGCTGCGGAGCTCTGGGTGAAGTGGAGGGCAGGATAGCCCAAGTTCCTGAACAGGCGCACAAGTCCCCTCTCCTTGAAACTTTCCCTTGCTGATTGGCCTGGAGAACTCTTATTCATCCTTCAAAACCCAGCTGGTTTCTCCTCTTCTGTCCAGTCTTGGCCGCTCCCCTCCTCCTCTGGGGCAGTCTCTGTTGGGTGCTGGCTGCTCTGGTGGCAGCCATTTCAGGAGGCTGTTGGCTTGTCTCCCGAGTGGGAGTGTTTGGGGGTGTTTTGGTGGCTGGTGTCATTTCCACACTGGGCACGGAACTCAGAAGAACTTGCTCAGTGTCGGTTGAACTGGTCCTATTGAGTTAGCAAGCAAGAAGGCCCCTTAGAGGACTCAGTGCCAGGTTAGATGCTTTTTAATTAACTTTTTTTTTTCCAAAAAAAAAGGAAACGTGTTCATAAGGAAAAATATATGTATAACAGTAACTATATAGCGTAAAAGTAAAATTTTCCTTCTCAACCTCTTGAATTCTCTAGAGTTAGGCAATGTTTATAGTTTCCAATCCTTCACTACAGACATTTTCTCTACATCTGCACACATTATATATTTCTCCACAAATGGACCCTCTCATCACACTTGTCTGCATCTCCTATTTTAATTTGCTAGTATTTCTTGACCATCCTTCAGTTTCAGATGTCACGAGCACCGCCGTTCGTGTTCGTGGTGCGTGGAGTTCCAGGGTACAGATGCCTCATGGTTTATTTAGCTGGTCCCCTGTTTACAGATGTTGGGCTGTTTCTGACCTTTGCTCCCCCAATCAGGCTGCACGAGCCTCTCTGGACACACCCCTCAGCGTGCGTATCTGCTGACGGTGAAGCAGTGGACGGCGGTGAGGTCCCCTGACGGATGGGCCTGCCCCCTCCTGCTGGGCCTTTCCATCGCTTGCAGTCCTTTGCTGTTTCGCAGGTCCGAGCGCCCGTTCTGCACGGCTTTAGAAAGAGCCTTACCCTGTGGCTCCCGCCACGTTCAGGGGCTCCGCAGTTCCGATGGGAAACAACTCGAGGGTGAGAAGAGGGACAGACAGGCACACCTCTGCCACCTCCGTCCCCCATCACCACCAGCCAACTGGGGCCCCTTAGCGTTGCCCAGTTTTATATGGATTTTTTACTGTAAGGGTGGAGTTTCTCAGCTCCAGAACCGTGTCCCAAGGCTCTACGCACTCCATGTTTTAGATCCAGGGAACCTGAGTTCCAGGGAGAGGGGCTTGGAGGGTGAGGCCCTGCCGGGGGGGGCCCAGGGCCGGGGTGGGGGGAGGGTTGGCGCAGCAGCCGATACCGCTTTTGCTGGGGTGGCCCCCGCTGGGGGCCTGCAGCCCCGTCCCTCAGCCTAATCCCGTTTTCTGCCCAGCTGAACAGCGGAGAAGCCTGATTTCTCATCCCATTTTAATGCAAAGGAGGCGGCCAGGCCTGGCTTCTTCTGAGCGCGGTGACAGTGGCCGTGAATGGGGACCCCAGTAACCGGGACAAAAATGTGACAGGGCCCTCCATCATGGCATTGTCCGACAATTGGGACATTATAGTTGCTCCTGGAACCCTCTCCGGGAAGGGGCGGGGGCCTCCGCCTCGTATGCTAAGCAGACAGGGGCCGGCCCGCCTTGGGCCACCCGGCCTTGGCCTGGTCAGTACTTCCATTGTGTCAGGCGCTTGGACCTGAGCAATTCAAAGGGTCCCCCAGCTGCCCCCCTCCCTCCCTCCTCCTGCCACGAGGCCTGGACGTGCGGGTGCGGGTGGAGGGGCTCCCAGACCGCCGCCCCGGAGAGGCTGCTGGTCCCCCGCCCCGCTGCGTGACGGCAGGACAGGTGCTCCCCTCTCTGGGCCTTGGTGACAACAGTGATGACTGCCACCCGACAGCCAGCGTCTCTGAGTGTTTGCCGTGAGCACCCGCCTTGCAAGCCCTCTCCTGAGTGTCACGGTGACCCTGGGGATGAAGCTTTCACCACCTCCAGCTTGTGGAGGTCACACCGCAGGCCACGTAACTGGGCATCGAGGGGCGCAGGAGGCGTGGCTGGGAGGCTTCGGATTGCTGTGTGCAAGGTGCGGGCAGCGCGGTCCGGCAGAAATGGGGTACAGGCCACACGTCATCTCAAACGTTCGTGTAGTCATTAAAAGAAAGTAAAAAGAAACAGGTGAAATGAACTTTAATAGTAAAGTTTACGGAACTCTACGCAAAATGTCATTTCAGCACACCATCTATGTTGAAAATACTATTAATGAGACATTTCACATTGGCTTTGAAATCTGGTGGGCGTTGGACCCACACGGCACATCTCAATCCCCTTGCAGGAGCCCAGGGTCCACACGGGGCTGGTGGCCGTCGTGCCGGACGGCTCGCCTCTTGGGGGGACCAGCGGGCACGCCCACACGCCGCCGAGGCTGCTCACCCGCTCCGTGACCCCGGGCACGCCGCTCCACCCCTCTGGGGATCCGTGCCCCGTCTGGAGCTCCGTGCACAGCCTGGCGAGGGAGAGGAGCAAGCTGACCCCCGGGGCCCTGGCTCATGGCACCTCGGGTGGAGGCCGCCTGGCAGGGCCCCTCTGGGCCCCCCGATCGTTCTGCAGCCCCCACCCTACCTCACCCCCAACCCCGGCCGGGGCAGCCGCTCCTCCCTTCAGGCGCCAGCAGAGCCCGGGCAGATGCTGTCCCACCCCTCTGGGGGCTGGGGTCGGGGCTCTGGGGTAAGGCCGGTCAGGGTGAACTAGACGGGTATCTCCTAAGCCAGGCAGGAGTTCCAAGATGGTTTCCCTTTACTAAACCTGCCCATCTCGCGGATGTGGACACAGAGGCCCACAGCACAGAGACACAGAGGGAGGGCGTGGCTGAGCCACTCTTGGACCTGCCTCTTGTAGACGTTTAGCTGCAGTAGTTCTGCCCACTCCAGTGTCTTCAAAGATCTGTGAAGCTCCTTCACTTTCAGATGAAAATGCCACTGCTGCCCAGGGTGGAAGCCCAGGGGGAGGCAGCTGGGAGGGGCCTGCCGTCAGGAATGGGGTGGCCTCTGTGCGTGATGACCAACTGTGGGTGAGTCAGTGCTCCCCACCAGTGCTCCCCAAGTCCAGGGTCTCTGCATCCAGGGCAGGATTTGCAAGCCGTGAAGGGCAGTTCCCAGGCCAGGGGTGGGAGGGTGAAGGGAGTAGGTGTGGACACAGCACCTCTCTCTCCTCCCCCCCCCAACCCCTGCCAGACCCCACGGATCGCAGGAGACTCCTGTCCTCTGAACCACAGGCTCGCCTGCTCTGCTAATGCCCAGCTCCCGTCCATTTGCGACTGGACAACTTCCAGGGCCGGAGCGGGGGTGGGTGGTAATGGACCACAGAATAAGTTATGCAGCCACGGGAGGCGCGACCTCGGAGGTGGTGGTGGGGGCTGGGGGCGCTAAGGGGTGGAACGCCTCCGCCCTCCGCCCCCTCCCCCCCCCCCCGCCCGCCTGGCTCCTCCCCGATGCCTCCCTCCGACACCCCCGCCTCCCGCCCCAGGTGGGTGGGCAGCTCCATTATCCAGAATTGGAGACTGAGGCCTGGAGGAGGGGAGGGGCTTGTCCAAGGTCACAGAATAAGTGACCTCTAGAGACCGAGGCCCTTTCTCCTGGTCCAGAGGTGCCTGGGGACCCTCCCAGCAGCCTGAGCCGTGAGCTCTCCCCCCACCTGCTCCAGTGCCGCAGGGTCCAGCCCGAGACTCTGAGTCTGCTCCCTCCCTGGCCTTGGATCGGGTCTGCCTGCCATAGGAAGCTGGGCCCATGGCTTCATCTTTATGTGCTGTGTGACATTAACCAAATCACGTCTCCCTGAGACTCAGTTTCCTCATGTGTAAAATGGAGAATGCCTTTTGCACCAGGTCACAGAGCAGTTGGGGACAACGTGAGAAAGACTATTAGAGCCTCGGCCCTTCAGGACACTCTCGCCTGAGCCTTGACCCTGGGCTTCCTGGATCCTGGAGCCCAGATTCAGACGGGGCTTCTGACAGCCTTGGGATAGCCCCGAGAAGGATGGCCCTCTGTCCCCCTGCCCGCAGAACTTCTGGCGTTGCCTCTGACCACAGAGGTGGCGTGGGCTCTGCTGGTGCCTGAAGGGAGGAGAGGCCGCCCAGCCACAGTCTGGAGGAGAGGCCCCTTGACGGGGGCACTGGGAGCCTGCAGAGCGATCCAGGGCCCCAGAGAAGCCTGCCCAGGGTCCCCGAGCGGCCGAGCAGCCCAGGCAGAGCGTGAGTGCCTCTGTGGGTCCTGAAGCTTGTGGTGCATCACTTGCCTGCGGCGCACAGGGCGCACTTGGGGGCCGCACACCCATTCCCAGAGCATTTGTTGAGCACTTGCTGTGTCCTGAGCACCAGGTGTTGTAGACCAGTCCCTGCCCCCAGGAGCTCCCAGCCCAGTGAGGAATAGTGAGGAATGATGCTGAAATTAGTCTGAGCAGGAGGTCTGGGGGGATAATCAGGAGTTCCACATTGGCCTCGTCAGGTTGCCTGTGAGACCTTCAAATGGACAGGACACACAGGCAGGGGGATGCCTGACCTCACTGGGGGTGGATGTCTCATAGCAGTGGATGAGATCACCTGGAAACAGACTCAGAGAGAGCAGGGAGGGTGGGCTCACAGCCGGGCCAACTTGAACTCGGGTCCCATTAATCAAGGTATATGCCTAGAATAAGGGAGATGTAGTTGTGCTTTAGGCTGCTCGCACCCCTCCTGGATCCTGTGCCTGGGGCTGGTTGAGTGGAACCAAACAGGTTTTGGAGGAGTCTGCAGACACCATTCGGTAAATGGGGCTGGGAAGATGCTGAGCTCCTTCTGGAGTCTCTGCTGCCTGCCCCAGGCCAGGGAGGAGGTGGAGCCACGGGCCCAGAGGGGCAAGCTGGGCTCCGGTGGCCAGAGCACAGAGAGTCAGGTTCCAGCTTGGTGTGAGGGAGAGTATCCTCCCAGGCAGGCTCAGTAGAGATGGGGCGGGCTGAGCAGTAAGGGAGCCTCACATGGACGGTGATGCAAGTGGTCTCCGGCGTTGGGTGGGGGCTGGACTCTGGGATCCGCAAGGCCCCTCCTGCTCAGAGATGTGGCCTCCAGCAGGGAACAATGTTCCCAGGAAGCAGCAGGAACCACCACTGATTACAAATTGCTCTGTGATTTTTCTCCCGTTACCAGGGCAACAGCAGGCCGAGCATCTTAAGCAGCAGCGGGATGCAGCCGGATCTTTTAAAGCCATAGATGATTTCCCTTCAGGGTTCTATACCTCCTTTCTCCACTTCCCACCCTCCCCTTCCCCTTGCTCCTTCCTGTCTCTTTAACACTGTGACGTCCCTCCCTCCCTCCCTCTCCCCCTCCCCCCTCTCTCCCGCTCTCTCACCAACCCTGTACTTGGCATTAGAGACCGTACCTGTTCCCTACTCGCCTTCTAAACACTGTGCCTTCTCTCTGCAAGTCATGCCAAGGCTTCTTGCTCTCAGATTCTCTGGGCCTCAGTTTCTCCATCTGTAGAATGGGAAGGGCGTGAGCCCGGGCGATCCTCCCGTCCCCACACGTCCAGGTCAGCTCACCCTGCACATCCAGCACCAGTACTTCCTCCTGCGGGAAGTCTCTTGAGTGTCCCAGGCGGAAGCAAACCCTCATTCATTCATTCATCTATGTTCGCATGCATTCATTAACCTGCGCTCTCCAGTGCTGTAGCCACCGGCCACACGTGGCCACTGAGTCCTTAAAATGTGGCTGGTACCGTGGTTTGAAATAATATTGGGGAGATATTGGGTTAAATAACATATAAGAGTTACTTGCATTGGTTTATTTTCACTAGTTAGGAAATTTTAAGCAAACTACGTGGCTTGCATTATATTTCTACTGGAAATGGCATTAAATTAACATGTTGTAACCACAGAGTAGCGACGACAGTAGCAGCTGCTGTGGCTGGAGCGTGGGGACTCATTTCACCCAGACAAAACCCAGTGACGTGATGTCCATGCTGTTAGTCTGACAGGGAGAAGGAGACTCCGAGGGAGGGGCTGGCCGAAGACACCCTGCTGGGTGGTTGTGCTAAGACCCCGTCTCAGTGGGAGGGTTCTAGAAAACAAAGCCCACAGATGCGGGGGTTTAAGGCAGAGACCAGGAGGCTTCAGAGCGGGGTGGGGGAAGGCATGCATCTTCAGGGCGTTCAGGTTGGTAGCAATGCTGTTGGCTGCCCCCAGGTCCAGGGTGTCAGGTTGTGGTGAGCACCAAGGGGTCCTCGCCAAGCCTGGAGCCCCTCCCCAGCCTCATCACCTCTGGCGTCATCACCTCATTCGATTGGCTGCAACACCCAGGTCCCACCGGCTGTTCTGTCCTGGCCGGGCACGTGTGCACCCTTGTCTGTGAGTAAGCTTGGTATACACAAGTTTGTGTATGTACACTCAAACACACACACATCCAGTGTGTGTGCACATATATGTACACATATGCAGTCACACACACACGTATATGATGTGTATGTGCGTGTATATACGCATTCACATAACAGGCATAAACATGTATGTGCGTATATACGTATATAAAATGTTGTCAGGGCATCTTTGATTTGTAAAAACCATTAAAAAAAATGCCATGTAAGTGTCCAGACTGCGCCCTGCAGGTGCCAGTTGGATGCCTGGGTGAGCCGGCTTGAGGTGGGTAGAGGATGGAACGCGTTCTGCAGCCTCCACGGCTTACCCGGTTCACTCCGTGTCCAGCAAGCATCTGGCATGGTGCCTGCAGCCCCCTCAGCAGCAAGAAGCACCTGGTAAACGAGTGAACACGCTTGCTAGATGGAGGCCCCGTACCCTTGGGACTTTGTGTCCTCTCTGTGGCCAGTGCCAGGCCTGAGTGCTGGGCCTGGTCCCCGGCGGTGTGGCGAGCTGGGAACCGACGGGAAGCGTGTGCCCGGGCAGGTGCGTGCGCCCTGGAGGAGGCCTGGCTCCGGCCTTTGCCAGCTCTGTGGAGACAGCCGGGCTAGCTATTCTCCCACAGCCCCTCCAGGTCCCCCCTGTGGTCCTGCTCTGTGCCCTGGGGCTGTCCACAGCCTCCCAGCCACTGGTCAGAGAGCGAGTGGGACTCCCTGCTCCTCCTGCAGGGCGGCAGGTGGCTGCGTCCATCGGGGCCTGTGACTCCTGCCTGGCAGCCCGCCCTCTGCTGCCGCTGGTTCTAGGAGCAGCTTTTCTGTGCCTCAGGCCTCTGCGGGAAGGGCTCCCCGCTGCCGCCCGCCCCCAGGTGCCTCGCCATCCTTGCTGGTTGCTCTGGCCGCTGCCCACACCTCTGTAACTGTCCCGTGTTAGTTACCCACTTAATGGTGCTGTCCGTTTCCTGCCAGGACCCTGTGTGAGGCACCAGGCCCGTCTCTTCCCATAGCTGAGTCTTG
Source organism: Hippopotamus amphibius kiboko (assembly GCF_030028045.1). Taxonomy (NCBI): domain Eukaryota; kingdom Metazoa; phylum Chordata; class Mammalia; order Artiodactyla; family Hippopotamidae; genus Hippopotamus; species Hippopotamus amphibius. The sequence continues at coordinate 2,783,485 of NC_080198.1, forward strand.
GTTTCTGTAAAATTGGAGTGATCGTAGGAGCCACACCTGGTTAAACAGGTTAAGTGAGAGAATTCACCCAGCGGCATGGCCAGCCCATCGCTAGCGCACTATAAATGGGCCGCGGGGGTGGGGAGGGTACAGCAGTGGTCAGTAGGATGGACTCTGGAGCCAATCGGTCTGGAATCAAATTCCATCTCGGCCATGTCACAGCTGTGTGACCTTGGACAAATGACTCAGCCTCTCTGTGCCTCGCCTGTAAAATGGGGGTGGTAGTCATTAGAAACCTGTCACATGAGGACGAAGCACACTTACCAGCTGGGCTGCGCCTGCCCTTCCCTAGTGGCCACGGGCGCCCACGCGTGCTGGTGAGAGGCTGGGTGCCCGTGGTCTGCGGGGTGCAGCGGGCGCCCACCTGCATTGACGCCGTGGAAGCTGACCAACACGGCACGTGGGGCCTCTTCCATTTCCCCACCTCCTCCCCGACCTCCTCTTCCACAGTGACGGTTGGGTGGATGTGGCCAAGCGGCCCTGCAGGGTGTGTCCGTGTCCCCGCCTCTCGGGGTGAGGGGTCTCGGGTGCTCGGGGCCCTCCCCCTTCCCTCCTCAACGTGGCCGCGCGGGGCCTCGCGCCCGGCCGGCAGCATCACGGCCCCTCCCGGGGCGGGCGCGCCCCTCCCCGTCCCGGCCGTGTAACTGGAGCCGCAGCCCAGGGAGCCGGTCCCGGGCCGGATCGCACAGGTATCAGCTGACCGCCTGTGTCCCGTTTTCCTTCACACGAGGGCGGCGAACAATGGCCGACAGTCCTCACGGGGGGCCCGGCCCCCCCAGGGAGAGGCCCCTGCGAGCTATCGGGCCACACGATCTCGCCCCTTGGAAGGCCGGCCCTCCCCGCGGACACGGCGCACAAACGGGGCCTTCACCGGCTGCCAGCGCCCGGGGAGCGGCCGGAACCCGGGCCCCCGTGCCAGCCGGGCCCGCACGGCGGCCTCTTCCCCTCCATGTGAACCTGCCTCTCCTTACACCTGACCATTCTTCTCCCCTCGGCCTAGATTACACCCCGTGAGAGCCCTTTGTTCCCGGCCCCGGACGAAACTAGGCCCAGCCCGGCAAGGGGCCGCCCCGCCTCTGGGCATGGAGGCGTCTGCCCCCGCGGCCCCTCAGGCCCTGACCGGCTCGGTGGGACACCAGCCCCGGGAGGCAGGTGGGCGGCGGTGGGCGGGGAGGCTAGTGGTGCTTCTGTTGCCTCCGGTGGCCCTGATTTGTCTCTTTCCTGCCCCCACGATGCTGAGCTCCTTTGCTCGAGAAATTTCTCTGCAGCAGCACACAGGCGGCAAGGGTTGTGGTCCAGCGGGGCCAAGCTCCCCTGGATGAACGGGGGAGGCCTCTGGCCCTCGCTGAACCCTGTCTTTGTCACCTGTGGGTCGGAGATGATGGCGACTGCCCGCCTCGCTGCTGCAGGCCTGCCTGTTCTCACCAGCGCACAGGAGGCCCTCAGCTCACGCGGGCAGGGGTGGTGGCAGAGCTGCCTGGTCAGGTGCGAGGGTGTTCACACGGGGCCAGGGAGAAGGCCAGGCGCAGCTGCAAACACTGGGCTTGAGACCATCACAGCCACAGCTCTCAGGGGCGTGGGGAGGGGGGCCTGAAGAGGCCTGGTTTCGGACCAGGACTTGGGGTTCTCGAGAGGACTCAGCCTAAGCCGTGGCCTGTCCTGGAAGCAGGCTCTGCGCACGTGGGAGAGCCAGGGCCTGGGGAGCCAGACAGCCCAATGCAGCAGCCGCTCGTCACGTGTGGCCACTCACGTTGAAGAAAGATGGAATCAAAGCTGCCGTTCCTCGGTGGCACCAGCCGCATGTCCGGTGCTCAGTAGCCAGGCGTGGCTGTGGCTGCCCCACTGGGCAGGGCGGCACCTTCTCTGGGGTGGCGCTGCTTTAGAGTGAACCGTCGCGCACTTGCTGGGCACCTGCCGTGTGCCAGGCCCCGCCGGGCCGTCCTCGGACCGGCCGCTCACGGGTGCCCCCTGAGCCTCGCTGCTGCTCTTCCCACGTGCGCGTGGGGCACGCGCGGTGCTGGCGCTGGAGGGAGGGGGGGCCAGCTGGGCCCCGGGCAGCCTCGCAGCAGGCAGCAGGCGCACGTGGGGTAACACCGCCCTGGCGGTGATGATCCCTGAGGGAGGTGCAGGCCCAGTGCTGGGCCTGGTGGGGAGGAGCCACCCCATGAGCGCAAGGGGCGCTTTGGTTTCTCCATCCCAAAACATGCAAGACGGGCAGAGAGGGAGTTCCGAGGTTTTAGGTGTGAGGTAAGCACCCACGACTCCCACCACCAGGGTTCTGAGTGGGGCTGAGATGTGCTTTCATACATCTGGAGATGGGGAGATCTCTACCTCTGCTTTTGCAAGAGGCAGCCCAACCTAGCTCTGGGAGGCAGGATAACGGCCCCCCGAAAACGTCTGTGTCCCAGGACCTGGAACCTGCACATGTTACCTTGTATGGCAAAAGGACTTTGCCTGTGTGAATAAATTAAGGGTCTTGAGATGGGGGGGGCCGGGATCCTCAGTTGCTAGGGTGGGCCTGGTTTGATAGCAATGGCTTTATGAGGAAGGTGGGGGTGATGTGCTCTGAGGATGGAGGAAGGGGCCAGGAGCCAAGAAATGCAGGCGGCCACTAGAAGCTGAAAAAGGCAAGGGAATGGATGCTCCTCTCAGAGGCTCCAGAGAGAACCAGCCCAGCCGACCCCTTGGCTTCAGCCCAGTGAAAGTGATGGCAGACTTCTGACCTCCAGAGCTGGAAGGGCGTAAGTCTGTGTTGTTTTAAGCCGCTGAGTTTGTGGTCATTTGTTACAGCAGCAAGAGGTAACTAAGACACTTACACAGTGGTCAGCATCACAGGTTTCAGCACTGGACGGAAGTAGGTTTGAATCCCCAGCTACTACCTTTTCCAAGTGAATAATCTCGGGCAAGTGGCTCTGTTTCTCTGTGCCTCAGTGTACTGTAGCTGGAAAATGGGGGTCCTGACGACACCCACCTCATAGGGTATCACGCAAGAGGATTACTCAGAAAGCGCCCCTGCTGGCATCATCATTCTTTCTTGAAAGGCAGCGTGTGGTTTCTTGAGCCAGCAGTGCCCAGAACTGGACCATCTGGGCTGTAAAATGACTCAATCCTGCCTCAGTTTCTTTGTCTGTAAAACTGCAGTGATGATGGGGTGTTATGATTAAATGAAATACTCCACATACCTTCCTGAGAGTAGCGCCTGGACTCCGGTAAACATTAAATCAACGCCAAGTATTATTATTGATGTTACTGTATTCCCAGCCCCAGCACCCCACCCTGGGGGCCCCGCCAGCCTAGCTGGATGTGCAGCCAGGAAGCCTACCCAGCAGTGCCCTGCTCAGGGAGACAGACAGGATGGGGCCGTGCTGGCCTGGCTGGGCCTGGCTCTCTGCATCGCCACTTGCTCTGCCCCGCACCCCTCAAGCTGTCCAAACACGGGCCGGGCGCCCGAGGAGGACTCCCAAGGAGCAGCCCCGGGAAAGGCCGGCCGACCGCCGTGTGCGGCTGGAGGAAGTGGCCCTTGTTTGCTTTCCCGCAGCCCCAGGAGCTTCCTTCCCTCTGCGCGTTTGCTTTGCTTCCCAGCAGCCGTCAGCTCTGGAGGGCTGGCCGCCCGGTGGACCCGGGCCCCGGAGCCCAGGATGCTTCCGGAGCCGGAGAGGCCGCTCAGAACAGCTCAGTCCCTGGCCTCAGCTCTTGGACTCCTGGCCATTGAGTCTAGTTGTACAGCAGCTGAAGGCAGCGTTTCTGAGCATCCACTGTGCGCCAGGCCCCTTAGCACCGGTCCACGGAGGTGAGCTCCTTGAACCCTCCCTGGGACACTTTGAGCGGGGGCCTTCTGTCCCCATCGACCAGCCAGGAAACCAAGGCACAGAGCCGCCAGGCAGAGCACCCAAGTTCTCACCACTTCTGGGAGCTGCATCTGATCTCCAGGAACCTCCATCCAAGGCCACCTGCTCTGTGCACCTCCCGCGCGCCGAGCTTTAACATAGAATCAGAGGCTCAGCGTCACGTGACCAGAGCATTCTAAAGCAGAGTCATAAGAGACAGGAATCTCATGATGGAAATTCTCAAAGGTATCACAAGATCTTGTGGTAAAATCAGAAATCTTTATTCTCAGGCTCCGTACATCTCACTGCCGGGAGCCCCTGAATGTCCTGCAGTCCTTCTCCTTCTCACTCCTTCCTAGGATGCGTTTCCTTGCACGGCCCCCGTGGGGGGCTCTCCCGTCTCCCCAGCCACACACCCTCCTAGCAGCCCCCTCCCATCTCCCCTTCCTACTTGCCTGCATAAATTAGCACCCCTGCCTCTGAGCATCTGGTGACAAACAGTGGCGCTGATTCTACAAGGCTGTGCATTTCTCGTGTGGATTTCACAGGGCTGTCCCTGGGGAGGACGGGGGAGGGTCACCCTCAGGCTGAGGCTGCTCTAGTTCTCTCAGCAGGCCCCCCCCCCCCACACACACACACACACCGACCCCTGCCTTCAGATCATGGCTGTGAAGGAAGCTCGTGCAGGTCTCAGCTGGGATCGGCTCCCCGAAAGGTTTGTACAAAAACAAAATCTGCTAGTGGAGACAAATGAAAGGTTGTCCAGGGCAACTCAGACCTTGATGGAGGAAGCCCCCTCTGTAGCACCCTGGTGGGTGGTTTAAAAATCTCTTGAATTCTTCCAGCAAAGGGAAGCTCAGTACCTCAGGCGCTCTCCAGGGCTGATCCAGGGTCATCCTGGGGATGAACAACCCTCTTCCTTGGAAGTCCATCACAATGTGCAAGCCACCTCTGTTTGACCTAGAAACCCCACTTCTAGGAGGCAGTCTTACAGCAAGGCTCACACCAGTGCAGGAAGAGAAATGTTCAAGGGTCTTTGTTACCGTGTTGTTTGTGATGGTGGAAAAGCGCACAGAACCCTTTCCCGTGTCCATCATCAGGAGGCCGATGAAATCATTTGGGTCCCTCCATGCAGTGAGATGCTCTACGACTAGTAAAAAGAAGGAGGCAGGTCTACGGACACGGATGGTGAAGTTAGCAGAACGGCCTGGAAAGGGGGCCCGGGGTGGGGTGCCTCTTTGTGTTCACAGAGACACATGGTCCCAGGGCTTCCCTCCCGGGAGTAGGCTTTTGGAGGAGATGTGCGTATTTCCACCTTTTACTTTAGACACTTGCTGTGTGTTTTTAAAGCAGGGAGCAAGTGCTACTTGTGTTATTGAAGATATAGAGAAAGAGGGCATCCCTCCTGAGCCTGGAGCGAGCACAGGGGAGGGAAGGGCTGCTCGCTTCACCCCGTCCGTCAGCGTTCTCACCAGACTCAGGGCCAGGCCTCGACTGATGAGGTGGACGCAGCCCCAGTCCCGCTGCTCCAGCCGGTCATTCCCGCTGCTCTGATAGCGAAACCTCGGCATCTCGGTGGCATCACGCAGTCCAGGCCGGCTCCTTGCTTCTTCTGAGTCTGCAGAGGGCACGTGGTGGGGTGGGCAGGGGCAGCCTCTGTGAACAGGGACCTGCCTGGGGGGAGGGGCGGGCAGAGTCCCGAGGGTGGGGAGCAGCGTGGCAGGTCAAACCCAGCCTGGAGGGCCGTGGCCTAGGCCGCCCGCAGGCCGGTCCGGAGACGTGGGCTGCAGCAGAAGCCAGGTCCTGGGGCCCCTCCGGCCGTGGTAAGGAGTTTGGATTTATTCCAGTTGTGATGGGAAACCAGTGGATGAATGAACGGGGCAGAAGAGCAGACGGGGCAAGCGTGCAGTGCCGTCTGTCCCAGCAGGGAGAGGCCGAGTGCAGGGCACCGCCCGCGTCCAGAAGTCCCGTGGACGCAGGACCGATGCCAGCTCCCTAAGGAGACAGGGCCTGGGGGGCAGGGAGGTTGGCCAGGCAGGGAGCTCGGGAAGGTTTCCTCAGGTAGTGGCCTTGGTGGGAAATGGGGCCGGGGTGTAAGCCAGCCATTCACAGCAGAGGAGACAGAAGAGGCCCCGAAGTCCGGGCAGAGGTGGGCAGACTCACCAGTGACCAGAGAAGCCCAGCTCTCACCTTCATCCACTGGACGGGGCAGGAAGGGGCTGGGTGCTGCAGTGGCAGGCGTGGGCATGGGCGTGGAGGACCCCTGGTGCCCTGCGCGGGAACAGCAGCTCCTGGAGCCAATCACGAGAGCTACCTCCGGGGCTCATGCAAATGAAGTGACTCAGCAATTCTGCTCCTGGACATTTGTCCCCGGACTGCCTCACAGGCCCCTATGGTGCCCTGTGGTGCTGCCTGGGGCAGCGGGCCTTGCAGGCACCTGGATGCCCATCGTGTGTGACTGGCAGGCACTGTGCCATGCACGGGACCTCGTGATTCCCCTGCAGAAAGAGTCTCTATGGTGCCCATTGTACTGCGAGGAGACGGAGGTTGGCCGGCGGGAGCCGTGGCCCAAGGCGCCACGTGTCAGGAGCTGACCCAGAGTCACCTATGCCGGTGGCTTCAGCTCCTGACTCAGGTCCCCATCACAGGGGCAGCTCCTGCAGGGGTGGTGGCTGCGAGGCAGGCAGGAGGTGGTCTTGCGCCCTGGCCATCATCAGCAGCCTCGTGTGAGTCCTGGCCCTGCCACTCAGCAGCTCCACGACTTCAGACACGTCGCCCCTTTTCTGGGCATCCTCAGGCTTCCGACCTGTGAGATGGGCACGGCGGACCCACCTCAGAGGCCTTCGTGAGGTTTCTCGCATCAAGCCCCTGACACAGCTGATGTTTCTTCCCCTCCTCCTCGCTCCCCAGGCACATGGGGGGACTCTCCCAACGCCACCCCAGAGTTCAGTAAGGAAGGCCTCTCAGCAGGCGAAGCAGAGAAACGGGTTTTGCAGACGTTGAATCCAGGCAGACTCCGCTGTGAGGCCTCCTCTCTCGGCCTTTCCCCCCCACTGTTAGGCCAGATGGTCCAGGGAAATGGACACTCTCTGACCCAAGCAATGCTTCCTGTCGGGCGCCAGGAGCTCTGGGTGCTCTTGCTGAAAAAGCCCGGGGCGGGGGAGAGGGAGACCCCCCAAGGGAGCGTGGACGATTCTGCACACCCACGTGGGGGGCGTGTGGAGGGATTCACGGCAGCCAGAGGCCCCGCGCTTTTCTCGCCCGCAGACCCTCACCCCCGTAACTGCCTCAGCAAACACCCTTGGACCTGCCACCCACCGCACTCCACCTGAGCCCGAAGAGCACAGAGAGGCCAGCCCTCTCGGGGGCAAGCTGGCCGCCGGGCTGGGGTGGCCGGAACCTTCAGGCCGTCAGAGGCAGAAACAGGAACCAGCGGAGGGAGCCTCCCCATGAGGAGTCCAGGCGCTGGAGCCAGACAGCCTGGTTCACGGCCCGCCTGCCACCCGCTCCCTGGGCAAGTCTTGCCTGTCTGTGCCGCCCCCGGGAGGGACAGCAGCCGTACCTAGTCACCGGGTTGCTGTGACCACACAGCGGGGCAGTCGGGGCATTAGGCACACAACACGGATAAGCCACCGTCATTGTTATCCCTGCAGGGCCACCGAGCCCTCCGGGGAACACGGGGGCTGCGGCATCCCATTCGTCAGGACCGTCCATCAGGAGAGGCTAGGTTATGCGATGATAACAAAAGCCCCAAATCCCAGTGGCTTAACACAACAAAAGTTTATCTTCCACTCATTCAACGTGCCCCCCATGGGTCCGCTGTGGCTTTGCTCTGTGTCATCGAGGCAGGCTGATGGGGCAGTCGGCTCGGGAGCACTGCCAGTCGCTGTGGCAGAGGAGAGGGAGCAGGGGCTGCTCCTGGCTGTCAGCGTGTCTGCCTGGCCAGTGCAGGTCACGTGGCCGGTCCCAAGGGAGGAGCGCAGCCCTGGACGCGCCTGGAGGGTGGGGAGGCGGCTTGTCAGGGACCACCTGTCCACTCGACCTCCTTTATCACCGTCACTCTTGTCACTGTTCACTATTCTTTTTTTATTTTTATTTTTTTTTATTTTTATTTTTTTACTGTTCACTATTCTAAATGTGGGGCTCAGAGGGACCAGGGAGGCGGCCCTAGACCACAGGCCTCACCGGCAGAACGGGAGCTGCTGCCTTGGTTGATGAGTAATTACTGCTCAGCTGCTGTGTGCCAGATGCTGTCTTAGGCATTGGAGAAGTCACACAAAACAGGGAGACAGAAAGCTCTGTGCTTAAAATGAACTTTATCTTTTCTGGTGGTGGTGGGAACAGAGACTCTAAGCATCATGAGGGATGGCCTCGGTGAGAAGGTGGAAACGAGCCAGGGAGGGGAGGTTGGCGTCCTGGACGGAAGGAGACCCTTCAGTTTTAAGTAGGATGGTCAGGCCTCAATGAGAAGGTCACATGTGAGCAAAGACTGAAGAAGATGCGGGGGTGAGCCGTGGGGATGTCTGGGAAGAGCATTCCAGATGCAGGGAGTAGCCCATGCAAAGGCCTGTTCTGTCATTTGGTTAACAAGCATTTAGGGCCTGCTTGGGCTGGGCAGGTGCTGAGAGCATGGCACATAGACGAATGAAATAATCCCTAACTGTGAAGACTTCAGAGCCCAGCGGGGAGGCTCCATCCATCCAACCATCCATCCATCCATCCATCCATCCATCCAGCCATCCATCCATCCATCCATCCATCCATCCATCCATCCATCCATCCACTGAGCGCTTATGTAGTGCCCGGCTCTGTGTGTGGTGCTGGGGCTTTGGCACAGGATCACATAGTCCTTGTCCTTGAGTTGATCCCAGTCTGGCAGGGGAGGCAGCTGCTATCCAGTGTGAGAGAGAGAAGCACAGAGGTCAGGGCTGCCCAGACAGGGGCCTGGGGCTCAGAGAGCTCCGGGGGCTGGGCCGCAGTCCTGGGGAAAGATGATGAAGGCTGAGGATAACAGTGAGGCTGGAGGGGAGGGACTTAGGAGGTGGGGTCAGCAGGACCTGGTGACTGATTGGATTTGGCGACTGGGAGGAGAAGGGAGAGCCCAGGGTGACTTTGGGGGTCCCACCTGGGGTAACAGGGAGCTTAGGAAGGAGCGGTTCTCTGAGATTGAGAACATGGGATGCAAGATAAACCACAAGGTCCTACTGTATAGCACAGGGAACTATATTCAATATCCTGTAATAAACTGTAATGGCAAGGAAAAAAAAAGAAGGTGGGATGCAGAAACATTGTGGCAGAAGATGATGTGTCTACACTTGTCCCCGTGGTGTCTGGTGGGACGTTGTGCTGCTTCATTGGAGGCCCCGGGGGTTCAAGCCTGGGTCTGCGCTTGCCTGGCTGCGTGGTCTGGGACAAGTCAGAATTCAGTTCCTCTCTGAGCCTTATTTTGTCACTTTTAACCTGGGAGTGAATATGACGTACCTTGCAAAGCTCTGGCGAGGGTTGGGGGGTTAACTGATGTCGCCTATGTGCCGCGTTGGTGGCCCTCAGCCTCGGCTGCCCACAAGAATCCCAGGGAGCTCTGAGAGCCCCCCACCCCGCGGTGGCTTCCCAGTCCCACTCAATCGCACGACGGGGGTGGCGGCAAGGCATCGTCCTTCCAAAACTTGGCCAAGGACGGCCAAAGTCAGGGACCCCTGCGCTACCTGCTCTGCCTGGCACACTGGGGAGCTTTTCATTTTCAGGTTTGATGCCATTATTTTCTGTACCATTATTTAGATGGTGACATCCAGAAGGCAGCTGGAGAGCTAACTCTGGAGGGAGGTCCTACCTGATGCTGCAGAACCTGGTCTCCGGCCACGTGGGTCAGAACCCTTCCCAGTGGGAGTCTCTGACTTGGGCTTTCCTGAGATGGGGACCCTGTGGGGATCGACTTTCATAAATGGATAAGAAGGGAGATGGAGTGTGAGAACAGTTCCCACACCCCAATGTAATCAGGAGCTTTATTCTTCTCAAAGTAGTTGAAAGTTTTTGCACCAAATCAGAATAAAGGACAATTACAAAATACAGGTAAGGAAAAAGAACACAAAATGCATTAAGTCCACCACCTGGGGGAAAATCACTGTGAATAACCTTACCGGCAACTTACATGTAAACATATTAATTATATATGCATAGATTCATATATATGTGTATATATGTATATATACAAGTATTTGTAACTATCATACTTTTATTTCCACCAAAAGTAAAACCAATCCCTTAAACTTCAAGCAGACCTGGATTCACACCTGCCTTCACCTGTTAGGTGGGTAATTTAACCCTTCCCTGCCCTGTGTTCCTCATCTAAATTATAATCCCCCACGACAGATGCATCATTGCTTGTGTGTAAACAGTCAGTGATTTGGAAAGACATTTATTTTATTTTTTTTTTAATTTATTTATTATTTTTTGGGGGGTACACCAAGTTCAATCGTCTGTTTTTTTTGTTTTTTTTTTATGATTTTTTTTGGGGGTACACCAAGTTCAATCATCTGTTTTTATACACATATCCCCGTATTCCCTCCCTCCCTCGACTCCCCCCCCCACCCTCCCTCGAGCCCCCCCCACCGTCCCCGTCCCAGTCCTCTAAGGCATCTTCCATCCTCGAGTTGGACTCCCTTTGTTATACAACAACTTCCCACTGGCTATCTATTTAACAGTTGGTACTATATATATATGTCTGTGCTACTCTCTCGCTTCGTCTCAGTTTCCCCTTCACCCCCCGCCCCCTCCCATACCTCGAGTTCTCCAGTCCATTCCCTGTATCTGCTTCCCTGTTCTTGTCACTGAGTTCATCAGTACCATTTTTAGATTCCGTATATGTGAGTTAGCATACAATATTTGTCTTTCTCTTTCTGACTTACTTCACTCTGTATGACAGACTCTAGGTCTATCCACCTCATGACATATAGCTCCATGGAAAGACATTTAAATACTGCAAGATATCACCTTTTACACTTCCCCCTGGAGTCACCATTTCCAACGCAATTTGTTCCTTTGTGTAAATCCAGGTTTCCATCTGGTGTCATTTTCCTTCTTCCTAAAGGACTAAATGCTAATCCTTTAGCATTTCTTGTAGTGTTTGTTTGCTGGGAATGAAATATTGTAGTTTTTGTGTGTCTGAAAAAGCAACATTTTGTTCCCTCTGCCTTCTTTTAAGATTTTCTCTTTATCACTGTTTTGAGCAATCTGACATGCGGTGCCTTGCTGTGGTCATCTTTGCATTTCTTGTACTTGGTGTCTGTTGAGTTCTTAGATCTATGGGCTTATACTTTTTCATGACCTTTGGAAAGTTTTCAACCATTATGTCTTCAGGTATTTTTTCTGCCCTCCTTCCCTCTTCTCCTTCCCAGACGCCAGTGACGTGTATTGGAGTGGCTCAAAGTTGTCTCACAGCTCACAGATAGACTTTTCAGGTTTTTTTAAATCATTTTTTCTCTGTGTGTTTCACGTCAGATAGTTTCTATTGAGGCGTCAAGTTTCTAATCTTTCCTTCTAAGGGCAGCCTCTAATCTGCCCTTACCCCTACCTAGTATACTTCTTCATCTCAGACCTCATAGTTCTTATCTTGAGAAGGTGTTTTTCATATCTTCCACATCTTAAATGTTTGAGCCCATGTCATTTTAACACTTCATTTTAATATCCATCTCTGCTAATTCTAGTGTCTATGTCAGTTCTGGGATGGTTTTGATTAGTTGATGTTTTTCTCTGTCATGGTTGTGTTTTCATGCCTCTTTGCCCCCCTGGTGACCTTTGGATGCCAGACGTTGTGAATTTGGCCTGGTTGGGTGCTGGTATTTCTGTGTCCTGGGAATCTTCCTGCGCTTCACTCAGAGATGCAGTCAAGTCACTTGGAAATGGTTTAGTTCTTCCAGGCCTTGCTTTTATGATCTGGTAGGTGGGTCTGGAGCAGGGCTCAGTCTGTAGCTAGTCCTCCCCGACTCCTGAGGCCAGGCCTTCCTGAGTGCTGCACCCACTGCCCTGTGAAATGGGAGACTCTCACTGTGGCTGGCGGACACAGGCACTGTCCCCTGTCTGGTGTGATCCAGGCCACCTTCTCTCTAACCCTTGCAGCTGGCTCTCCCCAGGCCTCACCTGGTGTCCTCACACACGTGTGAGGGCACCCTGCTGCTGCTGGTCCTCGGATCAGTGGGTTTTCCCTCTGGGCACCCTCTCCTCCCGTGCTCTGCCCTTGAACCGTGGCTGCTGTCGTCTCCGTGCGCCCAGGAGCTGTCTGAGCCCTGTGAGCCGCCCCCCCGTGACCCAGCGTGGGCACTCTCAAGGCAGCAAGGTGTGTAGTGACAGGAGCTCCCCATGTTTGTGTCCTGCTGCAGCGATCATGGTCCTTGGAGGCTCGAAGCCAGTGTCTTGATCATCACCGAGTCATGTATTTTATCGGGTTGGTTGGTTGGTTTCAGGTGGGAGGATAAAGTGGTCCCTGTGACTCCATCCTGGCTAGAGTGGACACCCCCAGTGATGCTGGGCCTCTGCACCTGAATTAAACTTGTTCTCTCTCCTCCCTCTGCCAACCCAGGCTGATGTGTGCCCTGGGTCAGACCTTCTGCCATCCCCGAGGGAGGCCACGGGGAGGCCCAGAGAGCCTCAGGCCTGGAGGGGTCCCAGCGCCCGGGGAGAAGGAGGGGTCATGCTCAGCCTGGTCCGAGCACCCGGCAACACCTGTCACCCACCCCACCTCTCACAGGTGGGAAAGCTGAGGGCCGGAGAGGTGGAGCCCTCCCAAGGTCACACCTCAGGTTCTGAACCCAGGCCTGGCGGGCGGGCCACTGTACGAATAGCTAGCATTTTTTCTGTGCTTCCTCTGGGCCAGGCACCGTTAGAAATGCTTTCCGTGGCTCATGTTTAATGCCCAGCCCAGCCCGGTCAGGCAGGAGAGCTTGGCTCAGTACAGAGCCAGCAGTGCTGCCGAGGGTTTGAGAGTGACGGGGCCTCTGGAACCTGGGTTTGAATCCTGCGTCTAGCTTTTAAAGCATGTGTGGTCTCGGACCAGTCACTTAAACTCGGCCTCAGTTTTCTCACCTAAAACCAAGCGTTACAGGTTGACTTTTCCCCTAAATTCATATGTTGGAGTCCTAGTTCCCAGGACCTCAGAATGTGACCTTATTTGGAGGGAGGATCAATGAAGGTATAATTAAACTGGGATGAAACCCTAATCCACTATGACTGCAGTCCTTATAAAAAGAGGAAATTTGGGATGCCCCTGGTGGTGCAGTGGTTAAGAATCCACCTGCCAATGCAGGGGACACAGGTTCAATCCCTCGTCTGGGGAGATCCCACATGTCACTGAACAACTAAGCCCGTGTGCCACAACTACTGAAGCCAGCATGCCTAGAGCCCGTGCTCTGCAACAAGAGAAGCCACTACAATGAGAAGCCCGCGCACCACAACGAAGAACGGCCCCCGCCTGCCACAACAAGAGAAAACCCATGTGCAGCAATGAAGACCAAACACAGCCAAAAGTAAAAAATTAAAATTAAAAAAAAAAGAGGAAATTTGGACACGGAGACATGCATTGAGAGCAGAACGTGTGGAGGGACTCGGGTTGAAGAGGGTCATGTACGAGTTGAGGAGAGAGGCCTGGAGCAGAGGCTCCCGCACACCCCTCGGAACTAACCCTGCTGATGCCTTGAGTTTGAATTTCCAGCCTCCAGAACTGTGAGGAAATCAGTTTCTGTTGTTTTAGCCACCCAGTCTGTGGTACTATGTTACAGCATCCTTGGTAAACCCATATACCAAGGCTGACAGTGCCTATCTCATATGGAGAGGATTATGTGAGAGAAGATGTGTAAAGTGTTTAGAAAAGGGTCTGTCCCACACCAACATTCAGCAATTGCTGAGGCAACTGAGGCCCAGAGAGGTTGAGCAATTTGCCCAGGATCGCACAGCTGCTGTGCTCCTAATCTCTTGATAACGCTCCTGAACTCCAATCTAAGTTCTCTCCCGAGTGCCCTCTGCAGGGTTCCTGCCATCCTGGGCCTTCTTTGCCCGTAGGTGGTGCTTAACCACACCACTCGATCATCCTTTCAGAGGTCAAAGGAAAAAAACTGAAACAGCAGAGAAGGCGGCCAGGCTGGCGGAGGAAGGCTCTTACTCAAGGAAGTAATTATATATTAAATGGAAGTGTCCACCGATGTGTTCAGTGATTCAGCACCACCGTGTCCCTGACGGATGTGCAGCCCTGGCTGCCTTCCAGTGGCAGGAGCCGCGTCAGAGTGTCTGCTGTAAGTCACCTCTCTGCCACCGTCCAGGTGTGCCGGCTGGGGGGTCCGGCAGATGGGCTGCAGGCTGCTCCGGGCAGAAGACGTTCCGTGGAGAGGAGGGTCTGGTGTTTCAGGATGCAGCGACCTGGCCCTCATTAAGTGCTAAATCACAGGCCCTGGGAGCTGAGCCTCAGTTTCCTTGTCTGTAAAATGGGTGTTGCTGTGATGGGGAAGCCCCAGGACCTGTGGACGTTCAAGAGCCTGTTGCCGGGTGGCACCTCCCCAGCCGTACCCTGCTGGAGGCCGGAGAGGGCCTGGGTGAGGCTGCAGAGGACACCGTCCTTCCTGGTCATCCAGGGTGGGGGACGGGGAGCGGGGGTGCAGATTGCAGCAGCTCTGGGACAACCTCTCCAAGTAGGCCTGACCAGCTATAGGGTGTGGGGTGCAGGGGCTGGTGTGTGGGGCGGGGAGTGGATGTTGTGGACACTGAATTTTAGGGGAAATGCTATTTCCCCTAAATGAAAAGTGCCCACCACAGCTCTGCTCCTGCCGCCCCCTCCTCTCTGCTGTGGGGAGAGGGACCATTATGCGGGTCACAGAGGTGGAGGGACTGCCCTGGCGTGCACAGCCAGAAAGTGGCCAGGTCATGCTGCCTAGGCCAGATATCTGGGAGGCAGGGGCCCTGAGCACCCAGAGCAGGCCTGGCACAGCTAGAGTCACCAGATTTAGCAAATAAAAATATAGGATGCCCGTACATTTGAATGTCAGATAAACAGTGAGTTCGTATAAGTATGTCCCATGTAATGCCTGGTATATACTTGTGCTACATTTTTTGCTTATCTGCAATTCAAACTTAACTGGGCGTCTTGTATCTTATTTGGAACCTTAAGCACAGGGAGGGGTGGGAGATGGTGGGGGACTCGAAAGTCAGGCTGCCTGAGTTTCTGTCCTGAATCTGCCACTTACTGGCCCCACAGTCAATCCCCTCGGCTTCCTGGGTCTCCTCCTGTCTTGAAATCACCTTCCTCGTGGGGCTGGTGTGAGGATTCCGTGAGATGACGGTTCTGAAGCCCTCCGACGGGGCCTGGGCACAGTGAGGGCTGCGTACGTGCTCCCTGTTTGTTTTCTTCACTGAAATTAGGTGCACAGAGGAGCTTTAATCAGTCATCCGCCATGTGTCTAAGGCAGCAGGTCTGAAACACGGGGCAGGGAGTCCGCAGGACGCCTTAGCATTTGAAACACTGATTGCAGATCCAGAGCTGTTGGGTGTGTTTATATCCATCGATATTTACAACGATGGAAATTAAAGCTGAGAAAAAATATAAATATGTATGCATTCACTTTAAAAGACAACGAACCCGCTGTGTTTACGGAAATAATACATTTTTAATGAAAAGTAGCTCTATTTTAGAACCAATAAAGTAGAACAGCGAAGAGTGGCATTCCTTTTCACTTTTGCAAATCTCTTGAACGTGTGGTTAATAGGAGTCAGCTGGGTTCTCACACCTGCCCCTGCTTTCACCTCTGGAGATACCACACCTCACGTAGCCTCTAGAAAACTCCACCGTACGCCACAGCGCCAGCCCCCTGCTGCAAGTGTGAGTGTGAAAAATGCAAATCTTTTCACATTACCGTGAACATAGTTCTGACCTTTTGATCTCCGGTGCCCTGAGAGAGGCCGGGAAGCTCACTTCGAGAATCACTGTCTGAGGCTCCCTTCGGGCCCCCGGACCCCTGAGCCCCCCCGCACAACAGCAGGGGGGCTGACCCAGGCCTGCGGGGTCGAGGTGGTCCGGGTGCTGCCCAGCCCGCGGGGACAGCTGCTGTCTGCGCCAAGAGCAACGGGGAGCCCCACCTGGCAGCATCCGTGCACCCTGCCTCCCCAGGTAAGAGGGGCGAGCTGTGGTTGGAGCCCTGCGTCTTGGGCTGAGAGCAGGGGCTTGGGGGGCACACTGCTCTGTGGGGGCAGGGCTCGGGCCTCAGGGACTGTCTCTCTTCACACGCACACAGGCACGCGCGCTCGCTGGGGGCCCGGGGCCACAGGTGAATGGCGAGGGCAGCCGGCGGCCTCCCCGTGATGCAGGCTGCCTCCCCCGTGTCCGGCCTCTGGGTGGGCGAGCGTCTCGTGAGTGCCCCGGGCCCCTGGTGGAGGCCTGCGCGCTCTCGGGGCCTCTCGTGGGGGTCTGTCTGGGGCTCTGGCTCGGTCCGCGTGTGACCATGGCAGGGTGTGTGCCTGCACACAGGCATGTGGTGTGACGCTCGCTTGCCGTCTTAGGGGCTAAGCTGGGGGTGGCTGCAGACTCTGTCCTCGTCTCCAGCACATTCTTCGGGGGCCAGGAGCGTCGTCGTGGCAACCAGCGGCCACCTTGTCAATGGAACAAATGTGCCTGTGACCGCGTCCAGGGGGCTCGAGCTGTCTCTGCCCTCCCATCCGCCTCCTGCGCGGGCAGTCACCCTCCCCCAGCTCCTGGGCCCCAGGAGGCCGCCCAGGCAGGGCCCTGGCGAGTCTGGGAACACATCCAGGTTTTCCGTCATTCTTTTTTCTTCCTGTTTTTATTTTTCTTTAAAAAAATGTTTTTTATTGAGATATAGTTGGTACACTACTATACGAGTTACAGGTGTACAACGTGCCGATGCACAGTTTTTAAAGGTCATCGTCCATTTGTAAGTATTATAAAACACTGGCTGTGCTCCCTGTGCTGTGCAAGGTATCCTGTAGCTCATTGATTTTATGCACAAGTCTTAATCCCCACCCCCTGTCTTGCCCCTCCCCGCTTCCCTCTCCCCACTGGTAACCACAAGCTCATTCTCTATATCTGTGAGTCTGTTTCCTTTTTGTTACATTCACTAGTTTGTTTTATTTTTTAGGTGCCACATAGCCATGATATCATACAGTATTTGTCTTTCTCTGTCAGCCTTATTTCATTTAGCATAATACCCCCCAAGGCCATCCATGTTGTTGCAAATGGCGAAATTTCATTCCTTTTTATGGCTGAGTAGTATTCCGTTGTGTGTGGGTGTGTAGTATTCCGTATTTTTTTTATCCATTCATCTATTGATGGACGCTTAGGTTGCTTCCATATCTTGGCAGTTGTACATAGTGCTGCTATGAACATGGGGTTGCATGTATCTGTTCAAATTAGTGTTTTAATTTTTTTTAGATATATATACCTGGGAGAGGAATTGCTGGGTCATATGGTAGTTCTGTTTTTAGTTTTTGAAAAACCACCATACTATTTTTCACAGTGGCTGCACCAATTTGCAGTCCCACCAACAGTGTACGAGATTTCGATTTTCTCCACATCCTCTCCAACATTTGTTATTTGTGGTCTTTTTGATGATGGCCATTCTGACAGGTGTGAGGTGACAGCTCATTGCGAATTTAATTTGCATTTCTCTGATGATTAATGACGTTGAGCACCTTTTCATATGCCTGTTGGCCATCTGTATGTCTTCTTTGGAAAAATGTCTATTCGTGTCTTCTGCCTATTTTTTTAATCGGGTTGTTTGGATTTTTTGGTGTTGAGTTGTATGAGCTGTTTATATATTGGGGATATTAACCCCTTATCGGTCATATCGTTTGCAAATATTTTCTCCCATTCAGTAGGTTGTCTTTTCATTTTGTTCCTTTTCTGTACAAAAGCTTTTAAGTCTAATTTGGCCCCACTTGTTTATTTTTGCTTTTATTGCCTTTGTTTTAGGAGACAGATCCAAAAAAAAAAAAAAATATTGCTACCATTTATGTCAAAGAGTGTTCTGCCTATGTTTTCTTCTGGGAGTTTTATGGATTTTAGTCTTACATTTAAGTCTTTTAATCCATTTTGAGTTTATTTTTGTAAATGGTACAAGAAAAGTGTTCTAATTTCATTCTTTCACATGTAGCTGTCCAGTTTTCCCAGCACCACTCATTGAAGAGACTGTCTTTTCTCCACTGTATATTCTTGCCTCCTTTGTCTTAGGTCAATTGACCATAAGTGTGTGGGTTTATTTCTGGGTTCTCCATTCTGTACCATTGATCTATTCGTCTGTTTTTGTGCCTGTACCAGACAATTTTGATTACTGTAGTTTTGTAGTGTGGTCTGAAGTCAAAGAGCATGATTCCTCCAGCCTGTTCTTCTTTCTTAAAATTGTTGTGGCTATTTGGGGTCTTTTGTGTTTCCATACAAATTTTTAAATTATTTGTTCTAGTTTGGTGAAAAATGTGCTTTGTAGTTTGATAGGGATTGCTTGAATCTGTAGATTGCCTTGAGTAGTATGGTCACCTTTACAATATTTTTTAAAAAATATTTTAATCATTGGAGTAGAGTTGGTTTACAATGTTGTGTTTCGGGTGTACAGCAAAGTGATTGTTATACATATAGATATATTCTTTTTTTTAGATTCTTTTCTCATATAGGTTATCACAGATTATTGGGTAGAGTTCCCTGTTGGTTATCTTTCTTATATATATCCTTGTTGGTTATCTATCTTGTATATTGTAGTGTGTTTATGTTCATCCCAAGCTCCTGATTTATCCCTGTCCTCCTCCCCACCCTATATTTTCCCTTTGGTAACCATAAGTTTGTTTCCTATATCTGTAAGTCTGTTTCTGTTTTGTAAATACGTTCATTTGTATCTTTTTTAAAAATTAGGTTCCACATATGACTGATATCATATGACACTTTAACAACATTAATTCTTCCAATCCAACATGGTGTATCTTCCCATCTGTTTGTATCCTCTTCAGTTTCCTTCATCAGTGTGTTAAAGGTTTCTGAGTACAGGTCTTTTCCCTCCTTAGGTGGGTTTATTCCTAGGTACTTTATCCTTTTTGATGCAATGGTAAATGGTATTGTTTCCTTAAATTCTTCTGACAGTTTGTTGTTAGTGTATAGAAATACAACAGATTCCTGTATATTAATTTTTTATCTTGCAGCTTTACTGAATTCATTGATAAGCTCTAGTAGTTTTGTGGTGGCATCTTGAGGATTTTCTATGTATAGTATCATGTCATCTGCAAACAGTGACAGTTTTACTTCTTCTTTTTCAATTTGGATTCCTTTTATTTTTTTTCCTTCTCTGATTGCCGCAGCTAGGACTTCCAAAACAATGTTGAATAAAAGTGGGTGAGAGTGGGCATCCTTGTCTTGTCCCTGGTCTTAGAGGAAATGCTTTTGGGTTTTCACCACTGAGTATGATGTTTGCTGTGGGTTTGTCATATATGGCCTTTATTATGCTGAGGTATGTTCCCTCTATTCCCACTTTCTTTCTTTTTTTAAAATTTTTTTATTGGAGTATAGTTGCTTTAGATGTTGTGTTAGTTATTGCTATATAGCGAAGTAAATCAGCTATGCGTACACATATATCCCCTCTTTTTTGGATTTCCTTCCCATTTAGGTCACCATAGAGCACCAAGTAGAGTTCTCTGTGTTATACAGTAGCTTTTCATTAGTTATCTATTTTACACATAGTTGTGTATATATATCAATCCCAATCTCCCAATTCATCCCACTCCCCTACCCACCTTGGTATCCATACATTTGTTCTCTATGTCTGTGTCTCTATTTCTGCTTTGCAAAAAGGTTCATTTATATCATTTTTCTAGATTTCACACATATGCATTAATATATGATATTTGTTTTTCTGACTTAATTCCCTGTGTATGACCGTCTCTAGGTTCATCCATGTCTCTACAAATGACCCAATTTTGTTCCTTTTTATGGCTAATACTGCATTGTATATATGTACCTCATCTTCTCTATCCATTCATCTGTTATTGGACATTTAGGTTGCTTCCATGTGCTGGCTATTCTAAATAGTGCTGCAGTGAACATTGGGGTGCATGTGTCTTTTTGAATTATGGTTTTCTCAGGGTATATGCCCAGTAGTGGGATTGCTGGGTCATACGGTAGTTCTCTTTTTAGTTTTTTAAGGAACCTCCGTACTGTTCTCCATAGTGGCTGTATCAATTTACATTGCCACCAGCAGTGCAAGAGGGTTCCCTTTTCTCCACACCCTCTCCAGCGTTTACTGTTTGCAGACTTTTTGATGATGGCCATTCTGACCAGTGTGAGGTGATACCTTCATCATAGTTTCAGTTTGCATTTCTCTAATAATTAGTGATGTTAAGCATCTTTTCATGTGCCTCTTGGCCATCTGTATGTCTTCCTTGGAGAAATGTCTTTTTAGATCTTCTGCCCATTTTTTAATTGGGTTGTTGGGTTGTTTTGATATTGAGCTGCATGAGCTATTTGTAAATTTTGGAAATTAATCCCTTGGTTGCATCATTTGCAAATATTTTCTCCCATTCTAAGGGTTGTCTTTACATCTTGTTTATGGTTTCCTTTGCTGTGCAAAAGCTTTTAAGTTTAATTAGGTCCCATTTGTTTATTTTTGTTTTTATTTTCATTACTCTAGGAGGTAGGTCCAAAAAGATCTTGCTGTGATTTATGTCAAAGAGTATTCTTCCTATGTTTTCCTCTAAGAGTCTTATTGTGTCTGGTCTTACATTTAGGTCTTTAATCCATTTTGAGTTTATTTTTGTGTATGGTATTAGGGAGTGTTCTAATCTCATTCTTTTACATGAAGCTGTCCAGTTTTCCCAGCATCGTTTATTGAAGAGACTTTCTTTTCTCCATTCTGTGTCCTTGCCTCCTTTGTCATAAATTAGTTGACCATAGGTGTGTGCGTTTATCTCTGGGCTTTCTATCCTGTTCCATTGATCTATATTTCTGTTTTTGTGCCAGTACCAAACTGTCTTGATTACTGTAGCTTTGTAGTATTGTCTAAAGCCAGGGAGCCTGATTCCTCCAGCTCTATTTTGGCTATTGGGGATCTTTTGTGTTTCCATGCAAATTGTAAAGTTGTTTGTTCTAATTCTGTGAAAAATGCCATTGGTAATTTGATAGTGATTGCATTGAATCTGTAGATTGCTTTGGGTAGTATAGTCATTTTCACATTATTGATTCTTCCATTCCAAGAACATGGTATATCTCTCCATCTGTTTGTGTCATCTTTGATTTCTTTCATTAGTGTCTTATAGTTTTCTGAGTACAGGTCGTCTTTTACCTCCTTAGGTAGGTTTATTCTTAGGTATTTTATTCCTTTTGTTGCAATGGTAAATGGGATTGTTTCCTTAATGTCTCTTTCTGATCTTTTATTGTTAGTGTATAGGAATGCAAGAGATTTCTGTGCATTCATTTTGTATCCTGCAACTTTATCAAATTCATTGATTAGCTCTAGTAGTTTTCTGGTGGCATCTTTAGCATTTTCAATGTATAGTATCATGTCATCGGCAAACAGTGACAGTCTTACTTCTTCTTTTCCAATTTAGATTCCTTTTATTTCTTTTTCTTCTCTGATTGCTGTGTCTAGGACTTCCAAAACTATGTTGAGTAAGAGTGGTGTGAATGGACATCCTTGTCTTATTTCTGATCTTAGAGAAAATGCTTTCATTTTTTCACCATTGAAAATGATGTTTGCTGTGGGTTTGTCACATATGGCCTTTATTATGTTAAGGTGGGTTCCCTCTGTGCTTACTTTCTGGAGAGTTGTTTTTTGTTGTTGTTGTTGTCTTTTTATCATAAGTGGGTGTTGACCAAGTGGGGAAAGTGGGGTGGGGTGGGATGAATTGGGAGATTGGGATTGCCATATATACATTACTAGTAAGAAAAAAATATCAAATTGTACACTTTAAATATATGCAGCTTATTGTATGTCAGTTGTATCTCAATAAAAGTTCTTTAAAAAAAACTGGTGCTGAATTTTGTCAAAACCTTTTTCTGCATCTATCAAGATGATTGTATGGTTTTTATTCTTCAATTTGTTGAGGTGGTGTGTTACACTGATTTATTTGCAGATATTGAAAAATCCTTACATCTCTGGGATATATCCCACTTGATCAGGGTGTATGATCCTTCTAATGTATTGTTGTATTTGGTCTGCTAATATTTTATTGAGGATTTTTGTGTCTATGTTCATCAGTGATATTGACCTGTAATTTTCTTTTTTTGTGATACCTTTGTCTGGTTTTGGTATCAGGGTGATGCTGGCCTCCTAGAATGAGTTTGAAAGTATTCTTTCCTCTGTGATTTTTTGGAATAGTTTGAGAAGGATAGGTGTTAGTTCTTCTCTAAAGGTTTAGTAGAATTCACCTGTGAAGCCGTTTGGTCCTGTACTTTTGTTTGTTGGGAGTTTAAAATTACTGATTCAGTTTCATTACCGGTAATTTGTCTGTTCATATTTTCTATTTCTTCCTGGTTCAGTCTTGAGAGATTGTACATTTCTAGGAATTTGTCCATTTCTTCTAGGTTTTATTGTCATTCATTCTTAGCCAACAAATATTAACCCCCAGCTGTGTGCTGGGCACCAGTAGCTACGAAGAGAGACAAAGTCCTGCCCTCAAGAAATTTAATAAACATGTTAATTAAATTTCACACTTCCTCAGTCCTTATAGTGTACTAGACACTGTGTTTTGCAATTTACATGTGTTAGTTCATTTAATCACTGTGATAATTCTGTTACTGCTCCCATTTTACCAATAGGGACATGCAGGCACAGAGAGGTTATGTTACTTGCCCTTAACCACACAGCAATAAATAGCAGAGACAGGCTTGAACATAGGGTATCAGGCTCCAGAGTCCATGCTCTTAACCACTATACGGCATAACCTCTAATAAATGAAAAATAACATTTCAGATAGTGGTAAATGCCACAAAGAGACAAAAATAGTGAATGAAGGGTGCTGGAAGCAAGGGTGGTTGGAGGTATATACTTGAAGTGTTGGCATTTGAGTTGAGTCTTATTAACCAGAAAGAGCCAGCCATGCAAAGGTCAGAGGGAATAGCACATGCAAAGGCCCAGAGGCAGGGTGGAACATGGCATGTTGGAAGAACAGAAGGAAGGCCTCTGAGGCTGGAGCCTGGTGAGGGAGGGGCTCTGTGCTGTCAGAGATGAACTCCCTTCCCAATCCCAGTGGCTCCCCACAACAGACACATATGTATTTCTTGCCCTTGGATGTTCCTGATCAGCAGCTGGCTCTCCTCCAGGTGGCCATTCAGGGATCCAAGGCTCTTCCTTCTGGATTCCACTGCCCATACCACATGGCCCCCTGGTGGCTGTGTCAAGCCAGTGGATGGGAAAGAGTGTGGGAGGTGCTGATGGGCCTGGAAGTGGAGCACACCACTCCTACTTTATGGTCCAAAACCTAGTCCCATGGCCACTCCCAAGTGCAAGGGAGATGGGAAGTGTGGTCCAGCAGTGTGACCTGGAGGAAGAGGACATGTGTGGTGGGAATTCAGCCAGACTCAGCTGCAGCAGTGGCTTGTGGGATTGCAGAAAAAGAGTAGTCATATGGGATTTGCTGATAGATGGGGGCAGAGGAAGACAAAACCCCAGACTGCAGGACCAAGCAGGTGGTAGAGGTGCCTGAGGCTCTGGGGTAGGGGTGGGGGAGTCCCATCAAACAGAGAGGCTGTGTCCCTGCCGCATGGTCAGTGCTAAGACTCTC
The DNA here is from genome assembly GCF_030028045.1 of Hippopotamus amphibius kiboko. Lineage (NCBI taxonomy): Eukaryota > Metazoa > Chordata > Mammalia > Artiodactyla > Hippopotamidae > Hippopotamus > Hippopotamus amphibius. The sequence continues at coordinate 2,807,097 of NC_080198.1, forward strand.
TTCTCAGGACAGCACATGCAGATGTCTGTACAGGGGTCCTGTGTCAAGTGCCCTACCTGTCTCACACCCATTGTTAGGTGACCGTGCAACTCCTTCCATTTAGAGACAGAGTCTCCTTCACAATGCCTTGATTCTAGGCTGGCCCTGTGCCTTGCTTTGGCCAGTAGCATACAGCAGAATTAACAAAGTGCCAGTGCCGGGCCTGGCCTCAAGGAGCCTGGCCACTTCTGCTCCTATTTTTGGAATCCTTCTCTGATGTGAACAAGGCTGCTGGAGGATGAGATCATGTGGAAGAGGACCCAGCTGTCCTAGCTAAAGTTGTTCTAAGTCAGCCTATGGCCAGCCAAATCTAAAATACATGACAGATTTTTGCCAAGATTAGCAGGGCCACCTACCTGACCCATAGCTGGCAGTAGGGGTGTCAGGAAACCCAACTGAGATCAGAATGGCCCAACTCATCCGTGGACTCAAACAATAATAAAATTGTTTGAAGTCATTGAGTCCTTGAGTCTTGGGGTGGTTTGTTACTCAGCAATAGCTAACTGATACGCTTCCCTGTGTAGGCAAAGAGCCCTGGTCGTGAAGCCCAGGTTGTGGGTTTTGGTCCTGTGCCTGTCAGTAATGTGTGTGGGTGAGTCCCCTGTGTCTCCCTGCCTTCAGCTAGGAGGCAGCTCTGGAGCACTGTGAAGGGATGTGGCTCCAATTCCAGCTGCTTAGGATAAGAATAAAGGCAGGGCTGTGCCTGCATGGTGGCTCCAGATCCCACTGCTCCTACTGTAGCCAGCAAGCTTCCTCAGAGGACCAGGAGTTTGTCAGATGGAGGAAAGGGAGGTGGGTGCTCCAGTTGGAGGAAACAGCACAGGTACAGAATGTGGTGCAGGGATGAGAGATAGGGCATGAAAACTGCCAGCCTGGCATGGAGAAATTACTTCCTAAATGGCATTGTCACTGCTGCTGTATAGAAGGGGCCAGCATGGCAAGTGCCAGGTTGTGAGGGGCTAAGGAAGTCAGGCTTTATCTGCAGGATGATGGGGCGCCACGGCTGGTGGTAGAGAGGAGGTGGGATTGGCCTGGCCATAGCTTGGAGGCTGGCTTGATGGGGCATGAGTGGAGGCAGAGAGACCTGGAAGGAGGCTGTGATGTTCTTCCAGGTGAGAGATGATGGTGGCATAGTCCGTGAGGAGGGTGCAAACAGAGGGCTACCTGGTTAAGGAGAGCCAGAGCTCGGTGACTTACTGGAGGCACCTGATAAGTGGCAGGAGGAGTTGATGACATTCTGTGTCTGGCGCCCTGTGTGGTCCACAATGCAAATCCATTCTATCTTCCTTAAGCCTCTTTGGAGGTGGTGGAGGCTCCAGACCAAGTGCCGTGGGCTGACGTGTGACAGCCCCAGCCAGAGCCCTTGTTCCCTCTCATCCTGGTGGCGGGGTCTTGAAGCGGCCACTTCTCTTCCCTGAGACCATCCTCACCTGTACACGGGAGCCTCCGAAGGGCTCTGGAAACATGTCACAGACTTGCCCGTAGCTGGCAGGGGACGCTGCACCACACGTGGAGAGAAACTTCACTGCAGGACTCTCCTGACCCAGGTCTTGCTGAGGGAGTCCCTTGAGTGGAGGGGCGTGGGGCAGGGAGTGTGGGAAGATGGGGGGTTCCTGCGTGCTCTGCTGGGGCACTCCCTGCAGAGTGGTGCAGCGCACAGCCCATCCCTGCGGGGCCTTGGGAAGGCTCAGATCCTGCCCTGGGATTAAACTTGAACTGGTTTTAAACTTAAGTGCAGAGGGCATGTGGGTGTGTGCATACACGCGTGCTCAGAAAGGTACTTCTGACCAACAGATAGGAACTTTATCCCTCCCAACCCACCTCCAAACTACCCCGCCACCTCTGGGGTGCGCTGTGTCGGGAAAGTCCTGGCCTTGGTCGTCCCTCTGCTGTGCTTGCTGTATGGTCTGTTGTAGAATCCTGCCTCTCTCTGGGCCTCAGTTTCTCTATCTCTGGAACAAGAGGTTTGGTCCAAGTCTGAGACTGTGCGCCACTGACACAAATGCCAAGGCCAGCTTGTAGTCATCTTTTGCTCCACCCTCATGGTGTTTGTCAACATACAGGAAGAGTAGGAGATTTTACTTTAAAACCTGAATGTTCAGCTCTTCTTGAAAAACCAGAAGGTCTGGCCACGGGGTGGCCCACGTTCCCACGTGGCTGCAGTGGGCCTGTGCCGAGCGGCTCACTTTCTGCTGTTTTGCCACGCCTAGGCCTCGACATCTGAGTGTTCAACACCGTAGTCCTGGGCTAATTTTTGATTCAGCCTCTCATGATTTTTACCTTTTTAAAGTCAGTTTTGTTGAAAAGTCACCTTAGAAATAAACCAAAGAGGAAAAATACCTTTGCCCAACACAGAGCCAAATATTTATTATCCCATCCTGATGGGGAGAATAGCAGTAATAGTGTGGTGACGATTACTAATCCTAACATGTAGCATTGCTCCATTGCTCTGCCACTTGGAGGGCCAGGCAGCCATTACCGCGGGGGAGGACCTGCACAGCAGCCCTGTGGAGGGATTACTTCCCCCCTTTACAGATGGAGAAGCTGAGGCTCACAGCACAGCTGAGCTCGGCACCTTGTAGAGAAGGCGGGCCCCAGGCTTGGGAACTAACAGTATTCTTAGGAGCTTTGCGAAGGCTGATAGTAGACCTTGCCATTCTTCTCAAAGACCTGGTTGCCCTCATGCCAGGCCCACTCCTTACCCGGATAGAGGGAGGTCATAGGGTGACTTCTGATATCATGTTATGTGATTAACATTAAATGGTCATCTGGGGAGTCTGGTCAGAACCTCCCCCATTCTCAGGGGCCAGGACACCAGGAGCAGAGGACCACGGGATTGGAAAGCCTCTGCTCATGGTAGACACTATAGGTTTTCCAAGGCAGAGATAAACTGTGAAATGGGGGCTTCAAGAAACTTCTGTATGTTTTCTCCTCCCTTATCCATCCACCCATCCATCTAGCAATCCACCAACCCACCCACTTACACACCCATCCATATCCATCGATCTATCCATCCACCCACTCACTCATCCATTCATCCATCCATCTACCAACCCATCCAGCCATCCACTGACCCACCCAACTACCCACTCACCTACCTACTCATCCATTATCCATCCACCCACTCATCCTTCCTACAATCCATCTACCAACACCCACCCATCCATCAATCATCTACCCATCCACCGACCTACCCACTTACCCACCCATCCATTATCCATCCATCCATCCAATCTACCCATCCACTGATGCACACAACTAGCCACCCATCCCTTTTCCACCTACCCATCCACCCATCCACTCATCCATCCACCTATCCACCTATCCATTCATCCATCTGCACATCCATCTACCCATCCACCAACCCACCCACTTATCCACCCATCCATTATCCATCCATCTTTTCATCCATTTATCCATTCACCCATCTACTCATCCATCCATCCATCTATCTACCCATCTACCACCCACCCATCTACCCACTCATCCATTATCCATCCACCATCCTCTCTCCATCTATCCATCCACTCATGCATTATCCGTTTATCCATACACTCACTCAGCCATCCCTCTACCCATCCACCTATCCATTCACCCATCCATCTATCCATCCACTGATCCACCCATCTAACCACCCATCCATCTATCCATCTGCTTACCATCCACCTATCCTCTCACTCGTCTATCTGTCCACCCAGTGACCCATGCACTTACCTACCCATCCATTTATCCATCCATCTATCTACCCATCCATCTACCCATCCACTGACCCACCCACCCATCCATTATCTATCCATATACTTATTCATCCACCGATAAACTCATCCATCTATCCACCCACCCATCAATCTACCCCTCCACCAACATACCCACTTAACCACCCATCCATCCATCATCCACTTATCCACCCATCCATCTACTTGTCCACTGCCCTACCCACCCACCCACCCATTATCCATCCATCTATCCGTTCATTTATCCATCCATCCATTCACTCACTCATTCATCCATCCATTAATCCATCTACCCATCCATCCACCCATTCATTTACCCATCCACGGACCCACCCAGCTACCCACCCACCCATCATCAATCCATCTGTCCATCTACCCATTAACTCATTCATCCATCCATCCACCCATCTACTTATCCAGCCATCCATTATCCATTCAATATCCAGCCACCCTTAACTTAATCATCCATCCATGCACCCACCTACCCATCCACTGACCCACCAACCTGCTCTCCCATTCATTATCCATCCATCTATCCATACACTTATACATCCACCCATCTACTCATCCATCCATCCATCTCCTGATCCATTCATCCATCTATCTACTAATCTAGCCACCTATCCACTCACCCATTATCCATCCACCATCCACTCACTCTCCATCCATCCACCCACCCACCCACTTACCCACCCATGCATTATCCATCCAACTATCCATCCATCCATCTATCCATCCACTGATCCACCCACCTACCCAACCATCCATTATCTATCCATCCACTTATCCATCCACCTATCCACTTACTCATCCATCCATCCATCTAGCCATCTACCCACCTACCCATCCACTGACTCACTCACCTACCCACCCATTCATTATCCATCCATCTATCTATCCACTTTTCCATCCACCCATCCTCTTATCCATCCACCCATCTGTCTACCCACACATTCATCCATCAGTCCATCCACCCACCCATCCACCAACCCACCCACTTACCCATCCATCCATCATCCATCCATTTATCCATCCATCTACCCATCCATTGACCCACCCATCTACCCACCCATCCATTATCCATCCATCTATGCACCCACTTATCATCCAACTATTCACTCACTCATCTATCTATCCAGCCATCCATTCATCCACCAACCCATCCACTTATCCATGTATCCTTCCACCCATCTATCTACCCATCCACTGACCCACTGACCTGCCCACCCATCTATTATCTATCCATCCACTTATCCATCCACTCACTCATCCATACATCTGCTACCCACCCACTTACCCACTCATCCAGTATCCATCCATCTAGCCATCCACCCACTCACTCATTCATCCATCCATCGATCCATCCATCTACCCATCCACTGACCACCTCACCTACCCACGCATTATCCATCCACCTATCCATCTACCCATCCTCTGATCCATCCACTTATCCACCCATCCATTATCCATCATACCCACCCATTCATTATGCATCCATCTGTCCAACCACCCATCAACTCACTCATCCATCCACCCAGCCACTGACCCACCCACTTATCTATCCATTATCCATCCACCCATTAATTTACTCATCCATCTATCCACCTACCCAGTCATTCATCCATCAATCTATCCACCCACCTACCCATCCACTGACCCACCCACCTACTCGTTCATTATCCATCCATCTGTCCATCCACTTAACCATCCACCCATCCACTGACCCACCCACTTACCTACCCATCCATTATCCATGCATCTTTTCATCCATTTATACATCCATCCATCCATCTACCTACCTATCTACCGACCCACCCACCTTCCCACTCATCCATTATCCATCCACTTTTCCATTCACCATCCACTTGCTTACTCTCCATCCATCCATCTATCCATTTATCCATCCAACATCCATTTATCCACCCATCCATCTGCCTATCCACTGACCCACCCACCTACCCACCCATCCATTACTTATCCATCCACTTACCCATCCATCTACCTATCCACTGACCCACCCACCTACCCACCCATCCCTAATCATCCATCCACCTACAACCCACCATCCACTCACTCTCCATCCATCTGTGCACCCATCCACTGACCCACCCATTTATCCACCCATCCATTATCCATCCACTTATCTATCTACCTACCCATCCATCCATCCACCCACCCACCTACTCATCCACTGACCTGCCCACCTACTCATTCATCATCCATCCATCTATTCATCCATTTATCTAGCCACCCATCAATGGACTCACCCATATCCACCTACCTATTATCCATCCATTGATCCATCCACCCATCTACTCCTCATCCATTCATCTATCCACCTACCTACACAGCCATTTACCCATCCATCTCTCCATCCACCCATCCATCTACCCATCCACTGACCACCTACCTATCCACCCACCCATCCATTATCTATCCATCCACTTAACCATCCACGCATCCACTCACTTATTGATCCACCCATCCACCAACCCACCCATTTACCAATGCAGCCATTTATCCATCCATCTGTACATCCACCCATCTATCTACCCATCTTCTGACCTGTCCACTTACCCACCCATCTATTATCCATCCACTTATCTATCCACCCATCCACTTACTCATCCATCTGTCTATCTACCCATTCATCCATCCATGCACCCACCTACCCACCCACTGACCACCTCACCTACCCACCCATTCATTATCCATCCACTCAGCCATCCATCTACCTATCCATTCATGCATCCACCCATCCATCTACCCATCCACTGACCCACACATCTACCCACCCATCCATTATCCATCCATCTATCCAACCACTTATCCACCTATCTACTCACTCATCCATCTATCCTCCCATCCATCTACCTATCCACTGACCCACCCACCTACCCACCCATCCATTATACATCTATCCATCTACCCATCCATTCATCTATCCATCCACCCATCCATCTGTTCATCCACTACCCCACTCACCTACCCATCCATCCATTATATATCCATCTATCCATCCACTTATCCATCCACCCATTCACTCTCATCCATCCCTCCATCTATCCATCTACTCAGTCATCCATCCACCTATTCATTTACCCATCCAGTGACCCACCCACCTATGCACCCATCCATTATACATCCATCTGTCCATCCACCTATCTATTTATTCATTCATCTGTCCATCCATCCAGCCATCCACTCATCCCTTTACATGCCTACCTATCCTGACACCTAAGTAAAGAAGAATAAAATGGTCCAAAGGAAGAAGTCAACCAACTGTCCAGCCATTTTATTTGTCCATGCTGTGATCCAGGCCCAGTTTTAACATTGGGGAGTCTGACACAGCCTAGACACTGAGGGGCTCCCAGTGTATGGGGCCACGGGGCTGTGGTCTCAGAGGTATCTGAGTTTCATCAGTGTCTGTGGGCACAGAGTTCAGAAGTGCCGTCGTTTGGTGGCTCAACACAATCACCAAAGGTCCCCTCAGTCTGCTTCACACCACAAGCCCTCACCCGCAAGCAGAGATACCCGGGACCAGCAGATGCACAGGCACACACCACCCCGAGTCTCCCAGGCACATGGAGAGATATATACAGATAGCCGTGTACATGCAGGAGCACACGAGACATATGTACTTCAGCACCCTGGAGGTGCCCGAGGGTGCAGGCACACAACCTCAAGGATCCCTAAAGTCTCGGCCTCTCTCTCTCTCTCACACACACGCATGCACACACGCACGCACGCACACAGGCAAGTGCAAACGGACACACATTGGAACACCACACCCTCCTGGAGGAGAGCTTTCCAGGTTGAGAGGCACTGGACGAAGGTGGAGCCAGTGTAGAGAGGCCTCGTCCACACCTCTCTCTGCCCTGGGACTGTGACAGCCAGGAAGCCCTGCTGGGCCCCACTGCTTGTGGGACCCCTCACCCTGGCTCTGCTGCCCTATAACTGAGGGCACATGGCAAAGGCGGGGCATACTGGTGGGGAGCGCGTTCCCTTAGCTGGCTTCTGCCAAGTGGCAACGACCTGTCCTTCTGATGATCTCATGATGCCGAGGGCATGAGCCCTCCCACTGCATGGCTCCTCGCGAGGTCACCACTCGGGGGCCCTTCTCAAGAGGACTGAGCTCAACGGGCTGAGGCCAGGGACCTGCTTCCTTCCCCAGGAAACCGATGACACTGCAGCCCAGGCATCTGGGGTCGCTTCTGCCCACGCGGCCAACAGAATTTGAGAACCCAGCCATGTGAGGGTCCCAGTGGCTCCTGACCCCACACCCAGGCCTCGCCCCTCCTTACCCCAAAGGGAGTACCAGAATTAAGAAGAAGCACAGGCCATGGAATGATACAGGCAGACTCAATATAAATAAAATATTCATATAAAAATAGTCTCTTACAAAATATTCTCTCATATCCAGTGGCTCACTTTCCAAAAGATGGAAAGTGCTGGGAGTTTTAGTATTACCTTTCCTCTCTCTATATACTGCAAACTGGACTTTTCTAACGGTGACGTCTGAGCTGGGGAGGACTACAGGATGGGAAACGTATCCTGGAAAACGTCTCCAATTCTGGACCAGCTTAAATCTCTGGAGAATTAGCAGCAAACGGCAAAAAAAAATATGTGTGTGTGTATATATCTATATATGTATAAAGGATGGCTGTCCTCGCACTTAAACATCTAGTGCAGCAAAGGGGTACTTGCAAAATCAACTAGTAGAAATACCTGCATAAAGAATCATTATGTACAGTTCTACTCGGCGCCTTGTCCTAGTGACAGAATTATCCCTCAAGGAAAGCAAGCGGTCCACTTGGATTGCAGAAAACGGATCCCGACGAGGTGGAAGGGTTCTCTTTAATTAAATAAATTAATATTATTTTTTATCAGAATAAATTGTTAAATATTGCTATGCTGAGGCCCCAGGGTCCAGAGTTTCTGGTGTGAAGGCTCTGCTCCAGCCGCGGAGGCCCCAGCTGGCGTCTGGGGCTGGCGGGGTGGCACTGGGTGTGGCATGGACAGCTCGGGGCCCCCACCGCAGACAAGACAAGCTCAGCATGGCTGCGAAGGTCTGGGCTGTGCCCGCAGCGTGGGAAGCGTCTGGTCCTGCGCCACCCGCCGTGCGACCGGTGGGGCCGCGGGCGGGGAGGAGCCGCTCACTTGCAGGTGTAGACCTCGGTGCGCTCGCTGCATGTGTTGCACTTGACGTAGCAGCACCAGTGGAACTTGCAGTTGCACTGCCACACTCGGGCGTACTGGTGGGTGTTGTAGCCGCGGCCGCAGCACATGAGGTCGCAGCCGCTGGCCTGGGGGGCCGTCTTGTTGCAGGCGCGGCCCTGCGTGCCCACGCTGCCCGTCACCGGGTCCTCCTCGCAGTAGTTGGGCGACTTCTCGATGTACACCAGGTCGGTGTCCATGGGCTTGCGGTAGGACAGCGGCTTCTTGATCTTCAGGAAGGTGGGCCGCTTGTTGCGGCTGGCGCGCACAGGCTCCACGTGCACAGCCTCGTTGTACTTGTCCTTGAGCACGTAGCCCAGCTCCCGGAACTGCGGCAGCGTGGTCCAGCAGGTCTTGGTGGTGCATGAGCCCGACACGCCGTGGCACTTACACTCCAGCTTCATGTTCTCCTCCAGGATCTGCGGGGGCGACGGGGAGAGCACAGTGCGTCACCACACAGCCGGCCGAGGGAGCCCCCAGCCCGCCGCCCCCTGCCCAGCCTGGCTGGGTTTGGCCTGTGTTTTTCTTTCTGGCGCAGGAAACTCGGACCTGGATTCGAACCCCTCTCACCCACAGCCTTTGTGCTGTGCCTTCCCCGGGACTTGCCTCCCCTCCCTGCCTGCCCAACCCTGAGTGCCCCTCACACCGGCGCTTAGATCAGTTCAGGCCGGTCCAGGCCACACACAGGTTCTCTCAGGACGGCACAGGTTGCAAATCATTTCTGAACGAACACTTAAAAACCAGGAGACTTTCAAAGACAGACTGCCAGGCCTTCTGGCAAACAGAAAGGGCATCTAGCAACGCTGGAGTGATATTCAAATTATTTCACAACCAGTGCAGCTGGACACTGATCTGCTGGCATTAGGAGCTGGCCACAAGGCCAGCATGGCCACGTGGCAGTGATACCCGGAGCCGTGGCAGCACCTGCCTCCCTCGGGGGTCTGCATCCCTCATCTCGCCACAGTCCTTGCCGCTCCCTAACGCCTCCCTGACTGCAGGCTATGCTTCTTCAGAGTTCATCTGCTTTGATGACTTGTGACAGCTGCCAGGCCCTGCAGACATCTGAGTCTGGGAACCCTGACTCTGCTTTCACCTTCCCTGACTCCCAGGCTGGAGGATGTTCTTCTTCCGAGTGCCCAGCACCTCCTGGACCTCGTCAGAGCGCGAGGGGCAGCACTGTACAGGGAGGAAAAAGCAGAGATCTGGACCCTGGGTTTAAATCCCAGATCTACCGTGAACCTGCTGTGTGCCCTCAGGCAACTCGCTTCCGCAGAGCTGCAGTTTCCCCAGGTGCAGAGCAGGGATGATGACAGCACTACGTTATGGTCATGCAGTGAGATGCTCGACAGAAGTGAGAAAGGATGAACTTCTCACACACACAAGCAGCTCAGATCTCTAGGATGCAATGTTGCATGAAAGAAGCTGGATGCAAAAGGCATCCTACTGTGTGATTCCACTGGTAGGACGTTCGCGGCCGGGCAGAGCTAAGGACCGGTCTTCACTTAATCTTTACACACGGGTATAGGCAGAGATGGCGCGTGTGCTGTACTTGCTGGCCCCTGCTTTGGATCATCCCAACAATAAAGCAAGACACCATTTACCAACCCCCCTCATAGTGCAGGGTATTTATATTGCTTTCAGGGTTTCTTTTCTTCAATCGTCTTCTCCTTCCCTCCCTCCTTTCCTTCTGTTTTTTGTTTGTTTTTTTAAACTATATGTAACGTGTAAGGAGAATCTTTGGAACTAAAGTTTCTCCTGCTTCCTCACTATCTTCAGCCTGATTCCATCCTAACAGACACTGGCTGCTGTAGGCCAGGCACTGGGATGGGGTGTACTGGTGAGCGTGGCTGCGGTCATAGTGTGTGAGCATTTTCCTGGCCCTTCATCCAGACTGTCAATCTGCCTTTGCCTGTTACTGAGTGAAAGAGTGAATGAGTGAGTAAATGACTGGACGTCGCTTCATCGCCGTGCTGACACTGGGTCCATGCTTTTATACGTGGCGTCTTATTTAACTCTGTGGAGCTAGTATGATTCCACTTAACAAGGCCAAAACCGAGGCTCAGCTAACTCCTAGAGCTGGTCTACGAGGTGTTCGGAGGCGAGGGTCTTATTGCCGAGGGGTGTGAATCAAGTGCTTGGTGGCTGCTTACTTGCCATGTGACCTTGAGGTTGTCACACCCTCTCTCTGGGCCTCAGTTGCCTTCAGTGAACATGGAGTGAAGGCAATTCTATCTTTTCTGACAAACGTTAGAGCGCTGGAACAAAATCAGGTATTCCAAAAATAGCCATTAGTTCTGCCTCTGGGTCTGGGGCTATGCTGGTGCTGGGGACACAGAGGTGACAAGATAAGATCCAGGGGTCCTCCCAGCCCTAGATGCTCAGCTTCCAGGAGGTGACCAGTGCTGGTCAAAGTACTCAACAAAAGGGAAGACCACCGTATCTGCACTCAGGCCAGCGAGGCCAGGGCATCCAGTGTGTTCGGGGACGGGGATGTATTCTGGTTGGCTGAATGTCTGGTTCCAGGACACCTAGGGCAACGGACAGAGCACGTGCTGCCATGCGATCTCCGTGCACATGCAGCTGGTGGTAGGGGAACAGCCCCCCAAATCACACAGACGCCCCTTTTGGTCATCAGTGAGGAGATAGTTCCCAAATGTCACCTTTCTGTGTTGGCCTAAAAAGCGTGGGGAAGAGTGAGGTGCAGAGGTGTGATGTGCATGGAGGGCAGAGTTCAGCAGGCGTCTCTGAGGCCTGACGGCCTGGCCGGTAGGTCTTAGTGCATCAGAGACTCCAACACGGATGCCTGGGGGCGGGGGGCATTCAGCACGGACGCTGACACTGGGTGTGGGTGAGGCCGTGCAGCACGTGGAACGCCCACGCATGGCTGGCCGGAGTGCACACGCAGCATGGGGTCTGGTGAAGCTGAAACACACAGAGCTGTCTCTCAGAAGTGTCCCTCCCAAGGTGTATGTCCTAGAGAATCACATGCTCGTGTGCACAGGAGACAGGTTCAGGGATGTTCAGGGCATCAGCGTTCACGGTAAAATGGATAAACGGAAGCGTGTGGGCTCAACAGGACAGTGAGCTCGAGGACAGTGACCATGACCAGCCACAGCGGCAGAGTCAACCCCGGAAATACAGCGGGGAGGGAGGGGGCAATCGGGGGGACTTCCGCAGAATGCCTTCAGGTGTATCAAGTTCAAAGGTGGCAAGACCGGACTGTGCTGTTCGGGGCACGTACGGAGCGGGTGAGTGCAGTGGAAAGAGTGGAAAGTAAAGGAATGAGGGTCACAGATGTCAAGGCGGTGGCTGTCCCTGGGGTGGGAGGTGAGGGTCACCCAGCGGGGTCCTGGGGTCCTGGCAGGCATTCTGTTCCTTGATGTGGCTGCTTTATAGTTATTCTTTTAAATCTACGTGGATGACCTGAGTACTTTTTTGCACGTAAGCTATGCTTGCAATTTATAAAGATGCAGCGGGTGCAGCAGCCCACGCGCACAGCACCATCCGCACCAGGGACGTGCCAGTGAGCACCACAGCGGGACAGCACCTCATACCCACTGGGGCGGCTGCAGGAGGAAATACAGAGTGAGCAGGGACTCGTGAGGATGTGGCGACAGGGGAGCCCTCAAGCCCTGCTGGTGGGGATGTGGGACGGCCTGGCGGTGCCTCAGAGTGTTAACCACACAGCGACCCAACCACCCAGGGTTATGGTCTCCAGGTCTGGGTCTCCCCTCCCCACCCGTCATTCAGAGGCTGAAATCCTAACCCCCAAAGCGCTATTAGGTGGGGCTTTGGGAGGTTCCTAAATCACGAGGGTGAAGCCCTCATGAATGGGACAGTGCCTCACAAAAGAGACTCCAGAGAGACCCCCTGCAGCCCCTTCCAACTTGTGCGAAGGCCCCAGCGATGAGGCAGGAGGTGGGTCGACACCAGAACTCAGCCCTCGTCTCGGGCTCCCAGCCTCCAGAACCGTGAGACGTCAATTCCGTTGTTCTCTGTGCCACCCAGTATAGGGCATTTTATTGTAGCCACTCGGGCACACTGAGACACCCAGCAATTCCACTCCTAGGTATACACCCAGGAGAACTGAAAACACAGCCACATCAAAAACCGATAAAACAACGTTTATAGCAGCATTCTTTATAATAGCTGCAAAGTAGAAACAACCCAAAGACCACCAACTGGTGAATAGAGAAACTGTAGCCCATCCACACAACAGAACATCATTCAGCCACAAAAAGGGGTGAGGGGCTGACCCCCGCCCACCACGGATGGACCTGGAAAACCTGATGCTCAGTGACGGAAGCCAGACACATGCGGCCACGTATTGTGTGACTGCATCAAAAAGCATGTCCAGAAGAGGCGAATCTATGCACTGGGGGGCTGGGGGTAGGCTGGAGAAATGGGGGGTAACCGCTGAAGGTGCAGGGCTCTCTTTTTTTGTTTTTTAAGTGTACAATTTGATATTTTTTTTCTTATTAGTAATGTATATATGGCAATCCCAATCTCCCAGTTCATTCAGGGCTCTTTCTGGGGTAAATCGATTGTGGTGATGCTTGCACATGTCTACGAACATATTAAAAAGTGCTCAACTGCACACTTTGAGTGAGGGCACGGATGGGACAGGAACTAGACTGTAATTAACTTGGCTTTTTAAAAAAGGTCCCTGGTGGGCTGTCATGAGAAGCACTGGGTTGTATCTGTGCGTCTGTGACACTGAATGTGTCCTCGGTGGTGGCCCCTGGGCAGCAAGCCCCAGAGTCAGGGCCAGGCTCCCGGGCAGGGCGGGATGCTGTCTCCCTCTTCCTCTGTGGCCACCGACAGGCTGAGGCCGCGGCGGTATCCGTGTGGGCCCCTAATCACAGGACACACAGCCCGTTAACGCTGCAAAGTCTGCATTTTGAGAGCCTCAGCGATCGCATTATGTCCGAATTAAGCTGGGTGCAATCACAGCCACCCCCCACCCCCGGCCAGGGCTGGCCACCCGGAGGGGCACCAAGCCCTCTCCCTGAGGCAGGGGACAACAGCAGAGGACGTGTGTGTGGGACAAAGCACCCTCTGCTCCCATCCCGAGGCCAGGATGGCTCCCAGCTTCCGAACTGCCCAGGGGGACTTCTGGGGCCCCCCCTTACACTCGAAGAGCTTGGGTTGTGATTCTGTGTCAGGTGGTCGCAGGTCTGCAGGTTCTGAGAGGACACGGCCCCGTGCACCTTCCCAGTGGCCTGGCACGTGGCGGGTGCTCTCAGGAAATGCCCAGAGAAAAATCAGCTACGGGGTGCCTTCAAACCCTGGCCCAACCGGTACCCCCCACCCCGAGCACGCAGCCTTGAACATCCAGGGTCCTGGAGGCCCTGTCTGCCTGGGCAGCATCCCTGCATTGCCGGAGGGAGGGGAAGTCAGAGGACCGGGGAGGGGCTGTGCGGGGCGAGGGCCAGTCGGAGGCTTGGAGCCGCTGGCATGGACCCCCGTCAGTGGCTGCACTGCTGGGTCCTGGCTTAGAGACCAGCCACGGGAGACTGCTCGGGGGACGCTGTTTCACCATCCTTGGTGCAGAGAAGCCTCTGCGAAAGGAAAGCAGATGAGAAAACAGGTTGTAAGGCATGGAGTCTGGCATCTGGCCTCGGTACCCACCCGGCTGTCCATCCGCCTCTCACTCCCATCTGTTGCTGCTGGTCGGGCAGGGCAGGGGACTGGCCCTCACCGGAGCCGGGGATGCCCTGAGCGCCTACTGTGTGCTGGCACAATGCAGGGACTGGGGTCTCAGCAAAGTTAAGGCCGTGAAGCTGCTGCCCTTGTAAAGAGCACATGCTGCAGGGAGAGGGGAGCAGGCACTGGCTTCAGATCATACAAGTGCGGCAAAGAGGATGAACGGGCCGAGGACTGGACGGCGTGGGAGGAGGCGGGGGCGGCTATGTAGCGCTGATGGTGGGGGACACCCTCTCTGAGGAGGGGACGCTCAGGCAGAGGGCAGGACCCCAGGCAGGCCGGCACGGGGCAGCACAGACCCGTTCCCTCATCTCGTTCCCACCTGAAGCACGGATGGCAGGGCCTGAGGGCAAAGGGCCCGCGGCTTCTGCACCACAGAGCCGGGGCCATGCGATGACCGGGCGACACTCCAGGTGCCCAGGTGGCACAGGTGGGAGGGCCCATCCCACAGGCTCTACCGACCATACTGAGGAGGTGCGATGTTTTCATTATTCAGTATTTTTAATGAACTTTCTTTTAAAAACGTTTTATATTTACGGAAAAATTATGAAAATAGTACAGAGGGTTCCCACACAGCCTGTATCCAGTTTTGCCTGTGACTAACGTCTGACATTAATGTGGGAAATGTGAACTTACTAGTGTGGGAGATTAATTAATGGGCTCATATTAATTTATTACGATGAACTGAAGTCCATAGTTTATTCCGATTCCCTTGGTTGATACCTTGTGTCCCCTTTCTGTTCCCGGATCCCATCCAGGCCACCACATGGCATTTAGTCATCCTGTCTCCTTGGGCCGGGAGATGGGATTTTATCGTGTGCGGACAGGGCAGCCAGCGGCGGCCAGGAGCAGGATTTATGGTCTTAAAAAGACCTCAGTTGGCTGGAACAAATGCAGCCCTCACGCTGGTGCTGGGAGACTGTGTGCACGTGTGTGGGGTGGGGGTGGGGGGGGTAATATGGGAAAGCTCCGTACCTTCTGCTTAGTTTTGCTGTGAACCTAAAACTTCTCTGAAAAAGTCTATTTAAAAAAAAATACATCCCAGGAGAGAAGGAGGGCGTTTCTCTGGAGTTGCAGCTTGGCTGTTCCTGCTGCTGACGGGCTAGGTGTCCTCGCTGGGCCTGGGTTTCCCCATTTCGAACTCAAGGGTTTGAACTAAATGATTTCTGAGGCTGCTTCAGACCCTGTCTCTGAGAACCCTGACCTCATATCCACACTGCTCTTTAACCCAGACAAAGCGTTGTCAGAGCTCTGACGGCATCTGGTGGCCAGATACCCGCTGAGAGATGGGCATTTCCATCCCATTTCACAGGTGAGGAGACAGAGGCTCAGAGCAAGAAAGGGACTTAAGACCACAGAGTGGGCTGGATCTCCTCCATATGTCTCTCCAGGGCTCTCCCCGCCCTCCCCCTGCCGCCCCCTGCCTGCCCCGGGAGGCTGGACCGGAGGGCCGCACCCTGAGCTCACTCTGGTTTCTGTCTGTGAGTGGCTGGCCCAGGGCACCGGCCGTGATGGTTTGACTGCAGCTGCGCCCCTTCCGGGGGTCTGGCCAGTGCAAGGCGCTGGAGGGAGCCCCGAGGGCAGAGCAAGGTGCTGGTTGTTACTGCTCCTACTCCTCCCCGCTGGCCCCACAGGGTGGCTGTGTTCCCCTAGCAAAGGTCATGGCTCCGGCGTCCTCTCGGTGAGTCCCCCTGGGTTCTAGCAGCCCGACCTCCTGGCCCCTCAGGCCTGAGGAGTAATAGGCCCCCTGTTGCCTGCCCCAGGGGGCTGTACCATCCCTCTTGGTTCCTTTAACTTTGTCCTTTGTATTATTAGTAATCTCTGTTTTACAAAACAGCTTTGTTGCAATATCACTCACATACCATACGATTCTCTTTCTTAAAGTGCACGATTCAGTGGTTTTTAGTATGTGCAGAGCTGTGCAACCGTCACCACGGTCTAAGTTTAGAACATTTCCTCACCCCCCAAAAGAAACCCCATGCCCATCAGTCGTCCCTCCCATCTCTCCCTTCCTCTCGGTCCCTGGCAACCACTCATCTCCTCTCTGTCTTTATAGATTTGCCTGTTCTGGACATTTCATATAAATGGACTCATACAACATGTGGCCTTTTGTGTGTCCAGTGTCCTTCACTCAGCATAATGCTTTCAAAGTTCACCCAGGGTGCCGCCTTTGTCAGCACTTCGTTCCTGTTTATGGCTGAATAGTATTCCATTGTAGGGCTCTGCCTCACTCTATCCACCCCGTCATCAGTTGTTGGCCTGCAGCCTCTGTTTAAAACTCACCTGAATTTCCGAGTTTGAGTGCGCCTGTTGCGTGGGCCCTGACCCCGGCGCTACACACCAATCCTCGTGGCAAAGCCAAGCACGAGCCCGCCCCTAGACTCCCAGCCTGTGCTCTCTCCCCTTCATCCACCTCTGGGCTCTGCACCTGCCGGCCCTTATCTGGAAGGCCAATCTTTACTGCCATCACAGAGGCCTGACCCAACAATTCCACCGCAGAATATGTATCCTCCAGGGAGCCTCCTGCATGTGTAAAATGACAGCCTCACGGAGGCATTATCTGAAATATCAAAAGGCCGAAAGGATCTAAAGATCCACCAATGGGGACCGGTTCTACAAATCATGGCGCACCGATAAGCTGGAATGTCCCGCAGCTGCCGTGAGATGCAAGGTGGAGAGAACAGAGGTGCAGGGAGGTATGCAGAGCATGAGCTCTTTGTGCGAGAAAGAAAAGACCTGTGCGTGCGTGTTCCTGAGAGCACAGAGTAACATCCCTGGAGGAATATGTGAGACCCTGGTAGGAGCAGCTGCCTCCAAGGAGGGTACTGGGTATCAGGCGCCTGACTTTTCATGGGATTGTTCTTTGTATCATTTGAATATTCTACCACGTCAGGAAAAAGTCACCTCCTCCACAAAGCCTTCCCTGATTGCCAGGGCAGTCGTTAACTCCCTCATGGTTTCCATAACACCCCTGGGCTGTTGGGTCATCTTCACTTTGTCCCTGTGATGACTGTTTACCTGTTAGCTTCCCCTGTTAGGCCAGCAGCTCTCTGTGGTGGACCTGGAGATATACAACCCAAACCCCCTTCAAGGGAGGTCTTGCTTCACAGCTGCATTTAGTGATGTGCTAGTAGACAGGCTCTTAAAGAAACAAACAAAAAAAAGCCCTGTTTTGTAGTGTTTGCCAATTCCTGTGGGATAAATGCTCCCACCACAGCCAATTTTAAGCTACCAGTGGTTTAACAATCAGCTTGCAAATCTCTAATATTTAATACTGGGTCTTGTGAGTGATAAGACCGGGCTCCAGCACACCACAGGACCAGGCAGCCTCCTGCTGTCAGATTCTGCTGGGTCTGCCCCAGCCCCAGATCCCTGCTGCCCTCCCTGCAGCTGGGGACAGAGAGAGGCGGGGGTCCCGAGGCCTGGCCTCTCTGATGGGCGGTACCGGCCCCAGAGCTCCCCAGGAGGCTGAGCTGGGCCAGCATCGTAGCTGCTCTTCTGCCCCCTCCTGCTCCTCCCAGCCCCCTTCACCGATCCCAATCCTGAATAAACAGCTTGCACAGGAAACTCTATCCCAGCCTCTGCTGCCCCACCTGTGACACTCCTGGGGTGGGCTGGGGCCAGGACATTCCCCTCTGCCTCCCAGCCTTGGCAGAGAGCCTGGCATGGAACAGGTGCCCACCAGCTGCGAGGGGAGAGGAGGACCTACTGTGTGTCTGCTCCGGTGTGCATTCGTTCACGCACTCATTCATCTTGCGTTGAGCACCTACTGTGTGCTGCTGGCACCACCCCTGCTGTGGAGGCCCTGGGAGGACCACGATGCGAGCAGAGGCTGCCCCTGCCTTCTCCCAGCCTGCAGACCCACACCAGAGCAGCCATGGAATTAATACTCCCCGCAAATCTAGTTATAGGTTGGTGAGTGCTGTGAAGGAGTGAGAGAGCAGAGAAAACCTGACCCAGGCAGAGCTGCTCTGTGTGCAGCAGATACCAGGAAGGACACAGCCAAACCCAAGGCTATACAATGGAGAAAAGACGGTCTCTGCAATAAATTGTGCTGGGAAAACTGGACAGCTACCTGTAAAAAAAAAAATGAAACTAGGACACTCTCTAACACCATGCAGAAAAGTACACTCGAAATGGATTTAAGACCTAAATGTAAGACTGGATACCATAAAATTCTTAGAGGAAAACATAGGCAGAACACTCTTCGACATAAATCGCAGCAATATCTTTTTCAATCTGTCTCCTAGGGTAATGGAAATAAGACCAAAAATGAACAGATGGGGCCCAATTAAACTCAAAAGCTCTTGCACAGCAAAGGAAACCATAAACAAGAGGGAAAGACAACACACAGGTTGGGAGAAAATATTTGCAAATGATGTGACCGACAAGCGATTAGTCTCCAAGTACCACCTCACAGAGTGGCCATCATCAAAAACTCTGCAAGCGGTAAATGGGGGAGAGGGTGTGGAGAAAAGGGATCCCTCCTGCACTGTTGGTGGGAATGTAAACTGGTGCAGCCACTATGGAGAACAGTGTGGAGGTTCCTCAGAAAACTAAAAATAGAGCTACCATATGACCCAGCAATCCCACTCCTGGCCATATATCCAGAGAAAAACATGGTTCAAAAGGCTACATGCACCCCAAAGTTCATAGCAGTGCTGTTTACAGTAGCCAAGACCTGGAAGCAACCTAAATGTCCACTGACAGATGAATGGATAAACAAGATGTGGGACATATACACAATTGACTATTACTCAGCCATTAAAAAAATGAACTTTATAACACCATTTGCAGCAACATGGATGGACCTGGAAATTATCAAACTAAGTGCAGTAAGAAAAAGATAAATATCATATGATATCGATATGTGGAATCTAAAAAAAAAGATACAAATGAACTTATTTACAAAACTGACACAGACTCACAGACTTAAAGAATTTATGGTTACCAGGCGCAAGGGTGGTGGTGGGGGGAAGGATAGATTGGGAGTTTGGGATTGACACATACACACTGCTGTATTTAAAATAGGTAACCAACAAGGGCCTCCTGCATAGCGCAGGGAACTCTGCTCAATATTCTATAATAACCTAAATGGGAAAAGAATTTGAAAAAGAATAGATACATGTACATGTATAACTGAATCACTTTGCTGTACATCTGAAACTAACACAACATTGTTAATCAACTATACTCCAATATAAACTAAAAATTTTAAAAAGAAATCTCCAACTTGGAATAATATTTTCAAAAAAATTTCTGTGGAACCTGAGAAAAGCGAAGAAAAGTAAAAGTGTAAAGGAAAAGAAACTAAAATCTTTTCTAAATAAATACCTGACATTAAAGAAAATAAACAGATAACCAACAAGGACCTACTGTACAGCACAGGGAACTTGGCTCAATATTCTGTAATAACCTAAATGGGAAAAGAATTTAGAAAAGAATAGATACATGTACATGTATAACTGAATCACTTTGCTGTACAGCTGAAACTAGCACAACATTGTTAATCAACTATACTCCAATATAAAATAAAAATTAAAGAGTGAGTCAGACTTAGGGGGATGGGGGAAGAGCGGTTCAAACCAGGGAACAGCACATGCCAAGGCCCTGAGGTGGGAGGGATGCGCGGCTGCCCTGAGAGGAACAGGAGGAGACACGGCTGGGGCTGCATGAGAGGAGATGGAGTGGGGAGGCGGAGGGGCTGGACGCTCTGGGCAGGGAGGCACCTGGATTTCCGTGAGCCTAGTGGCGCCACTAAGGGGCTTCTGTGCAGGGAGTGATGAGGTCTGACTGACACCCTGAAAGATCATTCCAGAGAGAGTGGAAATTAGGTCAGAGAGTCCGAGTGGCAGGTTGGAGGTCCAGAGGGAAGCTGTCCCCATCACCCAGGGCAGAGATGATGGTGGCTCTGATGAAGATGGTACAGTGGAGGGAAGAGAAAGCAAAAATACTCGGCGAGGGAGGATCTCGAGGCCCAGGGGTGACTCCTGGCTGTCTGATGGGTACAGAGGCCATGCTCTGAGACAGAGGACCAGAGGAGGGGCCATGCTTGGGAAAGGGCACGTGTTGAGGGAGTGATGAGAAAATCTGGGGCACAGTGAGTGGCCAGGAAGCGGGGCCTCTGGGGGAGCAGAAGAGTCTTTTGACGCCACTAAATCTGGCCCCGGTCAGCTTGGGTGTCCACAGGGGATAATCCCAGTCAGGATTTAGTCACTTCCAAAAACTACATACAACATGGTTGAAAACAGCCAGAAGTAGGACAAACACATAATTTTTGGTATTTTTAAAAATGATTGCAAAAACACAAGATAGGAGAGACTGAGAAAGATGAGACGCTTTAGATGACCACCAGCTCACTATGAACTAAGAAGCTGCTAAAAAGCCAATCATCTGAAGCCATATTAACAGAGGTCTAGCGCTCATAATATGGGAGGAGACTGTCTGAATATGTGATTCTCAGAACTGGGCTACGCCCCAGCCGATGGACAGAACCAGAGCACACATGTAGAGGAGGGGGCTGGAGCTCCCAGGCTGAAGGAGCTGGAGCTGCCCCAGTTTCTGGGGTCCTGGTCACCACCCTGTATACTCTGCAGGCCTGTCCTGGGGCAGGGTGAATGGGAGGGACTGTGTGTCTGTCCAGAGAACAGGACTGAGACCCCAACTAGAGGGGAGGAACAGGCAACAGATCCGAGCGCAGTGAGATGCCAGCCATCCCCACCAGGCTGACCAGGGCTGGAGAGGCCACCGGGCGGCGGTGAGTGCCTGTCCTGGGAGGATGTGGGAGCATCTGGGGTCTGCAGTGGGGGTTCCTGAACTGGGTGGGGCGGGGCTGCTTTCACTCTGCTTCTCTGTCCCCCAGCCCAGCCCCAAACCTGTCTGAAGCAGTAGGAAGGATTTTCTGCACCGCTGGAGGGAAGAAAATCAATCTCTTTCTGACAGGTCCCCCAGGAAGTGCCAACAATGTACCAGGTGCTGCCCAGAGCCCAGAATTACCAGGGTGGGGCTCCTGGGCCTGGGAGGGGCCTCGGGAGAAACTGGGCTCCAGAAAAATTCCTGATTCATTACACCCAACAGATACGATCAAGGTTGGCCTCCTGGGCTGTCCCAGACTCTCGGGGCTGCCCAGACAATCTAGGGGTGAACTTCCTGGAGGAGGAGGGGCCCTCAGAGGAGAGAGGTCAGACAGTGCCCTCTGGCTCCCCCACGCCCCTGCCACATGGCGCTCCTGTGAGCGGGAGCCTCTGGTACCTTGCACAGCATTCTGAGAGGCACCTGAGTATTAAGCTGAAAGCTGTTTGCCAGCATTGAATTCCACGGCCCCCCTCGACCCCCCTCCAAACTGCAGCCCCTGGGAAGAACGCAGCCCAGGACGATTGATTTCCCTACCTTGTGGCGACGGGTCCTCCTGCCTGCCCTCCTCCAGGAATGCACCTCCATTCATCCCCGCGTGGCTCTGCCGGGCCCAGCCCTGCTGGGGCCTCTGCAAATGCCACCTCTTCCTCAGAGCGCCCTGCCCCTGCCTCACCCAGCCCCGGCAGGACTCCTCCAGCACAGACCTCTCCCCACCTCTCCCAGGCCCAACACCCTTCTCTTTGTGCCTTGTTTTACAGGGAGCGCCCACGGCCTCCTCGCTCTGCAAACTCTGACTCCTTGGTGAGGCCTTCCCCAGCCACAGACGGCAAAGCAGCCCCACCAGTCCTCAGCCCCAGGTCCCACCGGTCCTCAGCCCCAGGTCCCACCGGCCCTCACCCCCCAGGTCCCACTGGTCATTGCTAAGTATGGGTGGTGACTCAGGCAAGTCACGACCAACCAGAGTGAGTCCTGGGGGTTCGGTGTGAACAGGAGACAAGAACTGCTGGTAATTTCCTGCCAGAAGAACAAGAGGGGATATGGAGGGCAGAGCCGTGGACAGCTGAGGACAGGCATCTCACAACCACGTGGGTCTAACTAAGACAGCAGAGCTGAGAAACAGAGGATGAGGGGTGTGTAGACTTGGTCCCTGGGAGTATCATTTGTACCCTGGATCAAGCTGGCCCTGAACCCATCACCCCAGGACCATTTGGTTCCAAGCTGGCTTGAGTTGGGTTTCTGTCCCTTATGGATTAAAATGTCCTAACTGGCCCAGAGGTCCTTTTGTCCGTGCAGTAAGATGCTCTACTTAAACCCAATAGCCGGTCCTTAGTTCGAGGGTTTGAGTCACAGCAGGGAGCAAACCTGAGGGCTTTGGGGAGGCCAGGCCCTGAGGGTGGAGGCCGCAGCTGTGGGTCAGCCGGGCATCTGCTGCTTCCGTCCATCTGATCCCCCAGCCCACCGGCACTGTGGGCCAGCCTGGCTCCCCTGCAGGGAGAGGTCAATTCTGGATTGTCTGCATCCCAGCTGATGAGCACTGACCCAGGCGACGAGAGTCAGTCTCAACACGGCAGCAGGTGGTGACGGAAGGCAGCCTGCAGCAGGGCAGAAGGCACCCACGTCAGAGCCAGGTAGCCCAGGAGCCTGCGTCAGATCCTCCCCCTGGCTACCACGTGCTGGTCATGGCAGAAATGGCCAAAGGAAACAGGGCACACTCCCTGTCTGGCCCTCCACGTCTTAATCACAGATTGCCTGCCTCTGACCACAGAGGCTGAAAACACAGGACACGACCTGACGAAAAGGGGCACCAGAGAGAGGGACTTCTCATTTTCTGTCTATGGATGCTGTGGTGTGAAAGCGTGATTCCGGGAGCTTAGGCAGCCATCTTGTAACCAAAAGGCAAGAGACCCAGAGGCCAGCAAGGGGACAATGGCAGACAGAAGGATGGAAACAGCTTAGGCCTTGAAGAGATTGCTGAGCCTCCGAAAGAAACTAAATCCAGACTTTCATTTCGCAAGAAAAAGCCAACTCCCATCAGTGCGGCCACCTTTAGTGAGGTGTTCCGTTACCTGGCACGCGTGCACCGTCAGGGACCTGCCCCTCATTCCTCAGAGGAAACGGTGGGGATTAAGGAGCGAAGGGCTGTCAGGGCCTGCTGTAGCGCATCTCACAGGACAGGCCCCTAACCTGTGAGTTTCCCTCGTTTCACACAGCAAATGCTGGGGTGCGCTGGCGCGGTGCTGGAGGGGCAGAGGGCAGGGCTGTCGGGCGGGAGGAGCAGGCAGGCTCAGGTCCTGGTTCTGCCTCTACATTGCTGTGTGGCTGCTGGCAAGTCCCTTTCCTTCTCTGGGCCCCAGTTTCCCCCACCTGTGCAACGAAGGCGCTAGAGGGGGATTTCCGAGAGAGGAGATGGTGACACAGAGGACAAGGCGGGTACATCCTCCCAGATGTTGCCGGGGTGGGAGTCGCTCTCTGGGCGCGCAGTAGTACAGAGACACGAGGGAGTGACCATTTCCCCCAAGGGTCACTGTGTATGCCCGGTGGGCCCCCTGAAGCAGCTCTGGCCCATCACCCTCCCTCCAGCCTCCTCCCACACCCAGACCCCTTTCCTGTTGTAACCCCACCCCCCCCCCCAGCAGCATATCTGTGCTGCTGCGACCTCACGGGAGAACCTCCACGCCTATCACCTCCTGCCCTCACCATCCGCTCTGGTCCCTGCAGCATCCTTTCCCGTCCGTGTTGCCACTGCGCTTTCTCCTGCTCTCAGATCCCAGCCACCCTCTCCCAGCAGGAGACCTGGCTCCCAAACCTTCTCCCCAAACCCCCGAGGCAGCTGGGCCACCTGGGAGAGGCGGAACCCGTCGGGGACAGCAGAGAGAGCAGGGGGCATATCTGCTGGGCGCGGAGGCCTCCTCTTCCAGGGCCGTGTGGTTTCCACAGAGGGCCCTGCCTGGGCTGGACTTTAGGGGACGTGGGCAGCTGGATGGTCCCTGAGTCCCGCTGGTTTCCTCTCCCAGGGCCCCAGGCCCCAGCTGCCCATGTTTCTCGTCTCCAGGCAGCACATGACCCAAACCACCTGCACCGACAGAGGCGAGCACTGGTGCCTCGTCTTCTGTGTGATAGAAGGTGCCCCTCGCTGTGAATGCGCTACGGCCACGCCCTGTGCTGGGCACCTCTGCCATCTCCCTAAGGAGCCCGACAAGGTGGGGGCCCAGCTGGAGTCAAGGCTGAGGGCCTGGGTGTGCTGGGCGCCTCTGTGCCCCCTTGTCTGTCCCGGAGGCTGACCTGTGTACGCGACACCACAGGCTCCCTGCCCACCAGCCTCTGGTCAGGCCCAGCCGGAGGTGGGGAGCAGGGAGGGGGGGTCTTGCAAGACTGGATGCAGGAGGAGAGAGAGGCAGGGGCATCTCTCCCTGGGGTCCCCTCTCTGTGGGGCCATGTGGTGGCCGTTACCCTGTTCCTCGACCTGTGGCCACGCTTCCTGGCGAGCGGCCACTCTCCTGCAGGAACACAGCTCCCCTCTCTGCCCCTCGGGGCCCGGGCAGTACGAGGTCCCCACAGCTGCCTGCTCCAGATGCTGCAGCACCCCTCAGGGAGGGCTGCCTCGCCACCGCCTGTGCCCCTGGAGGAACCCCTTCACCCGACGCCCTTCCGCTCCCCTGACTGTGCCGTCGGCCAGACCCCGGCTGCGACCCTGAGGGAGCTCCGCCCTCTCCCAGGCCTTGGCTTTGTCTCCTGTTCAACAGAACACATCCAGTGGCGGCAGCACCAGGACCCAGTGACCAAAGGCGTGGTGCCCGGCCAGAGGAGCCCTCAGGAAGGGCAGCTGTATTGTCATGGTGGTTAGATTACAGACGGCGCTGCGTGAAATCCCTGTGTTGCTCTTGGATAAGCGTAGGGCCAGCTGCTCACACAGGCACCATGCTCGCTCCATGCCAAGCTGCCCTGTGTCATAATGTCCTGTCTGCACACCCGTCTCCCCTGCCAGACTGTGAGCCCCACGAGGGCAGGAACCGAGCCCAATTCCAATAACAGCCACGGACAGCGTCAGCGGGCGTTCCAAGCACTCAACAGTCACTGAATCCACACGGCCACCCGATGAGGCAGATTCATCCTCCTCACCCCCATGCTACAGGGGAGGGAGCGGAGGCCAGGGGCCGCAGCTGGGCAGTGCCGCGCCGGCATGGGAGCCCCGGCAGTCTGCCTGTGGCGCTGAGCAGACGGCAGGCGCGTGTGCTGGGCTGGCCTTGCTCCCCCAGGCCACGGTCACAGGGCTGGACGGTGCAGTGGACGCCGTGCTGCCCACCCAGGTCCTCCTCCAGGACCACGCGCGCACTGCCCGGCTGCCTGGAGTGCCGGCCGCTGACACCCGCAGCCGCGTTCCCCCTGGAATTCTCCTCCCGTCACAGGAGCCGCCGCCCCCGAGGTCACGGCTCCTCTTCAGGGCAGCCCCCGCCAGTGACTGGTGGATGCTGGGGACCAAGGCGGGTCTCCTGCCTCCCCGGGGACAGCTCTAAAGGGCCGTGCCAGCCCAGAGCCACGCACGGGCCAGCGGACGCCCCTGTGGCTGCCGCATCACAGCCCGGCTTCGCTCCCGCTTCCTGGGAAATGCCCTGCGTGCAGATGTCCACGTCAGGGGCTCTTTCCAAGGACCTTGACCTAAGACAACGTGGAGCCCAGCGGGCCAGCAGCCGTGGACACCGGCTCCCCACACACAGGAGTGTCCCGGTGTGAGGGCCGCCCTGGGAGGGGGGCTGCAGGCTGGGGGCCCGGAGCTGACACCACCGCCCCCTGTCCTCCTGCTCCTCTTCCTCCTCCACCTGCTCCTCCTCCTTCACCTCCCCTCCTCCTGCACGTCCATCCATCATGAGCGAAGGCTTCCCTTCATTCCGCGGCAGCTGTATTCCTCTGGGCAACTCAGATGAAAGAGGGGAAAAGACAGCTTTTTTTTTTTTTTGGTAAACATTTGGAGTATTTTCTTCTTGGTCACATTCTTTGAGTCACACTGGATGCACCAACTTCAAGCAAGTATTCCTGTCTGCCTCGGGTGGGTATGGCAGGCGAAGCTGCGCTCCACACAACAGGGCGGCTGGAATGCCGCCGGGTTAGCCAGATGGCAGCAGGCGCGGACTCCCGCCAGGGCCTCGTGAAGAGGAGCATCGACCCCATCCCGAGGGACATGCTTCCCGCTCTAGATTGGGACCTTCTGTCGTAAGTGTTCGCCCGGTTACGGCTGCTCAGACACCATCTCTGGCTCCCTGTCATCCTGGGGTTGAAGCCTGGAGTCCACAGCCTGGCTCTCGAGGCCTCCACGAACTGCCCTCTTCCACCTGTGGGGCCTTGGAGGAAACGTTTCTCGGGGAGCGACACCCCTCACCCCCAGACGTGTCTCTTTCTTCACGTGACTCTCACGGTCTCAGTACGCACATCCCCACCCTCTGCACACGCTCACACACAGATGCCCGGGTAGGGGAGGCCAGCGGGGTGTCCCCGTGCTGCCCGCCAGGGCTGGGGCGGCCTCTGCTGTGCTCGCCTGCACCCGGGCCGGCACGGCCCACTGTGGACATAGAACAGACGAGCCCCACGGGCACCCTGCCCGGCCCGGCCCTGCCGTGGCTCTGGCTGCCGCTTGCACCCGGGGTGGCCTCTGATGGGATCTGCCCGCCCTGGGGTGCAGACTGGGGCCCTAGGGAGGCCGTCAGGGACCCCAACTATAGCGTGAGGGGCAGGGGGGCTGGCGGGAGCAGGTGGAGCCACCACACACGTGTTCCTCCCGGCCTCGGGTGCATCCGTGGACTGGCCTGGCGTTCCTTCATTGGTGTGTTCACTAACTGATGTTTCTACCACATGTCAACTGAATCCCTGCCGTGGCCAGGTGGCAGAAAGAGGCCAGGACCCTGCTCTTGGACAGGGGGCGGGGGGAGGTGGCCATGCATCCAGCTGTCACACGGCACGAGGCCGCCGCCAGCCTCCCCCATCACAGCTCCGAAGGAGGGTGCATACCTGCCCCTCCTGTGGGCACAGCCCCCAGCGGTCTCCCCCTGCCCCCAACAGCCCAACGGGAAACTGCTTCTAAGACAATGGAAGGATCTGAGTCAGGTGGGGTGTTACATGGCGCTGAGGGATTGTTCATGTTGCTCTGCGTAGTAACGGGGCCATTGTTATGTTCTTAAAATCCTTATGGATTAGAAATGCACCGTGGGTGACATAACACCACGTCTGGGATTTGCCGCACACTGTTCCAGTTTGGGGGAGCTCGGGGTGGAGACCAGAACAATCTTGATGGCTGTTGGCCAACTGCTGGGGCTGGGCGCTGGCCCCGTGGGGTCCCTTACACTGTCCTCTCTCCACCCACCCCGTGGTCCCTGCTGCCACCTTGGCCTCATTGCCCGCGCCTCTGCGCACTCCCCTCCCGTCGCCACGGGTTCCCTGCCGTTCCTCCAGCACACCAGGCGTGCTCCTGCCTCAGGCTCTCCCTCCTCCCCCCTCTCCCCATGGCTCCCGCCCTCATTTCCTGGGGGCCTCTGCTCACATCTCACCTTTGCAAGGACTCTCCCTGACCCCCGCCCTGGTTGGTTTTGCTCCCCGCGGGCGTCGGTATCTGACATAGCACACATTTCTGTCTTGGTTTCTCTTGTCTCCCACTAGAATGCCAGCCGCCCGAGGGCAGGGGCTCGGTCTGTCGGCTCCTGCCACGGCCGCAGCAGCCAGGCTGGCGTCCAGAGCACAGCCGGTGCTCAGCAAACACGCGCTGAGTGAAGGGCTGAGAGCAGGAACGTGGAGCCCGACCCGAGTGGGGAGGTGAGGCGGGGAGCCCCAGGCCGAGACGGGGCCTCAGGGGGGCCAGGCGGCACAGAAAGGAGGAAGGGGCAGGCTGGGCAGGGGGGACAGCGTGGGCGAAGGCCAGTGCAGGAGGGAGCAGGGGGAGCCCAGAAATGGGAAGGGAGCCAGGGGTCAGGCCGGAGGGCCGGCCGGCCTCCAGACGGGCATTGGAGAGGCTCCCTCAGGCAGCCCTGTGGAGGACAGACCAGAGGCCTGGGCAGGTGCGGGAAGAAGCAGGGCGGCGGCTCAGCCAGGCGGAGCCACAGAGAAGGAGCAAGGAGGCACGGACGTCGGAGGGCCGCTGGCCCCTCTCCAGGGGCAGCCCGCGAAGCAGCGGATGGGGGCTGCGCCAGGCTCCACGGCACCTGCTGGAGCCCCGCGGGGACGCGCAGCCAGAGCGCCCAGCGCGCAGGCCCTGCCTGTCTGTCCAGACCCTCCTTCTCCCCTGACCTGGAGACCTGGGCTGTTGCAGGGACAGCCCTGAAGAGGATGGCCTTCACGGATGTGTGGTGCCGACCACAGGGAGGGCGCAGCAATCAGACCAGAAACACGCATCCGCACGAAACTGGTCCACGCGAGTTCCCAGCAGCAGGATTCAAACAGCCAAAAGGCCACACAGCCCAAATGTCCATCAGCAGATGAAGAGACGGACAAAATGTGGTCTATCCACACAGGGGAGTACTAGCCCTTCGAAGGAGGGACGCGCCGACGCCTGCTACACATGCATGGACCTCGGGACATGATGCTCCGTGCAGAGGCAGACGCCTGAGGCCACAGGCTGCACAATTTCACTTACACCCAACGCCCAGACTAGCTAAACCCATGAAGACGGCAGATTACTGGTTGCCTGGGGCTGGGGGAGAGGGGAGTGGGGAGTCACTGCCAACAGGTTCGGGGCTCCTTTTGGGGGGGTGAGACGTTCTAGAATGGATGGTGATGACGGCTGTGCAGCTCCGTGAACCTCTCTGTGCACACGTAATGCCAGGTCTTTCTGAATCACCCCCAGCCCTCAGGGCTTCTGCACCTGCTGTTCCCTCTGCCCGTGACACCCTTCTTCCGGTTCCTCATCGGCTGTGCTCAGGAGGCAC
This sequence comes from Hippopotamus amphibius kiboko, assembly GCF_030028045.1. NCBI lineage: Eukaryota > Metazoa > Chordata > Mammalia > Artiodactyla > Hippopotamidae > Hippopotamus > Hippopotamus amphibius. Next base: position 2,836,555 of record NC_080198.1, read on the forward strand.
CTGGAGGAGGCTGAGCTGTTCAGCAAGCATTTGCTGAATGAATGAGTGAGTGAGTTCCCCCGGCTCGGGTGCCTGGCTGGCCATGTCCCTCACAGTGGGATCTGGGGAAGAGGCCTTGACTTAGTCCACAGAAGATCAGCCGAAGCCCCCAGGGAGGCGCTTTGGGACAGAGGACACAGGAGCGGATGCCCAGAGCACGGAAGCAGGCCCAGGAGCCAGGCCATGCTGGCTGGACACCCTCTGTGCCCCTGGCCACCCCCAGAGGAACTGCCCTGACCTCAGCAAGGCCCTGCCCGGGTGACCAGGTACCATGGAAGCCCTTTGGCTCCCCCAACCCAAAGCAGAAGCTCCTTTGTGTTGGTGTCCAGGAGGGTGGGCTGGCCTGGCCCGTGGTTGCATGCTGCCCCGCCGTCAGGCCAGAGGACACGGGTGCAGGGACACCTCCCCTGAGATAGCCTCCTTCCTGCCCCCAGTGGAGTCAGGTTTTTTCCAGGCCGGTGACTGGGAAAAACACCCTGGGTTATCTCCGTCCCAGGGCAGTTTCCGGCGGAGGTGGGGGGCTCTCCCCCTGGGTGGGGTGGGCGTGCTGGGGGACGAGCTGGCTCCTCACGGCCCTGCGGTGACAAGGGGTGGCCACCGGAGCCGAGCCCGGGACCGCGCGGCTTCTGACGCCCGCCCTCCCAGCCAGCTGCTCGGCCCCGTGCGCCTGGAGGAGCTCCAGGGGGCCAGGAAGGCCCCCTGAAACCATGTCATGCCAAAGGACCTGGAGCCTCTTACCCAGAGGGAGGACACGGGTCCTGCCTTGGAGTCCCAGCTCTGCCACCTCCTGGCTGGGTGACCAGGGGAACAGCACTTAAACGCCCTGACCCCGGTTCTTCAACAAGGAAGAGCATCAACAACAGAGAGCATCCCTGAGGCGGAGCATGTGAGGGGCCTGCTCACAGGAGGGGGCTGGAGGAGAGGGCTTCAAGGGCACCTCTGCAGTTTTGCAGGACTGTTCTCTGCAGAGGGTTCCAACCAGCTTGGGGACCCAGGGAATAAAGCTGCCTTTCCCCAGTCGGCCTGGGGGCAAACCCCAACCAAGAGTCTGTCGGGAGACCTCCCTGGTCGTCCAGTGGTAAAGAATCCACCCTGCAACGCGGGGGACGTGGGTTCGATCCCTGCTCGGGGAACTAAGATCCCACATGCAGTGGGGCAACGAGTCCCGCACGCCACAACTACTGAGCCCACACACCTCAACTAGAGAGCCCACGTGCCACAACTAGAGAAGAGAAAAACCCTCACACTACAACTAGAGAGAAGCCCACGTGCTGCAATGAAAGATCCCACGTGCCACAATGAAAGATCCTGTGTTCTGCAACTAAAACCTGACACAGCTCCCCCCACCAAAAAAAGAAAAAGAACCTGTGGGGATGGAGTGAACGTCCCAGGAGGAAGGGAGCTCCCTGTCACCAGAGGCATTCAAGCCGACTGAGATCTGTGCTGTCCAAGAGGAGGGCCGCCAGCCACGTGAGCACCTGAACCGTGGCTAGTCTGAAAGGAGATGTGCTCTAAGTGTTCTTAGAGCTCTAATTGTGTCCTTAGAGCTCTGTGCTCTAATGCCAGGTTTCAAAGACTTATTATGGAAAAAAAGAACGTAAACCATCTCGGTATTTTCATACTGATTACATATTGAAATCACAGTATTTTGGACATCTTAGATTAAATAAAAGATATTATTTAGTTTACTGTCATCCTTTTTACCTTTGTGATGTGGCTACTAGAAAATTTAAATTACGTATGTGGCTCATATTAATTTCTACTGGACAGCGCTGATCAAAATCCTTGTGTTCAAAGAGTGGTCCCAGGGCATCCGCAGACTCTCGGGCCTCATCCCAGACCTCCAGAATCGGAAGCTGCATTTTCACACACGCCTCAGGGGATTCGTGTGCGCGTTAAAATCTGAGACGCCCTGCAGATGCCTTGGCTGGGGGCCTGGGGGACCCCACCTCAGGGGGCAATGACAGTCATCGGCCTGAAGTCCAGCCGTAGTCTGTGAAATGTTAAGGAATGGATACCTCCGCCCCCTGAGTCACACACAGTGCAGCTCGCTCTCACCGGGAAGCAAACACAAACTTTCAAGAGAAAAAGGCAGTTCAGCGGGACTGGGCTCTCTTAGAAATGAACCATGTCCCGGAATACACCATTAGTTGGCGTCCTGTAACATTTTAAAGGCTGGGAAATAATCCCAGAAAACAATTGAAAGATAGATCTATGTGCTAAAAAAAAAAAAAAGGCAACATAACCAACTCTCCCTAAATTCCTCCTCCTCCTTCTCTCTGAAACCTTGGCCCAGAGGCATTAAACGGCACCAGATATAGAAGTGGTGAGCAGGTAAATCACTCCGAGGTACCACCCGCGGCCCAGGGCCTGTTTCACGGTTGAGCTGTAAACCACTGAGAGCTGGGAGCTGTGATCAAAATGCTGACAGCCTCCCAACTGTGAACAGGCCAGGAGGGAGCAGGGCTGGGACCGCCGAGGGGCACGGGGAGGGCAGGGCCTTTCGTAACTCGAATCAGTCCCGGTTCAAAGTCTGCCGTTGGTTTTCTGAGACACAGCCAAACCCACACACACTCCTCACAGGGCCCAGGAGGTGACGTGGCATCTCCCCGACCCGGACCCCAGACCCCAAACACACCATCCGGGGCCTCGTCTCCTCTCACCCTCACTCAGTGGGCAGACACGTGCCTCTTTGCCTCTGGCTTTCACACTTGCTGTTCCCCAGACGGCTTACTTCCTCACTTCCTCTTCAGAACTCAGCTTCTCAAAGAGGCCTCCCCTGCCTCCCGAATATAAAATGCCCCCTCCCGTCGTCTTTGCGCTCTCAGCCTGCTCTCCTTTCTCATCCTAGCAGTCATTACTCTCTGACAGTAGATTCTATAGATATTTGCTTATTTGTTTGTCCTCTGCTTTCCCTCTGGAAAGTCAGCTCCATAAAGGCAGCTACCATCTAATCCCAGGCCTAAAACAGTAGCAGACACATAAATAGGTGCTTAATAAGCATTTGTTGAAAGAATGAATGCGTGGATTTCCATCCCTTTCTCTCAGCTGGTCTGGTGATCTCACTGGGATGATGTCCAACTTGCCAGCAATGAGCTCAGCTTTTCACCCATCCATTCAACCAAGCATCCTTCCAAATACCTCTCCATCCACCCATCCATCCATCCATCCATCCATCCATCCATCCATCCATCCATCCATCCAACTGTCCAACCATACAGACATTCGTTCAACCATCCTCCCAAATACTTCCTGTCAATCTATCTACCCTTCCAAATAGCCATCCATCCATCCACTCTCCATTCATCTAACTGTCTGCAGTATCCATCCACATAACCTTTCATCTAACCATCCTTCCAAATACCATCTGTCATGTATCTATCCATCCAACTACCCACATATCCATCTGCCCAACCGCTCATCCATCTACCCATCCAAACCAACCCCCAGACACTTAGACCTCCTGCCCTGGGGTCCCTTGGTCCCCTACCCTCTGCTTTCCCCAGTTCAGCTCACGCTCTCAGGGTTACATGCAGTAATTCACCCTTTCCCTCTGTTACTAGAATGTAAGCACCTCGAAAGCAGAAACTGTGTCTTATCTATCTCTGATTTCCAGTGCCTAGTAGATGTCAGTGAATGTTTGCTGAATGAGTATATTTTTTCTTTTCCCTTATTTATTTGTTTTGCATTTCCTACTGTGAGCTCCCTGATGGCAGGGATCATTTTTTAGTCATCTGCTGGTCTCTCAAATCTTGCCTCTGACACAAAGACATGTTATAAATATTTAATGAATGAGTGAGCGAATTAATGCACACAGGAGAAGAACTATAGCAAGAGTAGGGACTCTGGAGCCAGACTGCCTGAATTCAGATCCTGGCTATTTTTTTTAGCTGTGTGACCTTGGGTGAGTTAATGAACCTCTCTGTGCCTCAGTAGCCTCATTTGTAAAAGGGAAATAGTACTTATAAGTCAGAAAGAGAAAGACAAATACCAAATGATATCACTTATATGTGCAATCTAAAATAGGACACAAATGAACATAGCTATGAAACACAGACTCACAGAGAGAACAGACTTATGGTTGCCAAGGGGAAGGGAGGTGGGGGAGGGAAGGAGTGTGAGTTTGGGATTAGCGGATGCAAACTATTATATACAGGACGCATAAACAAGTTCCTACTGTATCGCACAGGGAACTGTATTCAATGTCCTGTGATAAACCATGATGGAAAAGAACATTAAAAGGTATATATTTATAGCTGAGTCACTTTGCTGTACAGCAGAAATTAACACAGCATTGTAAATCAACTACACTTCAGTAAAATTTTTTAAAAAACAGTACTCACTTCACTAGGTTCTTATGAGAATTTTATGACTTAATATAGATGAGGTTCTTAGAATAGTGCCTGGAATAAGATAAGGGTACACAGGTATTTAAAAATAAAATCTCTATTTACTACTGGCCCACTGGAACAAATATTGAAGACGCAGCCTCCTGAGTCTAAAGGTGAGAAGGAAGCTTCTGTCTGAGCCTGTCCTGTTCCCACGGATGCCTCCCACAGCAAACACTTTCTCCCCAGCCACGTTGGGGTCACGTGGCAAATTACCAATATTATGTCAGGTGGTCATAAGTGCGATGTAGAAAAAGAAAACACGACAGGGGACAGGAAGTGGTGAGGCAGATGGGGGCCATTTCAAAAAGGGTGGTCAGGAGCGGCCTCCTTAAGAAGGTGTTATCTGAGCAAAAACTTGGAGAGGTGAGAGGATGGATGGTCGGACGGTGGGTGTTCCAGACAGAGGGAACAGCAAGTGCAAAGGCCCTGTGGCAGGCACACACCCTGTGTGTTTTTAGAGGAAAAGTGTAGGTGGAACACAGTGAGTGAAGGGGAAGCAGGAGATGAGGTCAGAGGGTCCCAGGGACCCAGGTCACGAGGAGCCTTGCCAGCCTTTGTGAAGACTTCGGCTTCTGCTCTGAGTTGGGAGCTGTTGTGAGGTTATGAATGGAGAGGTGATGACTGAACTAAGACTTGAGGAGGCTGCCAGAGTAGAAGGTAGAAGCAGGGAGACAGGTTAGGAGGCTGTTGTGCCGCTCCAGGTGGGAGACGATGGGGTCAGGGGTGTGGGCTGTGAGACGGGGAAGGTTCTGGACAGATGTTTTAGGCAGAGCCAACATGCTGGATGTGGGGTGTGAAAGGAGTCAGGACAGAGCCAAGGTTTTTGGCCCAGACAACTGGGAGGATGGGGCTGCTGTTTCCTGAGCTGGCAGGCGGATGAAGGCAGCGGCGTGTTTGTGGCAGAAGGACCAGCAGTAAGGTTTGGGACAGGTGGGTTCCGGGCCAGCAGACATCTTGGAGCAGGAAGCGGGGCAGCTGGATACATGAGGTTTGCGTTTGGACAGAGGTCTGGGCTGGAGACTGGACTTGACGGACAACCTTGCAGGTCCCAGAATGGGTACCTGTGGATGGGCTGGGAAGGGCCCCGGCAGGCCTCCCTCCCCAGGGGGCTGCCCAGACACCCGAGAGACCCAGATGGACCTCAGGTGCCACAGAGTGGGGAATGCCCGTGTGGTATTGCCACGGCTTCGTCCCCTAGCAACCCCCCGTTCAGTGAAGTGAGAAACCTCCATGAATTCGCAGACCTCTCCTCCCTTCCTCCTCCTAGCAGGCTACGCTCATGATACGTGGGAAACGTGGAGCTTTAAAGCTACAAACACCCTGAGGAATAGAACGTAGGAATTAAAACCTAACTGTGGCTTTAAAATGACTCCTGCTGCCCCCAGCACGAATCAGCACTATCGGTGTTCACAGCAGCAGCTGCTGTCGTCCGAGCGCTCGCCACTCGAGACTGTGGGACGCGGCACTTCCCGGGCATCACCTCGTTCACTCTGCCTGACGGCTCTGAGAAGTGCAGGGTATCGCGGCCTTTCTCCCAGCGAGGAAACCAAGGCTGGGGGAGACCACCCAAGGGCACATGGCAAAAAAACCCTGCAAAGTCAGGGTCTTTCTGGCCATGTCACTCCGGCCTCCCAGCATGGAACAGAAGCCCGACATTCCTTCTTGAGTCAGGAGCACCGTGTGGCTAGGAGCCCACAGCCTGCGCCCCACCCAGGACTCTGCACCCTAGACAGCCACCCACCCCGCAGGCTCAGCAGCACCCGGCCAGAGCCTCAGGTATATCGCCTGCAAAACGGGCACAGTGACACCACTCGCTTGGAGGAAAGTTGTGAGGCTTGGCCAGGGAAAAGTGTTAGAAAAGGTTTTGCAAATTATAAAGTGCTTACAAACATCGTTAGAATCATTATTTCAAAATACTACCAATCCTTCCAGGCCTGAAATAGACACACACACACACACAATTGAGGGTTAAGGAGAGACCCAGAGAGGACGGGCAGAGCGTGGGCTGCAGAAGCAGGGTGGCTGGGAGGGACTCCTGGCTCAATGTTTTCTACCTGGGCCACCTCACTACAACCACTCTGTACCTCCACTCTCCTCATCTGTAAAATGGGACTGGGCACACCTTCCCTGGGGGCTCATTTACAGAGAGCATTAGGAGCGGGGTGGCACGTGGTGTGTCAGGCCTTGGGAAAGGTACACAGAGCAGCAGAGGGCTGCTCTGACCCTGTCCATACCCAGCTGGCCCCGGGCCTGCCCCCCCACCCCACAACGTGCGGGGGAGGCCCTGAGATCAGCTGAGCCCTGGATCTGCCGCAGCGGGGGCTGCTCTGACGCCTGGGACGCTGCTCAAGCCACTGCCTGGCTCTCAGCTGCCTGTCTGTGAAAGTGGCTTCACAAGGACCCCAAGATGCTTGGGCCAGTGAAACAGATTCGCTGGTGTAGACAGAGCACTGGAGGAGTGTCTCGAAGGCACACTGCAGGGTGAGGACTGGAAGAAGGCCCTTTGTCAGGCAAGGGGTCCTTTCTCAGGACATAATAGCTCCTGGATTTCTCCTCGAAGGACACACGTGTTCAGGATTCGGGCAAGTGATGCTGTCGGCGGGTGCCAGTCCTCCTCTCCCCGGCCCGCGCCCCATTCCTCCACACCGCCCCCCTCCCCACCCATGCCTACCCCCCACCACTTGGCTCCCCCTCCCCTGTCTGGGCAGATTTGATAACACCCGAGAGTCCCACTCCCCCTGCAGAGGACAAAGGCGGCGATTGTCCCCGGTGGGCGCCTTTTGACTTGGTCTCACCATGGTGTAACCGAGCCCCCTTGGCTTCACCTCACCTGGGAGGCCTCTGGGGGCCTCGCCACACCGCCCCCTCCCACCTCGGCCGGTTTCAAATGCGCCCCCTCTGAAGGGCCCGTAGCCGCACTGGGAATTCCTTCCAAGACAACTGACACGGGCACTATGGAAGACCCCGCCTTGGGCTGGCAGGGGCACAGGGAGGTGAAAGGATTGCTCCCCTCACTGCAGAGACCTTTCCGGTCCCCTCAGTAGTGACACCGAGGTCCGAGCCCAGCACCTGCCTCTCCAAGCCGGCCTGTCTACCAGACCTTCCTGCAGCGAGTCATGAGCCACAAGGCTACCTAGCACTGGACGTGTGGACTGAGGGCTGAATGTTCCATCTTATTCATTTGTAATTAATTTTAAATAGCCACACGTGGCCTGTGGCAGTCATATAGGACAGCAGAGCTACAGCATTTTAAATGCATTTAATCATTTAACCCTCACAATACACTGTGAAGCGATCACTGTCCCTGTTTTACAGATGGAGAAAGTGTGGCACAGAGAGGCAAATTAACATGCCCAAGGCCACACAGCTCGGAAGCAGGCAAGCCGGGAACGGTCTCCGGAGCCCAGCTCCCACCCCAGGACAAGCCATCCTCACAGCGTGCACAGGAAGGCAGGGGACGGGCACTTCCAACTGCCCGGCCCGCCAGTCCTCTAAGGCCCCTTCCAGATGCTGGCCTTGCACTCACGTGGCTGAGGGCACCCACTGGGTGCCAGGCTCCAGGCTAGGCTCTGGGAGACACCCAGGTGTCTCTCACGCCCGCCCGGAAGGACAAGAGGATCCAGCACGGGGAGAGGATGCGGGTCCCCCACTGCCTTCCCTAGGCTGAGCCAGCCCAGAAGCATGGCGCAGCAGGAGTGTGCTGGGTCTCTGTGTGGGTGTGGGCACTCCCGGGCACCTCCTTGTCCCACCCCTGCACCCCCCGTGGCGGTCCAGGCCCCCGCTCCTGCTGGGGAGGGACAAGGCGCAGAATCTTCCTCTCCACACGGCCAAGCTCCCTCCTGGCCCGGAAGAGTCCTCTCCTAGGCACAAGACAGTGGCCCAAGGACTGTCCCAGGGCCGCGGTGACCAGGAGGGGACAGCACGAACAGTCCCTGAATAATCTATAATCCCCGAACCACCGGACACTGAGGCCTGTGGGGGGCTGGGGACCCCAGAGTCTCCAAGTGGCCCCCAGCAGGGGACTGGAGAATCTTAGGATGATATTTGGGATCATAGGATGTGAGAACTGGGGCTGGGGGTACACATATCTGAGTGCAAGAAGTCCCGGGGCTGGTGAGACGGTGCAGAGGTTAGAACTGCATCTGGAGCCAGACTGCTCGAAGTCAGACCCTAGGGCAGCACCTGCCATCTGTGTGGCCTTGGACAAGTTTCTTTACCTCTCTGGGCCTCCGTTTTCCCAATTGCAAAATGGAGAGAACGACAGAGAACGTCAGCCTCCTAGGACTCGTGGGGATTCAGTCAGTACGTACCTCATCGTCTATGTGCTCCCAGCAGACGCACACCTGTCCTCTGGCTTGTCCCATTTTCTCATCAGAGCTGTAGCCTGCATCTTCCCACACTGCTCTGCTCTGTGGTCCTGGTCCTGCCTGCCGCCTTCCCACCCATCCCCTAGACCTTCACTGACGGGGGGGACAGTGACAGCCCCCCGAGGTGGTCCACCCGGGCTGAGTTCCCGAGCTCCTCCCAGGCTGGGGTGTCCAGCCGTCTCCTCTGGGCCTGCCCCAGGCCACCCACGCCCACCTAGATTGGGGTGGGGAGGGGGGCCTTAGCAGCCCAGAGCAGAGTGGGACACTGAGGACCAAGCCTCGCGGAGCCGGGGGCCCACAGACGTTTCCCTCCTGTGGGAAGGGCTGCTCCTGCCCCGCCCTCACTACCCCCCATCCCCTCCCACCCCCACTACCCCCCAATCCCCCCCCCACCCCATCACCTCCCTTCCCCAGCACCGCCCACTGCTATCACCACGGCATCACCCACCAGACCTGGCTGGGCCCTGCCCTCACTGTGTCATCAGAGAAAACTGGAAAAAAACCCTCAGGCCTCATGGGCGTCCTCCACCCGGGCCCGAGCTGGTTCCCCTCCAGCCCCACCTCAGCGGCTTCCGCTCCGGACCTGCCTGACTCCTTCCTCTGGGCCTGCACATCCCGACCTGGTCACCCCAGTGGGCTGTCCCCAGGGGACCTCCCAGCCCCCGTGTCAGCACCTCATCCAGCCCAGCCCCATCTGCCTCAGCCAGTCACGGTGGTGGGCTGGGGGGAGAGGGGAGGCTGAGCTGGGAGCCGGGTCCTGGGTGCGAATCCTATTCCCCCCACCTTGCTGTGTCTGGCCTTGGCAGGGCCCTCCGTGATGGTGTAAGCCTCTCATCTATTAAATGGGCCCAAGCGGACGTCCCTGGTGGTGCAGTGGTTAAGAATCCCCCTGCCAATGCAGGGAACACGGGTTCGAGCCATGGTCCAGGAAGATTCCACATGCCACGGAGCAAGTAAGCCCGTGCGCCACAACTACTGAAGCCCACGTGTGCCTAGAGCCGTGTGCCGCACCAAGAGAAGCCACCGCACTGAAAAGCCTGCAAACCACAATGAAGAGTAGCCCCCACTCGCCACAACTAGAGAAAAGCCCACACGCAGCCATGAAGACCCAACGCAGCCAATCAATCAATCAATCAATATTTTTAAAAAACGGGCCCAAGCAAGGGAGTTTCTGATTCTAAAATGACTTTTCTCGGGCTTCCTAGGTGGCGCAGTGGTTAAGAATCCGCCTGACAATGCAGAGGTCACGGGTTCGATCCCAGCTCCAGGAAGATCCCACATGCCACGGAGCAACTAAGCCTGTGTGCCAAAAAAAATAAAAATAAAATAAAATAAAATGACTTTTCTCAGTATGGTCTGGAGACCACCCTCCTCAATGGGGCAGAGGCCCTAGGCAGGGTGGCCAGACTTAGCAGACTGAGCACATACACAGACAGAACAATGACCCTCGACCTAACATATGCACCTTACATAAAAGCTACTTCAAAACAGAGCATGGAACCTTGAAGCCGTTATGCTCAGTGAAATAAACCAGTCACAAAAGGACAGGTACTGTAAGATTCTACTCCTATGAGGCCCCTAGAGCAGTCAGATTCATAGGGACAGAAAGTGGACGGTGGTTACCAGGGCCGGGGGGGGAGGGCAGTCAGTGGTTAATGGGGACAGAGTTTCAGTTTGGGAAGATGGAAAGTTCTAGGGATGGATGGTGGTGATGGTTGCACAACAATGTGAATGTACTTAATGCCACTAAACTGGACACTTAAAAATGGTTGGCGGGACTTTCCTGGTGGCACAGTAGCTAAGAATCCACCTGCCAATGCAGGGGACACGGGTTCAAGCCCTGGCCCGGGAAGATCCCACATGCTGCGGAACAACTAAACCCATGCACCACAACTACTGAGCCTGTGCTCTAGAGCCCGTGAGCCACAACTACGGAGCTCTCATGCCACAACTACTGAAGCCCACGTGCCTAGAGCCCGTGCTCCACAACAAGAGAAGCCACTGCAATGAGAAGCCCACGCACCACAACCAAGAGTAGCCCCCGCTGATCGCAACTAGAGAAAACCCGCGTGCAGTAATGAAGACCCAACGCAGCCAATAAAAATAAATAAATTTATTTTAAAAAATGGTTGGAATGGAAAGTTTTATGTCATAGGTATTTTAGTATAATAAAAAATAAATACACCTTAAAAATCAATTTTAAAAAGAAACAAACCTCAGTTGATTTAAAATTAATTAAAAAAAAAAAGAACAGACTTACATGTAAAATGTGAAACTACAAAGCTTTTAGAAAGAAAAACACAAGGAAAGATCTTCGCGACCTAGGGCTCAGCAAAACGTTCTTAGCACAAAAACACTATCCATAGAAGAAAGGACCTTATCAAAGTTAAAAATTTCTGCTCTACAAAAGAGCCTATGAAGAGAAGGAAAAAAGAAGCTATAAATTGGGGGGAAATTGCACACCATGTGTCTGACAGAAGACTAGCCTCCAGAACATACCAAGAAATCTCAACCCAACATCAAAAAACTAACATAATTAGAAAATGGGCATAAGACACGAAGAGACATGCCACTGAGGAGGACGTGCAGAGGACACACAGGCACGGGGAAAGATGGTCCACATCACTAGCTGTTAAGGAGGCACTCATCAAAACCACAGTGAGACAGCTCACACACCGCTCAGGATGGCTAAACCAGAAACCAGCGGCAACCCCCAAGGCTGGAGAGCGTGCAGCACACGGCGGGCGGTGGTGTAAGCTAGCACAGCCCCACTGGAGAAGTTCAGCCCTTTCTTACAAAGCGAAACATACGACTACCGTGCGACCCAGCAGTTACACTCGCGGGCATCTACCCCAGCGAAATGGAACCTTGCGTTCACACCAAGACCTGTCCACAAAAGTTCACAGCAGCCTGTGTGTCTGTGTGTCATAGCTCCAAGCTGGAAACAACCCAGACGAATGGTTTCACACCACGGAACACCACTCGGTAATAAAAAGCAACAAATGATTCATAAATGCAACAAGTTGAATGAACCTTGAGGGGATTCTGCTGGGTGAAAAAAGCCAATCCCAAGAGGTTACACAGTGTACAATTCCATTTATAGAACAATCCTGAAATGATAAAACTGGAGAAATGACTGCCAGGGATTAGGGGCGGATAAAGGAGGGAGGGAAGTAGATCTGGCTCCGAAAGGGTAGCACAGGAATCCTCACGGTGGAATGCCCTGGGTCGTGACTGTACTGATATCAATACGCGGTTGAGATACTGTATTAGATAGATTTATGAGCTGTTGGGGAAAAGGGGGCAAAAGGCACACGGGATCTTTCTGAATCCTTGCAATGGCACGTGAATTGACAGTATCTCAACATAAAAATTTTCATTTAAAAATGCAAGAAACCATTTACATTTTAATTTGAGATAAACAATGAATCAATTTTTGCTATGAGTATGTCCCACACAATATTGGGGACATACTTGTACGAAAAGATATTTGTTACCGCAAATTTAACGGGGAGTCCTGATTTTTATCTGGCAACCCTACTCCCGGGAAATTCTTCCAGGTAAGAGGAGACACCTGTCAGTCATTCATTCGCTCCACAAATATTTCTTGAACACTTACTATGTGCCAGGCACTGTTCTAGGCACAGCGGATACAGCTGTAAACTCAGGCCACCCCTACCCTTGTGGTGCTGATATTGTAGTGGGAGGAGACGGGGAATAAAGACATAAACAGCTGTGTAAATAAGACCATTTCATATGGTAGTAAGTGTTATTTAGAAAATAAAGCAGGACAGTGTACAGACAGAGCCAAGGTGGACATAGGGGTGGAAAGTCAGGGAGGGCCTCCCCAGGAAGGGGACATCTGAGCAGAGACCTGAAGGAACAGCAGGCACTCGTTATGCAAACATTTGAGGGAACAGCATTCCAGACAGGGGAAATAGCATGTGCAAAGGTCCTGAGTCAGGAACAAGCTTGGCAGACTCCAGGAGCGTGTGCCTGGAGACATGGTTGGCGTCCAGTGGTCCTAAGAACCCTGTATTCCCCACTCCCACATGTCAGAACTAGAAGACCCTTCTGAGACATGAGGTCCCACCACGGAAGAAACTGAGGCCCTGGTGGGCCAAGATTTGTCCAAGGCCACCCCTGGTCCAAATCTCTCGAGTTCTAGCTGGAAGCCTGGGAAGGGAAGAACCCATGTCTACACCAGCTCTGGAGCAGGAAGGGAGGGCACGGCAGCCTGCGGAGGCCTCATGGCCCAGCCTGGTCAGCTGGCTTCAGGCCAGGCGGGGCCGGGCTCCTCAGGCCCTCAACGTGCCACCACCAACCACTCTATCCGGTCAAATATGCAAGTGGCCCTCAGGACAGCAGAGGGGCACATAGCTGAGCAAGCCTTATCGGGGCCCCGCCCCAGCCGCCAGAGGCCAGGTCCCTGGTGTCCCCTGACTCACAGGCCTGCCTGCAGCCAGGGCAGGGTGGGAATCCAGCTCCCAGGAGCACCCAGACCAGACGGGGCAGGGCAGGAAGGGACAAGACCGGCACCCTCCGCGCACGGAGGCTGGGCAGGGACTGGGAGGTGACTCTCGTTCGGGTGGAATTCCATCCCCCTGAGCTCACCTCCCTTGGAGCAGGCAGCACATTCCAGCAGGGGCCAGCCCCGTCCCAGCTGGGCCCCCATCCCCAAGGCTGCCTCTCTTGGGCTCAGTCACCACGCTCCCAGGAAGGGGTTGTGGAGGCCCTTTCCCTCCCTGGGGCGCCCAGAGCTCCCAGCACACGTCACCCTCAGTGTCCAGCAAGATCTCGACGGCACACCTGGCCTGGTGCCGTAGCATCACGGAGGCGCAGAAAGCCCGGCCCCCCATCTGCCAGCCCCCCGGCCGGGCTCCCAGAGTCAGGACGCAGCAGAAGCCGGCTCTGAGCGCAGTGCTCAGGGACGCATCCACAAAGGCCCACCTCCCTGTCTGCTCTTTTGTGTCTGTAGCCCTCCCGCCCCGGTGCCCATTTCCCCAGGGCTGTGCCCGGCTCTGGGCTTTCCCACTAGAATCTTCCTGCTGGCCAATCCTGCCAAACGCCAGGACTTTGGTGTTCACCTCTCACTGGTGGCTGCCAGGAAGTGGTGCCAACTAAGGCGTCTCTCCAGGCACCAGTGGCCCCTGGGCATCCTCACCTGCTGCCCACAGGGTCTCCCACTTCCATGCCCGAAAGCACCCTAATAGTCACTTCCCCTCACGTCCAGGCTCCCCACGCCCCAGTGCCTGACCCCAGTGAGCTGTGGCACCCACCCAACCACCCCAAGTGCAACCCAAGGTGGGGCCTGCCTATTCTGCTCCCGAAAGAGCTGTCCCTCCCGCCCACCCATGGCCCCTGCTGGGTTGGGGCACCAGCTGCCACGCTGCCCCCATCACTCTGTCCTCCACTTTGTCCCAGAGAGGGTCAGAAACCTGCCCACAGCACTCCTGCTGCAAAGCCTCTTCAGGAACTGCCAGCCTAAGGGGAAGCCTCCTCCTTGGCCTGGCAGGCAAGGCCCTGCCCTTGACCCCAGCCTCCTCTGCAGCCTCCTCACCCATCATCCCCTCTTCCCACATACACGCAGCCTGACCCACCGGACCGTGCTCTTTTAGGACTTCACGCTTTCATAGATGCCGCTCCTCCTCCCTGAACTGCCCTCCCTCCCACCTGTCCTTCAAAGCCCTGCTAAAAGGTCTCTTCTTCTTGCCCCTAGAAGTGTCCGGACTCCCCCAAGAAGGAACCGTTCCCTCCTCTGAGCTCTTACGCGCCTTCCGTGTTGCATTTCTCCTGTGGTATTTAGCCCTGAGTCATAACTTTGCCCCTCTCATCCGCCTCTCTCACTAGTCAGAGCACCTTCAGGGCAAGAAGCGTGGTGAGTTCATCTCCTCATGGCCCAAAAGGTGGGGAAGAAACGATGCAAAGCCACAAAGATCCCGCCACCCAAAGATTTCAACCCACCGCTTCTGACGCCTCCCTCCCTCCCAACCAAAGATCCTGATTCCAAATCTCGCATGTGAGTGCTGTAAACCTAATATTCTACAATCCCAACCTGAGCAGGCTGCGATTTCAACCCCAAATTCCTATGGCCCTAAAATTCCAAGAGAGAGAGAGACTCCGATTCAAAAATCACGTCCCCAAGGGATCTGTTGGCTTCCCCCACTCCTGTCTTCTAAACTGACCCCTCCAATTCCATCCTGCAGACCACACAATTGCACAAGACAGCATGCGGGAAGCGGGACACGGCCTGCAGCGGTGCCCACGCCGCCCCCTGCCAGCCCCATGGCCACATGTGCAGGTGAACGCCTGGCTGTGCCCGGGCTGGACCCAAACGGGAGACCTGTGAGGGCAGGTGCCCCCCACAGCGTTACTCCTCCCGACCTGCCAGCTGAGTCAGGGGCACCCCTGCAGACCCAGGGGCCACCCAGAGGACAAGCCCTGGGTCTCCCCTCATCGGGCTGCCACCACCGCAGTCCCCGAGGCGCACACCCCTCGCCCACATTCCCTTCCTCCTTTTCTCTCGCGCCAGCTGCCAACAAGCCCCAGAGCCTGTGGTCAGGTTGAGTCTTGTCTCCTCACAGCAGGAGGAGGGAGCCGGTGATAAACACATCTGTGATCCTTTCCAAGACGCTCAGCCAGGAGCCGCTGCGGGCTGGCCCCTTTCCTCCTGCAGGTTCCAACGCCACCGTGCGTGGGGCCCAGGGAAGGCTGTCATGGGCAGAGTTTCTGGAATGGGGTCCCATGCCTTTGAATAAGCAGCAGGCTGCAGGACACATCGAGGATCACAGTGCCACTTGACAGATGAGGAAACTGAGGCCCCCAGAAGGGCTGGAACCCAGAGCCAGTACACACGGAGCCTTACCCCCACCCCCAGGCTAGGCGGCTGCCCTGCCGCTGGCCACTCGGATCTGTGTCTCGGCCCTTGGGGTGCCCCGGGGCTGGGAGTGAGGGGCTAGGCTGGGAGACCACCTTCCTGACACACTCTGGCCGAGCAGTAGCTGAGGGCAGTCGAGACTGTCTCGGAGCCTCTGTTTGCACCCCAAACCACAAAGGGGCTGGACTGGTGGTTAATCAGGCCTTTCCTGTGTACACTGGGGAGTCCCAAATTCTACCCCTGGGCTCTGGGAAGTATATGATGCCTGGCTGAACTGTCCTTCCAGGAAGCCAACCCTCATGTGTCCTCTCAAACAAGAGTGGAGCTGGGCAGCGGGGGAGGGTGGGGGTGCAGGGGGCACCCTGAGCTGGCGAAACCATTTCTGCTCAGAAGGGCCAAGCCAGGCCCAGCCCACGCACCTCACCGAGATGCCCACACCCCGTTCCCGACCCCACCCAAGGCCTCACTCTGCTGCCTGGGAGTCAGTCTCTGACTGCCCAGCCCTGCTCCAGCACCATCAGTGGCTCCCCAGTGACTGAGGGACTCAACCACCTGCTCCGCACACCCGGCCCCGGGGTGCTGCTGTGGATGTGACACATGAGGTCTCCGTCCTCATCACGCTCGTGATCTGGGGATGGGAGAAGGCCCCAGAACAAGGCACTGCCCAGGAAAAGGCTAGGAAGGGGCTGAAAGGGAAGCCTTTCTGAGGAGTGGACATATGAGCTGGAACTCGAGCAGCAAGGACAGCGCAGCCCTGGGGGGACAGCCCACGGCTCTCACTCCCTGGCCTGGAAAGGGACCTTGAAGCCCCCCAGCTGCAACTACCCCTTCAGGGACCCACAGACCAGCCAATCTGGGCCCCTGAACTGGCCCCTGGCCCCCTCCTTTGGGCCTTTGGCCACTGCCTCTCCACAACAGACCTGGGTTGCCTCTACCTCTCTTCTCTGCTGAGCCAAACCTCACTTATTTTCTGGGGCCCACCTACTCCAGGAAGCCCCCTAAGGTTGATCTTCCGACGTCTGACACTCCCATCACCTGCATCACCCAAGAGCTGCCCTGAACAGTGAGCGCAGCCCTCGTGCCTGCGGGAGCTGGTGGCCCGGGACAGGCTCTGCCATGTGGAGGAAAGAGAACCCTCCTGCACTGCTGGTGGGAGTGTAAACTGGTGCAGCCACTATGGAGAACAGTATGGAGGGTCCTTAGAAAACTTAAAACTACCATATGATCCAGGAATCCCACTACTGGGCATACACCCTGAGAAAACTATAATTCAAAAAGACACATGCACTCCAGTGTTCACTCCAGCACTATTTACAATAGCCAGGACATGGAAGCGACCTAAGTGTCCATCGACAGAGGAATGGATAAAGAAGATGTGCATACATACAATGGAATATTACTTGGCCGTAAAAAACAAAATTGTGTCATTTGCAGAGATGTGGATGGACCTAGAGACTGTTGCACAGAGTGAAGTCAGTCAGAAAGAGAAAAACAAATATCGTATAATATCACTCATATGTGGAATCTAGAGAAACGATATAGATGAACTTATTTGCAAAGCAGAAATAGAGACATAGATGTAGAGAACAAACTACGGTTAGTTACCAAGCGGGGAAGGAGGGGGTGGGGTGATTTGGGAGATTGGGATTGACATATATACACTGTGGATACCAAATATAAAATAGATAACTAATGAGAACCTGCTATACAGCGCAGAAACTCTAAGTGCTCTGTGGTGAACTAAATGGGGAGGAAATCCAAAAAAGAAACCCTCTCCCGCCTGATGTGCACGGCACCTTCCTTCCCCCAGGCGAGGCTCTCTCTCCTTTACTTCTCACTGTGGCTGGACCAGGTAGCCACACAGGAGGAAACAGGGGGAGAGGGAAGCCACTTGTCCTTCTACTAGGGATGTCCACTCCTAGGGATGGGAGCTTCAAGGCCAGGAGGGAGCCCGTGACCTGTGACCTCAGCCCTAGGAAGTGATCTGAGCATAGAATTGGGAGGAATGAAGTGCTGAGAACCCTGGAGGAATGGGCCGCCCTGAGCGGGAGCTCCCAGCACGGGCTGGACCAGCGGCGCGGGGCCGTGTCCGGCCATCATCCGGGGACAGACCAGGTGAGCAGCCTGCTGGGTGACTCACTGTGGCTGCCTGGGAGGCTCTGACACACCGGATGTGGCCGGAGACTGCAGCGGAGGGAGGAAGTGAGGGAGGGAATCCCAAGGCAGGAGGAAGGGCCGCTGGGACCTCCCGTTCCTCTGCGTGAGCGGGGCCTTGCTCCCCTCCGAGGTGGGCAGGCCGCTCCCAACACTGCTTTCCAGACAGCTCCCTCCCCCGAGACACGTATGCAGAGTCTCTGCTGAGGACCAGCTCTGTGCCAGGCCCTGGGGCAGGGCTCTCCCGCCTCCCCGCCCTTCCCTCCCCGCCACGGACCGAGGACACTCCTGCCAGATCTACTTCCTTCCCCGAAGGAAGAAGCAACAGAGCCGGGATCTGAACGCAGGCAGCCCACCACCAGCCCAAGCTGGGCAAAGGACGCCAACCCGAGAGCCAGACGCCAGGCTTCCAATTCTGGCTTTGCTCCTGATTAGGACGTGACGT
This sequence comes from Hippopotamus amphibius kiboko, assembly GCF_030028045.1. Taxonomy (NCBI): domain Eukaryota; kingdom Metazoa; phylum Chordata; class Mammalia; order Artiodactyla; family Hippopotamidae; genus Hippopotamus; species Hippopotamus amphibius. The sequence goes on from NC_080198.1 coordinate 2,854,828, forward strand.
AATCCCTCTGTGCCTCAATCTCTTCACCTGTAGGATGGGATGACAATGCTGCCATTCACAGGGACGCCGTGAGGACTGAGCGAGGAGACTGCTGGCCCCACGGACGTGCTCCAGCAAAACAAGGTCACCTGGCACCCAAACGGGCAGCTCGAGGCCCACCCTTAGCCAGCATGTGTGTCTGAGCCCCTACAGTAATCTGCTTTCTTTTTTCCATCTTCCACAATTTTTTTTTTTTTTGGCTATACCATGCAGCTCCCCAACCAGGGATCTTAGCTCCCCAACCAGGGATCGAACCCACATCCCCTGCATTGGAAGCTCGGAGTCTTAACTACTGGACGGCCAGGGAAGTCCCCTCTCGTCTACATTTGTTAGGAGTCACTGGTGACTACCAGTTTTAAATGCCAGCACCTAAAACATGAAGTGATTGTGCATGAAAATCTGGGTCTAAAACCAGAGGATGCGGCTACCCTGGGCCAGCATTCCTGCAGAGCCTCCACGGATGGGGTCTGTGTTCCTTGGCTCACCCAGCCCCGGGCACAGTTTCCCCCAATCTTGTCACTGTTGCTCTTGCCTGGCCCCCCCAGTGGTGCCCACGCACATCCTGTCACTGCAGTAGTCCGACCTCCAACCAGACAGCATGGAGCCCTCCCTCCCCGTCTGTCCTGGCCCATCAGATCCCTTCCTCGTCCAGCAGTGCCTCCCGGGCCTGCGGGTCCTCACACAGCCAGGACCCACCCTCCTGTGACACCCACACCCCACAGGCCCTCACTGTACTCTGTGCCGGCAGACCCATCTGCACCCTTGCCTCACGGGATGGGGTGTCCAGCCCCCTTTGTTACCCAGCCACCTCTACTAGAAACATCCTGAGACATCCCAGACTCTCTTCTAAGCTGAGCTCAGAATCTAGGAGGACCGGAGGAGGCAGCAAAGAGGGAATGGTCACCTCCATCATTCTGAGCTCTAGATCTTAGTTAAGGTGACCAAGGGTATGTTACCCACCCTGGCATTTGCCCCACACGATGACTGCTACTGAGCTCACCTCAACCCTGCCCCGCAACCCGAGTTTTGTAGAGCTGATTCTGTGGTATCGAGGATGGGAGCTCACACCCGTCTCTCTTTCCATCTTGCTGAGTCACATGCAATGCTTTAACAGAGATTTGATTATTCAACCTTGTCGGTAACTGATAAGCGTCATGCCACACAAGAAATCCTGACCAGCAGCAAACTGACAGCAGATTCAAGCAGAATGAGGCTAAGGGCAGAGCCCTGTGGCCCATCGCCGCAGACCCAACACCAGCCGTTAGGAATTAGCCGTTTTGCAGCATCTCCGCCAGAGCCGCCCGGCTGCGCTCCCCGGCTGCCTACCTTGCGGCCCGCCTCGTTATTGTGTAAGTTCATGAGAGTCCGGGCATTCTGCTTGATCTCCCGGGCATCCACAAAGACCTTGGCGAAGCCGATGCCGTAGCGGATGTCGGCAGAGCAGCCACCCCACTTCCAGCCCTCGTCCCGGTGGTACTGGCCTTGCTTCTCCTTGTCGCAGCCACAGTCGCTCAGGTTGCCCTGGGTGCAGGCAGCGGTGATGGCGTGGGCCACGCCGGCCGCGATGATGGCGTAGGTGAAGGCGGCCTCCCGGCTCCCTGCGGGGACAAGAGTGGAAAGACTGGGCTCAGGTTCTGGGACGAGAAGGGAGGCTGAACTCACCGTCCGGGCTCTGCACAGACTGACTGAGCGCCTGTTCCTCTCTCCGAGAAAGCTCCATCCCGGACACCCCTATCATGCACCCCCGTTCAATCGCCAGGCACAGAACGCCCTTGGGGCATCAACAGGGCAGCGGAGGAGAGGCACGCGGGCTAGTTGTCCGGCCTCTGTAAGGTCAGATGCGGGCCCCCCACCATGCTGAATACCATCCACTCCCCGCATGCCGATGTGGCCGTGCCCGCCTCACACACGCACAGCACGCACGGCACCTGGAGACAAACTGCAGAGGAGCACTGTAAACACCCACAGCGTACACAGGCTCTGGGCAGAGGCCTGGGCTCAAACCCCAGGACGTCAGTTTCAGGCTCCATCACCTTCAGCTGCCGCCACCCCTCCCTGCGGCTCGGTCTCCTTGCTGTGAAGTGGAGACACGGCAACCGTCCCTTTCTCACGGGGATGACAGGGGATGATAAGAGACGAGAGTCTGTCCGTGTGAAGCTCTCAGCGCCCTGCCTGGCTCGTGGCACCTACGTGACACAGCAGCTCCTGTGCTCATGGCTGTGCTATGGCTGCTGTGTCACCTGCCATTTATAGGTCCGCCCTTCCTCTTCTCTGTGGCCCCCTCATCAGACTGTGAGCATCTCCAGAGGAGGCTGGGACCTGTGTCCCCAGGCCTCCGTCTGACACAGAGGACGAGAGCTGGCGAGGGGAGAGGGACTGCCCGCGGGCGGGCAGGAGGGACGGGACAGCACCGGGAAGGGTCAGTGGGGGCCTGGGGAGCCGCTGAGCTGTCACCTCCCTGCACGGCTTCCCAGCTACGTGGAGACGGCCCTGCTGGGAGGCTGGGAGCTACACGTAAGGATGTACGAGGGTCCTGCAGGGCGGTGCTGGGGTGTTGAATTGGGTGGAAGGGTCGTGAATAGCTGGGGTGCGGGCGACAGAACCCTGGGGGGGGTCACTTAGGTCTCGTGCACATATAAGCCCCACCACCCCGCCTCCCGGCCTCTCTGGGTCCCAGAGCAGCACCTACTGCCCAGGATGGAGGTGAACCCAGACCCTGTGAGTGGTGTTCGCTCTCGGAGCCAGGGGGGGAGGGGGTCAGGGAAGCACCCTGGAGGAAGAGGCCCTGCGGGTGGAGATGCGTGTCAGGAGGCCAGGGCAGGGTAACTGAAGCAGGGGCAGAGGAGGTGGCAACCTCCAGGTTGCTTCAAGCCCCAAGTCACTGTCACCTCGACTCAGGTGGACCTTTTCTCACCCACCCCTCCTTCACATCATAGCCCCCTCACCCAGGCTGCCAGGCTGCAAGCAACGTGCACCCTGACCCCTGGCCACCGCTTCCCCTTCCCGTGCACCCAGCCCCCCGCCTCTGCTTCCCCACCCTGCAGACAAGGCAGGCCTGTCGCCCGCTGGACCGATGGCTTCACTGTGCTGCCCCCTGGCCCTGACATTCCACGGCAGCCCTGTTAACAGGGGGGCTCCGGAGCCCCGGTTCACATCCCAGCTCTGCCACTGGCCGACTGTGACTTGGACAAGTTCCTCCTCGTCCTGAGCCTCAGTCTCCAGGCACAGGCTCACATGACCCAGTATCAAACCCACAGGAATATGATACCCTGGAGGAGACAGGCGACAGCGAGATTAGACCCTCATGGGCATCAGAGAAAGAGGCATCAGATGGAGGGTACATGCAGAAGACCACGGGGGAGGAAATCCCTGTCCCACCACTTTCTAGCTGTGTGACCTTGGGTGAGCCACCAAACTGCTCTGTGCTCCAGTGCCTTCATTACAAAACAGGATGACAAGCACCCACTTTATTCACGGAGGCTGAGAGGACTAGAAAGAATTAGCAAAGGTAAAGCGTTTAGCAAACAGCCTGGCATGAGACAGTAACCCCAAATGCTAGATTTATCACAGTTTCTACTGATGATGGTAATAACTGTCCCTCATGAGAAGGCTGTGAGGGAAGGAGCGCACGTCTTCATTTGTTGAAGAAACTGAGGCCAAGAGAGAAGCCTGGCTGGCCCAGGCCACCCAACAGGTGGGCAGCAGCGCTCAGCTGCAGACGGGCCCCCTGGACACCCCATACAGGCCAAGAACTATCCCTGAGATATGGGCATATATGTATACGTATAGCTGATTCACTTTGTTGTACAGCAGAAACTAACACAACACTGGAAAGCAACTATACCCCAATAAAGATCTGGAAAAAAAAATTCAACCTCGTGCCCCTATAAAAATGTATGAGGACTTATATGTGAACTTATTAAATTACTGTCGAACAGGAGAATATTGCTTGTGTAGAAAAACTGTATTTTGGCTACGCGGACGTGTGAATAACATCAACAGTAGAATGGTTCCTAACCAGGTGGAGCAAATGTGGCCTGCAGTGTCAGATAAACAAATATTCAAATATTAAAAGAAAAAAAAGAAACTGTCCCCGGGGATCAAATGACTGCAAAGTGCAGCGGCCCCGCTGGCAGCCTCCGGCCGCTGAAGGGAGGCTGTGGCCCTTTTATCAGACCCAGAAGAGAGCAGCAAGTTGAGGGGGGCGGGAGCCTGGCCCGCCACCTGAGACGCGCCCTCCCCCCAGGCTCCTCCCTGGGGGTGGGGCTGGGGACAGTGTGCGGGGTTCTCCCCCGCAGCGGGCGGTGGCCCCGGGCATCTCTGAGCCCCCTGCAGCGCACGCATGCAGATGCTCAGGGAAAGACAACCCTCCAAGCCCGTCAGCCACGCCAGTGACTTCCGTTCCCACCCAGGATCCCCCAGCACACCCCGAGGTGGGTGGCAGAAGGGCAGCGGCACCCTGCACACACACAACTCCCCTGAGTTCAAGGTGCACCCTCCGACCAGCCCAGAGTGAAGTCCATCACGGGCCGTGGCCTCCCCTGCCTGCCAGGCTGGCCCTCACCTCTGCACCCACCATCCCCGAGAAACAGAGGGACCATTTCTCTCAGCTTCCGAGCTCGCTGGGACCCGGGTACTGGCCGCTTGAGTCCAGTGCTTCCAGACGCGAAAGGGTCACTGCTGACTCCTGCCACTGACCCTGCCCGGGGCCTTGCCTACTAGCGTTAGACTAGGACTGCCCAGCCAACCCCTCACCCCCCGCCACGTCCCCCTCCTCACTGACCCCCAGGGGGGCTGCCGCGGGCAGGGGGCTGGCCGTGTAGCTAACGTCAGGCCTGTCAGTCTGTCTTAGCCTCTACTGCTTCCTCTGTGAAATGGGCTTCACAGCATCTATGCATCACGGGTGGGCGAGGGGACTGAATCACAGCACGCCGCACAGAGTAAGGGTTCCCTTGACACTGGCCGCTGCTGCTGTGATTAGTATTACCACCAAGTCCATGTCACCTGGTCGAGCTCCGTGACGCCCCGAAGGACATGACAGCCCCGCACAGAGGCCAGTGTGGGGCTGACCCAGCATCTGACTGCCCAGCCAGACGTGGGGTTCCCGAGGGAGCAGGGCCCGTGTCTGTCTGGCTCCCACTAGTTACAGCCCCCCGACAGTGTGCGAGGGATGAATGAACGAGCAGACCACACTTCCAACCCCGCTCTGCCAGAAGCTGGGTGACCCTGGGCAAGTCACTGGGCCCCTCTGAACCCCCATGTCCGTATCTGTGAATCTCACCCACCTGGCACGTGGCCAGTGCCTGAATGAACGGCAGTGAGTATTTTACTAATTATAACGGATGGAATTCCAGGCCCCTTGGGAGGTACAGGGAGAAACTTCCCGGCTTCAATTTTCTCCGTTGCCCTCCTGCCATTTTAGACTCATCTGTTTGTTCTCTGCTCTTCACAGCACACCTGTCACTCTTGCCGCCCCTGCGGCAACATTTCCTTGAAGGCAGCACTTTGCCGTGTGCCCTGTCGTGTCCCCAGGGCCTGACATGTAGTAGCTGCTCGGTGCACATCTGTTAAATGAAGAGACGAATGGGTGAAAGCTCCAAATAGTGGCCAAACACCAGGTGAGCTTCATTTAGTGCTTATTATTGGCCAGGCTCCATGCCACGTGTTTCGGGAAGGTGCTCTGCTCCCCTGTGTGTAGGAGACCAGCTGACTGAGGTTCAGAGAGGCTCTGACCAGGCAGGTGCGGAGCAGCGATGGGCTCCACCCGTGCATCACGACCTCCCCCAGGGCGTCAGCGCCCGAAGCCTGGGGGGAGAGGGTAGGAGGAAGGTGACCTTTGTTAATCACCTGCTACGTGCCAGACCCGTACCTGGGGTATTTCCCAACAGCCCCACTGGGTGGCCGCCACTCTCCACAGTGTTCCAGACGAGGACACCAGGGCTCTGTAAACTGATTCACAGAGGTCCCCAAGCCAGAAACCAGCCAGAACTGGGATTCCAGGCCCAAGTTAGTGGTGCAGTGTCCTCCCTCAGTCCCTGCCCCCACCTCCGTTCCCGGCTCCTCGCTACATAGGAAAGCCCACGGTTGAGAGAGATTCCTTTGGCTTAAGGCATCGCCCCTGATCAAAATGCCTTAATTTCTGCCATTCAATTATTATCAGTTAAAACATCAGTAAATAATTTATAAGACCCATTCAAATGGGACGGCTTGCTGAGAACAGGGTTGGTAGCAGAAAGAAGGTAGACAAGGATCCCAGAATCTTAAAATCTCAGATTCTCCGCGTGAGAGGCCCCCATAAACTCCTTCCATCCACGCCTCCCTGGCCCACCCCAGGTGAGAAGCAATTCCTTATTGTAAACGTGGGCAACTGAGGCTCGGGGAGGTGACCCACCCAGGCAGAGCCGGGATGCAAAGCCAGAGGTCGTGGGCTGCCTCTATCCACTGCAGAGGACTCCCCCGACCCTGACCACGCTCGCGCTCCCAGGACGACCCCTCTCTCAGCCTGGGGAAGCCCCTCCGATTGGGTGATTTCCCAAAGCTGTCTATTCGTCTCTTACTGGATGTCTGCAAGGGCGGTTCTAAGGTGTCTGTTTTATTGCTGCAGAAACAGAATGAGGTGATGGGCCCAGAGGCACATGGTTCGTAATAAGAGTAGCAAAGTCATAAAGTGCTTCCTTTCTGCCAGGCTCTCCTAGGCACTCAGTACAGATCAACTCGCTTCGCTCTGGCAACAGCCCCATGAGCTGTGGAACATTTTTATCTCCATCTTACAGATGTGGACATTGAGGCCCAGAGAGGTGATGTACTCTGACAAGGATTCAAACGGGTCAGCCTGGCTCCAGAGTCTGACCCCCTCTCCTGCCTGAAGGTCGTGACACCCACCCCAGTCCTACTCACCCCCGGCCCAGGCTCTTTCCCGAACCTCCCATATGGGGCCAGAGAGCAGATGACACTGGGCTTGGCTGTCGCTGACCGTTCCCCCTCCAGGAACAGACCTAGCCCCTCTTGCCTTGACCACCTACCTCTCCCTCCTGTGCACGAGCAGAGGAAGACCCTCCATCACGCCCTGCCTCCCCTCGGCCCCCTTGACTGAGCTGTGTGCCCTGTTCCTTCACTCAACAGATATTTATTGAGCCAGGCAGTGTACTGGGCGCTGGGGAAACAGAGGGATTCAGACATGGCCTTGCCTTCCGGGGGGACAGATAGCAAGATCACAACACTCAGTGGCAGCTGAGGACTCCGCAGAATACAGGACAGGGAGGTGATGGGAGCAGGAACCATCTGAGGCGGGGACTTTTGAGCAGGGAGGAGCCAGCCATGAGGCTCTCTGGAGGGAGAGAGGGCTCCAGGCTGACGGGCAGCCCCTGCGGTGGCCCTGACCACTGGTGGGAGCAGGTGAGCCAAGGGGGTGGGAGAAGGTGAGGCTGTGGAAGCAGTGGCAGGTCCTGCCAGCCCCACCATTCTGCCCTGGCAGAGGTCCCTCTGTCCCCAGAATCAGAGAAGCGTCTCCCATAGCCACAGACATAAAGCCCATGGGTTCTTCCTGTTAACGACAGGCTCACAGAGGCCGGGAGACTTGCCCAAGGTCACCAGTGACTCAGTGAGGCCTGGAGGATTAGGACCAGGGTCTCCTGGCTCCCAGCATGCAGTCCAGCCCTCACCTCCACCCCAGGCTTCTTCACTCTCAATCCACCTGCATCTCCAGGTAGCTTTCCACCCAGAAGCTCAAGTGGCCTCAGCTCAGAACTTGGGTAAGATGGAGCCTACTAGTCCCTCCTCCCTGCTCCTCCTGAGCAAGGAGTCTGGATCCCCGGCCTCAGACTCCCCACCTGTGAAATGGGAACCTCCTGGAGGACACTGCCAAGCTCCCCTGAAGATGAAAGGAAACCTCTATGTACAGAGAGGCCCAGTTCCCCAGAAGGTGCTTAGTAAAGACGGGTGTTATCACTGAGATGAACCCAGGGAGCCTGGCTGACGCCCTCCCGGCATTCCAGCTCCATAACGATCCCGGCGGGTACAGAGGAAAGAAACTGATGTCCAAGCCTGCCCGAAAGATTCCATTGCACCGCCCTGTGCAACCGCTGCAAATGGTTTGCACCGGAATATTATCTGGGTGTATTTACGGTATCTTACTGGAAACCACAAAGTGCATTGTATTTTTTTTCTCTTTTGCTATTTAAAGCCAATGGGTCAGAGAGTGAGCAATCTGCAGTGACACCAGCTGAAATATATGATAATTTGGAAAATATACAGACGGAAAAAGGTTGCCTTTGCCAGCCCCGTGGCATGGCGCTCACAGCCCTTCTGGGCTCAGAATGCCACATCTGGCTGTCTCTGAGCAGAGGAACGAGGGGGCCTCTGAGTGAACAGACAGAAGGATGGGGGCTTCAGGGGGCACATGTCTGTGCTGGCCCTGGCGTAACAGACCCACAGAGATGGACTCTGGTCTCCCAGCCTCTGCCCTTCTCTCCTGCCTCCGTCCTACCCAAGCGTCTCTCTTCCCAGTGAGCGAGGCCAGAGCTCACTGCTGCCACCCGCCAAGGGTCAAGAACACATTTACAGAAAATTATTCAAACACCTGAGTTTTCTTCATACTTGTACAGAGGAGTAACCAGGACTATGAGTGTATTAAAATATAATTCAATGTAGCCATGTGATTGACTGAAATCATGTAGACTGTATCTTTCTTTTCCTTATTTAATAAAAAGTATGTTTACCAAAAAACGCTCATGGCATTCCTTCCTGCCTCCGAGCCTTTGCACACGCTGCTCTCTCAGTCTGCAAATGCCCCTCCTCTCCCACCGGCCTGGTGAGAGGCCATGTAGTTTCAGAGCAGGGTCCTGGGGGGCCAAGCAAGCTGGGTTGACATCCTGGCTCTACTTCCCGGGGGCAGGACCTGGGGTGAGTTGACTGACCTCGCGAGGCCTCAGTTTCCTCCTCTGTGAAGCAGGGATGATAACGCACCTGCCTCCTGAGGTTGTCAGGAAGAAGCAGCAAACCAAGGCACAGCCACCACGCCCAGACCACACCTGGAAGGGTCCGTGAGCAGCAGCTCTTACCAGGGGCGGCACTGCTTAACCGTCTCCATCACGGTGCAGCTCGGGGTCCCTCTCTGAGGGGCCTTCCTCACAGCCCCTCCTCGGCTTTTGGCTCAACACCGTCGCTATCCTTATTCTGTGTTGAATTGGAAGGTCAATCTCTCCCCGCAAGGCTGTGAGGACCCGGCTTATTCATCTGCGAAGCCTCGACAGTTGAATGAATGAATGGCGGTGTGTAAAGGTGCATAAGTGTGTGAGTGTGTGTCTGTCGACCATAGGAAAGCTGGCAAGAGAATGTTCTAACAAAAGACTCATCTCAAAGAATAGTGTCAGGAGAGCTAAAACCCAGGATGAACTGAGGCTTGCAAAAAAAAATGCACACGAGACAAAAAGTCCTTTGTTAGCTGCGTTCTAAGCAAGAATAGGGAAAGAATAGGTCTTTCCCTTGGCAAGATGGCATATTGTGAAGAAATGGCAGAGAGAAAGTGGAGCCGGCCCGCCCCTTGCTTCTGTGTGTCTCACTGGAAAGGTCTTCAAATCATCCCTCCAAGCAGACATCAGCTCACCAGGCATGTGCTCCATCCACCTTCCCAGCCCAAGACTGGTGGAAAGACAGAGGCACTGTGTGAGGCACATGGATTCCCAGATCCAGGATCCTGGGCCCAGCTGGTCACCCCAGGGAGAGGGGCGAGCTGCTGAAGTGATCATTCGGGAGGAGAAACAGTGAAACAGGAGGAGCAAAAGCCCAGAAATGCATCCAAGTTCCCCGGCTGGTAGACGTAGGAGGGTGGCCCCCAGGGCCTGAATCCTAGGTCATCTGTGCCCTTCCCTGGAAAAATTCTGCAGGGGAGTACCAAACAGGAGGTCGTGAGTATTTGAAAAAGAATGCAGCCATCCCCAGGAGCGCATGTCAGGAAATCACCATTTCTTTGTTGACAATAATGCTGGACTCAGAGCAGAGTTCTATATGTGCTAAGAATTTGATCATCTTCCCACATCCTGTCTCTCCCTGGAGACAGGGGAGAGAGATTCTTCAGACAGCTCCCCTCCCAGGCAGACTCTGCGGGACGGTTCGTCCCCACCTCTCTCTGCAGCCTCCCTCTGCCCTCCCTGCCCACCCCCTACACGGAGCCGGTGCCCGGATCACTCTGGATGCCCCGACTCTGGCTGGGTCACACCTGCAAGCCTTCCGCGGCTGCCCCTCCCTCCCCACCTCGCCCTTCCTCTCCTGGGTTGTGCCGGCCCATTTTAGGTGACCCTGCAGGCAGCCTTCCACCCTCCAGTCCAGTGCTACCTGCCCGGTGCCCTCCCCTCTTCTACCAGACCCCCAGAGCACCTTTCAGCCCTGACTTTGCCGTCTGTCCTCAGCAGACGGGGAGCACCCCGAGGGCAGACCCTGCAACCAATTCATCAGCCGTTCACCACACTGAAGATTCTAGTAACTGTCTGTGGGACCGAGGAATGAATGACTGGGTGGACACACGGGGGGCGGGGTGGGGGTGGCCCCATGAGCACGTAACTTACATGAATTCAACCAAATGCACCAGGGGAAAAGTAACTAACACACTGTGTGTGTGGGAATGTGAACTGGGGCAGCCACTATGGCAGATGAGTATGGAGAGTCCTCAAAAAATAAAAAATAGAAATAGCATACAGCAATTCTACTTCTGGGTATTCAGCCAAAGAAAATGAAAATGTTAACTCAAAAATATATTTGCACCCCCCGCCCCCATGTTCATTGCAGCATTGTTTACAACAGCCAAGACACGGAAACAACCTGAGGCCGTCAACAGATGACTGGATAAAGAAGATGCTATGTGTATATACGTGTATGTATGTGTATATGTGTATATATATATGTATATACATACAACAGAATATTATTCACCCATAAGAACAGAGGGGCTTCCCTGGTGGCGCAGTGGTTAAAAATCCGCCTGCCAATGCAGGGGACACGGGTTCAATCTCTGGTCCAGGAAGATCCCACATGCTGTGAAGCAACTAAGCCCATGCACCACAACTACTGAGCCTGCGCTCTAGGGCCTGTGTGCCGCAACTACTGAGGCCCGCGCACCTAGAGCCCGTGCTCCACAAGAGAAGCCACGACAATGAGAAGCCCGTGCACCACAACGAAGAGCAGCCCCTGCTCACTGCAACTAGAGAAAGCCCACGCACAGCAACAAAGACCCAACACAGCCCTCCCCAAAAAAGAGAAGGAAACCCTGCCATTTGTGACGACATGGATGGACCTTGAGGGCATGATGCTAAGTGAGATAAGCCAGACAAAGACACATACTGTATGATCTCACATATATGTGGAATCTTAAAAAGAAATTGAACTGAAAAAAAAATACTGTGTGAACACTTTGGATACGGTGCATCTTCACTTGATATATTTGGCGCATTCCTGCACATACCTCATACACACACGTGAGCGTTTTCCTGTACTTGTATAGAAAACTGGGTATTCTGAATTTTGCGGCTGATTTAGGGACTTTGAAGAGCGGTGGTGACTAGTATAGATCTCATCGCCCACGTGCATATCAGAAACTGGAACATACCCCTGCGGTGCCCTTGGGGAAGGATGTCAGACTTGGGGGTGGGTGAATATACTTTTGGTGGATTCCTGGTTAGTCTGGTATGAGCCTGCCCAATCTGTGAGGGTCTCCGGAGCAGTGCTTCCCTGTGTGGGCGCCTTGGAAGAGCAGCTCCACCAGATGGTCAGTGCATCTGAGGTCAGAGGAGAGAGGACCCTCCAGGGAAGCCTGCTCAAGATACTCTCTTGTCTGCAGGACTTTTCAGAGCCTTTAATCCCCTGGCTTTCTCTCAGGCAGGGAGTACAGCATGCTGAATTCCCAAATTTATCATCCAGGGAGCCCTCCTTTTTACCCCAGAGCAGTGGGCGGGGGGGCGGGGAAGCGTAGAGACCAGTGTTCCACTGAACAGACCAGGGAACAGTCATGTCATGGGGGGGGGTCCTCCCAGGGCCTTGACCTAGACAACATTTGATTCTATGTGAAGCCAATGTGAATGCAGGAGGAGAGCCCCGCATGCCGGGCTAACATGGGTCAACACGCTCACATGCAGGAATGAACGATTAGGCTCGTATTTGGGGTCAGGAATGGAAAGCGATCACTCAACAAAGAGCACAGAGCACGCTCTGTGTGTGCAGTGCACCCAGACCTGGGCTCAGAGCAGCTGGGCGTGTGGGGTGGAGAGGAGCAGGACTGCTGGGAGGGCGAGCATCTCTCCACGTATTTCCTGAGCCCCGGCCGCAGGCCGGGCGCTGGGGGTCATGGAGAAAAGACGGGGGATGGGTCCAGGCTCATGGATTCCCCACGGCCAGGGACAGGTGTCACCCACACAGCCTCGCACAAGTACGCAGAGTCACCTCTGAAAGTGGTGAGTGCTGCAGAGACAACACACAGTGTGACTCGCGGGGACGCCGTCTTGGCCGAATGGTCAACGGAGGCCTCCGGGAGGAGGCGGCACCCGAGTGGAGGCCTGCATGATGCCGGGTGTGCAGGTTGCCCGCCATCCCTCAGCAGCGCCTCCCTGTCGCCCTTCTGCTCTGACCCCTGCTCCAGAAGGACTTGGGGTGGGGGTCTGCACAAGTACCCGGGGGTGACCTACATCCCCCGAGTCCTTCTGGCTGGAGAGGCACAAGAACAACACGGCTGTGATTTAGGGAGCACGTCCTGCGTGCCTTGTGAGCAGTAAGTAATCTCAGCCGCCCGCAACCTGCGAGGCAGTACTATTCTCGTTGCCGTTTGGCCCCTGTCCACAGCCAAGCAATGGGGAAGCCAGGAAGAGGACAAGCAGGTAACTGCGGGGCTGAACCATTACTCGGGGCTGCACAAATAAGCAAATAAGTAGAGAATGTGTCCTGGCGTAGTAAGTGATGTGGAGGAAACAGGGAAGGTGATGGGCAGCTGGGGACGGGTGGTCCACACTACACGGGGGGTCCTGGTGAGGGGCTGCCAGGTGAGCCAAGGGTGGAAGGACGAGAGAGCATCCAGGCAGAGGGAACAGCCTGTGCGAAGTCCCCGAGGTGGGAAGGACCTTGTCACGCGTGAGGGTGGGAAGAGGGCAGCAGAGCTGGGGTGGAGCTGGGGACGGGATGCAGGTCACAGAGGTCAGGAAAGCACCAGGGGACCTGTGGGCATTTTATTCTCAGAGCAGCAGGAAGGGTTTTACACAGGGAGACACTGTGGTTAGAGCGATAGCGGGGAGATCCTCTGCTGGGTGCCACGTGCTTGCGGGGTAGGTACATTAGGGGGCTGATGTAGCTGGGTGACAACTCTCTGAAGATGGAGATCTGAACCAGGAGTTGATGGTGGAGGTGGAGAGAAGTGGACAGAGCGGGGGATGTACTCTGTAGAGTCAAAATGATGAGCTCAGATTAGAAATGGGACCCACAGCTTCTCCCTTCCTACTCCACATCTGCCCATCCCGCTGCACCACGAAAATCTGGAGCATCCCCAGTTTCTTGAGTTCCTCTTCACAGGAGACAGGCACGGGGGCCTCCTGGGAGGGTGAAGAGACATCCTCTGAGGGCCCTGACCCGCCAGGCGCCAGGGTCTCACATCCTGTGAATGCTGCTGCCACCTGGCAGGGGGGGCCAGTGCTCGCTCGGCCGCCCCACGGCCCACCAACCAAGCAAGGTTGTCGGATACACAGCGGCCTCGAGAATCTCATGTCTGGCAGGACCACACAAACAAGAACCTCTCCAGCAACAGGGAACTCGCCATCCACCGCAGTCGTCCACAAAACAGCCACGTGACTTGGTCAGCCTCCACCTGTCTCTGAGCTGTAGGAGGACACGCCTCCCTCCCCTCGGGGGTGGAGAAGACCCATGAGGTGACGGATGAGGAAGGGCTGCCTCTGCCCCTGGCCGCACCCATCAGTCCTCAACGAAAAGATGAAAGACAGGGGTGCGAAGCCCACGTGACCCACCCTCCCTGGGGTCCTGCCTGATGCAGCCGTCACTCCTCTACTCGTGACACGATAGGACCACACACGACCCGATGGAAAAATGGGCGACAAGCACGAACAGGCAACTCACAGAAGAGTAAACCTGCACGGCCAACAGTATAGGAAGAGAATTCAACCCTGTGACTTCTCAGGGAAATGCAAATCAAGATGACAGTGAGAAAGTATTTTACACCCATTCCCCAAGCAACAGTGAAGACAATCCTGAGTGTTGGAGGGGCCGCAGGTCAACACTGCCAGCTGGGGGAGTGGCCCATGGCACGGTCACTGAGGAAATCAGGTCCAGCCTCACACCCTGTGCCCAGCAATTCCATTCCTCAGCATATACCCCAGAGGAGCACGCACCTGGGCCCCGGGAGATGCACACAGGGAGGCCCGCGGGGGCACTGTGAGCCACAGCAGGTGCTCCGAGACAACCCAGACGCCCCTCACGCAAGGCATGGTGCACAGATGGGGTCTATTCACTACAGCTGAAGTCAATCAACAACGGCTACAGTAGCGACACAGAGGAGCTTTGTCACTAGTGCAGGGGAAGAAAGTAAATTCCAAAAGACTGCACATGTTGTGGCGCCTTTCCTTTGTAAAATTAAGCACAACTAAATAACGTACCTCTGGGGACTATATGAGTAGGATGAACTAGACATCAAGACTCAGGATAGAGACAGTGTGACTTGGGAGGCGGAGGCAGGACTTGCCTGAGGGATGCTCACAGGCGTGCAGACTACCCGTCCTTGTGCTAATTGTCGTGTTGGTGGTGGATTCAAGGGCGAGTTCATCATCTTATTTAGGAAAAGGAAAAACCTGGAGTGGGGTGAATGCCTTCTTGGGTCCCTCAGGGCCACACTGGGCCTGTTTAGCAGTTGATAAAGCTGATGAGGGGTCACAGAATCCCTGGCATTTAAGACTCTTGATGCCAGCCTGTCATCTCACCCAAGGCTACTGACCCCCGTTCCCCACCCCCTTAGCAATCACATGTCCATGTCTTTGCCCCACTGTTCCCTCTGCCTGGGATCCCATTCACTGACCAGTGAAATTCTTCCCACCCTTCGGGTCCTAGACCAAGGCCATCTCCACAGTCCAGTATGCTCTTTCCACCTGGGAGTCTCACCGCTGAGCACCCAGCACACCCCACATGCTTTTCCCTAAAATGCAGACCATGCTGCTCTCTGGTTGCCTGTTATGGGCTGAATTGTGTCCCTCAAAATTCATACACTCAGCCCTACCCCCCAGGGCCTCAGAATGTGTCTGTATATGGAGGGAGGGCCTTTAAAGAGGGGATTAAGTTAAAACAAGGCCTTTAGGGTGAGCCCTCTTCCAACCTGACTGGTGTCCTCAGAAGAGAAGATTAGGACACACAGAGACATCAGGGCACAAGCAGAGTTGAGACCGAGTGAGGACACGGGGAGAGGGAGACTGTGTACACGCCCAGCACAGGGACCTCAGAAGAAGCTAACCCTGCCGGCATCTTGATCTTGGACTCCAGCCCCCAGGACTGTGTGTGGAAGCCATCCAGCCCTCCATCCTCGTTACAGCCGCCTGCACTGCTTGAGAGCCCTGCAAGCAGCCCCCTCTCTGGGACAAGGTCCGGGTGCGGCTCCCAGGCCTGGACAACAGCCCTGTTGTCCGTGGTCCCTCTGATGGTTTGGGAGGGACACGCCCACAAGTCAGGTCACAGATCCAACCAGAGCAAGCTCCAGGGCTCTCGCAGTCACTGCCATAAAGGTTGGGCTCTTTCCTGCAGGACCTCAGCCTGGAGGTTGACCCCCTGACGGCCACCTTGCTGCCCCGGAGGAAGCCGACGCCAGCTCAGGTCCCAGGCGCTCCCGATGTCGGCACCCCGACCTCTAGTTCCTGAGGATGCACAGTTCCCCTTCCCACCTGAGATGGCTCAAATTGGGTTTTGGTTTCCAGCATCCCTGAGGGCCTTGCCTGATCCTGCCCGGGACCCTCTCCTCAGATTCAAGCAGTAAAACCTAGGGCACTCACAAGGGAAGAGAGAAACACAGGCAGAGTGGGGACTGGCATGGGCATGAGGAGGCAGAGGAAGGTGAGCCTTTGGGTTTCAGCACAGGATGCAGAGCCCATGTGGGGCTGACTGCCCATCCCAAAGTCAATTTCTCCTTCCTCCTCCATCACAGACCCTTAGCTTATCTCACAGCTGCTCGGAACAAAAAGACTACATTTCCCAGCTTCCCTTGCAGCTACATGTGGTCATGTGACTAGGTCCTGGCCAATGGGAAGCAAGCAGAAGTGTGGGGTGGAGCTTCTGAGAAGTCTTTTCAAAGGCTGGTGATGTGTCCAGAGTGTGGACTTGATGGCCAGAGCTCTCAAAGCCAAAGACTACACTCCTGATCTCTCACCCTTACAAGGCAGCCCCAGTTGGCTGGTCATTCTCTGAAGAGGCAACCCCATGGGGGCAAAGCACTGATGAAGAGCCCAGAAGGCAGAAATCTGAGGCTTGCTTCTTGCTGTCCTGGAGCAGGACGCCTGTTCACACCCAAGGAAACCAAGGCTCAGTGGGAAAGTGACTTCTTAGACTTGCAGGGGTCTCATCTTGACCTCCTCTTCTTCTGCTCCCACCACCACCACCTGAGAAGCCCAGGCCAGGGTAACTCCTTCCCTACCAGCCTCCAGATTGTCAGTCTTTCTGTATCCTGGCAGCTGAGAGCCAAAGTGGGTCTCCACAGCTACCACTTCACCTCCTCCTCCCTGGAAGACTGGACCAGACTCCTCATGCCCACCCTTGCCCCTCCACTCCCTTGCTCTCCATTCACCAGGGGAAAATCCAAACCCCTGACTCAACCTGACAGGTGTCACACTGTCTGCCTCCTGGCTCCTTCTCTGACCTCTGAGTCTCTGGCTGTACTCCAGCCACGCCGGCCTCTTCGCTATTTCTCAAACCACCAAGCACATTCCTGCCTCAGGGTCTTTGCACCTGCCATCACCTTTTTCTTCCCCCAGACACGCCTGTGGTCCACCTCCCTCAGGAATCCAGAAGCCTTCCCTGACCACAGAGGTTGAAAGGGCAGCCTCCAGCCACACTGAGCGCTCAAGAAATTTTTGGCGAATGCATGAGTGAGTGAACGAATGAATGGATTTTGTAACCACTCTTTAATGACTCTTCCAGAATTCCTATTAGATTGAATCATATAATGTTGCTATTTTTGTGGGCCTAAAACCATTGACTAGCGACAATTTCATGTGGTACGATCTTACTTTGGCAGTCATGCCCCTGCTCAAAACTCTCCAATATCTCCCACCCCCAGAAATTGAAACTGCGAGGATGGACCCCACACACCTCCAGGCTCGGGTTCCTACTCCCTTCTGGGCCCCGCAGGCCTGTCGCTCTAGCATGCAATCCCAGGGGTTTTCTTGGCGCCTGTGTTTGCTTAAATCCCCTGAGGCCACCTCTCCTACCCGAGTCCGCCTCTCGAAGAATGCTCCTTGCCCCAGGCCTCTGCGCCTGCTCAGGGTATACTGGTAGTATAAACCCGTGGTGCATACTGGAGGTATTCCCCGCCTCAGCCTGCAACGGGGCCCTCAATCCTACAACTGCAGGCAGCTGGGGGGCTTCTGGACCCTCCTGCTGCACCCTGGCAGACATTATCATAATGCCACCAACGGGCCAGCTATTCCAAGACTGTAAGTGATGTTGGGATCAGCCCAGTCCTAGGAGACCCTGCCACTCACTTTTGCTGACCTTGGGCAAGTCCCCCCTGAGCCTCAGTTTCCCCATATGTAACATCTCCTATGTCAGCAAAGACATAGCTCAAAATAATGCCAGAGCCCAGGCCTGGGTCCCCGAAACAGGGGGTAGGGCTGCGAGCAGGAGAGGCAGGAAAACCACAGGGACCACAAGGGAAGGCACACAAGATGCTGGGAGAGGATACAAGGCAGAAGCAATGCATGGAGCTGAGGCCGCCAAGCAGGACCCGGTACCGTGTGCTTGGGAAACAGGGTGAGGCTGGGTGGGCAAGGGGGGGTGGGAGCAGATGAGGACAGAGGGCAGCGGCGGACCAACAAGCAGTTGGGGTTTCATTCTGAGGCCAGGGGGAGCCTCCCAAGGAGATTAAGCAGGGAAATGACAGGATCTGATTCCCATTTACAAAGGACAACCCTGCCCACAGGAGGGTCTGCAGGATGGCTGGGGGCAGATGGGGGCTGGGGGGTGCCCGGGAGCCCAGAGGTGCCACCTGTGTGACCCAAGGGGGAGGGAGTGAGGACATGGAGCAGTGGCCAGATTTGGGGTGGATCTTCTCAACATGAACTGGATTTGCTGATGTCGGGGCTAAGGGAGAGAGAACCCAGGGGTGCCCTGTAAGCAGTTAAGCGGGTCGGGTGAACCACTGCAGCCCAGCGACGCGAGGCTGACCTGACTTTCAGGGAAGTTCACGGCTCAGCTCAGCAGTGAGCCTGCAGAGTTCCTGCCCATCCCTGAAGCCAGACACACACAAGCAAGAAGACATACAACATGGCATTCCCCACATCGACGGGGGCCTCATGGCAACTAACATTGTTCCCATGCCCTTTCCACCAGGCTTTCCTCCCAATTGGTTTGGAAACCAGATGTGTGGCCTAATACTCTGTGTGCATGTCCGTATGTGTATATCTGCACGACACACCATTCCCATAAGATGGGTTGGAAATTCAAATGCCCACAGTGGCCAGGCAAGTCACGTCAGGTGATTGGGTGGCAGTGCGGAGGGGTGGGGACTGCGGCAGTGAATGGGCTGCCAGCCTCCATCTAAAGGACACTGTGTTCTCAGCTGCAGCCCATTAGTAACTAAGTGGACACAGGTGTAAGCTATCAGCAGATTTGCCAATTTTTCAAAAGAAGCCAGAAGTTCACATCTTTAGGTGAAACAGATAATTTTTAAATTTGGGTTTCAATTTAAAAAAGTGTCAGTGCTGTAACAGCCAGTTAGCATGTGGGCTACTGGCTGCTGGGCTGCAGCTCCGCGGTAAACAGTTGATGGTGGATTCAAATCCGAGAGCTGACCCTCTTCGGCAGACCTGAGTTCAAGTGGTGGCACCTGCAGGGTCCCACATCCGGGGATTCCAACCTGGGGCAGGGGAGGGGATGCCAGAGCCCTCCCGAGGCAACCGGGTCTCCCCACAGCCTAAAGACCCCGCGTGGGGTGTCTGGGTGAGCACATACCCACTTTGAGCTCCTTCCCGAAGACGGTGCGCTCCCCCAGCGCCGAGCAGTTCCAGCGGCCGTTGCGGAACTGAAACTGACACTCGTCCAGGCCCATTTGCGAGCCTTCTCCTATGACGATGATGGCGTCCGGCCGGCTCTGGCAGATCGCCCGCTGTCTGGGAGCCAGGCCTGGGATCTTGTTACAGATGATGCTCGCGCCCAGAGCTACCACCGAGGAGAAGCCACTGGAGCAGGGGACACAGAGAGGGAGCGTTAGGCCAGCAAGGTGGGGGGCACAGCCTACAGGCCCTCCCTGGGTGTCCGGCCCTGCCCTCCCCTCCCCCACTGCTCCCAGCTCTCAACTTTTCTGATACTGCACCCCCAACCCACGTTCACGCGCTTGTCATTCCCATCGGTACTTGTACCATGTGTATATTCAATATTAGTGAGGCTTAGTTTCTTTTGTAGACACCAAGAAAGATGATGCGTGTCGCAAATATATTGTCAAATGAACTAAGCCAGTTGCCTTTGCATCTATGGGAGGATTCGATCAAGATGAAGTTTAAAATCATGCAAAGTGGAACTGACACAGTTTAGGGGTCATCTCTGTGTGGTAAAACGGCAAAGGTAACCACCAAGTTTCACACAGTAGGTGCCTCGGAAAGGGGGGTGGGTGCATACATGTTCGTTAAAGGAAACAAATTCATATGTTATAATGTATGATGTATGTACATGTTTTATTACAAAAATAATCTTTAAAAAGCAATTGTGCATAAACAGCTCTAGTCTTTCTTCCTGCATGCTGATGGAGTCTGTGTATCCAGACAGGACTGGCCTAGAGGACATGTTTATGACTATGGCAGCATGCTTCCTGTCTTCCTAACTCATTCCCTGTGCAGATACATACTAGACACCTACCAGGGCACCAGGCTCCCAGGCACCATGCTGAGAGACAGGCAAGGCCCTGCCCTCAAGGGGCTCCAGTAGGAGATAGCGCACGTGTCTCAAATGAACACAAGAGGCTATTCAGTGACCCACACTACAAAGAAAATAAATGAAGATGCTATGATGGCAAGTAGGGGTGGGTTTAGGAGGAAAGGAAGAGAGGCCGCCTTAGCTGGGGTGGTCAAGGAGGGCCTCCCTGAGAAGGTGACAGTGGTGCAGCAGAGACCTGAATGGTCAAGAACCAGCCATAGGAAGGTCTGGGGAAGAGTATTCTGGGTAGAGAGAACAAAGGATGCAAAGTCCTGGGAGGGGAACAAGCTCAGGATTGCCAAGGAACAGAAAGAACCCACAGAAGCCAATGCAGAACTAGGGCTTGGGGAGGGGGAGGGTCTGGGGAGAGGAGACAGCTCGGGGCTGGAACTCTCTCCGTGCATCAAGAATCACTGAAGGGCTGGAAGCAGGTTACTGACAGGATCCCATCCTTCCAGCCCCAGGGCGAGAGGACCGTGGGGCTCCAGAACAGGAGCAGGGAGAGTGGGCAGGCCAGAGGTGGGGGTGGCTGCAGATGGCGCTAACCTAACTCGCCGATGGACAAGGTGGAGCCCACGGGAGGGCTGGGGAAGGGTACGAGGGAAAGAGAGGCGTCAGTGTGACTCGAGGGTATCTGGCCTGAAGGTGGAGCCATTTCCTAATATCAAGATAACCCCAAAGAGGCTCCAATGGAAGCCCTGCCTCTGCAGCCGGACCTCCCTTTACACAAAGGTGGCCCACTTGTCTGGAGCTTCCTCTTGTCTAATACTTTAAAGGTCATCAGGCGTCCTCTGAAAGAGAAGGCCTCACGCTGGTGAAGACAGCGAGCTCGCATTTACACGGGCCACACACGCTCAGCTGCTGGGCGGAGCGCCTCTTCGTTCCAGCCGAGGCTCAGCTGTGGAAAGTTGTTCCGGAATTGGGGTTTCTCAAGGCGAGGGTCCCCTGATCAACCCCACAAGAGCCGAGGTGACCCCACTCCTCTCCAAGCGCATAACTGACCACTCCTGCCCTCCTACCCTCTTCTCCTGCCACACACCAGCCCTCTTCCTGCCTCGCGCCCTTGACCCTCGCTGGAAGCTCTCTCACCCCCTGAGCTTCCACAGTTGGTTGCTCACCACCACCCAAGTGACCTCAAGGGTCACCTCCCTGACCACGCCACCTAAGGGAACCTGCCTTCCACCCCATCACCCCTAACTTTCCATCACAATCTGTTTTGTTTACTTAATACTCTTGATTACTCATGGTGTGAAATGTTTTAATGTGTTTGCTTCTAACCTGCGGGTTTGCTTGTCTATCACATTTCTCATTAGACCATTAGTTCCTTGAGGACAGGGATGCTGTCTGCTGGTTCACTAAATGGACTGTGGCGCTTCAAAAATGTCACTCAGGGTGAGTGCCTGTTACACAGCAGGTGCCCCCAGTTATGCCTTGAACACATCTGTGAATTCCTGCAGCATCCCTACTATATGCAAAGGCAGTATGGCAGGTGCTGCTGCAAACACTAGACCACTCAGCCTTTCTAAACAGCTCTAATGAGCAGGGATCACCATCTCCATTTCACACAGCCACTTTGCACAGCTGAAAACCGCGCTCACAGAGGTTGAGACCTGGAGGCTAGCAGGTGATGGATCTGAAACAGGAGCCTGGCAAGAGCTCTTGGTCATTCATCTCAGCCACCAAAAGAGAGTCTAAGAGCTAGAATGTTTCCAGTGCTTGAGAAAGAGGCAGCATAGAAAGAGTAAGTCAAGTGGAGATGTTCTGGCCACAAGTCAGGAGGAACTTCTGAATGCCTAGCTGACTGCCAGGAAATCCCTACACCAGCAGAGAGTGAAATTATATATTGGGGGTAAAAAATGCGCAGGTACATCAGTCCTGCAGCTAAAAGCTCAGGCCTAGGGTGCCACCTAAGTTTCCTTCACCTAGTAGCTGTGTGACCTTGGGCAAGTTACATCCCCTCTCTGTACTTCAGTTTTCCCATTGCTAAAATGAGGACATTAATCAGACCTCACCTCATAGGGCTGGTAAAAAATCAAATGTGTTAAAACACGGGAAATGCTCAGAAGGTGTCAGGGACACAGTGAGTACTCAATAAGTGAGCTGCTGTAGTGGTTATTATTATTGGATCTGACTGTTACAAAAGTCACTGTGCTTGAGTCACTCGAACTATCCAACTAAAATAATACCACAGGTGACCTGCCATCCATTGCGGAACTGAAAGGCCTCTCATGCCCATTTTACAGATGGATAACCCGTGGCCCCAAACAACCCTGCAACTCCTCCCGACCTGACCCTCTCCCCACCCCGAGGGCGGCAGCGGGGCGGAAGGCCGGCGCCCTCGGTGGCTCCCGTCCTCCCTCCCTCCCTCCCTCTGGGCAGCTGGGCCCCTGCGGGGACTGTGAGGTCTCGGCGCCGGCGGGAGGTCGGGCAGGCAGGCGGGCGGGCGGGGCGGCCAGGGAGGTTATTTTCTGTTGTTTTCCCTTTCTCTCTCCCCTCCCGGGTCTCTCCGCCCCGTTTCTAATTAAAAAGGAGATAAAGCCGCACGCGGCCAGCGCCAATCAGCCCGACCGGCTTCCTGGATGCTGGATGCGCGCGGGGCGGCGGGGCGCTGGCCAAGATGAAGCAGGGGAAAAAACAAAAACCACCCAGACGCGGGCGAATCAATAACACGTAAAACACATCGGCAGGCAGGCAGCGCGAGAGCCCCGCAGCCGCCTCTCGGCCGGCGGTCAGGGCTGGCGGCCGCCTGGTCCGCTCTGAGCGCACCTGCTGGCCGCCACAGCCGGTCAACTTGCGAAATCCCCGCGCCAGAGCCGCGGGGTGGGGAAGCGGGGGAGTGGCAGGGACAAAACACAAAGGATCCACCGCGCAGACACCCTCGCCGCAGCCCCTGCAGGCCGCCCCCTCCCCGAGCGGAGCTGGGGGAGGTGGGGGAGCAGGTTGCTTGAAACCTGCCAAGGTGGCCCTTGAGCGTCAGAACCGCTCTCCATCCCTAAAGCCCCCACCCCCGCCCCCTGTGCTTCACGCGCATTATCTCCGAAGTACAAAGGGTGACTGGCCGTGCAAATGCAGCTCCCAGACGCGTCCCGAACCCCCCCCGCCCCGGACTTCTAGCCAGCGCGCCGCCCGGGCCCCACCTCCTCGAAGCGCTGGGGGAGGCGGGGAGGGCTGCTCGGCGGGCGCGCCGGCCGCCTCGGTGCCCAGTTTTAGGGGCGGGCCGTCCCGCCTCTCGCTGGCGCTGGCTCTGCGCGCTTGTCTCCCTGGGTGTCTCGGGCCATCGCTAGGTCTACCTTTGTGTGCGTCTGTCAGGGTGGCTGGCGCCGTCCCCTCGTCCTGGGATGGGGCTCCGGAGTCTCAGGGTCCTCCGAAACCGGGAGGTGCCGCCGAGGCTCCGAGCAGCGGTTTGTGTTTTTGCCGGCGAACGTCCCTCCCTCCGGGTACCTGTTCCCTGCTCGCGGACCGGCCCCGCCTGCCGCCCGGGAACGGCCCTGTCCTGGGAGCGGCTGTGCCCGCGCCTCTGGGTACAGAGTGGCTCTCGGGCTCGAGGGGCTGAGCTCCCTGCGAGCGGCTGCGGTCCTGGCCGGGTGTTCCCATGCCCTGGTCTGAAGGTCCCGGGGAGACGCTGACCCTCTGCAGCGACTCGCTCTCTTCCGAGTCCCCCACGCTGGAGCGTCCCTACCGGCTGTCCTTGGTTTGGGAGCTTCCAGCCCCAGGCGTCCCCAGGACGGCCGGTCCCCCTTCCCGTGTCTCTGGAGCTGTGCGCGCCCCTGGGGCTCCCGCCCGCCCGCGGGGGGCCTTTGTGCGCCCACCCGGCCTCTCCGAGGAGCCAAGGAAGTTGGCAGCCGGCGGCGGCTCGCGGGCGGCGCCACCCCTCCCCGAGCCACGCCAACTTTGCCGGGACGCGAGGGCAGGGGCGCGAGCGGCCCTTACCCGATCCGGAGGTAGACCATGCCCAGGCTGAGAAAGAGGTGGCCCAGGCAGCGCCGCGCTTTCCGGTTCATAGTCCCCCCTGGCCGCCGGGGCCGCGGGCCGGGCTGTGCTGATCCCGCGGGCCGGCCCTGGCGGGGCAATCCACATAGCCCGCCCGGGAGGCGCGGGCCGAGGCTCCCCGGGGCCGTCGGAGGTGCGCCCGTCCGCGCGCTGGGCGTCTGAGCCTCGCCGCGAGCGCAGGAGCCGCGAGGCGGGAGGAGGGAGGGAGGAGCGAGCGCCGCACGGGCGACGCCGGGCTGCGCGCGAGCGGCCGGTGCAAGTGTGCGAGGCGCGGGGAGCGCGGGGGCGCTGCAGCCGCCCGGCCCCCGCCCCCGCCCCTCCCTCCCTCCCCCCGTCCCTCCCCCGCCCCTCCCCCGCCCGCCGCCCGGGAGCGCCCGCGGGACAGCGCCGCCTGCCCCGAGCGCGCTCGCGCTTGCCCCACGCGCTCCCGCGGCGCCCCTCCCGGCTCCCGGGCGCCGAGCCCCCTCCCGGGTGGGGGGGAGGCAGTGGGAGCCCGCAGGACCCCCCACCTGGCGCTAACTCGTCCATCGCGGGGCGAGTGGACGCGCAGGGACTGCCCTCGGGTCGGGGGGCATCGGGGCTCGGCGGAGAACCGGGACGCCCTGGCCTGCCTCCCCGTCTCCCCGCCCGGCCGAGCGCTCGGAGCTCGGGGATGTTAGGGCGCACCCCGGTCCCCCCCCGCCCCCCGGCTTCCAGCCCCAGCTTCAGGCGAGGGCGCCCCCTTCCGCAGGCTGTCGGCGGCGCCTTGCCGACAAGGGGCTGGTGGGCGGGGGGCGGGAGGGCGGGGGGGGGGGGGGGGGGGGGGGGGGGGGGGGGAGGGGGTGACTGGCCCAGCGGATTCCTCCCCACCCCCGCCTGTTCGAGGCGGGGCGGCAGGTGGGTGCCCAGGTGAGACAGCTCCTCTGGAATCCCGCTCCCAGGGACAGCCGGAGTCGGGCCGAGGCCGGGATGCGCCGCGCCGCCCGGACGTGGGCGCGCGCTCGCAGCGACGCCTGGCGGGCGCGGCGGGCGGTGCGGCTGGGACCCGCTCCCGGGGACGGCGTCCCGGCGGACCCGAGGCCCTGACCCCTTCCTGTGGTATACAGTACGCCCCGGGCCAGTGAGCTAGGGGCGGCTGGGCTCACGTTTCAGCTGAAGCCATCGAGGCGCAGGGGCGCGAAGGTGCTTTCCCAGAGTCTCCAGCTGGTGGCGAGCGGCAAAGCCAGACTGGAAACAAGGCACGCCTGGCTCTAGTTAACAGCGCCGCCCCCAGGGCTATAGCTTCTGAATTGCTTTCCTCATCACACACGTGGGGACGTCCCTGGCGGTCCAGTGGTTAGGACTCGGCGCTTCCACACCGGGGAACCAAGATCTCGCAAGCCGCACCGCACAGCCGAAATGACATGAAATGACATGAAATGACACACGTTCCCTGAAAATCACTCTTCTTGCGTTCATTCCCATTCCACAGACGTCAGTGCCAGGCAGCAGGGTGGGCACGGTGGATACTGTGAGGAACAAGGACAACTCCTCTCTGAGCTAGTGGCGGAGGCAGACCAGGAATAAACAAACGTGTAATTTGAGATATCACAGGGGCGAGTGAAGATAATAAAGCAGAGTGATGGCAGAGGCACCCCTGGGGCTGGAGGGCTGATTTTAGACGTGAGGAGGTGGCCTGAAGGACACAGGAGCTGAGGGTCCAGCAGTGCAGGAAGGAGGAGACAGTGCAAAGGCTCAGAGATGGGCGGGAGCCCCAGGAGGAGACAGGGGCTGTGCTCCAGAAAGAGAAGGAAGGCCAGCGGAGTGGGAGGAAGGAG
Organism: Hippopotamus amphibius kiboko; assembly: GCF_030028045.1. Lineage (NCBI taxonomy): Eukaryota > Metazoa > Chordata > Mammalia > Artiodactyla > Hippopotamidae > Hippopotamus > Hippopotamus amphibius. The sequence goes on from NC_080198.1 coordinate 2,880,798, forward strand.
AATGGAGCCTGCCCATCGCACATAGCTCTGTGGGCACATGAGGAGCTCAGCTTTCAGTGGAGAGTTTGGTGGGAAGACGTTAAAGAAAAGGGGGCTCGAGGGAGGGTGAGGCGGAGTCGAGAGAGGGAGGGAATACGGGGATATGTGTATAAAAACAGATGATTGAACTTGGTGTACCCCCCAAAATAAATAAATAAATAAATAAAATTTTAAAAATGAAAAGAAAGAAAAGAAAAGGGGGCTCATGTGATTCGTGTGTTCAAAGGCTGCCCTGTGGAGAGTCCATGGGGGGATGGAGACGGCTGGGCAAAGTGGAACAGACCAGAGAGGAGGCTGCCCTGTGGTCCAGGTACCAGACGTGGGTGGCTTCAGTTTGTGTGGACCTTCGTTGAGAGGCGGGTTCTCTGTGTGCCCCTGCTTGAGCCTGGGCAGGCTGGTGAGGGTTTGAATCAATATGGTGACAGAGTGACGCCACAATGCCCCTTCTGTCTTGTTGGCTGGAACATGCCTCTGCAGACCTGAGCCACCAGGGGAGGCGTCTGCAGGCTGCCGTGCTGTGAGGAAGCCCAGGCGCACGTGGAGGCCCTGGTGGGCGTTCCGGTTCCCAGTCCCAGTTGAGGTCCGTGTTGGAGTTACCCCGGCCCAGGTGCCAGACGTATGGGTGAAGGAGCCTCCAGAAGAGCCCCAGTGCCAGCTAGCGTGTCTTTCCCTCTTCCCGGCAGAGTCGCTGTGGACAGCAGCTTCTGTGGTCATCCCAGGGCGCCCTGCCCAAGTTCCAAGCCCCAGAGCCTGGGAGTATAATGAACGGTTGTTTTAAGCCACTGTGTGTTTGGGGTCACGTGTTACATAGCGACTGTACCTGGAACAAGTAGGGTGGATGTGGAGTGCAGAGAGGAGAGAGGAGGCTGAGACACAAGCAGCTCTGGCGGGAGCTCCTTGGAAGGAGGCCGTGGAGAGGAGGAGAGGGATAGACGGAAGAGAGGAAGCAGCAACGCCCCCCCGCCATGCGGACTGGGGTGCTGGCCTGGAGAGAGGCAGCCGGGAGTGACTGGGGCGGGGATGGAGCCACCCAGGATCTGGAGAAAAAGTCACAGGTCTGTCCTGGCCATCTTCTTCCTCCTGTCTCTCTCCCAGCCCCGAGCAGCCTGCCTGCAGAACCTCACTCACACGTGCTCTTTCTTTTCTACATGCGCCGTCGTTCTTAGACCAAAGATGCCCTCGTATCACAAATGTTAGGGGATATTCACGACCAGGATGTTGGGGCAGGTGCTGGAGACATAACAGGGGATCAACTAAATTCCGTGTCTGCCGTCCAGAAGCAACTAGTTTGGGGACCGATTTAATTGTCAATCACATAGGTAGCACATGCTACATGCCAGGTGCCATCATGAAAAACGGCAGCGTACTAACTCAGGTAGTCCTCGAACAATACTGTGAGATAGGCGTTACTCTTCTTGCTAATACGATTATTGTCAGAATGATCATCATTTTAAGGGAAAAATGAATCGTGCAGGGATTGAATATACTCCCAAACTCCCACAGCCAGGATGTGGCACAGCTGGGATTTGAACCTAGAGAGTTTTTAGCTTTACCACCTGCTGTTAATCCCTCAGTTATGCTGCCCACCTAACGGAGAGGAGAGACTGGGGCCATTGCAAGAGCAAAGGTATCAGGCCTCCAGATGGGGGACACACAGTGGACTGTGGGAACACGCAGAAGGGGACTCCAAATCCAGGGTGGGGGTCAGAGAAGGCTTCCTGGAGGAGGTGTATCTCTTAACTGGGATCCTGAAGAAATGTGTTGGTGTGAACCAGGTAGAGGTTTTGAAGCCAGGGGAAGCAGGACCTGGAGAATGGAGTGTTAGAGGAATAGGCTGGGGGAGGGTTGCAGAGATGAGGCCCAAGACAGGGTCTGGGGATACATTTAGGGCGTATTAATACGTTTGGGCCTTCTCAGAAAGGGATGCAGGGGTGTGACAGCATCTGATCTGTGTTTCAGAAGGCTCATGGCGGCTGTGATGGGACCAGTAGAAGGAGGCAGAGGGGAGGCAGGAGGTCTGAACAGTTATCTGGGGAGAGAAGGCCCAGCCCAGACAAAGGTCAAGGAGAGAAGTGGGTGGACCGGAGGTGGTCTGCAGGCAGAGTAGAGAGGGTGGGGAAGCCCCAGGACAGGATCCTGTCCTGTGAGCCAGCGTGACTGATGAGGACAACAGAGACGGGCCCCAGAGGAGCTGGCGTGAGGCCCGTTCGCTTGGTTTTGGAGGTGCCGCGTGTGCTGTGTCTGTAGGTCACTGAAGGGACAGGTGAACGTGTGTGCTGGGCATCCAGGAGGGAGGGTGACCAGGGTCTCCACAGCTAGCAGTGGGCTGTCGTTCAAGCCCAGGCGGGGCTGGGATGCTGCGGGAGGCAGAGGGGCTGAGCGAAACGTAAAGCAGCAGCTGGGAACAGGCGCGGCAGGAGTGGGTGGACGCTACTGAGAGAGCCAGAGGAGGAGCAAGGAGCTTGCAGGGCCAGCGCCTGCGAGGGAGGCAAGGACTGAGAAGGGGCCACGCTCAGCTCCCTGGCGTGTCAAGATCTCTGTGCAGCTGCTGTCCCTTCCGCCGCACGAGGGGCAGGGCTTCGGGCTGGGGTGGGCCGCCCCCTGCTGGAGGCCGCGGGAGGCTGCTCGGATGCCAGCGCCGGCGGTAACAGGTGTTACTTAACACACCGGGCCGGCTGCTTGCCGGGCACTGCTCTAAGTGGGGGCTCTCAAGAGGGTCAAATGCTGGCTCCTCGTTTACCTCTGTGACCTTGGGAAAGGTCCTCACACGTCTCCTTGCCTCGTCTGTAAACTGGGCGGGGTAACGGATTCTACCTCCGAGGGCGGTTGGGAGGTTTGAGATGCTACCGTAAAGCGCTTAGAAGGCTGCCTGGGGCACGGGGAGGGTCGTGGACGCATTTGGGACATTAAATGAACGGGGAGGCCACAGCCACCCCTTGGTGACATCACCGACCGGGAAAGGACATCCGTGTTTAAGACAGTCTCTGTCTTCATTTGTGCATATAAGAAAGCATCTGCGACACGGAGCGGAGGGGAAGCTGGCATCCCTGCAGTATTTGAAGCAGCTGAGAGCCGGGAGGGGGTGGGGGCCGGGCCACGGAGGGGGAGCGTGGAGATTGCCGAGAGCCAGGCTCCCAGCGACCTGCTGACTGGGGCAGCCTGTCGGGAAAGTGGTGGCCTTCCCAGCGTGAAGGAACACAGTGCCGTGGGACATGGGGCAGAGCTCTCGTGTGGGAGCCAAGAGAGTGACATTCTCCTTTGTCCCTGCTCTGCGTGGCTTCAGGGAAGTCGCTACCTGTCAGCTCCTCAGAGCCGCCTTCCCAGGCCACTCAGTCTCAAGGGGCCTCCTCGCCAGCCTCCTTCTATGCCTTTGCCGTCCTGCTCCTTCACAGCACTGGCCTCTGCAAGAACCCTGCCTTTCTTTCTGGGGCCCTTGTTTCTTCCTAGTCCATGTCCCCTGAACGTGAGCAGGGAGGGCGGTGACAGCCCCATGTGGGTTTTCCAAGCCGTGAGCCTCCATTACTTAGCAGCTGCCCAGCACCCGGTCCCCTTGGGACTGATGTGGCAGTCACTGAGGGGGTGGGGTGGGGTGGGGATCCACTGGGTGAGCCCCTGCTGTGAGTCAGGTGGTGGGTGTGGTGCAGCCCCTCCCGTGGAAGCTCCTCCTCCCCATTCTCCTGCACCCGGGCTGTGGGTCCCCCCAGGTCCTCTCTCCCAGGATGGGAGCACGTGGGACGAGAAGGGGGCCTGCAGGCCACACTTGCACAGCCGGGAGCAGCAGCAACAGAGACGCGCCATCTGGTAAAATAAGGAGGCGCCCTCCCCCAGAGCTAGGCCAGCACCATTTACTGAGCACCTGCTATGCACCAGGCCCCGCGATGGACCATTTCTGTGTCTTTGCCGTTTGGAAACACTCTTCTCCCGTAGTTTTATCAGCGGTCACTCCATCCAGCTAGTCCCTGAGCATCCATCCTGCCCCTCATGGCACTTTCTAGACACTCTCCCACCCTGGCTTCATTTCCCTTCCTAACATTCATTGGCATCCCCAGCTTTACATGTTGTACTTATTTGTTGACTTATTTTTGTCTGTTTTCCCCCTACACTACTGGCCTGGTGAAATGGACATATTTGTCACTTCACTGCTGCATTTCCCAGAACGACGGCTGGCACGTGTTCAGACCTCACTGGGTGATCACTGGAAAATTAATAATTGAGAGGACCTCATTTACTCCTTATAACACCCTCATTTCCCAGGAGAAAAAACTGAGCTGCTGAGAGGTGGGGTCCCGTGCCCAGCACCTAGCCGAGTGCCCGGCACACAGTGAGTGCTTAATACTTAAATATCAACTCCCTTTCTGTCTCCCCCTCCCCATCTTCCCACCCCTGCCAGAAATGGAGGCCTCCATGCTGCTTTCGTCCACATCCCAGCCCTCCCACTCTCCAACGAGTGATTCGGCGCCGAACGCAGGGGACCAGGATGGTAGGGCAGACGCATCCTGACTGGCAGGAGTTGGAACACAGGCATCAGGGCTGGAAAAGCAGTGCCTCACTCCTCCCTCTGCCGAAGTCCTGCTGGCTGCCCAGCTAGGCAGCAAACCCAAAAGGCCTGTTTACAGATTTGGGGGAGAGATCGTGGCGCACAAAGGATGCAAAGAGACTGTCCGTTACATAAATGAGGAGACTGAATCCCAAAGCAGCTGCAAGAGGCTCCCAAGACACATGGCCGACTGGGGGCAGAGTCAGATGTGAAATGCTGCTGAGGGTGTTGGGGCGGCAGGCCTCACCTTGAGTCCTGGCCCAGCCACGTGCTGTGTGACCTTAGGAAGACGATTAACCTCCCTCAGCCTCAGTTTCCTCATCTGTAAACTGGGATGATGATAATAGTGCCACCTCATGAATTACAAGCAATCGTGTGTGTGAAGTATTTGGCTGAGTGTCTGGCACAGACCATGCGCTCGACATGAGATAGCTGTTTGACAATGAGAATGATGGTGACCGAGTAGGTGACAAAGAGGATGATTTTGGGGATAATATGTACATTGGAATCCAGCACTTTAGGACCTCTGGGGATCTTAAAGTTCATCTAGATGAGTGTTTCTCAAACTTCCAGGTGCATCAGAACGACTTGGTTACAAATAAAGATGTCTAGGCCCCCCTCCTGGACTTCCTGGTGGAGGTGGGCATCACTTCTCTGCTTGTAACCAGCTCCCAAGGTGCTGGCCAAGTCTGGGGAGCCAAGGCCTTTGGGGAACCCTGCTGTGGCCAGACCTCACCCAGCACCCATTCCACTGAGTGCTGGCCACTGTGCTCAGACCTCTCTTAGCAGGGGCAGCTCACTTCACTTCAGGGGAGCCCCTGGCATTCCAGGACAGCTGTGGCGGGTTCATGGTTCTTTGTCAAACCAGTGGGAAAGCAGCTGATGGAGGGCAGAGGAATCGGGGAAGGAGGAGCAGGTTCCCACCTTCTCTGGGCCTTGATTTCTCCAGGTCAGACACGGGGCCAGGCATGGCTGCCCTAAGTCTGCATCTCCCCAAAAGGGACTTCTGCAGACCCCTAGTTTTCCAGAGACAGGCTCTAGGCTCCAAGAGAGAGAATTTTTAAATTGTCTTGTTTCCATTTATCATGGATCGAACATCCGCATATCTTGAACGATCGGGATGACAGCCTTCGGACGGAGGGCCACACTCCGCTGACTTCCCTGTCATTGTCTCTGTATAGATTACAGTTGTCAATATTTAATCTGGAACTTGCTGATTTTGGAAGAGCCTATACTTAGTTTTCTGATAGTGTATATTAAACAATGGAACACAGGCAGACCTCTGAGTTATTGTGGGTTTGCTTCCAGACCACCGATTATCCAGACAATAACACAGATATCTCAATAAAGCGAGTTGCAAGAATGTTTTGGTTTACCCTGTACTGTAGTCTGTTAAGCAGACTATGTAGTATTATGTCTATAAAAACGTAATACTACAGTATTACATCTATACATTTTTTTAGACTTAGTGCAATAGCATCACGTCTAAAAAAAGTACACGCCTGAATTTGAAAATACTTTATTGCTAAAAAATGCTGTCATCCGAGCCTTCAGTGAGTCGTGATCTTTTTGCAACAGTAACATCAATGATCACCTTAACAAATATAATAGTAATGAAAAAGTTGAACTATTTCAAGAATTACCAAAATGTAGCACAGAGACAAAATGTGAGCAAATGCTGTTGGAAAATTGGTGCTGATAGACTTGCTCAATGCAGGGTTGCCACAGACTTTCAGTTTGTAAAACAAAACAAAACACGCACACAGACGCAATATCTGCAAAGCACAATAAAATGAGGTATGCCTGTAATAAAAATTGGGCGAACTGCCATTTGGTGCAGGGGAGGAGCACACGGACAGCATTCTCAAATTTGAGAAACACTGAGCCTGTTGGTTTCATGGTTTGTGAGCCTGTAGGTGGGCCATCACTTGGGATTTTCCACTGAACTTGGGGTTAAAGTCATTACAAGGCCATTTTACACTAACTACAGTGTGTGTGTGTTGGGGGGGGTGGGCATTGGGAGCTTGAATTTGGTGGCATCAGAATCCCCTTTGTGTCCTCTGGGCTCCATCCTTCCCATTTGTACATCCAAGAGTTTGGACATGTCTAGAGCCTCTTCTGGAAGCAAGCATGAGACCTGAGGTCTGCTTTGCCATGAGGAGTCTAGAGCGTGGTTTTATTTGTGAGACTTCACGTCCAGGCTGGGAGCACCAGGAACCAGAGGGCAGGAGCTCCCTGCTTTGGGAGGAGTTGGTGGCAAGAGAGAGGCAGACTCCCACTTCAGATTCCATCTCTACCCACGTGACCTTGAACGAGTGCCTTATCCTCAGGCTCTGTTTTCTCATTCTCATGGCATAGGTTGCTGTGAAGCCTCTTCTGGAGAGCACCTGGAGCTATTCTTAGACACAGCTGAGTGTCAGAGCCACACACGGCCTCACTGACCATGGGCAGCTGACACGGGCTTCTGGTCACCTTGGGAGGATGGTGCTTATCACAGTTCCACCCCCAAGGTCTTCCTCAGGATAATCTGTCCCTGGTGATTCATCTCGTGGGCTGCGCCCTTCCTCTCAGGCCTGAAATATCTCCCTCCCTCCACCATTCCTGGGTCAGGCCTGTGACCCTCACCATGTGACTTCCTCCGGGGACTGGCCCTGGGCTCCTGCCCGCCTGCCAGCCCTCTCGTCCCTGGCTAGGGACACATTCTGGGCCTGACATATCAGGCAGGGCTCGGCTGGGGAGGAGGAAGCCCACAACTTGTTGTGCTGGGGAAAAAGTGCATCCCCACGTCCGGCCCCCACCCTGGCCCAGCCACACCTCTGCCTTCAGCGGGCTGGGTTTCCGCCGCACATCCTGGCCTGGCCCGGCCCTTTATCACCTAGCTGCCACGTGGTGCCCTGCCCCTCGGGCACACACATTCCCAGGGAGGCTTCTGGGCTGGCTGGGGCAGAGGGCTTGGCCAGTGTACCCCTCAATGTTATGGAAGTGATCTTTTTCTGGAGCCAAGGACAGCTCTTTGGAGAAGGTAAAGAGATATGGACACTCAACCCAGTTCCACTGTGAACTTGCTGTGTGACTTTGGGCAAGTGAGTCTACCTCTCTGGATCTTAGTTTCCCCAATTTTAAATACAGAGAAAGATACCATCTCCAGTTGCTGTGAGGGCTAAATAAAGTAATACAAGTACACTGAAGCCCAGGCTCTACCTCCAACCAGTTGTCAACAGCGAGGGATGGAAAAATTGTCAAGAGCTGAAGCTTTAAAGTAGACCAACATGGGTTTGAATTCTGGCTGTGTTATATAATTACGAAGCCTTAAATAGACCATTAGCCTCTCAGGGCCTCCATTTACTTGTCCATAAAATGAGGAAAGTATTACTTACTTCCCAGGGCTGTTAAGAGAATTGAAGGGAGGAATCGCTATCAGGTGCTTGGCACATACCACCCAAGTGACCCATGTGAGGACAGACCCTTGTCTAGTCACCTCTATACACCCAATAGCTGGTTCTGTGCCTGACCCACAGCTGGCACTTCAAACAAACATCTGTGAGTGAATAAGTGTAGCTGTTGTTGTTACTGCAGATCAAAAAGTGATGAAGAAATAGCAGTTATCATGAAGATAAAGCTGCTGTCTTTTGAACTAGAAAACTACATTTCCCAGCATCGTCTGCAGGCGTCTGTTCTGGCCAATGAAACTCAGGTGCAAGTCTCTGGGCTCTAGTCCCTTGGGTTCCCCCTACTTCCCCGACCTGTGGCCGCCATCTTGAGAAGGAGGGCCGAATGGAAAACGAGAAGGATCTGGGGACACGGCCACAGCAGCCAGGACTGCCCACCTCTGGGCTTTATTATTTTTCCCCCTCAAGTGAAAGAAACTTGTCACTGTTTAGACCCCTGGTTGGGAATGATTGTTTCCAGGAGAAGGAAAACAGAGGCTTTGAACTTGCTCATTGTCCTACTTTCTGTCCACAGTCCTCAGCTCCAGATAAATCTAGGACAGGAAAATCAGCAGCTGGGGTCACTGACTCCCTCCTCAGACCCTGGGGGCTGCATTAGGAAACCTGCCCAGCCCTGAATCTGACCCCTTGTGCAGCGTTAGCCCTGTGTCTTCTCCAGCCTCCTCCGGCCCCCCCAAGGAGGTTCCGGAAGAGAGGGTGACTGTCTCCTTCCCCAGATGCCAACCTCACACCAGAAGCTCCCGGCTCCTGAGCAGTCTCTGGAGTTGGGAAAATCTAGCTCAGAATCCTGACTCCTGCACTGCTCTGCTATGGGCAAAGTGTCTTTGAACAAACCTCAATGTTCACATTTGTCAGCGGAGGCTATGCCCACGAGATAAATCTAAACACGGAACTTAGAGAGGGAAAAGCCAAGGAAACAGGGCTAGAGGTGAGCAATGCTTCCAAATAAACCCAGAACTAGGATTAAACATCCCAGGGAAGGGAGGTGGCAGAGGAAGTGTAGATACTGAAGACCTTGGCATTACGAAAACAATAGCCCAACGGCAGAATGTTGGGTGTGAGCATGGAAGAGTGTGCGAGGGACTCACTTTTCTTATCCTCTGTAGTAGGGGAAAATGGAGCCAAGAGCAGAACACGTAATTTAAGAAAATAAATGAAACCCAACATCTTAATGTTCTTCATAACCTTGGGGGAGTCTTGTAGGAAACAATATCTGTCATGGTAACAAACAGTAAGTAAAATCAGCAGCTGCTTTTATTTCATTTAAATTCTTTTTATTGTGTTAAATTCAAGTATAAATAAGCTCCGTATATTTTAAATTTTAGCAAATAGAGTGTGATCCCACTTTATAGAATTCTTTCTTTTCTTTGCTTCCTTTTACCCTCCCTCCCTGCCTCCCACCCAACCTTCCTCTTTTCTTCTCTCCATCTTGCCTCCTGTCATAGACATGCCTAGAAAGATATCTGGAATGATGTCACTAATAATGATACTGAATATCTGGGGTACTAGAATTTTCAGTGATTTCCCCTACCCCCCATTTTTGCAGCATTTTGCTCTACAGCTTGAATTCTTTATAAAAGCATTTAGCAATTTTATGAAGAAAATTAAATCATTTTCCCCCAAATTAACAGCATCTATTTTTGTAGGGTTTTGTGAGCGCGGAATAAAAGGGCCAGGAAAGCATCTGGCAGAGCGTGGCAAGCAGAATTCTGCCATGGCCCCAATATCCCTGCCCTGTCCTGGACGTGCCCTGTGCCTGCTTCTCCCACCTGGAAGGCCCTTCCCTCTCCCTTTGGCAAATTTCTATTCATCCTTCGGAACCTACTCCAGTGTGAAGAATTTCCTGACACCCCATTAATCAGATCCTCTCTCTGGACACACAGTCGGAGCAGTGACAGCCTAGTGTCCAGGGTGACTGTTCAGAGGTTCTGGGTACTGAGGCCACCTGGGCAGCCCAACTCCTGCTTTACCGACTCTCGTCTTCAGGCCTCCCTTAATTTCCTACCTCTTCAGTATCCTCCCAACAATTGTCCTCATTTAAATTCCTAAGCTCACCTCCTGCACTGTTGGTGGGAATGTAAGTTGGCACAGCTAATATGGAAAACAGTTTGGAGGTTCCTTAAAAAACTAAAAATGGAACTACCATATGACCCAGCAATCCCACTGCTGGGCATATATCCAGAGAAAACCATAATCCCAAAAGAAACATGTACCATAATGTTCATTGCAGCACTATTTACAATAGCCAGCACATGGGAGCAACCTAAATGCCCACCAGCAAATGAATGGATAAAGAAGATGTGGCACATGTATACAATGGAATATTACTCAGCTATAAAAAGGAATGAAATGGAGCTATATGTAATAAGGTGGATAGACCTAGAGTCTGTCATACAGAGTGAAGTAAGCCAGAAAGAGAAAAACAAATATTGTATGCTAACTCATATATACAGAATCTAAAAAAATGGTACTGATGAACCCAGTGACAGGGTAAGAATAAAGATGCAGATGCAGAGAATGGACTCGAGGACACAGGGTTGGGGGGGTGGTGAAGGGGAAGCTGGGAGGAAGGGAGAGAGTAGCATAGACATAGATACACTACCAACTGTAAAATAGATAGCTAGTGGGAAGTTGCTGTATAACAAAGGGAGATCAACTCGATGATGGGTGATGCCTTAGAGGGCCAGGATAGGGAGGGTGGGAGGGAGTCGCGGGAGGGAGGGGATATGGGGATACATGTATAAGTACAGCTGATTCACTTTGGTGTACCTCAAAAACTGGCACAAGAATGTAAAGCAATTGTATTCCAATAAAGGCCTTACAAAATAAAAAATAAAAATAAAAAAATGAATTCCTAAGTTCAGTTTCTGCAGCTTGCAATTCAAGTACCCAACTGTTGCCCTGTCTCCCCAGCACTGAGTTCCAGGCTATTAAAGTTTGTGGATGAACCTCAGTCACAGTGAAGTCACTGTAAGAGGCCATCCTTCCCTCAACCCAACCTTCTGAAGGACGAGGAATGGGACTGGCACCTGTGCGGCGTCATTCTGCGATGTCGGGGGTGGAGGGCAGGGCGCGAACAGACAGCGCTGGCTTGCCCAGGAACCAGGCCTTGACGGACAGGAAACTGGGCTCAGGGCGCCGGTGCGGCGTGCGGCAGCCACACGGCTGTGGACAGGCGGAGGGCCAGGTCTCGGCGCGCGTGTCCGCGCTCAGGCCAGGCACCTCGCGGCCCCGTCCCCGGCTCTCCCCCGCGGCCTGGCCCACCGACGGCGTGCACCCCGCGCTCGCGGCTCCCCAGCCCCGCCACCCACGTGCCCCGGGAGAGCGAGCTTAGCAGCAGCTTCATTTTGCAAGTGGGAAGACCGAGACTCAGAGGCCCGAGGTCATCCGGTTGCGATGTGGGGGCCTAGACGCGAGCCGAGTCCGCGGTGCTCCAGAGCCCAGGGACGCCCCTCAACCCGCGCGGCCTCCGCGACGATGCAAAACCCGGAGCGACCGGGTCGGTGACGGGTGGGCAGGTGCCGGGGGGCTTCTCAGGGGACTGGAGAAGGGCGCGAGGCTGCGGGTGGAGGCGGCTGTGCCGGCACAACCCGAGGAGGGCCGAACAGGGCCGAGTCGTACCCAGCGAGGACCGCAGGGCCCAGCCCCGCAAGCGTGGGAATCTAAGCCATTCCACTGGTACAGAGCGGCCGAGCAGGTGGGCCAATCGGGGCCGAGTTGAGCCGAGCCGCGGACGGAGCCTTTCGGGCAGAGCCGATAGAGGCCGAGTGGAGCCGAGCGGGGCCGAGCAGGTGGACAGGGCCTGTCGGGCAGAGCCGAGCGGAGCCGAGCGGGGCCGAGCAGGTGGACAGAGACTGTCGGGCAGAGCCGAGCGGAGCCGAGTGGGGCCGAGCGGAGCCGAGTGGGGCCGAGCGGAGCCGAGCGGGGCCGAGCTCGTCCGGCGGAGCAGAGCGGGGGACGGTGAGGAGGCTAAGTGGGTGTTGCTAGTGAAGGCGGCGGGAGTTAGTAGAGGTGAGGCTGCTGTGGCAGTCCTGGGGTCCTTCGCGTTTAGAGCCGTCTTTTCAGGCTAAACAAGGGAAAGCAGGGCGCTGCGTTTAGCAGGCCCGCGAGGTAACGTCAGAGGAGTCTTCCCGTGGGGACCTCCGTTTGCGGGTTTGCACGGCGGGGGCCGTGCAGGGGGCGGAGGCCCTGGGCGCGCGGCCTCTCTCCCGCTCGCGGCGGTGTAGACCTTTCTCATTCTCTCGTGGGGCCGCGTGTCCCCTCTCTCGGGTCCCGTTGAGCTGAGGGGGTTCTGGAGGATGTCGCTTAAGACTCTGCTTCCCTGGGGCTGAAACTGTCCGTCCCGCCCCGGGCGTGGTGGATGCTGTCCCGGGTCGGGAGGGGGTGGGACACGGCCGACACCAGCCAGAGGCCGGCGTTGAGACGTGAAGCGGCAGGCGCTGCCTGCGGTCTGGGCGGTGAGAGAGTCCGGAGTCGCGAGGGGGGCCTCGGCCCAGGCGTGGGCCGCCTCGCTGAGCCTCAGCCCCGCCCTGTAAGATGGGGAGACACGCCTGCCCCTCCGGCGGCTGTGAAGCCCGCCGCGAACTTCGGCATTTTCAGAAAGGAGCTTTGGGCAGGGCTGGGGTAGGGGGTCAGGATTCTGACAGTACTATCCTGAGGTCTTTTAGGTAGCACGATACCACCCCCTTCTAATTTTTAATCAACTCTGTTGTGTACCAGGCACTGTTCTAAGCAGTGGGGACACAGACGCGAACAAGTAAGCAGTAATCCCTGCTTGTGTTCCGGTTGGAGGCACCTGTTCCTGTGGGCTGGCCCCCAAATTCAGGCAGAAGCGTAGTCTTGCACACGCTGTCCTCCCTTCTCACAGTATGTGCCTGTATTCCCACAGCTGAGATGTTCTAAGACACACATCAGATCACTGTCACTTAGGTGCTGAAAGCCCTTCAGTGCTCTTAGCCCTTCGCCCTTCAGGGTGCCTCCCTCCCTCAGGGCTGGCCCCAGCCTACCTCTTCCGGTGGCATCTCCTTTCCCTCCCCAAATTATCAGGAACGCTTGGCTACATCCCTCTGCTCTGCGGATTTTTTTTCTTGTTTAGAAGTGGTGAGCTCAGTCCTGACACGAGATGGCGTCAGAACCGTACTCAAGGCTTTCTCTAGCGGCCGCTGAGCATGGGCTCCCTGGAAACTGGCTTGGTTGTTGGACCTTCTAGGAAGCCACTTAAAACTTGTTTTATTAGCAGCTTATATATTTTTAGCACAGCTTTCAATGAATTTTATGTATCCAATTAACTTTCCAGATATAAACATATGTGGGAGTATTATGAAACTTACCTGCCCGCACTGTTTCAGTACCATCACCAAGCCCTCGCAGAGCAAGCCACATAATTGTACTCAGGAGCTAGCCCAAGCTCTGAACTCACGCACAACCTCTTCTTACTTCTGTTGCCAGGATGCTTTAGGGAACCCGGGCCAAGGTTAGGAACATCCCCTTCTCTTTGTCCGCCTCTGGTTTTCATAAGGCAGAAAACAGTTCAATCAGAAGGATTCCGCCCCACTCCACCCCCCGCCCTTGCGCCCCACCAATGCCATTTTTAATTTCATCCAAAATTAAAAAGTGGTCCTGACCTAGTTTCTGTTGCCAGCTCATGAGGAAACATGCCATCCTTTTTATAGATGGTTTTTCTCAAAAGAGATCTCCAAAGAGAAATTGTCCTGTGGGAGGAAGATTGAGGGGGACATTTTAGGAGCCAGGCTGGAGGCAGCTGATGCTACTTCCTTCCCCTGATTCCAGCAGCCTGAGCTCAGTCATACGGTCTAAAGTAACTGCAAGGGAGACTGGGAAATGAAATTTGGGGCGGGGTGGAGGAGGGGTGGTGGGATTTGTGAGCATCCAGCAGATGGCACCACAATATGCTTGGGTATCGACAGAATATATATATTCTATGTATTCTATGACAGCATGACTAGCTGAGAGCAGAATAAGAGTGGTTGGATCTGGGACATAGGTTATCTTGGGTCTAGATTAGGCAGGGTTTACTGAGAGATGGATGTGACCAATAAGGGATAAAAGAAACTAAAGATGATTCCTGAGTTTTCGGTTTGGGCAACACAGGGGGTTCATGCCATGTGGTACTGGACAGAGAGGAGAAGAAACTTGGGCAGGAAAAATATTCTTGGTTTTTCCTAGGGTTGGAGAGTTGTGTGTTGCACTGTTAAGTTTGAGATACTGTTAGATATCCATGTGGAGAGGACTGCGGGTCAGAGGGGAGGCAGGAAGTCACGGGCACTGGATAATATTTACAGTTGACCCTTAAGCAACACAGGTTTGAACCATTTGGGTCCACTTCTACTCGGATTGTTTTCATAGTAAATTCTGCAGTATTGCATGATCCCTGGCTGGTTGAATCCACAGATGCTGAACGACGAATAGGGAGGAACCACTTATAGGGAGGGCTGACTATTAAATTATAAGTGGATTTTCACCTGTGTGGAGGATCGGTGCCCCTGACCCCCTGCATTGTTTGAGGGTCAACACTAATACGTGAGACAGGGTGACCAACTAGAGAAGCCTGGGGAGCCTCACCCTGAGTCCTGGGGCACAGGACACTTAGAGAAGTCTCTGAAGGAGACAGAAAACAGGCAGTCAGTAGATGGCACACCAGGTGAGTGTAATGACATAGATTTCAGAGAAGAGATGATTTCAGGAAGACAGGTGGGGCCACCTCAAGGTGAAGAGCACTGAAAGTGAGCAGAGGGATACTGAGAGGAGACCATCAGATTTGGCGCCAATGACATTAGTGATGCTCTTGGTGGAACCAGTGTCCTTCATGTGCTGGGAGCAGAAGCCTGTTGGGTGAGCTGATGGGAGAATGTGGGTGGAGGCAACAGCTAGAGGTGATATTTTTCTAACTAAGGAGAATGAGATAAAAGGATCCTGCCCAGGGCGTTAACATTGTTCTTCTTGGAGCTGTGGGATTTGGCTAATTTTGTAAAATATGCAATTATTTTTTTTCTCATCTGTGGCCACTGAAACCTCTGCTGCGTTAGCATAGTGGTCAGCTCATAATTGTAGAGAAATTTTCTTAAAAGCATGGAGCTAATATGTCTCACAGTTGAGACGTGCTTTGTGTGTTGGAACATGCCTTCAACGTGGTGAGGCAGTTTATAACTCTATCTTGGTCTTTGCTTTCTGCTTGTGCAAAACTTCTTTTCTAGCATGCCTTCAGCCCTGAGTACACTCACGACTGTGTGTGTGCTCATGGCCTTGTATATTCCCCAGGAATTCAAAGCCCCCTAAGGGACAGCTGGTTCTCCAGATTTTACCTTTTAAAAGTTTTTAGTTAGCTTGTTTTTTTATCCTGTTACCATTGCCTCAGCTAGCTCAATTGCTGCTGATTTTTTTTTTTTTTTGACAGATGCACCTGGAAAAATGCCATTCACAGTGGGTGATTCTGAGTAAGGTAAGATAAGAGAAGGCCCTTGAGTGGGGTTATCTCAGGAACTTCCGGACAGGTGAGATAATGACAGTTCTCTAGGAACGGGACTTTGAATGTGTTCCAGCCCAGTCCTTCTACCTCAGTGGCTGCTGGGGTAGATTTTCACCTCGATGTCTGGCTCATGATTTTCAAAGATACCCAGAGGTGGAGCACAGAGGGCATAAAGAGAGCAACTTAAATGCCACAGAGCTGACTGTTCTTACTGATATTCAGCCACCTTTCTTGAATAAATGCTCTCCTAATTGTCACAACTGTTAATGTCAAGAGTTCTGAAAGAGTTGATTTTGACTATTTTTGCAGGTGTTATCATCGCTTTTATGAAGCAGGGTAGTTGTGGGCACTTACCCTGTCATCCCCCTGATGTCTCCCTAGCTCCTTCGTTCCTAGTCAGTCTCCAACCTGTGCATTTTGTCTTTCATTCTCTTCCACCTACTTCTTGTGTGTACTTTATGGGTTTTCATAATAGAAGTTCACATCTGAAGTAATTCGTATGTTCTCCTCCCCAAATTGTTCAAAATTTTTTGTACCAATTACCTTTTGTCAGGTATTTTCTCAGATAGGGAAGGAATTGTTTGCACTTGAGCTCTCTGGTTCTGAAAGAGTAGACATGAGACCAGCATGTCATACACACAACGGGACATTTCTGACCAAGGATATGCCTAGGAAGATTATAAGAATATTCACAAAGAATAGGTATTTGTATTATCGATTTTAAAAAGGAGATCTCGATCAGTTACATTCATTTTCAGTAAAGCATTGACTGTGGAGGAAGGGAACGAATGTAGTAAAGTTTGAAGCCGATTTCATGTAAGCTCAGAGTTTATTCCTCTAAGAAAAATATCCCATAGTTGTTTGAGGGTGTTTCTAATGTAGTTTAGGCAAAGTTGGGAGAAGCTGCACTACAGTGAACTCCCATGAATGTAACGAGTGAGGAAAAGTATTCTACAGTAGGTCAACCTGTGCAGGAGGAAAACTTCTGGAATGTAATCAGTGTGGGAAAAACCTTCAGTCCTAACAAACTTCATAAGACCTCAAGAGATTAATAGTGCGGAGAGTCCTGTAGGTGGACTAAATGCAGGAAGGCCTTCACCACTAGGAACACCACTTCATTATTAACAGGGAAGTAATACCAGAAAGAATCCTATGATTTCAATGAACATGAGAAGCCATAGTGCTAGGAGTTAAAGCTGTTACCCACCAAAAATTTGTAGAGATGATAATCCTTATGAACACTAGGACGAATGTAGTAAAGCTTTCTCCAGTGAGTGACGCTTCATTATACATGAGAAGAAAGGCCAGTAGTAGATTCCTAGGGTTGCCATAACAAATGATCGCAGACCGGGTAGCTGAAAAAAACAGCAGTTTATTCCCACACAGTTCAGCAAATAAACCGGAAGTTGGAAAATAGATGTTGGGAGGGTTGGTTGCTTGTGAAGGCTCTGAGAGAGGATCTGTTCCGTGCCTCTCTCCCAGCTCTGGGGATTGCCAGTAACCTTCGGCATTCTTCGAGTGCTACACGTCACTCCAGTTTGTGTCTCTGTCCTCACTGCCCTTCTCTCCTGTCTGTGTGTCCTCTCACTTCTTATAAGGAAACCAGTCAATGGAGTTAGGGCCTTCCCTCGCCTAGTGTGACTTTATCTTAAATAATTATATCTTCAGACTCCATTTCCAAATAGGATTACCCTCTGAAGTTCTGGGTGAATTTTGGAGGTTACTGTTCAACCCATACAAACCCTCTAAATTTGGAGGGACACCATTCAGTCCATGAAACTCTATGAATGTAGTAAATGTGGGAAATCCTTCAGCTGCAGCTCAGCTCTTGTTCAACAGTCGTAAGAAGTCTGTCAGATGCAAACAGTGTGGGGAATTCTTCAACTATGACCCTCATTAGGAACCAGAGGATTCATCCTGGAAAGAAATCATCTATAACTGCAGTTAGTGTGGAAAAACTTTTCAAAATAACTTCTCTCATTCAATATGTAAAAATTCATAGTGTATATAAATCTTATTAATGTAATCAATGTTTAAAAGCCTTCAGATGCATCATTAACCACAGAGAATGCACAATGGAGAGAAACCCTATGAGTGTAATGTTAACAGAGCCTTTAGCTGTAAAGTGGAGCTCATTGACATCAACGATTTTGTACTTATTAATATATTTTTATAATAATTTTTTACTGAGGTAAAATCATCATATAACATTATATTAGTTTCAGGTGTACAGCACAATGATCTGTTATCTACTGCAAAATAAGTTTAGTTAACATCTGTTAAATGTTTGTTTTCTTGTGATAAGGACTTTTTAAGATTTACTCTCTTCACAGCAGTCATATATGTAATATAGCATTATTAACTATAGTTATCGTGCTCTACATTACATCCCTAGGACTTATTTATTTTATAATTGGAAATTTGTGCCTTTTGACCTCCTTCACCCGTCTTGCCACCCCCTCCCCCAACCCCTGCTTCTGGTAGACACCAATCTGTTTTCTGTATCTATGAGCTGAGGTCTTGGTTTGTTTGTTTGTTTGTTTCATTGGTTTTTTTGAGTCCACATATAAGTGAGATCATATAGTATTTGTATAGTCCTTCTCTGTCTGACTTATTTCACTTAGCATAATGTCATTAAGTCCCACCCATGTCACAGATGACAAGATTTCTTTCCTTTTTATGGCTGAATAATGTTTCATTATATATGTCTTTCATATATGTATATCACATTTTAAAATCCATTCATCCATCGATGGGTACAAGTTTTTTCCACATCTTGGTGATTGTAAATAATGCTGCAGTGGACAGATATCTTTTCTAATTAGTGTTTTTGTTTTCTTTGGATGAATACCAGAAGTGGAATTGCTGGGTCATATGGTAGCTCTATTTTTATTTCTTTGAGAAGCCTCCATCCTGTTTTCCATAGTGGCTGTACCAGTTTACACTCTCTTACATTTTATATACTTCTGGATACGGTTGAATTGAGATCTATCATTTCTTACGTGTTTTCTATTTGTCTCCTCTGTTTTTCATTCTTCTTCCCTCCTCCTGCTCTCTTTTGAATTATTTGAATGATATTAATATTCTATTATCAAGTAGCATTTTGGCACAAATGTCTTTGAACATTTTTATTTGTTGTAGCTCTGGAGATTACAATATACATGTTTAATTTTTCACAATCACAAATCTAGCAATCTATGTCAGGATTAACACAGTACCACTTTGTGTAAATTCTCAAAACCTCAACACCATATAGGTTTGTCACAGCACCATTGCCGTCATGTGTTACACGTAGTGAAACTCCCACAAGTCTGTGTTACACATTTTGCTTTAAACAGTTCTGTATATATTAATGAAAATCTAAGAAGAGATAAGCATAATCTTTCCTAGACACACAGCTATTTACCATTTCTGTGCTTTTCTTTCATTCCTGAGGTACCATGTGTCCCTCTGGATCATTTCCCTTCAGCGTGAAGTACTTAGCTTTCCTCCCAGAGCAGATTGGCTGGCAAATAATTCTCTTAATTGTACTTTTATCTTACCTTTATTCCTGAAGGATATCGTTTCTGGATATAGAACAGGGTTTTTCTTTGTCTTCTTTTTTTCCTTACAGCTCTGAAAAATATTTTCCACTGTCTTTTGATATGTTATTGCTGATGAGAAATCTCTGGTCATTTGAATCGTTTCCCAATATATAATGTATCTTTTATCATTATCTTTTATCTTTAATTTAATTATGATCTATCTAGGGATGGTTTTCTTTGAATTTTTCCTGTTTGAGGTTTGCTGAAATTCCATATCTTTAATCACATTTGGGTAGTTTATGACCATTGTCTACTTATTTTTCAAAATATAATAAGGGTAAGTTATTTATTATGTTTACTCTTTACATTTTAGAAGTCTTCCAGTATCTTTTTTTTAATTCCAGCTTTATTGAGGTGTAATTGACACACAGTACTGTATAAGTTTAAGGTGTACACCATAATGATTTGGCTTACATACATCATGATATGATGACCACAGTGAATGTAGTGAACCTCCATCATGTCATACAGATACAAAATTAAAGAAATGGAAAAAGTTTTTCCTTGTGGTGAGCACTCTTCTTATCTACTCTCTGAACAACTTTCCTATGTAACATACATTAGTGTTAATTGTATTTATCATGTTATACATTACATCCCAAGCACTTACTTATTTTATAACTGAAATTTTGTACCTTTTAACTACCTTCATCCCATTTACACTTCCCTTCCCCCCACCCATCTCTGGTAACCACAAATCTCATCTTTTGTTCTGTGAGTGTGTGTGTTCATTTTTGAAGTACAGTTGGCCTATGATACTATGTTAGTTCCAGGTGCGCAACATAGTGGTTTGCTATTTCTTTTTTTTTTTTAACAGACAATAAACTGCATATATTTAGAGTGCACAATTTGGTTTTTTTTTCTTGTTAGTAATGTATATATGGCAATCCCAATCTCCCAATTCATTCCCCCCCCAAACCTCCCTGCTTTCCCCACTTGGTGTCCATATGTTTGTTCTCTACATCTGTGTCTCTGTTTCTGCCTTGCAAACCGGTTGATTTGTACCATTTTTCTATATTCCGCATATATGTGTTAATATATGATATTTGTTTTACTCTTTCTGACTCACTTTACTCTGTATGACATTCTCTAGGTCCATCCATGTCTCTGCAAATGTCCCAGTTCATTGCTTTTTACAACTGAGTAATATTCCATTGTATATATGTACCACATCTTTTTTAACCATTCCTCTGTTGATGGACATTTAGGTTGCTTCCATGTCCTGGCTATTGTAAATAGTGCTGTAATGAACATTGGAGTGTGTGTGTCTTTTTGAATTATGGTGTCCTCTGGGTATATGCCCAGTAGTGGGATTGCTGGGTCATATGGTAACTCTATGTTTAGTTTTTCAAGGAACCTCCATACTGTTTTCCATAGTGGCTGTATCAATTTACATTCTCACCAACAGTGCAAGAGCGTTCCCTTTTCTCCACACCCTCTCCAGCATTTACTGTTTGTAGATTTTCTGATGATGCCCATTCTAACCGATGTGAGGTGATACCTCATTGTAGTTTTGATTTGCATTTCTCTTGAGCAGCTTTTCATTGCTATTTCTATACATTTCAAAATGATCACCACAATAAGTCTAGTTACCATCTGTCACCATAACAAGATATTACATAATTATTGATTAAAACCTCTACACTGTATATTTCATCCCTGTGACTTATTTATTTTGTAACTGAAAGCTTGTACCTCTTTATCTCCCTCACTTATTTCTCTCTTCCCCCCACCCCATCCCCTTTAGCAAGCACCTGTTTATTCTCTGTGTCTATGACTCTGTTTCTGTTTTGTTGTGTTTGCTCATCTGTTTGCTTTTTAGATTCCACATATAAATGAAATCATACAGTATTTGTCTTTCTCTGTCTGATTTATTACACTTACCATAATACCCCCTAGGTACAACCATGTTGTTGCAAATTGCAAGATTTCATTCTTTTTTATGGCTGAGTAACACTCTATTGTGTGTATATAAACCACATCTTCTTTATCAGTTTGTCTATCGATGGACACTTAGGTTGCTTCCAAATCTTGGTTATTGTAAATAGTGCTGCAATGAACATAGAGTGCATAAATCTTTTCTAATTAGTGTTTGTATTTTCTTCAGGTAAATATCTAGGAACGGAATTGCTGGGTCATATGGCAGTTCTCTTTTTAATTTTTTGAGGACCCTCCATCCTGTTTTCCACAGTGGCTGCAGCAATTTACATTCCCACCAACAGTGCATGAGGGCTCCCTTTTCTCCACATCATCACCAACACTTGTTATTTTTTGTCTTTTTGATAATAGTCAGGTGTGAGTTGATATCTCATTATGGTTTTAATTTGCATTTACCTGATGATGAGGGATGTTGAGCATCTTTTCATGTGCCTGTTGGCCATCTGTATGTCTTCTTTGGAAAAATGTCTATTCAGGTCCTCTGCCATTTTTTAATTGGGTTGTTTAATTTTTGATGTTGAGTTGTATGAGTTCTTTGTATATTTTGGATATTCACCTCTTATCTAATATATTGTTTGCAAATATCTTCTCCTATTCAGTAGGTGACCTTTTTGTTTTTTGTGCAGAAGATTTTTGATTTGATGTAGTCCCATTTGTTTATTTTTGCTTTTTTTTCCTGCCTGAGGAGACATATCAAAAAAAAATTTGTTTTTTGTTTTTTGTTTTTTTGCTAAGACCAAAATCGAAGAGCATACTGCTGTGTTTTCTTCTAGAAGTTTTATGGTTTCAGGTCTTATATTTAAGTCTTTAATCCATTTTGAGTTTACTTCTGTTTATAATGTAAGAAAGTAGTCCAGTTTGATTCTTTTGAGCTGTCCAGTTTTTCCAAAACCTCTTATTGAAGAGATTGTCTTTCCCCCATTGTATATTCTTGCCTCCTTTCTTGTAGATTAATTGGCCATATACGTGTGGGTTCATTTCTGGGCGCTCTGTTGATCTGTTTCTGTTTTTGTACCAGTACCATACTGTTTTGATTACTGTAGCTTTGTAGTATAGTTTGAAATCTGGGGCTTTGATACCTCCA
The DNA here is from genome assembly GCF_030028045.1 of Hippopotamus amphibius kiboko. Taxonomy (NCBI): domain Eukaryota; kingdom Metazoa; phylum Chordata; class Mammalia; order Artiodactyla; family Hippopotamidae; genus Hippopotamus; species Hippopotamus amphibius. The sequence goes on from NC_080198.1 coordinate 2,902,915, forward strand.
GCTATGTTCTTCTTTCTCAAGATTGTTTTGGCTATTTGAGGTCTTTTGTGTTTCTATACAAATTTTAGGATTACTGGTTCTAGTTCTGTGACAAATGCCATTGGTATTTTAACAGGGATTACATTGAATCTGCAGATTGCCTGGGTAGTATGATCATTTTAACAATATTAACTCTTCTCGTCCATGAGTATGGTATATCTTTCCATTTTTTTGTGTCATCTTCAGTTTCTTTCATCAGTGTCTTATACTTTTCTGAGTACAGGTCTTTTAATTTCTTAATCAGATTTATTCCTAGTTTGTTAGTAAATATTTTATTCTTTTTGATGCAATTGTAAGTGGGACTGTTTTCTAAATTTATCTTTTGATAGTTCATTGTTATTTATTGTATAGAATGCAACAGATTCCTGTATATTAATTTTGTATCCTGCAACTTTACTCAATTCATTTATCAGTTCTAATAGTTTTTGTGTGTGTGTGTGACATCTTTAGGATTTTCTGTGTATAGTATTATGTCATCTGCAAACAGTAACTTCTTCTTTCTGATCTGGATTCCTTTCGTTTCTTTTTCTTGTCTAATTGTTCTGGCTAGGACTTCCAATACTGTGTTGAATAAAAGTGATGAGAGTGAACAACCTTGTCTTGTTCCTAACCTTAGAGGAAAAGCTTTCAGCTTTTCACTGTTGAGTATGATGTTGGCTGTGGGTTTGTCATTTATGACCTTTATTATGTTGATGTATGTTCCCTTTATGCCCACTTTATTGAGAGTTTTTAACCATGAACGGATATTGAATTTTGTCAAAAGCCTATTTTGCACTATTGAGATGATCAATTGATTTTTATTCTTCAATTTGTTAATGTGGTGTGTCACATAGATTGATTTGCGGTTGTTAAACCATCCTTGCTTCCCTGGGATAAATTGCAGTTGATCATAGTGTATGATCTTTTTAATGTATTGTTGAATTAGGTTTGCCAATATTTTGTTGAGGATTTTTGCATCTATATTCATCAGAGATATTGGCCTATAATTTCTGTTTTGGTGGTATCGTTGTCTGGATTAGGTATCAGGGTAATGCTGGCCTCAGAAAGTAAGTTTGGAAGTGTTCCTTCCTTTGAAGTCTTTTGGAATAGTTTGAGAAGAATAGCTTTTAACTCTTTAAATATTTGGTAGAACTATTGTTATACCAGTGTTGGTTTTTTTTTTTTTTTTTTTTTTTTGATATTCAATTGTATGGGCTGTTTATATGTTTTGGATATTGTCAGTCATATCATTTGCAAATATTTTCTCCCATTCAGCAGGTTGTCTTTTTGTTTTGTTGATGGTTTCCTTTGCTACACAAACCTTTTAAGCTTAAGTCCCATTTGTTTATTTTTGCTCTTATTTCCTTTGCCTTAGGAGACAGTTCCAAAAAATATTGCTATGATTTATGTCAAAGAGTGTTCTGCTTTTTTCTTCTAGGAGTTTTATGGTTTCCAGTCTTACACAGAGGTCTTTAATCCATTTCAAGTTTATTTTTGTATATGGTGTGAGAAAATGTTCTAATTTCATTCTTTTACATGTAGTTGTCCAGCATTCCCAGCACCACTTATGGAAGAGACTTTCTTTTCCCCACTGGGTATTCTTGCCTCCTTTGTCATACATTAATTGGCCATAGGTGTGTGAGTTTATTTCTGGGCACTCTATTCTGTTCCATTGATATTTTTCTCTGTTTTTGTGCCAGTACCAGGCAGTTTTGATTACTGTAGCTTTGTAGTATAGTCTGAAGTCAGGGAGCGTGACATCTCCAGCTTAGTTCTTTTTTTTTTTTTTTTTTTTTTTTTTAAGATTGTTTTGGCTACTTGGGGTCTTTTGTGCTTCCATAGACATTAAAATCCTAAAGGATTGCTTGTTCTAATTCTGTGGAAAATGTCATGGGCATTTTGATAAGAATGATTAAACCTGTAGATTCTTTTGGGTACTATGGACATTTTAACAATATTATTTCTTCCAATTCATGGACACAGGATATCTTTCCATTTCTTTGTATCATCTTCAATTTCTTTGTATCATCTTCAATTTCCTTCATCAATGTTTTATAGGTGTTTCACCTCGTTGGTTGTTTTTTCCTAGGTATTTTATTCTTTTGGATGCAATTTTAAGCAGGATTGTTTTCTTGCTTTCTCTTCCTGTAGTTCATTGTTAGTGTATAGAAAAGCAACAGATTTCTGTATGTTAATCTTATATCCTGCAATTTTACCAAATTCATTTATTAGTTCTAACAGCTTTTTGGTGGAAACTTTAGGGTGTTCTATAGATAGTATCATGTCATCAGCAAATAGTGACTGTTTTACTTCTTCCCTTCCAATTTTGATGCCTTTTATTTCTTTTTCTTATCTGATTGCTGTGGCTAGGATTTCCAATACTATGTTAAATAGAAGTGGCAGGTGTGGACATCCTTGTCTTGTTCCTGATTTTAGAGAAAAGATTTCAGCTTTTCATTATTGAGTCTGATGTTAGCTGTGGGCTTGTCATAAATGGCCTCTATTTTGTTGAGGTGTGTTCCCTCTGTACCCACTTTGATGATAGTTTTTATTGTGACTAGATGTTGAATTTTGTCAAATGCTTTTTCTGCATCTATTGAGATGGTTGTGTGATTTTTTTTCCTGCCTTTTGTTAATGTGGTATATCACATTGATTGATTTCTGGTTATTGAACCATCTTGCATCCCTGGAAAAAAGTCCCACTTGATCATGGTGTACATGATCCTTTTTATATAATGTTGAATTCAGCTTGCTAATATTTTGCTGAGGATTTTTGCATCTATATTTATTGAGATATTGGTCTGTAATTTTCTTTTTCTGTAATCCCTTTGTCCACTTTTGGTATCAAGGTAATAATGGTGGCCTAACAGAATGAATTTGGGAGTGCTGCCTCCTTTTCAGTATTTTAGAATAGTTTGAGAAAAATAGATATTAGCTCCTCTCTAAAAGTTTAGTGGAAGTTCTCTGTGAAGCTGCCCAGTCTTAGACTTTGTTTGCTGGGAGTTTTTTGATTACTAATTCAATTTTACTGTTAGTAATTGTTTTTTTCAGATTTTCTATTTCTTCCTGATTCAGTGTTGAAAGATTGTATGTTTCTAAGAGTCTATCCATTTCTTCTTGGTTGTTCAATTTATTGGCATGTGACTATTCATAGTATTGTGTTATGATTGTGTTTCCATGATATTGGTTGTAATTTTTCCTTTGTCATTTATTATTCCATTTACTTGGAACTTCTCTCTTTTTTTCTTAATGAGGGTAGCTAAAGGCTTACCAATTTTGTTTATCTCTTCAGATAAAAGCATTTGGTTTCATTGATCTCTCTCTGTCTTTCTCTCTTTGGTCTCTGTTTATTTCTGCTCTGATCTTTATGACTTCCTTCCTTTTGCTGACTTTGGTCTTTGTTGTTCTTTAACTTTGTTTTTTAACACCATATTTAAATTATCTGAAATATAGTAAACTGTACATATTTTAAGCATACAGATGGATTCTTTTCAACATATATAAGACATGTGAGAGACTTCCCTGGTGGTGCAGTGGTTAAGAGTCTTCCTGCTGATGCAGGGGACACAGGTTCGATCCCTGGTCCAGGAATATCCCACAAGCCGCGGAACAACTAAGTCCGTGTACCACAACTACTGAGCCTGCGCTCTAGAGCCCGTAAGCCACAACTACTGAGTTCACATGCCACAATTACTGAAGCCCATGTACCTAGAGCCCATGCTCCGCAACAAGAGAAGCCACCGCAATGAGAAGCCCGTGCACTGCAACAAAGAGTAGCCCCGGCTCACCGCAACTAGAGAAAGCCTGCGTGCAGCAATGAAGACCCAAAGTAGCCAAATAAATAAATATATATGAAAAAACAAACAAACAAAATAAAAATTAAGATATGTGAAACAGTTACCACAGTTGTTTCCCAAATTTTCCTCATGCCACTTGTAAATCTTACTTTCTGCTTTTCTTTTTCCCTTCATTCATTCCCAGATAATCATTGATATCCTTTCCATCCCTTTACAGTTTGTTACTGGATAAGGGGTTCAATTTTCAAGACTATGATTTGGATGAGACCCATGAATTATCTCAAATAGATATGTTGTTAAATGGTCCTCGATGTACTTTTGAGCCATGTGTCAAAGTAAAGAAGCTTAAAAGAAAAAGCCCAAGTCCACATATTTCAGTTAAACCAGAGAGCACAGGATGTATACAATGATTAATCATTTTGAAGTCAGTGCCTTAAATCATCTTTTAAATGAGTCATTCATTTTAGAATAAGGACACATTGAATGTCATAATTTCACCCATATGTATTTTAAGACCTTGATTATTTGTTTTTCAGTACCGATTAGCACCAAAGGACTAATGCTGGCATAGCCATTTCCCACAAGCATCTGGACACACATATGTACAGGGTCGTTATTCCACAACATTCTTGAAAGTGAAGAGACAATTATGTCCAAAAAGTACATGACCACAAAGAAACTCATGAACAACAGAATGGTCCGGGTGGCCCTTTTTTCTGGGGATGCTTTTGGAGAAAGCTTGGTGCTGTGGAGGTGCTGGGACTGCCTCTTATGCCTGTACAAGAGAATCACCATGTATCCACTTGAGAGGGCCATGAGCCCTACCAGGGAGAGATCTTGGAATGTCACCAGTACAAAATATATGTACCTAAGGAAGTAAATCATGGGACAAAGTGAGCAGGATTCAGTGACAAATAGAAGATGGGTTGAGGTCACATTGGTGGTGGTAATAGTGGACACTAAGAAGTAACCACCAATGGACATATTAAAGACCCACAGGAAGAGAATGCAATACAGGTTGTGATGTGATGATTTATGTTTGAACTTAGCCAAACAGGAGTTTCTGGGGCTGAGGGTGATGGCCTGGAGGACACTCAGCAGGCAGCTGGTACAAATGGAGAGGCCCCTCATCAACCTGTACAAGTAGAGAACTGATTTACATTTGATGTCATCCCAAGTTTTTTGAGACCCAAAGATGTCTGTAGCCATAAATGCCACAGTTAGTAGCATGACTATGTGGATTAGGGCCAAGTGACCAATGGTCAGGTCAGTGGGCTTGGGTCTGTGCTCGAGAAGGAAGGTGTGTACACGGAAGAGAAGAAGGATGGTGTTGGCTGAGGTCCCGATTCCAACTTCAGAGAAAAAGGCATCTCTTATGTCAATGAAACTGGAAGGTCTGTTATTTTCATTCATCTTTATGGTGGAAAATAAGCATGTAGTAAATACCTGAGGAGAAACTCAAGAAAAACTCTTTATCACAAATATGACCAATGTCAACAACTTCAGCCAGCACTATTGCCACCATCTAAACAGGTAGGTTGATCCTAATGCATTCTTTTCCACCCTTCAGTGCACAAGACTACTTTACCCCGCCACCCCCCGCAACACCATCCCCAGTATTTCCGTAGTTTCACCTCTTCCCAATCTTCACTGGATTGTGTATCCCATTGCTGGACTGGCATAGTATCTGCAATTTCCTCTATAGTAAAAATAGCCAATTTGCCTTGCAGCTACAGAAAGCTGATACAATGCTGGGTGTACAATAAGAACGCTATAGTTTTCGTTGAATTAGACTGAGGAGAAATGCATAAAAGTTGAAATAAGATCCTCTTAAACAAAGGTGTCAACTAGGTGGCCATGCACAGAGTTATGTTATCTCAGTTCTATCTTATCCTAATTTACTTACTGTCAGACCAAATATACAAAGACTAAATGTTGAGAAGTATGGTCACTGAAGTCAGGCACCTTGAAATTAAATGTGATTAGACATATAGTACAAGTGTGACTCTGCGCAGCCACTTTAACACATCTGAGCCTCAGTCGTTTATCTCACATGTGGAACATGGTATACCGCATTACCTCTGTCCTAAAGATTAAGTACATGTGCCAAACAGAGAAGAGTGTGTGTGTGTGTGTGTGTGTGTGACGCACTAGGGTCTCTATAGAAATGTTAGGTATTATTTTTATTATTGTCTAGTTCCTCATACATGCGACTTGGGAGAGTTGATGCAGTTCTCTTAATAATTTCCTACCTCTGCTCCTGCATCAAGAGAGAGGAAAAATCACTACCAAAATTGCAGACCATTTTAACAATCTCTGTTCATAGGGCTTTGATGGAATTTTGCTCTTTTCCTGGCCTCCTCCAAGATAACTTCACATCCTACATGTTTTTCATTATCTAACCATAAAACACGACTTTAAGTGGGCAGAGTGAAGTTATCAATCAGCAGGAACACATTTCCAAATTTCTTTTCTCTCCATTCTTTGGCATGTGGTACCAGGGTGGTAAATATAACAGCAATTTAATAGATTCTGGGTTATTTTCTTTAAAGGTTTTAATTAGAAAACCAGGGTTTACCCCACCCTGAAAGATGTTTCTTTCATAGGGGTTCAATACAGGGGTTCAATACAGGAGTTCAAGCACGCAGGTTTCCTTCAAGCAAGTACTGTGATACCTCGCTAGTCATGAGGACCAAGCATAAAGTTTATTCTAGAAAATTTGGAGATAGCCTAGTGGGATACTTTCTCTGTGCAATGTAAGTATTTACTTTAATTCAAGCCTTATAAATATGGGGTACATAACATCATAAAATGGCCTTAGGCTTTTTCACAGATTTATCTGTAAATCAAGAGTGTGAGGCTAAAATATTTTCACAGGTACTCAGCAAGAAGTTCTGTTCCGTTTAGTTGCTCTGAACATGAGATAGGATTAAAAATTCGGATCCAAAGTTGGTATTTGTTCTATAGTCTTTGGGAATTTTTGATTTTCTAAAATAGAAATTCCATAATAGTATTAGAAAAAGTTAATCTTTTTCCAAAATATTGAATAACTGATAAAGTTTCCTCTATTCACACATTCAGCAAATTAGGGTTTACTCCTGTGACATGCCCAGAAGTAACAGAAAAATATTAATCTAATTCCCAGCTGTCTGAGTTTTATGGGTAACAAGCCACCATTAAGCACAGTCTTAAATGGTTTTCCCTGTCATTTATGTACTTATGAAATACATGCATTTCCTATAAATCCGTTTCATATAAGTATTGGAATATATATACTGATAATATTTTAAGATAATAACACTAATTAGATATATAATAATATTTAAAAGATAAAATTTTAAAAGAATGGTATAAAATAAATTACAATGAAAATTGTAAACTCGTATAATTTCTGTGAAATTTGAGCTTTGCCTTAAGTTACTTTGAAAATACATAATTTTACAAATATATTATTACACATTGTAAAAGTGGTCTAGAAGCACGTGTGAATGATCTGTACAGGGGCAGGACTCCACTGTTTTCAGCGTTACTTACGGGACTGCAGTCCTACAAACAGAAGCAATTAAAGGAAGGCAGCAGATGCATTTGCCACAAATTTGCTATAATATTCAGGAAATCATGATTTAGGTGGTCATGGCTTTAAGCCACTGAATCCAGCGGCTAATCTTGTCTCTCAGTCTGCCTCCCAGGAAGCCAACCTGTAATAAGGTGTCAAAAGACAGGCTCCTAGTTTTTACTCCTCCTCATAAATCAGCCTGATTTCATATTTGGGTAGTTACACCTATTAGGATATTCTCATTCTGAAACATAACCAATCTCCTGGTATTCTCTGGAGACAGGGGTTCCAGACTGGTCTCCATACTTGCTTACCTCTCCAGTTCTCCCGTGTCTCTTCCTTCACTGCTTGATATATTGAAAGAAATCTCCTATGAGTAAAAGACATGATTTCTTTAAAAAAGAAAAAAAAATGCAAAAACCCTGGAAACTCTTGGCTTTTTTTAAAGGAGAAATTCCAAAGGAAGAACAAGAAAACTTAATCTCCTTTTGCCCAAGTATTGATCAAAGAAAATGACATATGTGGTGCCTGCGTGAGCACGCACTTGTATTTCCTGTATGGAGTACAAGGAGAGACAAGAGAAAACATGCCTCTAGTCACCCAGCTCTCTCCACACTTGGTGGACTACATAGGACTGTAATTAATGAAACACACACCCCACATATACTCATTTTGTATTTGTTTGTACATATAGTCCTCCTGCGGTATCTGTGGGGGGTTGTTTCCAGGACCCCTGTGGATACCAAACTCCAAGGATGCTCAAGTCCCTTTTATAAAATGGGGTAGTATTTGCATATAACCTACTCACATCCTCCTGCATAGTTCAAATTATCTGTACATTACTTATAATATTTAATACAATGCAAATGCTATGTAAATAGTTGCCAGCACGTGGCAAATTCAAGTGTTGCTTTTTGGAACTTTTTGGAATTTTAAAAAATATTTTCCACCTGTGTTTGGATGAATCTGTGGATATGAAACCCACACACATAGAGGGCTGACTGCATTATAAAGATATATGGCTATTTCCGTGGTAATATAGTCTATTTATTAGAAAGCATCCTGGAGGATGTGAATATTTCATAGAAACAAGCTAAAAGCAGGGAAGGAAGGGCGCATGCACTTTTTCATCTGCAGCAGGAGCATAACAGTGGACACCTATTAGGGTGGAGATGATGTGTAAGTAATAGGATTAATGTCAGCACTTCGGGATGTGCCTGAGATACATGAAAGAGCATCTATATTTTGATAATGATCTTATAGGTCAGCTTCACCATCTTTGTCATGACATTTGTCATCTATAAATTAAGTTAAAATGGACCAAAGGCATTTATAAGATGCAGTTGATCACATACCACACTAGTGGGTTTGGGGCTGTGGGTATACTGGGTAATATTCTCTACCTCGAGGAACAGTTTTAGCTGGAAAACTGTGAAGAGAATTGTAGGGAAACAGCTGGCACACTCAGGGAAGCCAAATCATCAACTAGACGTCAGTGCTGCACGTGGAGCATTTGTGATGTGTATGAACCCCAGAAAAATGAGGAAGAAAAACTTGAGGAATATGTGAGTTGATGGATGGCAGCTATTTCTCAAAAAATATGGGTGAGAATTATCTATTGATTTTGCAAAGTGAAAGGATTATAAAGTACATCTCAGGTGCGCACTTGAACTTCAGTATTTATAGTATCAATATTTTCATCTCTCTTGAGAAAAGTAATTATTTTTTCTAATTAAAGGAAAATTAAAACCCCAGAGGCACTATGTATCACAAATATTAAGTTGTCAAACCTCAGGAATACAAAGAGTCCTGCATCAGAGTTGGTTTCCCTGATCAACCAATGGCAAAATAAGAGCAGAAAGGCTTTCTTGCTAAACTTTCACTTTCATTTATCATCACAGTCTTGGTATTTTAGTAAGTAACAAGAAGGGAGATCGGTTCACATTTTATCTGTTCATGATAAATACATGATAAGATACAGTTTGAAAAGTAAAATTTAAAACCCAAGCACAGAGATCAGGGTCATAATTTTCTTCTTAATGAAATGTGTTCTGGCATATCCATTACCAATGGAAAGGGAGAGAAAATTTTTAAATGAATATGACATGATATATGGATAAAATATAAACAAATGGACCCAAATAGTCTTTCTCCTCACAAATTTCTGGGCGATAATATCCCTAGACAAGCAGAGGAAATCTCTGTCCTTATCACTTTATTTTCTTTATTTTTAATATAATTGCAGCCTCATTTTCACTATTCTGTGATTTGAAAATTTTTAACTGCTAGAACGTAGGTTCAAGTGCTGACACCATTAATTTGAAATTTGTGGAATTAAAACTGGGACAACAAAGGTTTTCATGAGAAAATACTAGTAGATATTTTGTAGTAATACAAGGTTAAATTCTCTTTATGAAACAATTTTTTGAACAAAGAACTTTATTTCCTAATAAAGAATCTGAATTTTTAAAATTATACAAACTATAGAAGACACAATAAATATAATAGTTTCAGTTGATTCATGGAGAGAAGTAGAGTGAGTATATTTAGTTAAAAACCAGAGCTAAAACCTAACCTTTCATGATGAGTATAAATATGAATTAGTAAAGTTTTAGTCTAAAATGAGTAGATAATATAATAATATGTAACTTGAAAACTGATATAGTAAATAAATGAAAGTCATTTCATTCAGAGAAATGAATGGGTACCTAAAATTAATTGACTACTCATATAAGAATCAAGTAATTCTTATGAGTCATCAAATTAAAGCATAAGTATATTTTAAATGTTCATACTGCCTTGTAGAGAAAGCAGTCCTCTGAGCTGTGGGAGATGGTTATCTGGATGGCTCATCTGAGGCTACCAAAAAGCCTCACTATTAGACCTAATTTGCTCCTTTCATGATCTGCCTAGAAGTCCACCCATGCACTGATTCTAAGTGGAATAAAGAGGCACTTCCCCAGATGGCTGTGTGGGGTGATCTGTGCATGTGAGAAGAACCTATACAGTTTTAAGGCAAAGATGTCATTAGCTCATCTCTCTGCTAGCCTGTAATTTTAGTGTCTGTAGAAAGGAGACAGGATCAGGCTGGGGACAGCAGAACCATGGTGTCCCCAATGGAACATTTTACTTGTCTCTTTATTCTCTCTTGGAAAATAACAAGCTGGGAACAGCTGAGCTCAAATCTTTCCCACTGGTTCCCTTGCTACATCTGTGTGGAGGGACAGAAGCGTCACAGTACCAAGTTCTCTCATTTTGATCCTGAGATTAAATTAGTACAATCCCATTTCAGACTTTGTAATGTCACTCTGGGGTGAGAGGTTTCTGGTGCCTCATGTGAGTTCACAGTGGCTCTGCATGTGCTCTCCCCGCCACGTGTGATGGGCACACTCATCCCTGGGTTGATTCTCAGGTGGAGCACATGGTTTCTGGGTATTATTGCCCTTATATTCCATGATTTCTATTCTGTCAGCTTCAGATTAAATAAGATATAAAAGATCCCTATGGCTATAGACAAAGGCAGCAAAAACCCTTTGAAGCTAATTTCTTTTCATTTTCCAGGATTTCCTAAAGTAGCCCTAAAATGTGATATAAATATCCATCCCCCTGTATGTTAAGGATCCCAGGCCCTTTCTGAGATGGAATACACATTTCTGAAAAGAGGTAGGAACCTTCTGACATTCTGCGACTGAGGCACTGAGAAATCCAATTCCTGATCCCTCTGGGGCAACAAACAAGAAATATATCATTATGGTCCAGTGTGGTGCTGTCCAGTGGATTTTCTGGCAGAAGAGGCATCCCACAAGTCAACGAAATAGTCTGTAAAAGCAAAAATCCTGCACAATTTGATCTTGAGTGACTCAACTTTTCTTTGTCAATTAAATTCATTAGGAAGGGAACCAGAAAAAAGACAAAAGTTTCTGCCTGTTCAAAGAAGTTAAAAAAGAAAATTAAAATGCTCAGGAAAAAAAATTACTATGTACCTACCTAGACTAGATACATACCACTGATATTTAATAAACTGAGTCTTCATTTAAGAAAAAAAAAAAAGAGCCATAAACCATCATGTGTCTTTCAGTGGTGTGGGCTAACCCAGACCATGATGTGTGGGATCTACCACCTAGGTCTGCACGTGCTGCCTCTGAATAGAAATGTGGAAGCTTTATCCATGGTTGCTAATCAGACATACTGAGCACCAAGAGGAAGCCATGGGGGTGGGGGGGGAGGGTAACCAGACATGCGATCAGCAAAGTTCTCTCCCCCAACAGTGTCAGCCAGGCACCATCTAGCAGACACCTCAGTCAGCTAACTTTGGCTTTTCTCATGTACCTGTCTGTAAGAAAGTAATTAAAATCATGAGAAGCCTAGTTTTGCTTATTTTCCAAGGTTTAGGCAAAAAATTTTTTTTATCACTTTCTGACATTGACCAAGATAATTCCACATCTGACCTGGAAATGAAAAAAATCATTCTTGGCTTTTCCTTTATTATTGTTGCATTCCAGTCTTGAGGTTATTTTAACCATTTATTATAAAAACGTTAATAAAACATAAAACCTACAGAATATTTAATGAACACTTATTTACCCATTCCCAAGCCTTGACAATTATACTCTTCCTGTCACTTGCATCTTCATCCACTGCACACCACCCCATCATTCATCATCATCATCACCATCACCATTTTACAGTTCATTTAGAGGTGAAAATTTATTGTTTAAATCTACAAACCTTATCCATAAAATTTTGACAAATGGAAGCATTTGTGAAATATATAAGCCAGTCACAATATAAATATTTCCACTTTCCCAGAAAATTGACTTATGTCCCTGCAGAGTCAATCCATCCACATTCTAGAGGCACCACTATTGTGATTTCATTTTCACCTTAGATTGCCTCTGACTTCACGAGAATATATGACATCAGGCAGTATTTACTCTGGAAATCATCCACGTAATTGTGTGTAGAAGTAGTTCTGCCACTTTGACTGTTGAATGGTATCCCACTGAAGTAAAATAACACAATTTGCTTACTCATTCACTTCTTAAAGGACACAGGTTATTTCCAATTGTCTACTATGAATGCTGCCGTGCACGTGTAAGTCTTTTTTGTGGATGTGTTTTCATTTTTCTGGGATAGACACACGTGGTATTGCTGAGCTAATGGGTAGGTGTATGTTTGACTCAATAAGAAACTGTCACAACTTTCCAAAGTCAGTGTATCATTTTACATTCCAACCAACCATATGTGAGACTTCTAGTTGATTAACATCCTTGCCACATTTTTGTTGTCTGGTCTGTAATTTCATGTATTCTACTGAATGTGTAATAGAGTATTATTATCTTACCTTGTTTCTGATCTTAGGGGGAAGATGTAGTTTCTCACCTTTAAGTATGATGTTAGTGGTACATGTTTCGTAGTAGTTCTTTATCATGATGAGGAAGTCCCCTTCTAGTGTTAGTTTGTTGAGTTGTTGGGGTTTTTTTGCATCATGAATTGGTGTTGGGTTTTGTCAAATGCTTTTTCTGCATCTTTTCTTATAATTATATGATTTTTTCCCTGTTGATATGATAGATTATGTTAATTGATTTTCAAATGTTGAGCCACCTTCATACAGCTGGAATGAATCCCACTTTGTCCTGCTGTTTATATCTTTTTATGCATGGTTGGATTTGATTTGCTAATATTTTGGTGAGGATTTTTGCATCTATATTCATAAGAGATATTCTGTAATTTCCCTTTCTTGTAATATCTTCATCTGATTTTGATGTTTGGGTAATTCTGCCTCATAGAATGAGTTAGAAAGCTTTCCCTCTGCTTCTATTCTCTGGAAGATATTGTAAAGAATTGGTATAATTTCTTTCTTAAATGTTTGGTGGAATTCAGCAGTGAAACCATCTGGGCTTGTTGCTTTCTTTTTTGTGGAACATTTTGACTATTGATTTAATGTCTTTAATAGATGTAGGGCCATTCAGATTGGAAAGTGGAAATATTTATATTGTGACTGGCATATATGTCACAAATGCTTCCATTTCTCCTTGTGTGAGTATTGATAGTTTGTTTCTTTTAAGGAATCAGTCAATTTCATGTAAGTTATCAAATTTATGGGCTTAGAGTTGTTCATAATGTTCTTTTATTATCCTTTTCATGTCTGTAGGATCAGTAGTGTTTACTTCTCTTTCATTTCTTGTTAGAGATTTATCAATTCAAAGAACCAGAATTTGGTTTTATTGATTTTCTCTATTGATCTTGTGTTTTTGGTTTCATTGATTTATGTTCTCATTTTTATTATTTCTTTATTTCTGCTTACTTTAGATTTAATTTGATCTTTGTTTTCTAATTTCCTAAGGTAGAAGCTTAGATTATTGATTTTAGATATTTCTTCTTTTCCAATATATGCATTAAATGCTGTAAATTTCCCTGTAGGCCCTGATTTCAGCACATACCACATTTTTTGACAAGTTGTATTTTCATTTTCATTTAGTTCTAAATAGTTATAATTTTCTTGAGATTTCTATTTGACCCATGTGTTAGTTACAGGTATATTGTTTAATCTCCAAGTATTTGGGAATTTTCCAACTTTTGTTGTTGGTTACTAGTTTAATTCCTTTGGCTTTCTGGAGCATATATTGTATGATTTCTCTTGTTGAAAATTGGTTGAGATGTGTTCATTGGCCCAGGATGTGGTCTATTTTGGTAAATATTCCATGTGAACTTGAGACAAATATAATTCTGCCCTTGTTGGATAAAGTAGTCTGTAGATATCAGTTAGATCTAGATGATTAATGGTGCTGGTGAGTTCAACTATGTCCTGACTTATTTTCTGCCGGCTGGATTTGCCCACTAGTGATTGAGGGGTATTGAAGTCTCTAGCTCTAACAGTGGATGCATCTGTTTCTCCTTGCAGTTCTGTCAGTTTTGGATCATGTATATTGATGCTCTGTTATTAGGCACATATATATTAAGGGTTGTTATGTCTTCTTGTATTGTTTTATAAATATCAGTCAAGTCAAGGTGATTAATGTGTCATTCAAAACTTTGGTCTCTTTACTGTTTTTTGCTTGCTTGCTTGTTTATTTGTTCAGTCTATCATTTGAGGACTTTTAAAATCTATGATTGCAGACTTGTCAGTTTCTTCCCTTTATATTGTCATTTTCTTCCCTTTGTATTGTCATTCTTTCTTTATGTTTTCTAGAGTTCTATAAGTAGTTGTACACACAGTTAATATTACTATGTCTTCTTGAATAATCTTAACACTTTTGTTATTATGAAATACCTCCTTTTAATCTGGTATCAGAACAGAAATCCCAGATGTATTATGCTTACTATTTATAAAGTGTTTCTTTTCCATCTTGCAGCTTAATTTTTGAAGGACCACCGCTCACTGAGTTTTGATGCAGTTTCAAAAGCAATGTATACTACACTGAAAAGGCCATGAAAATACTCCTCCATTTCCCACTTACATATCCATGTGAGATCAGAATTTCTCCATATGCTTCAGCCATGATACTATGTCCCAGATATTGCATAGAGTAATATGTATAGGAATCCAGCTCTTTTCTCTTAAGTCAGACATTGAAGAGCATGGTAAAAATGTAAAACAATGCTATCTTCTTGGTAGATATGTTTCTACTTAGAAAAATGTAGCTTTTAAAATTAAAATACCTTTTAATTAACATGCTGTTTTCTAAATTCTTATTGTTAAGTGAATCAATATAAAATATTTTTAGAATTACTCGGTTTTAATTTCCAATATAGTAAGTTTTGGTATAACCCACATCAAGAAAGGCTCTTTGGTGTCATTAATAAGTTTTAAGTGTGGAAAGGGTTCTTAAGACCAAAAGGTTTGAAACCACCATTCTGGTGATTGTAGGGATTATAAAATGTATCCTTAACCTGTCCCAGTTCTCTAAGTTAGTATTATATATGTAAAATGTAAAACTTTTGCACTACACCTCTTTTTACCCCATCTCTGTCCTTTGTCCTATATTTTAGTTCTACAAATGTTATTAATCTCACAATGTAGTGTTATATTTGCTTTGAACAGTCATTTGACTTTTAAAAAAATTAAGAAAAGAGAAAAGACATAGTTGGGGTATTTTTTTTTTACATATTTTCTGTTTTTATTCTTCATTTCTTCCTGTAGATCTGTGTTTCAATCACTTATTCCTTGACTGCATCCTCAAGAACCTTCTGTTACATATTTTTATATATCATTTATTTGTTTCTGTTGGTAATTAACTCTCAACTTTTATATATCTGAAAAATATTGTTCTCATCTTTAAATATTACTTTCACTAGATATAGAAATCTGTAGAAAAACATTTTTTAACCTTTCAGATATTGTTTCATTGTCTTCTGGTTGCATCATTTTTAACAGGCTGATTTCTTTCATTTTATCATTTTTAATCTGTTTTAAAATGTTTCTCTTTTTGGCTGCTTTTGAGGTTTTTATCCTTGTTTTTAAGCAATTTTTGTGTAATGTGCTGAGGTCTCGTTTTCTTTCTGTTCTTCTTAGCATTCGTTCAGATTCTTTGTCTGTGTATTTTATCATATTTGGAAAAACTTTGGCCATTATTTTCTCCCAGTATTTTTTGTCTCATTTTCTTTTCTTTCTGAGATGTAAATAACACATTTTAGAATGCTTATTACTCTACTTATGCTCATTTCATTTTAGATTGTGGATATTATATATTTCATTTCTTATATTTCTATTTAGTTCCTTTTAGGTTTCCATGTCTCTGCAGAAATAATTAATCTTTTCATCCATTATATCTGCTCTAGCCTTTAAAATATTGATAATAGGGCTTCCTGGGTGGCACAGTGGTTGGGAATCCGCCTGCTGGTGCAGGGGACACAGGTTCGATCCCTGCTCCAGGAAGGTCCCACATGCCATGGAGCAACTAAGCCCGTGTGCCAAAAAAAAAAACACAAAAAACAAAAAACAAAACAAAACAAAATAAAAAAAAAATTGATAATAGTTGTTTTAAAGTACTATCTCCTAATTCCAGTACCTAGAACATCAGTGGCTCTGCTTTTAGTGATTGTGTTTTCTTTTGATTATAGGTCACAGGGCCCCATTTTGTCACATGCTTTATAGTTGCTTACATAATTTTGTATAAACTACATGTGAGACTGAAGCATAATTCTATATTGTTTATTTCAGTGAAAGTACAAACCTTTTCCTACCTCTTTTAGGAAGAGGGTCAGATCTTTCATTTTCCTCATAGAGTTGAGTTGAGGTAGGCTGCGCTTTGGTATGCCTGTAGTTACCTCAGCTCTCAACCTCCAGCTCTGCCTCTATTTTTCTATTTTTTACTTTATTTCATTTAAATTCACTTTTATGATTGACTCACAGGTTGAAACATGAAACTAAGATTTTAAAGGCATGAACCATATGATCACTAATACTCAGAATCTACATGCTCCACCTGAGAATCGACCTAAGGGTGAGGGTGCCCATCACATACTATAGGTAGTGGACACTTAGGGCAATCATGAGCTCATTGGAGGCACCAGGAATCTCTCACCCCAGAGAATGGCATTACAAAGTTGAAATGGGATTATTTTAATTTGATTTTAGGATCAAAATGAGAGAACTAGTATTTTCTACCATAATTGCTACCCTCTGATCCCTCCACATAGGTGTGGCAAGGGAATTTATAGAAAACTTTTGGGCACAGGTCTTCCCAGATATTAATTTTCCTGGAGAGAGTAAATTAAAATTAATACATGAGTAAAATGTTCCATTGGGGACTCCATAGTTTTGTCCTCCCCAGCCACATCATGTCACCTTTTAGACACTAAAATTACAGGCCTGCAGAGAGATGAACTAATGACATCCTTGCCTTAAAATTGTGCGGGTTCTTCTCACATGCACAGATCACCCCACATGCTCGTCTGGGTAAGTGGCTCTTTATTCCACACACATAGAATCAGTGCGTGCGCAGGATCTAGGCAGGCTGGAGAAGGAGGCAAAATTGGTCTAATAGTGATGTTTTTTGTAGCCTCAGATGAGCCATCCTGCTCTAACCATCTCCCGCAGCTCAGAGGATTGTCTTCTCTATAATGGAGTGGGAAAATGTTCTTGTTAGCGTACTTAGTCTTTTAATTGGGTGACTCATAAAAAATAGTGGGTTTTTTCATATGAAATACTGAATTAATTAATTTCAGATATGCATTTATTTCCCTGAATAAAATTACTTTTATTTACTAGCTATTTCACTTCTCAAGGAAGATATTATATTATATTGTCATTTTAGAGTAAAGTATTACTAATATATATTCATATTCCTCTTAAAGGAATACATTTTAGCTCTGGGTTTTCATTAAATATGCTCAGTTTTGCCTCCTTCATTTTCATAAATCAATTAGAACTTTTAAAAATAAGTGCCCTCTGTAGTTTGGATTATTTTTAAAAACTAAGTATTTAGAAGAAAACAAGGTTCTTTGTTTAAAACATCATTTTGTAGAGAGAGTTTAGCCTCACATTCCTACAAAATATTTACCAGTATTTTCTCATGAAGATTTTTCTTGTCCCAGTATTAATTTCATAAATTTCAAATTAATGTAGACAGAACTATGCTCTAGCAGTTAGAGAATTTCAAATCAGAGGACAGTGAAAATGAGGCGGTAATTATGTAAAAAATAAAGAAGACAAGTTCTGACGATAGAATTGTCCCCTGCCTGTTTACAGAAGACCTGAGAATAGAATCTTACAGTATTTGCTGAGGAGAAAGACAATTTTATGTCTATGTATCTTTTCTCTATAGGTTATTCATTTAAAAAATACCTGTTTCCCTTTCATTAAGTATATGCTAGAACCCATTTTATTAGGAGGAAAATTTGGAACAAAATATTTTCTTCTGCCCTGATTTCTATGCTTGACATGAAATTTTTAGAAATTGAAATTAAAACTGCTATCCAGTTGTAGACCAGTGGAACCCATTCCTCTTATTAATTGCAGCTGAAGTATTTGGAAAAAATATTTTTTCAAAATGACCTAAGGACTCTGAAAGTAAACTAAAACAGGCCAACTCTGGAAGAAGTCAGTTTTCCGTTTCTTTTCTCAATAGACTTTTAAAAATCTCATGAATTTACATAGCAATGTTAATGGAAATCATATACTTTTGGCCAGAGGAACCAGGATAAGGGATCTGTGAGAGCCAGAGGGAATCCCAGAGGGAAGACAACCAGAGAAGGGCCTTTCTAATTCTGTGTATGCCCCTGCAGAAGTCTCAGTATGGTATACATACTGAACAGATCTAAACCAACATAGCTGAGACTGGAACAAACACAAACAGAAGATGAAACAGAACTTTCAGTTTGCCTTCTAAAACAAAAACAGAAACATTCTCCAGAGGATTGTAACAGGACTGAAAACCTGATATAATATTCAAAAGTCCAAGATACAATTCAAAACTACTCAATATATAAAGAACCAGGAAAATGTGAACAATGCTAAGGGATAATAAATACATAGAGGCCAAGCCCAAGATAATACAGATGTTGAAATTATAGACTCAAAGAGGCTCTTATAAGTTAAAAATATAACGTTATATATTTATTTATATCATGAATATTTATAATGTGATATATTTTAATATAGAATATAAATGTGACCCATAAGGTAAGAAAAATACACTAAAAATGAATGAAAAGATAGGATTTCTCAGTAGAGAAACAGAAATTTAAAAAATCATAACCAAATGGAAAATTTAGGACTAAAATATCTTACAATTGAATTAAAATCTTCCTTAACAGTCTCAATAGTGAATGGAGATGACAGAGAAAATAATCAACAAACTTGATGATAGACCAATAGAGAAAAAGAGAAAATGGATTGAAAGAAATGGACAGAGCTTCAAAGTCTTACCAGACAATATCAGAAGGTATAAAGTATATGTAACTGGTGTCATGATAAGAGAGGAGAAAAAAAGGAAAAAATATTTGAAAAAAAAAGGATAGTCAAAAATCTACCCAAATGTGATAAATGACTTAGTTTGGAAGTTCAGCAAATCCCAAACAGGATAAATTCCAAGAAAACCATGCCTAGACAGATCATAATAAAACTACTGAAACCCAAAGGTATAAATATCTTGGAAGCAGCTGCAGATAGAGGATACATTAAGTATGGGAAAACATTGATTGGAATGACCATGGGTTTTTCAACAGTCACAGTGGATGTCAGAATGCAGTGAAAATATCTTTAAAGTGTTCTCAGAAAAAAAAAAACCCTGAGAACCCAGAACTTTATATCCACCAAAAGTATCCTCAACTGAAGTAGAAGTTAAAGAAGTATTTGGAAGCAAATCTACTCTACAAGATATACTAAATGAAGTACTTCATTCTGAAGGATGAGGGAAACTTGGATTTTTAAAACTTAGAGAATCGCACAGAAATGATAAATATATGGATAGCTAGAAAACACTACTTTTATTCCTTCTTAGATTCTCTTTGAAATACACATGACTGTTTAAGGCAAAACTTATAACACTTAAAGTGGGGATTGTTCTGTGTGGAAATGTAGCACCATAACAGTGATGTAGTGTAAATGAACCTATATGATATTAAAGATTTGGCAGTTTACATAAGCTGGTACTATTATTAATTCTAGGTAGATTGTGAAAAGTTAGATATATGCGTTCATTTTCCTAGGGTAATAATGAAGAAGATAATTCAAATATGTATCACCAAAATTCCAGTTGATAAATTAGAATACTGATATTATTCAAGTAGTTCCAAAGCAAGCAGGAGAAGGGGAAAGAGAAGAAGAAGAAAAACAGCAGCAGGAGCACCACCACCACCACCACCTGTAAGGGATAAACAGAAACAAATAGAGAAAAAGGATAGGTCTCAATACAACCATATCAATAATTACAAAAAATGTTGATAATCTAAACTGTCAAAAGGCAAAAATTGACATGGTGGATAAAAAACAAGTCCCTATTACATGTTTCCTAAAATAGGAATATGAAATATGGAGTAAAAGAGATGCACCATTTAAAGAGTAAGCATAAGAAATCTCAAGTTGCTATTTTAATATCAGATAAAGTCAACGTAAAGATGAAGTGTTTACCATACAAGAGAGCTATTTTACAATGATAAAGGCAAAATTTTATCAGGAAGGCATACAAATATAAATGTGTATGCACCTACCTATATGGCCTCAAATGCATGATGCAAAAGTTGAGAGAAATCAAGAGAGATAAATACAGTCATAGTGGGAGATTTTAACACCCCTCTCTCAGAAATTAGTAGTAGAAAAATTCAGAAAAGACATAGTAGATTTGAACAGCATTATCAATAACCTTGTTCTAATGATCAAATATGGAGACCTACATCCTGAAACTATAGACTATTTTTTTCATGCCCATGGTGCCCCAAGGTAAATCATACGTTGAGACATAAAACAAGCCTCAGTAAGTTTAAGAGGAACAAAATTATACAGAGTTGTTTTCTCTTACCACAAGCAACTTGAATAGAAACCCATAAAAACAATATTCGAAGGAAGGAAAGAAAAAGGGCAAGAGAAGATTTAAAGAAAAATAATCTGAGAATTATAGAAAAAATTAATGAAGCTGAAAGCTATTTTTTAAGATCAAAATTTACAAAATCTTAGCTAGGCTGATCAACAAAAAAGAGAAAAACAAATCACCAGTATTAGGAATTTAAAAAGGTTTAACAAAATGAATGGATAAAGAAGATGTGGTATATATACAATGGAATACACTCAGCTATAAAAAAGGAATGAAACATTTGCCATTTGCAACAACATGGGTGGATTTGGAGAGTATTATGATACGTGAAATGAATCAGAGAAAGACAAATACAGTATGATATCACTTATATATGGAACCTAAAAAAATACAACAAAGTAGTGAATATGACAAAAAAGAAGCAGACTCATAGATGTTGAGAACAAACTAGTGGTTACCAGTGGGGAGAGGGAAGGGGGTAGGATATAGGGGTAGGGGATTAAGAGGTACAAACTATTATGTATAAAATAAGCTACAAGGATATATTATACAGCACAGGGAATGTAGCCAATATTTTATAGTAACTATAAATGATGTATAACCTTCAAAATTGTGAATCCCGACATTGTACACCTGTAATTTATATAATATTGTACATCAACTATACTGTACTTCAATGAAAACAAATGGATTAACGAGTCTTCCAGTTTCTGGTTCTGCATGTAGGAGCTTGGAAGTCGCCGCTCCATTCTAACAAATAAATGGCTCAACAGATTGAAAAATCATTAACTCATCTTGGACCCATAAGGGAAGGGAAGGCACAGGGTAAACTACAGCCCGCAAGGTCAGGGAGACAGGCGAATACAGGAAGTTACGGATGATTAAAGCAAAGGTTCACAAATGGAAATTGCTGCAAGAACCAGTGCCAGAACAGGAAGACCTGAACCTGATTAAAGAATCGCTGGAGATTCTGTGTGGACAACTCTGAGAGTTGGACTCCAGGGGGCTCACCACTTGGTGGTGGTGGTGGAGGGACACACTATTGTGAGACTTACCTTCAGGAGCTCCACGGTATTCCGAAGAGTTAATATCAAAGAAAAATCCCCTCTGGTTTCCAGGATGGGGAGGGGGAAATGGACTATTTAAAAATAAACTAGAGCACTCTGTTCTTTACAAACCCTGTTCTCAGAGGAAACTGGTCAACCAGAGGCTAAACTGGGGTATTATCAGAGCCTGACTGACTGGGGAAGGGAAATACCGAACTCCAGCTCTCTATAGCCATCCTGTCACACCATAGAGGGGAGAAAAAATTGAGAAACACTTGGGAAGTTCACAGTCCAGAGGCATGGGCTAATCATAGATTTCGACCTAATCATAGAAATAGAGAATGCTTCTCCTCTTCTCATACCTCACAACCACATTTCTAGAGGAATCACATGTTTGGTGACTATAATGCAGTAGTGTTGCCTGTATTCACTATACTGTGCATTAGATTAATCTAGAGTTCATTTACTACTCATTGTAACTTTGTACCCTTAAACATCTGTTGTAGCCACCCACCCCACCGTCTCCTGGTAACCATCAGTTTTTACTGTTTTTATGATGGTAACCATCAGTTTTTACTGTTTTTATGAGTCCGGCTTTCTTAGATTTCGTGTATAAGTGATATTGTTCAGAACTTGACTTCCTATCTGACTTATCTCACTTAGCATAATGTGCTCAAGGTCCATTCATGTTGTCACAAATGGCAGGATGTCCTCCTTTCTCGTCTGAATAATAAATGCTGCAAAAACATGAGGGTGCATATAGCTCTTTGAAATCCTGTTTTCATTTCCTTTGGGTATTTACCTAGAAGTGGAATTGCTGGATCATGTGGTAGCTCTATTTTGAACTTTTTGAGGAAATGCTATATTGTTTTCCATAGTGGTTGAACCAATTTGCATTCCCACCGACACTGCACAGTCTTCCACATCCTTGTCAGCACTTATCTCTTTTCTCCTTCATGATAGCCATTCTATCAGGTGTAAGGTGATATCTCATTGTGATTTTATTTATTTATTTATTTTAAAGTTCAATAAAATTGTATTTAGCACTCTAAGAACAAATATGAGCATTTCTCCTTTATTTTCCTCCCTTTTTATTAATTTTTATTGGAGTATAGTTGCTTTACGATGTTGTGTTAGTTTCTAATGTACAGCAAAGTGAATCAGTTATACATATACATATATCCATTCTTTTTTAGATTTCCTTCCCATTTAGGTCACCACAGAGCATTGAGTAGGGTTCCCGTGCTAAACAGTAGGTTCTCATTAGTTATATGTTTTATACATAGTTGTGTATATATGTTAATCCCAATCTCCCAATTCATCCTGCCCCCCTCACTGTGATTTTAATTTGCATTTCCCTGATAAATAGTGATGTTGGGCATCTTTTCAAGTACTTGTTGGCCATTTGGATGTCTTTAGAAAAAAGTCTGCTTTTGTGCATTTTTCAATTGTATCTGTTGTTATTGTCTTATGCATTCTTTGTATATTTTAAATATTCACTTCTTATCTGATAGTCTTCCCTCAGTACCTGTGAAAGATTGGTTCTAGCCCCGCCCATGGATACCAAAATCCACAGATGCTCAAGTCCCTTATATAAAATGGCAGAGTATTTGCATATAACCTACACATATCCTCCCATGCACTTTATTTTTTATATAAATTTATTTATTTATTTATTTAATTGGCTGTATTGGGTCTTTTTTGCTGTGTGCGGGCTTTCTTTTAGTTTTGGTGAGTGGGGGCCACTCTTTGTTGTAGTGCATGGTCTCCTCATTGCCGTGGCTTCTCTTGTTGCAGAGCATGGGCTCTAGGTGCATGGGCTTCAGTAGTTGCAGCACATGGGCTCAATAGTTGTGGCGCATGGGCTTAGTTGCTCCACAGCATGTGGGATCTCCCTGGAGCAGGGATCAAACCTGTGTCCCCTGCATTGGCAGGAGGATTCTTAACCACTGTGCCACCTAGGAAGCCCCTCCCATGCACTTTGAATCATCTCTAGATTACTTATAATACATCATACAATGTAAATGCTATGTAAGTAGTTCCCAGCATGTGACAAATTAAAGTTTTGCTTTTTGGAACTTTCTGCAATTTTATTTTTGAAGATTTTTGATCTGAGGTTTGTTGAATCTGAGGATGCAGAACACATGGATACAGAAGACTGTGTATGGTGTGCAAAACTTTTCTCCCATTCTGCAGATTGACTTTTCATTTTATTAATTTCATTAATTGTTTCTTTTCCTGTGAGAAAAGTTTTAAGTTTAATATAATCCCACTTAAAAATTTTTGCTTCTATTGTTTGTGCTTTTGGTGTCATATCCAAAAAATTGCCAAGACCAATATTGAAGAATTTTCTTTCCTGTCTTCTCCTAAGAGTTTTATAGTATCAGACTTATATTTCAGTCTTTGTCCATTTCAAGATAATTTGTATGAGTGCTATAAAATAAGTGTCCAATTTCATTGTTCTGAATGTGTTTATCTAGTTTTTCCAGCATCATTTGTTGGAGAGACTATTCTTTCCCCATTGAGTGTTCTTGATTCCTTTGTTGAATATTAATCGACTGTATTAGCAGGAATTTAATTCTGTGCTCTCTATTCTAGGCAATTGATCTGTGTCTTTTTTGTTTCAGTATCATACTGTTTTAATTATTATAGCTTTGTAGTATAATTTGAAATCAGGACTGTGACGCCTTTGGCTTTTTTTCGCCCCTCAGATTGCTTTGGCTATTTGAGGTCTTCTATAATTCAATACAAATTTTAGGATTTTTTTTCTGTGAAGAATGCCATTAAAATTTTGATAGAAATCGCATTGAATCTATGGATGGTTTTGAATATTACAGTCTTTTTAACAATATTAATTCTTCCTATCCATAAACACAGGATGTCTTTCCATTTGTTTGTGTCTTCTATTTCTTTCCACAAAGTATTGAAACAAAGTGTAGTTTTCAATGTACCAACCTTTCACTTCCTTGGTTAAATTTATTCATAAGTATTTTATTGTTTTTCATGCTGTTGTGAATGGGATAGTTTTCTTTACTTCTTTTTCAGATATTTCATAATTAGTGTATAGAAATGCAACTTATTTCTGTATGTTGATTTTATATGCTACAACTTTATTGAAATCATTGATTAGTTCCAACAGTTTTTGGTGGAGTCTTTGGGATTTTCCATATTCAAAATTATATTATCTGCAAATAGCAACAGTTTTACTTCTTCCTGTCAGGTTTTGATGCCTTTGATTTCTTTGTCTTGCCTAATTGCTCTATCTAGGACTTACAGTAGAACATTGAATAAGTGAGAGTGGGTGAATGGTAAGAGTGGGTATCCTTATCTTGTTCCTGATTTTAAAGGGAAAGCTTTCAATTTTTCTCCATTGAGTATAATGTTAGTTGTGAGTTTGTCATATATGGGCTTTATTATGTTGAAGTGTATTTGTTCTATACCCAATCTTTGAGGGTTTTTAATCATGAAAGATGTTGTATTTTGTCAAATGCCTTTTCTCCATCTATTGAGATGATTATGTGATTTTTATCTTTCGTGTTATTACTGTGATGTAACACATTTATTTATTTATTGGCTGTGTTGGGTCTTCATTGCTGCACACCATGGGCTTTCTCTAGTTGTGGTGAGTGGGGGCTACTCTTCGTTGCGGTGCTTGGGCTTCTCATTCCACTGACTTCTCTTGTTGGGAGCATAGGCTTTAGGCATATGGGCTTCAGTAGTTGAGGCACATGGGCTCAGTAGTTGTGGCTGTCGGGCTCTAGAGTGCACACCCAGTAGTTGTTGTGCATAAGCTTAGCTGCTCCGTGGCATGTGGGATCTTCCCAGACCAGGGATCAAACCCATGTGCCCTGTATTGGCAGGCGGATTCTTAACCACTGTGCCACCAGGGAAGTCCCGTACCACATTTATTGATTTTTCCTATGTTGAAACATTCTTGCACCGCAGGGATGAATTCCACTTGGTCATGGTGTGTAATACTTTCAATGTAGTCTTCAATTCAGTTTACTAATATTTTCTGAGAATTTTTGCATCTATATTCATCTGAGATATTGGCTTATAGTTTTCTTTTGTTTTCTTAGCTGGCTTTGGTATGAGGGTAATGCTGGCCTTGTAGAATGAGTTTGGAAGTGTTCTCTCTCCCTCAGTTTTTCAGAAGTGTTTGAAAAGAATTGGTGTTAATTCTTATTTAAACATTTGGTAGAATTAGCCAGTGAAGCCATCTGGTCCTGTGGTTCTGTGAGGGGAGGTTTTTGATTAGTGAGTCAGTGTCTTTACTCATTATAGGTCTATTCAGATTTTCTGTTTCTTCCTGATTCAGACTTGGTAGGTTGTGTGTTTCTAGAAATTTATCCATTTCTTCTAGGTTATCTAATTTACTGGCATATAGTTTTTCCTAGTAGTCTCCTATGCCCCAATGTATTTCTGTAGTATCAGTTGTAATGTCTTCGCTTTCATTTCTGATTTTATCTGAGTCTTCTATTTTACTTGGTGAGTCTAGCTAAAGGTTTGTCAATTTTATCTGTCTTTTCAAAAAACCCACTCAGTTTCACTGGTCTTGTCTTTCTTTTCTGGTCACTATTTCATTTATTTTGTCTATGATCTTTATTATTTCCTTCCTTGTGTTAACTTTGGTTTAATTTGTTCTTTTTCTATTGCTGTAAGATGGGATGTTAGGTTGTTTATTTGAGATCTTTCTAATATCTCAGTATATGCATTTATCTCTATAAACTTTCATCTCTGAACTGCTTTTGCTGCATCTTGTAAATTCTGATATGCTGTTTCCATTTTTATTTGTTTCAAGATATTTTCTTTTTCTTTTGATTTCTTCATTGACCCCTTATTTGTTCAGAAGTGTGTTATTTAGTTTCCACATGTTTGTAGATTTCCTAGCTTTCCTCTTGCTGTTGACTTCTAGTTTCATATCATTGTGGTCAGAAAAGATAGTTGGTATAATTTCAGTCGCAAGTTTGCTAAGATTTGTTTTGTTCCTATCATATGCTCTGTCCTGGAGAATGTCTCCTGTGTACTTGAAAGGAATGTGTATTCTGCTGCTGTTGGATGGAATAATATATATATAATATCATATATCTATAATATATTATAGATATAATAAAAAAAGGGACAGTATACATATATATACACACACACACACCTGTGAAGTCTGTTTGGTCTAAAATATGGTTCAATTCCAATGTTTCCTTGTTGATTTTTTGTATGGATGATTCATCATTGCTGACAGTAGGGTACTGAAGTCCTCCAGTTATTGTATTGTTTATTTCTCTGCCAGATCTGTTAGTATTTGTTTAATACATTTTGGTAGTTAATGTTGGGTGCTTATATATTTATGGTTGTTATATCTTCTTGATGTATTGACCCTTTTATCATTACGTGATGACCTTCTTTGTCTTTTGTTACCACTATTGGTTTGAAGTCTATTTTGTCTGATATGACTATGGCTGTCCCCACCTTCTTTTGGTTCCCACTGTCTAGGAGGTCTTCTTCCATTCTCTCACTCTGAGCCTATGTGTGTCTTGAGAGCTGTAATGAATCTCCCATAGACAGCATATAGTTGGTTCTTGTTTTTCTTATTCATTCAGCCACTCCGTGCTTTATGGTTGGTAAATTTATACTTAAAGTGTACATTACACTTAAAGTGATTATTGATATGTAGGGACTGACTTTTGCCATCTTATCATTTGACTTCTGGTTGTTTTGTGTCTGCATCATTTCTTTTCTCCTCTGTTTCTGCCTACCTTTGTAATTGGTGGTATTCCATGGTGATATGCTCAGTCTCCCCTTTTTCTATGTTTTGTAAATCTACTCTAGATTTTTGCTTCATGGTTACTATGAGGCTTACATTAAACTTCTCATTGATGAAACTGCCCCGTTTTTTTTAACTGATAACAGCTTATCTTCATTCACCTATAAAGACTGCACCTTTTTACGCCTCTCCTTTTATTTTTTGATTTCACAATTCACCTCCTTTTATGCTGTGAATTTGTTAAATTATAATAGTTATAATTATTTTCAATATTCTTTTTCTTTAAACTTTATACTATAATTAAGTGGTTAACACATTATTCTAAGATAGAGTTACTTTTTCTAATACTAAGTGTCTATTTTTCACCTTAGCCAGCATGTTGTTTACTTTCATACATTTTGTATCACTAATTAATGTCTTTCCACAACATTTTGAACAGCTCCTTTCAGCATTTCTTGCAAGGCAGGTCTAGTAGAGGTGGTGAACTTCCACAGCTCTTGTTTGTCTGGGAACCCTTTATTTCTCCTTCATATCTGAAGGATAACTTTGTGAGACAAAGAATTATTACTGGCAGTTTTTATCTTTCAACATTTTGAATTTGTCATTCCATTCTCTCCTGAAATGTAGAGTTTCTGCTGAGAAATTTGCTGATAGCCTAATACGGGTTCCCTTGTAGGTTACTTTCATTATCCCTCTGGCTGCCTTTAAGATTCTTTATTTACCATTGATTTTTGACAGTTATACTATGTTATACTATGTCTTAGAGAAGATCTTTCTGCGTTGAGGTAATAGGGTATTCTATTAGCTTCATGGACTTGTATGTCGCAGGTTGGGAAGTTCTCAGCTATTATTTCTTTTATTATTTATTTGTTTGTTTATTTATTTATTTATTTATTTATTTATATCTGTTGGCTGCATTGGGTCTTAGTTGCAGCACATGGAATCTTCAGTGTGGCATGTGGGATCTCTTGTTGCAGCACGCAAGCTTCTCTCTAATTGTGGTGTGTGGGTTTTCTCTGTAGTTGTGGCACTCGGGCTCCAGAGCATGTGGTCTCCAGAGCACGTGGGCTCTGTAGTTTGCAGCATATGGGCTTTCTAGTTGCAGCACACGGGCTTAGTTGCGCCGCAGGGCATGTGGGATCTTAGTTCCCCAACCGGGGATCAAACTGGTGTCCCGTGCATTGCAAGGCAGATTGTTTACCACTGGGCCACCAAGGAAGTCCCTTCATTTGTTTTTTGTTTGTTTGTTTGTTCCTCTTCTTGTTCCTGTTGTTTCCTCTATCCTGTCTTCTTTTGTGTTATTGCTACAATTTTTTTCATATTCCATATTCCATATTTATCTACCGTTGTCTTTGACTATACTTTTATAGTTCTTGTAGATTTTCTAGAGATTACAGTACACATAGTTGAGTTTTCAGAGTCTATTTAAAATCAGTATTTTATCAGGTGACTTAACATGAATGAATAAAAGTCAATGCTATTGGATTATTTTTTGTTTGACAAAAAAAAAAATCAGTATTTTACCACTTTAAGTGGAATGTAGAAAACATACCATTTAGATCACTTTACCTTCTCTCCTTATGCTGCAGTTGTCTTCAGTCTTACATGCATGTACATGGGAAAACTCTATCAGATAATGCTTTCCCCCATCAACATGTTTTGAAAAACTCTAGAAAATAGTCTATTAAGTTTACCAATATGTACCATTTCTGAAGCTTTTTTCTTCTTTCTTGATGTTCCAAATATTCTTTTGATGTCATTTCCCTTCTTTCTGAAGAACTCCCTTTAGCAATTCTTTTAGAGTCATCCTGGTGACAATGAAATCTCTCAGTTTTCCTTCACATAAGAATGTGTTTATTTCATCTTCATGTCCAAAAAATGTTTTGCTAGATATAAAATACTAGATTGAGAGGTTCTTTTTCAACACTTTATAAATCTTGTTCCAATTTCTTCTGAGCCTCATGATTTCAAATGCACTATATTTGAATACTGTTTCCTCTACACAAAATGCATCATTTTGCTCTGACTTCAGAATATTTTCTTTGCCTTTAGTTTTCAGCAGTTTGTTTGTTAAGTATTTGTTCATGAATAATTTTGTGTTTATCCTGTGTCGGATTCACTGAGCTTTCTAAACTGGTGGTTGCTAGAGGTGAGGGCGGGGGTGGGCAAAATGCGTGAAGGGGGTCAAAAGGCACAAATTTCTAGTTATATAATAAATCAATCCGGGGGATGAAATGTAGAGCATGGTGACTATAGTTAATAATATTGTATTGCATATTTGAAAGTTGCTAAGAGAGTAGATCTTAAAACTTAAAATCACAAGAAAAAAAGTCTGTAACTACTATGGTGATGGATGTTAACCAAACTTATTGTGGTGATCATATATACATATATAGAATCATTATGTTGTATGTACTGACCTACCAGAAGCAGGATAGAGGCCTGTGGGTCGACTTTGGCCCATTCAGTTCCGCTTTGTCCTCACAATAGTGTTAATCAAGGGTGGGCACTTTGCAAGGGCTGGTCATTAGCTTCCCTTATATTTCCAGCCAAAATTAACAGGTAAGATATTCTCTTATGCTATGACTACGCTGGTAGGGAGAGAGTCTCAGGTGACTGGCACCTAGTGTCCTCACTTCTCCTCCTGGAGTCTCCAGGAGCTGGTAAAATTATCTCAAAGAACAGAGTTGGCTGATGCAGTTTCCATAATGGTTGTTCTCTTTAATAATGAAAATATATCCACTAATTACTATAATCAATCTCCTCTATTTTCTATAAGATAAAACAATTAAAGCTCTAGCTAAAGCCTTAATTGGATCAAGCTAAACCCTTTCAGCAAGAACGCTTCATGGTGGCTGTGTATGCCTCACACGGGAATCCAGGTGGCATCTGGCTGCCCTGCACTCTGGGGCTAGGATTGCTCCGCTGGGTGGTAGCAGCCAGAGCCGTCCACTCCCTTTTCAGCTGACCATGTGCCTTGTGATGCCTGAGGGCCGTGGTTCTCTAGTTTCCCATCCATATTTCAGCTCGTGGTTTTGGCCCCATTTTAGCCCCTAAGCTGAATAATTTTTCCTTTAGAGATTGCGTCTGGTTGTAAATGGCACTGATTTTTAAGAGCTTTTCCTTGCTAGCAATGACTATTTGGTTATCCTGAAGCACGCTTTACTCTGAAAAGGCAACATAAATCCCTAATACTCTCTGTTAGTTATTAATTTCCAATATAAAGAGTTGGTGTAATAGTCACATGTAATTATGGTCAGTGAATTTTCTTTCTTTCGTGTCTTTTTATGGAAATTATTTTAATATGGACCTATATATATATACATATATATATAGGTCAGAAAACATATATCCAATGCTGATTCATTACAGGCATTTTCCTTAGGACTTTCATCTATCTTCATGTCCATTTGAGACAATCCCATTCGTCTTTGAATGCTTGCTTGCTTTCCTTTTGGCACAGGATGTCCCAATTCAATCTATGTATTTCCTGCTCAGAACCAGGGAATTTAGAAATCAAAACCTGCTGTGAGTTCTGTTCACTGATGTTGGGGTGCCATTGCTTTTAGCTACTTTCAGTAGACAGAGCTAAGAAATAGATATATATTTCTGAAGCATATATGTTTTAGGTGTGCAGCATTACAGCTCGATAGCTATATACACTGCAGCATGATCACCACCACAAGTCTAACTGCCGTCTGTCACCACACAGTTGACCCCTTAACCTGTTTCACCCACCCCACACTCCTCCCTCTCTGTCCTCTGTATCTGTGAGTTTGTTTTGGTTTTATTTTTTTTGTTGATTTGTTGTCTCTTTTTAGATTCTACATATGAGTGAAGTTGAAACCGTGGTTTAAATACGTTTCACCTGCCTTCTCTAATCAAGGTCGTTTAGGACTTGCATGTCCTCCAAACACGCAGATCTTTGAGTTGTTTTCTAGAAACTTGAAGTCAGTTGCAGTTAATTTGAGCTGAGCTGGTTAAGACTGGATAGGACCACGGACCCTTCAATTTGGCCTGCCTGAGTGTCCTCTAGGTGACCTTTTGAAACTGCAGAGGCCTGTAGCTTAGCTATACCTGAGCAGAACCATGGTTATCACACCTGTTTCCAATCACCAATCACCTTTCCCCATGCCCGCCACACCCCCCCACGCCTGAGACCCCCCTGCTTCTCTGTTTGTTATCCCATAAATACCCTGAGCCCTTGCCTTCCGGGAGGTGGATTTGACATTTGTTCTCCTCGATTGGCTGCTTTGCAAATAAACCCTCTCTTTGATGCAAACCTCAGTGTTTCAGCATTTTGACTTGCTGTGCTTTGGGCAAACAAACCTGGTTAGGTAACAAAATTATATGGTATTTGTCTTTCTCCGTCTGACTATCTCATTTAGCATCATACCTTCAAGGTCCATCTATGTTGTTGCAAGTGGCAGGTTCATTCTTTTTATGGCTGATTAGTATTTCATTATATATATGTGTATACCAAATACATATATACCTAAGTATATATTTCCAAAACAATCTTGAGAAAGAAATATATTTTTAAAATGTATTTCCATTTGCATATAACATTTCATGGCTTTTAAACTTCATTGTATTTTTAGACCCAGCCCCATCAATTTTAGATCAATGTGAGGGGGCTTAGTTTCCATGATTGGCACCTGATGAAAAACATAGACTCGTTTGGCCTTGCAAATTGAGAACTAGACACGCAAAAGTCTTCATCCAAATGTTGCTTGTTTACCATTTTCTGAGTGAAAGAAATATTTTTCTTTTACTTTGGGGACTCCCTCTTTCCCTGTGACATGACAGGTACTGTCAGACTTTAGATGCAACAGCAAAATTTCTGGTCTGTGGAGAGATGAGCTGAAGGTGTCTTTCCATGTAAGCACACCTGGTAGCCTCACCTCAAATACACTGACTCACTGCAGAGATCCAGCTAAGTAAATGTGTCTCGATTTTTCAGATTCGAAAAATCTGAGTGGAAGAGGACCCAGAGGAGGCATCCTAAATCCTGACTTTCACTGAATCAGGACCAGGACACAGTTATTGATCTCTAAATGCAATACAGAACATCTTTGAACTTTCATAGCATTATTATTTAGTGACTCTTATCTTAGATGAGTGATTCTTCTTGAATAAAGACTCACATAAGTAAAACTATTTCAAAAAGCCAGGTATTCCTAGGCTTACTTCATTTCCATGACTTAAAACTTTTCATATTCTATTTTGGTAATTCACAAGCTCAGAGATACACCTGAAATACTAAAAATACTATTAATATAATCTGATTTTTAGTATTTCAAATAAAATGTATAGTATGTACTTACATGAAACTGACATTGCATTCTTGTAAAATGTTCTTGGCTACTCTATACCAGAATGATTTTGTCTTCCTTCTCACTACTATATAGATATTCTTTTAAACTTAGGCACATTCTATGCTTTTTGAAGCATTCCAGGATGTAAAGAGACAACTAAAATAGTAGAATAAATTTAAATTTGTGATAAAATAAAACATGGTAGTTTTCATGGCTCTGCATAGGGTTATTATCAGAGATAACCACAGGGGCCCATCTATCTGACTACAATTTACATCTCCTTATACGTCAGGGAATTTCATTCTTTGATACCTGAAATATATCTGGAATCACCATCTTCTCTCAGCTGATCTGTTAACCTTAGAGTTATTCGTTATTAACTCATAATCATGCAGGAGGGCATAAAGAATTTAACTCCAGATATTATTTTAAATATTTTATTACATTAAATTTATTAAAGCCTCTAGAATGAAGATAAGAAATTCCTTTGTTGTAGTCTCATTGAATTTTCTCTAATAAGAAAAGTTCATAATAATTTAGAGAAGCATATTCTTTGATCAGTAATACTTTATCATTTAAAGGATTTTTCACTGTTCCTTCCTCCCAAATTTCAAGTAATGATGTTCTCATTGAGAACTTTCTTCTCAAAATATTGGCCAACTAGAATTTTAATCTAGTTATTGACTTATCACAGATTTCACATTTGGGGTATATAAATAAGGTAAATTAAGCATATTTTCCATGAAGTGACTTTGAAGGAGAAGAAAATGATTCAGTAGTCCCACTCTTAAGGGTGTGGGGGAAGATACGTTCCAAGACCCCGTGTAGATGCCTGAAACCATGGACAGTACTGAACCCTATATATACTATGTTTTTTCCTATACAAACATAACTATGATAAAGATTAATTTCTAAATTAGACATAGTAAGAGAGTATCCGATTTGCCAAAGTCACTACTCTTGCATGTTGGGGCCAATGTTAAGTAAAATAAGGGCTACTTGAACACAAGCACTGTGATATCATGGATCTGATAACAGAGACCACTAAGTGACCAGTGTGGATGTGCTGGACAAAGGGATGATTCACGTCCTGGGCAGGAAGGAGCAGGACAATGCAAGACTTCATCATGGCATTCAGAACTGTGCACAATTTAAAACTTAATGAATTTTTCATTTCCAGAATTTTTCATTTAATATCTTTGGACTGAGGTTGGTAGGGGTAACAAAGAGCAGAAGGTGAAACTGCAGATAAGGGGGGATCACTGTAATGGTATCATCATAACAGAGACTCTTCCCTTCTTGGTCTCAAATATCGGACCATGGTCCCAAATCTGATCTTGGGAAACTGGACAGATGTGTGGAAGGAGACTCCAAGGCTTGGGCTCCTGGGCAGCTAAGTGTCTCTCAGGGCATGAATGGACACCCTGCACAGAACAGTTCAGGGCCAT
Source organism: Hippopotamus amphibius kiboko (assembly GCF_030028045.1). NCBI lineage: Eukaryota > Metazoa > Chordata > Mammalia > Artiodactyla > Hippopotamidae > Hippopotamus > Hippopotamus amphibius. The sequence goes on from NC_080198.1 coordinate 2,937,334, forward strand.
TCAAATAGAAGCCCCTCATTGTCCTTAGCTTATTCGTGGAACATCCTCTCCCCTCCTTGGTGATGAGTGTGCAGCTGAAGCTACGAAGCACAGCAGTGATGGACTGAATTTGGTCCTGTCACCAATGGCTGGATGACAGATTGTAAATACTTGGTTTTCCTGGGAATTGACTGCTTCATTCACTTGTTAGGAGAATGTGTGTGACATGTTCCCTTCTGCTGTCTGCAGAAGAATTGGCAAGTTGTTTGATAAAAGTCCCACCTTGTTGTTTCCTGCAAAAGCATCTGCGGACTTGACGTTTGGGTTTCCAGCATCGTTCAGCATTGTCTTTATGACGGAACTTGCCCCATCTGGGAAAATCTGCAGTACCATTTCCCTCCTCCTACTTGTTCACAAACTATGTGTAAATGCCTTCGGGTTGTAAACTTTCCAGTAGTAAGCACGAATGTTGGCTCCACCTTTCACTGGATTCAGCTTAATTTGTTTAATCCAAAGGCATCTCACCTTTTTTTAAAAAAAATATAAAGCTATATTCCCATAAAAGAGTTTGACAGACAAAGATATATTCCATAAAAGAGTTTGACAGACAAACACAAGCATCCTTCTCCTTGGTCATATGGCGTTTGTTTATCCCACAGAAGGGACACAGCCCCCGCAGGTGTTTCTCTCCATGGCATTGGCAGTGGTTTCATGAGCATTACATCAAGGACACAGACTCAGTATCTCTGGTATCCCTTAGAAATGTATAGGTATTGACAAAATTAGAGCTACAATAGATCTTTAAAATCATTTATTCCATCTTTCTTACTATTCACATAGTAAGTGAATGTCTAAATTCAGGTCAGTCAGTGGCCCTTCAGTGTGATGGTTAACCTGCAGCACAGAACTCTGGATAAATATAAGAGGTTAATTAAAGGAGACTTAGAGGTGTGGGTTCCTCCCCCTGACCAGCTCAGTGTCTCTCCGGCGCGGGTGGGTACCTGCGAGACGTGGTCGGTGAAGAATGCCTGGCAGCATCCACACGGTGGAGGCACTCTCTCTAATCCACAGGTCTGAGAAAAGACGAGACCATAAAATGCGGCATTTCTTACTACTGACAATCGAGGAGGAGACCCTGTCCGGCATCTCCCTGCTTCCCTGGAATGGGTTGTGAATTTGGGAAACACCCAGAGCTATCTCCTGGGGACACTGGAAAACACAAGAAGATAGAATACTGCCCGCATCCAAGGGTGAAATCTTGTCTAGGAGGCCGGTGCTGCCCTTTCTCCTCTCAGCTATGAAATCCTTGATATACACCGTTCAGTCTCTCAAGCCAGCATTAGGTGGCGATAAATAAGAAATCAATAACGAATACTTTCGTCGCGCGTCACATGTCAGGCATTTTCTAAATGCTGTCCGTAGACGGACTCAGCCGTTGCTCCAGGAACACTGTGCAGGGGACACTGATGTTTTATCCCCCTTCTGCTCGGGTTGTTAGCTGCGGTCCACGTCGTTAAGGGAGGCGACAACTCTCACCCCGCTAGAGATCGGCGGACTCCGGGTTTAAGCAGATGGTGCGTGGTCCCAGGTGCAGACCACGGAAACACGGCTCTGCTCATCCCTGAATAACCACGAGTGTGGTCCTGCCGGGGTGCGTCACAGGAGGTTCTTGTCTCCGCTTGTCCTAAGTGCGCACCGCCAGGCTTCAGTGAACAGCTGGTACGTACGTAGGTAGCAGGGCTCGGGGTGCCGTGGATCCGACAGCATCGCTGCCCTTGGGGAGCCCGCGGCGGGGACAGAAAGGCAGCCACAGCCCCGCAGGAACAGGCCGCCTGCGCCCCGCGGCCGGCGGAGGCGCGGCGCCCAGAGACGGCTGGGCGGGAGATACGCGCACGGCTTCCTTGCCCAGGGAGCGACGACGGGAAACTTCAGCGTGGAGTAAGAGGACGTCGTATTTATATAGAATTGTTTTGGTTAAAATAGTGATCGTAGAGATTGAAAAGGGTTCATGATGATTGGAAGCATGTCGATGGCAAAGCTGCCGTTGTCAGAACGCCGTTTCTCTTTCCGGAAATACATCATTTGCTTCAACATTTCCATGAAGATGAACAAACATTCCAATTATATTGCCGTAAAAAAATGCCTTTTCTCCGCAAGCTGGTGTTGGGATCTCAGCAAACACCTTTCTTCTTTTCCTCCACATGTCACCTTTCCTTGTGGGACCCAAGGCCAAGCTCAATGACGTGACCGGCGCCCGCTTGGCGGTGGCCCATGTGGTGATGCGCCTCACCATGGGGTGCTTGGTGTCTGTGGACGTTCGGGGGCACAGGACATTCAGACTGACTTCACCTGTAAAGTGCTTGTCTTCCTTAGCGAGGTGCTGAGGGGGTCTCTCCGTTTGTACCACCTGCTTCTAGAGTGTTTCAGACCACCACCATCAGCCCTGGCAGTTGCTGGTTGGCTAAATTCCAGCTTAAATCTCCCCATCCCATCCGGGGTTTATTTCTCTTCTTCTTTTTTTAAGTTCTTTATTGGAATATAATTGCTTTACACTCTTGTACCAGCTTATGAGGTACACCAAAGTGAATCAGCTGTATTTATACACAATATCCCCATATCCCCTCCTTCCCGCGACTCCCCCCCACCCTCCCTGTCCTGGCCCTCTATGGCATCACCCATCATCGAGTTGATCTCCCTTTGTTACACAGCAACTTCCTACTAGCTATCTATTTTACAGTTGGTAGTGTATATATGTCTATGCTACTCTCTCACTTTGTCCCAGTTTCCCCTTTGCCCCCCACCCCCCCAACCCTGTGTCCTCCAGTCCATTCTCTGCATCTGCATCCTTATTCTTGTCCTGTCACTGGGTTTATCAGTACTTTTTTTTTTTTAAGATTCTGTATGTATGAGTTAGCATACAATATTTGTTTTTCTCTTTCTGGCTTACTTCACTCTGTATGACAGACTCTAGGTTTATCCACCTCATTACATATAGCTCCATTTCATTCCTTTTTATAGCTGAGTAATATTCCATCGTATACATGTGCCACATCTTCTTTATCCATTTATTTGTTGATAGGCATTTAGGTTGCTTCCATGTGCTGGCTATTGTAAATAGTGCTGCAATAAACATTACCGTACCTGTTTCTTTTTGGGTTATGGTTTTCTCTGGGTATATGCCCAGGAGTGGGATTACTGAATCATATGGTAGTTCTATTTTTAGTTTTTTAAGGAACCTCCAAACTGTTTTCCATAGTGGCTGCACCAACTTACATTCCCACCAACAGTGCAGGAGAGTTCCCTTTTCTCCACACCCTCTCCAACATTTATTGTTTCTAGATTTTTTGATGATGGCCATTCTGACCAAGCCTGGCGGTGCGCACTTAGGACAAGCGGAGTGTGAGGTGATACCTCATTGTGGCTTTGACTGGCATTTCTCTAATGATTAGTGATGTCAAGCATCATTTCATGTGTCTGTTGGCCATCTGTATGTCTTCTTTGGAGAAATGTCTATTTAGGTCTTTGCTTATTTGTGGATTGGGTTATTTGCTCTTTTGGTATTAAGCTGCATGAGCTGCTTATATATTTTGGAGATTAATCCTTTGTCTGTTGCTTCGTTGGCAGGTATTTTCTCCCATTCTGAGGGTTGCCTTCTTGTCTTGTTTATGGTTTCTTTTGCTGTGCAAAAGCTTTTGTTTCATTAGGTCCCATTTGTTGATTCTTGATTTTATTTCCATTATTCTAGGAGGTGGGTCCAAAAGGATCTTGCTTTGATGTATGTCATAGAGTGTTCTGCCTATGTTTTCCTCTAGGAGTTTTATAGTGTCTGGCCTTACATTTAGGTCTTTAATCCATTTGGAGTTTATTTTTGTGTATGGTGTTAGGAAGTGTTCTAATTTCACTCTTTTACATGCTGCTGTCCAGTTTTCCCAGCACCACTTATTGAAGAGGCTGTCTTTTTTCCCTTGTATATTCTTGCCTCCTTTGTCAAAGTTTAGGTGCCCATATGTGCTTGGGTTTACCTCTGAGTTCTCTGTTCTATTCCATTGATCTTCCTTTCTATTTTTTGTGCCAGTACCATCCTGTCTTGATCACTGTGGCCTTGTAGTATAGGTTGAAGTCAGGAAGCCTAATTCTACCAACTCCATCTTTCCTTCTCAAGATTGCTTTGGCTATTTGGGGTCTTTTGCGTTTCCATACAAATCATAAGATTTCTTGTTCTAGTTCTGTGAAAAATGCCATTGGTAATTTGATAGGGATTGCATTGAATCTGTAAATTGCTTTGGGTAGTATAGTCATTTTCACAGTGTTGATTCTTCCAATCCAAGAACATGGTATGTCCCTCCATCTGTTTGTGTCATCTTTGATTTCTTTCATTAGTGTCTTATAGCTTTCTGAGTACAGGTCTTTTACCTCCTTGGTTAGGTTTATTCCTAGGTATTTTATTCTTTTTGTTGCAATGGTAAATAGGAGAGTTTCCTTAATTTCTCTTTCTGCTTTTTCATTGTTAGTGTATAGGAATGCAAGAGATTTCTGCATATTAATTTTATATCCTGCTGCTTTACTAAATTCTTCGATTAGTGCTAGCAGTTTTCTGGTAGAGTCTTTAGGGTTTTCTATGTATAATATCATGTCATCTGCAAAGAGTGACAATTTTACTTCTTCTTTTCCAATTTGGATTCCTTTTATTTCATTTTCTTCTCTGATTGCTGTGGCTAAAACGTCCAAAACTATGTTGAATAATAATGGTGAGAGTGGACACCCTTGTCCTGTTCCTGTTCTTAGAGGGAATGCTTTCAGTTTTTCACCATTTAGAATGATGTTGGCTTTTGGTTTTTCATATATGGCTTTTATTATGTTGAGGTAATTTCCTTCTATGCCCATTTTCTGGAGAGTTTTTATCATAAATGGATGTTGAATTTTGTCAAAAGCTTTTTCTGCATTTATTGAGATGATCATGTGGTTTTTATCCTTCAATTTGTTGATATGATGTATCACGTTGATTGATTTGCATATATTGAAGAATCCTTGCATCCCAGGGATAAACCCCACTTGATCATGGTGTATGATTTTTTTAATGTGCTGTTGGAATCTGTTAGCTAGTATTTATTTCGTTGAGGATTTTTGCATCTATATTCATCAGTGATTTGGCCTGTAATTTTCTTTTTTGGTGACATCTTTGCCTGGTTTTGGTATCAGGGTGATGGTGGCCTCATAGAATGAGTTTGGGAGTGTTCCTCCTTCTGCTATATTTTGGAAGTGTTTGAGAAGGATAGGTGTTAGCTCTTCTCTAAATGTTTGATAGAATTTGCCTGTGAATCCATCTGGCCCTGGGCTTTGGTTTGTCGGGAGATCACAGTCTCTATTTCAGTGCTTGTGATTGGTATGTTCATATTTTCTATTTCTTCCTGGTTTAGTCTTGGAAGATTATTTCTCTTCTTTTGGGTCCTGAGCGTGTCCATCTGTAGCACCTCTCCTCTGTGTTGGGCCATGCCCAGTGACACATGGGTCAGCCTCTGTTCCGCACTGAGCACTGCTCCTTTTTGCCTGAGCTGCACCCACAGGGGCCCATTTTTCACACTGATATTACTCAGAGATATCTTCTTTGTGGGGTTCATGGTCCTGTCAGATGGATACGTGTGATTCTCCTGTATGGATGTAAGTCCAGCCTCAGCATCTTCACAGGAAGATCCTTTCATTAAGATGCTCCCCAGAGAAAAGGGCTACTCAGACATTTCTGCTTCTGTTGAGTTGTTTTGTGATCATATACTGTGTGGACTACATCATTTCATTTTCCATGGGCGTGATGTGGATGAATGACCCAATCCTGGTCTGTATCCAGATGCTTGTGGCCAATGGTTACACAGTCAGTGCTTTGCTAATCAGTGCTGAGAAACAAATAATAAAAATTATGTAAAACATATGGGGGAGGGAAGGTCACTGTTTAACAAAACAGCCATAGAAATATCTTGGGGAAAGAATGTTTCTTTTCTCATTAGAACCATTTTATGTTTCACAGAATTTTCTCTCTGAAAAACAGTTTATGAATGTGGGATTATAAATCTTCTGTCATAGCAAAAGAGTCTTGAGATAGATGATAGATCAATCTACCGAGTACATTATAGAAAATCTTCCCTATATCTGTATCAATAAGATTCATTTGTATGTTTATGAATTTCTTGGCTTTCCATTTTTTTGATCTCAGAACTTTATTCTGGGATTATTTTCCTTCTTCCTCAACTACATTCCTTGAAAATTCTTTTAGTGAACTTCTATTTGAGGTACATTTTCCCTTTTTGTCTAAAATATCTTCATGTTGTACTCTTTCTTCAAAGATATTTTCTTGGTGCCGGACCGCAGGGCATGGAGGAGCGAAGCGAGGGGCTGCAGCAATGCACGCCCAGCAGCAAGCGTGGCGGCGAAGGCAGCGCTCCTTCATGGGCCCCCAAGGATGCCTGGATGGGCATGCACCCTAAGTATTTAGAAATGACGGAATTAGATATAGGAGATGCCAGCCAAGTTTACATAGCATTCTTGGTTTACCTGGACCTCATGGAGAGTAAAAGTTGGCATGAAGTAAACAGTTGGATTACCAGATCTCCAGCTCATCTGCCTTCTTGGTACTGAGATAGAAGGAGAAGGGTTACAGACTGTGGTGCTTACAGCCATCAGTGCTTCCCTCAGCCATAACAGGATAAGGGAGATCTTGAAGGCATCTTGAAAATTGCAAGATGATCCAGATGTGCCGATGTCTTTTACTTTGGCCATAGTGGAGTCTGACTCCACAATGGTCTATCACAACTTACTGATGGATTTATGCTGCCAGATCCTCAGGATATTTCCCTTGGGAGATGACACCTGTACTTCCCGGTGCTTACTTTCTTCACACAGATGGGATTGAGACCCATCAGCCTGGTTCATTTTATCTTAGAGATAGTCAGAGTTGACTTAGCTGGTGCCATTCCATAAGTTTTCTTTTTGAAGAACAAAACTTTCCCAGATAGAAGAATTTATTTTGTTCAAAAATATAGGGTGGCTGCTCTAGAACTTCCTCATCTGAAGACAGTTTAATTATAGTTGTATACAAGTTTATGCCTAGGGTGTGTTCCGAAGGGTAGGGCATTGCTGAGACTGCCATCTGTTTCCCTTACTCAACCCTCTCAGTGCCTTTTGGTCACTACAGCTAGCCTGGAATGGCGTTTCATGTATACCTTGACACCTGGAGAGTTCACTTTAGTGTGCTTTTTCATCCCCAGCAGAAAGTATTCTTTCAATTGGCTTTCATGTTGCAATTACTGTTCCTTCCCTCTTTGGTTGACTTTAAATCAAAGCTAAAAATATCAGGGGGTAAAATTACATGTCTAGATTAATAGGGACCAGAGAAGTGCTACCTACAAGAGTACTGGATCTTTTTCCCCATCCTTATTACCACCACCCGTACTGTATCATAGCTAGAATATTACAAGAGAGACAGTAGGGGACATTGTTAACCTTAAAAACATCTTTCTTAAGTAGACCCAGTTTTTTCCACTTTTGTTAATACCTCCCAATTAAGTTCCTTAAAGCGTAAAAAATCGTATGCGCAAAGATGTTTCAGGTGACATTTTGGGGCATATAGTAGTCCAAATTATAAACGACTTAAAAGTTTAAGGCAAGGGTCAGCAAAATTTTTCTGGAAAGGTCCAGAAAGGAAATATTTTCGGCTTTTCAGCCCATATAGACTTTGTCACAACTTCTCAACTCTGCTGTTTGTAGGACAAAAATAACCATAGACAGTATGTAATTGAATAGACATGGGTGTATTCCAATAAAACTTTATTTAAAATGCAGGGCCATAGTTTGCCAGCCCCTGGTCTGGGGAAATAGTCATTAAACATATTTAGCTAATGAGTGGTATGTTATGTACCCATTAAAAGTTAGTAATAAATATACTGAAAAACATGAGAAAATATTTAGTAACAAAAACAATTACAAAAGTGTACGAATGGGTATGATTATGACTATAAATAACACACCAAATACATAAAAAGATGACAAAATAATTTACTGAGGTTATAATAGGATGGCAGGGCAGTAAATGGATGACTTTGTCTTTCTTCAATATTGTAATTTTTTTAATTTGTATTACTTTTATAATAAAAATGTTTTAAAATAAAAAAAAGATATTTTCTTGAAGATATTTTCCATGTGACTGATATTTTCTCTCAACACTTTGAAGAAATAACTGCTGGTTTTTGGCCCTCCTTGTTGATGCTGAGAATTATGTGGTCATGCTGGATGTTGTCCTCTTCAGAAAAATTCTCTCCACTCCTGGCTAGTTTTAATTTCTTGTATTAGTGTTAAGTATTCTGTATTTTCACTAAAATGTAACTACATGTGAATAGCCTTTCTGCATCCATCTTGATATATAATCCATGTAAACTGTCCTTTATCCAACCCACATCAAGTTCTCTGTCTTTATCTCTTCAGATACTTGTTCTCCTTTCTCCCACTCACTGCTTGTGAAACTCCAATTCAGTTATTTGTTACCCCTATTATGTTATTCTCTATATCTCATCATCTTTTTTATATATATTTCTTAATATTGATTGATTGATTGATTTGGCTGCACCAGGTCTTTGTTGCAGTACACAGGATCTTTAGTTGCAGCATGTGGGATCTAGTTTCCTGACTAGGAATCGAACTCGGGGCCCCTGCGTTGGGAGCACAGAGTCTCAACCACTGGACCACCAGGGAAGTCCTTCATCATTTTTTAAAATATTTTATATCTCTTTATTCTCTAAACTGCATCCTGGATAATTTAGTCTAATATTCCAGTTCACTAATTCTCTCTTCAGCTGTGTGCAAACTGCTATTTCACACATCCACTTAATTGTGTACTACATGTATTTTATTTCTTTTTTCTTTCTAAGAGTTTCAGGCACTTTTTAAAAAATCTGCACAGTAATACTTTATAATTACATATTTTGTTCATATTTTATTAACTTTTATGTCTTTAATCATTTAAAAATACTTTCTCTACCTAATAGCCAATAGCTGATATCCATGGAAGTGTAATTCCACTTGAAGTTTCTGATGGTGCTCTTAGCATTTTCTGATTTGAGATCATGGGTTCATATTGGCAAATTTTAATATGTATGAAAACTAATCATCCTAGGTGAGGTGTTTTCATCCAGAGGGGATTTGGATTTTCTTCCTCCAAGTGTATGGCACAAATCTGGGGAATTTTCAGATTGATGTTTTGTTTAGATTTTCTGGACTCTATGCACGGGATAAATTTGAACTCTAAACCAACATGAAAGCAAGATTTTGTTCCCCAGAAGAAGCCAAGGAAGTAGCAGAGAAATTTCATTGTTAACTTCCTTTGCCAGATTTTTCTAACTCAGAATTACTCTAGATGTTTCCTGGTCACCTGTGTAATATTTTCTCTAGGGTAAATACCATTGAGAGAATTTGCTTGTTCCTAAATTATGCCTTTGTTAATTTATATTCACTAATGCTAAACTGTTTTCCAAAAAATTTTATAAATTTACCTCCTGAACCTACAGTGTGTAAGAGTTTTTGTTTCAGCTAAAATGTGATGAAAGTTTTTGTTTCTCTCATCTAGTGAGCTTGAAACTGTATGTTGCTGATTTTATATTTCCTTTATTAGTAATGAGGATAAGTATATTTTCAAATGCGTGTTAAACATGCTCATTTCTTTTTCTCTGAATAACTTGTTCATGTCTTTTGCCCAGTGGCAAAATTTTTCATATGGGGCTGCTTATAGTTTTATTATTAGAAGTCTATTAGATATTTTGTATATTAATCATTTGCCAATTGTATATACTACAAATATTTTCTCCCAGTTTGTAACTTGTTTTCTACCCTGTTTGTGGTATCTTCTTTCAACTTGTAAACTTTTTATTATAGAAAATTTGAAATATAAACAGAGCCAGAAAGAGTAGTATAATATCACCTATATACTCATTACCCTGCTTCAGTCATCAACTCATGGCCAGTCTTGTTTCACTTATACCCACTTGTTTCATTTATGTCCCCATTTTATGCTGAAATAAATCTCATTAATAATATCACTTCATCAGTAAGTTTCTATTCAGTATGGGAACTTTCCCTTTTAAACATAATCACAATATCGTTATCACACTCAAAGATTTAACAGTAATTAGATATGTTATCAAGTATCTGATGTTTGCATTTTCCATTGGGTTTTTTTTTTTCCAGTTTGTTTAAATCCGGTCCAAGTAAACTACATAACATTGTGATTGATTGAGTGATGTGCATTTTGAGAGGCTGTCCGTACATTCCAAGTACTCTGGGATAGTCCTGGTTTTCACCATTTTACTTTGTTTCCTAGCACTAGCTAAAGTGACCAAAGAGTCTTTTTTTTTTTTCAATATTTCAGATATATTAACATTTTAATCAGGAAATTCAGTATTACATCAATATTTACATATTATATCATTAGTTTTCATTGATGACATTTCAATTTTTGATTAAAATTATAGAAACTACATAATTACCACATCATTAGTACTATGATCAAAATTTGATCTTAATATTAGGCTAAAAAATAGTTATGGAGAAGCAATTTTTAAGCTATCTTAAAGTGTATATTCTTGTTGGGTTTTTTGAGCTGCTTAATTAGAAAATATATAAATTATTTTATCACAGCATGCTTCTAATACAGAATGTTTTAAATAGGAGTTTTTTGCAATACAAATGATACCAATAGCCTTCACTTTAAACAGTAAACGTCTCTTTTTCTATGAATTTAACCTTCAAAAAAATTTTATTGAAGTATAGTTGACTTACAATGTTGTATTAATTTCTACTATACAGCACAGTGATTCAGTTATACATATACATATTCTTTTTCATACTCTTTTCCATTATGGTGTATCACAGGATATTGAATGTAGTTCCCTGTGCTGTACAGCAGGACCTTGTTGTTTATCCATCCTACATATAATAGTTTGCGTCTGCTAGTCCCAAACTCCCAATCCTGCCCTCCCCCACCCCCCTCCCTTTGGCAACCACAAGTCTGTTCTCTATGTTTGTGAGTCTGTTTCTGTTTCATAGATAGGTTCCTTTGCGTCCTATTTTAGATGCCACATGTAAGTGATATCATATGCTATTTGTCTTTCTCTGTCTGACTTACTTCGCTGAGTATGATCATCTCTAAGTCCATCTATTTTGCTGCAAATGGCATCATTTCATTCTTTTTATAGCTGAGTAATAGTCCAGTGTATATATGTACCACATCTTTATCCATTCTTCTGTCGATGAATATTCAGGTTGTTTCCATGTCTTGGCTGTTGTGAACAGTGCTGCTATGCTCGGGGGGGGGGGGGGGGGGAAATATCTTTTTGAATTAGAATTTCATCTGGATATATGTCCAGGAGTGGGATTGCTGGATCATATGGCAACTCTGTTTTTAGTTTTTTGAGGAACCTCCATACTGTTTTCCATAGTGGCTGCACCAATTTACATTCCCACCAACAGTGTCAGAGAGTTCCCTTTTCTCCACACCCTCTCCAACATTTGTTATTTGTAGACTTTTTAATGATGGCCATCCTGACCAGTGTGAGGTGATACCTCATTGTAGTTTCGATCTGCGTTTCTCTAATAATTGGTGGTGATGAGCATCTTTTCATGTGCCTGTTGGCCATCTGTATGTCTTCTTTGGAGAAATGTTTATTTAGGGCCAACGAGTTATTTTTGTATCATTAAGAATTCATAGATTTAAACGTATTTAATGTGTGTAAAAATATATTGCAATCATTATCCTCACTGATGGTGACACTGTCCTGGCTTTGGCAGACAGGCGTTGTTTGTTTTGGCTCCGAGTCTTGAATGTTGACCCTCATGGTGCTTGAGAGCACTGCATCCACACTTCCTCATACAAGAGGCTTCAGGCCTGTTTTGGGCATTTCCTGCCCAGACTTGAAGTCAGCCGTTTCTCCAAAAACCCCTGAGACCATTTAGAAAAAATTGTTTCTACAGACCACAGTCTGAGTGCTAGAAAATATATTATTGGGTTTTTAGTCATTTCTAGGCATTTTCTATGGAAAAAACTTTAAACTATCTTAATAAAGAAAAATACATATGAGTTTCCACTGATAATTAAATTTTAAGTTGAGAACTAAGGGTTTTACTATACCTCATCAATTTTACATATTTATTTTATACACTCCATCATTACAGTCTTCTTCATTACAATCTTTCTTTCTGAAACCCTCCTTTCTGGTTTTGTTTATTGCAAATTTTCTATAATAAAAAGTTTAAAGTTGGAAAAAGACATCATAAACAGGGTAAAAAAGAAGTTGAAAACTCAGAGGTCTTTGTAGGACTTATGGTTGGTAAAGGATTAATATTTCCAGAAACTTCCCAAACTTCTGGTTCTCAAAAACACCAACATCATTCTCATTTGCACCATCCCATATAATAATCCTACCCGTTAACAGCATGACCCTGGACCAGTTACCTTATGAAGTGCAAAAAGACAAGAAAGGAACTTTCTACTTTTCTGATTCCGCTATGAGAATCCAAGAACTACAGCTGACCCTTGAACAACAGGGGTTTGAACTGGGCAGGTCCCCTTATATGTGGATTTTTTTCATAAGTATTAATATATACTGTAGTACTACAGGATTCCATCCATGCTTGGTTGAATCCAGAGATGCTGAACGCTGATACAAAGGAACCACTAGTATGGAGGGAGGGTAGACTATAAATTATAGGCAGATTTTCAATTGTGCAGAGAGCCGGTACCCCGAATTCCAGCGTTGTTCAAGGCTCAGCTGTACTCTTAGCTGTAGCTGTATGTCCAAGAAGCTCTGAGCCTCGTGACTCCACGTTGAATTATTTCTCTGGGCTACGTGCTTTGATCTGTGCTCCTGTAGTTTGCAGAACCTGATAACTCACCTATTCCTCTGTATTTCTTCCCTAGTTCCCTACTCATTCTGAATATATGTCATTTTCAGTCTTTCTATTTTTTTCATTTGTGTAAGTCTTTATCCAAAGATATTCTTGAGCTCTTAGTATATGACAGCTGCTGAGGAGGGCTTTCAAAGACAATTTTGGTTTTTGTTTTGTTTCTCATTTTTTAACAGCTTTATTGAGGTGTAATTGATAAACACAAAACTGCACATATTAAATATATACAGTTTGATGGGTTAGAATATGCATATATCCATGGAACCAGGATAAACTTATGAGCAAATCACACGTCACTGCCCTCATAAAGGTTACAGCCTAATAGGGGAGGCAGACATTAATAAAATATTCACACAAATAACATGAAAGAGAAGTTTGGTGAATGCCATGAAGTAAAGATGCAGAATTTAACAGGCAGGGTATGTCAAGGGGGTTGTGCAAATCTTGAGGGAAGGCCTATGAGGATTAGAGACACATGTAGAAGTGCAGAAAGTGGTTTTGGACATCCCGGAAAGGGTGTGCCCATGTAGACAGACACAGAGCCCAGACATAGATGATTTGAAGAGGGAAGCATAGGCTATGTCATTTTACAGAAGTTAAAAGTGAGTCAGGGGCTTCCTAGGTGGCGCAGTGGTTAAGAATCCGCCTGCCAATTCAGGGGACACAGGTTTGATCCCTGCTCCAGGAAGATTCCACATGCTGTGGAGCAACTAAGCCTGTGCACTACAACTACTGAGTCTGCGCTTTAGAGCCCGTGAACCACAACTGTTGAGCCCATGTGCTGCAACTAGTGAAGCCCACGCGCCTAGAGCCCAAGCTCTGCAACAAGAGAAGCCACAGCAATGAGGAGCCCATGCACTACAACAAACAGTAGCCCCCACTCACCACAACTAAATAAAGCCCTCACACAGCAAAAAAGACCCAACACAGCCAATAAAATAAATAAATTAATTAATTAATTAAAGAAAAAAAGTGAGTCGGAGTATAGTAGATACCTATCGATGAAAGGGATCTCCGTTCCTCACTGAAAAACAAGCCCCCAGCCGCCGACCCCATGATTCTGTAGAGCTGACTCCGCCCCCGAATTCAGGATCTGTGCATCCGGGCTTTGAGGTGCGCAGCTCCATGTGTTGAATACGACACCAGGCTGTATGGCAGCATCCCAAGCCCACGGGGTTTTGGAGGGTCATGAACGGTTGTGCTGGCAGAAGAGCTGTGGGCAGGAAGTCAAATCCATACTCAGACTATCTATTCCAGTGGAGACACCATTGCCCTCCCCGGTGGCAGGAGAGGTTCCATATAGTCAGCCTGTCACCGTGGATTATTTCCGCATCAAAGACACAGCCTCAGCCCCTGTGGTCGGGAGGCTGGACACGCAGCAGAGGTGGTGCCCGATCAGCCTTGGCGAGTGTGAGGTCATGACTCCACCGTGCGGAGCCCCGACCCTGCTGCCAAGGCCGTTGTGTGTGTGGTCACGATGAGCATGAAGGAGGCTGGGAGAGCAGCTGAGTGACACCCACAGGACAGGTCATCATGTCTGCTGATTCTGGAGAGTTCCCTCTGATGCGGTGCCTCTGGTGGGTGTTTGTGTAGTAAAGGCTCTCCGCGTGTTCTGCCTGTTCCGTGAGGTTGACCCTCATACCTCCCCTCAGACCTCCTAGTCACCAGTTTTCCAAGTCTGTTTTTTCCAAGGCCTTGATCAACAAAGGCAAACTATTAGCCACTGCCCGTGAATCATTGCAAATCTACCCTCAGGCATCAAGGTGTCCAACGAGGTGTACCACACAAATTCTGTCCACTGGGAGTAACTCTCTTCACCACTCTATTTCAGAGGCCACGCCTGTGTGACGTTATACAACTGACCACCTCCAGCAGGTGCTGGCAAAGCCATGCACATCTTTCTATAAACCATGCCCTGGCTCTTTCCCTGTACTCTTAGCTGGTTATCGGGAACTGCTGATTGCAGGCATGAATTGAGTGAGAGAAGGTAAAGCGGTAGGAGAAAGAACCATGATTGTCTGAGCTCCCAGCCCATCAAGTTTATTTGTGCCTTTAAAACAGCTCGAGCCCAAACTCGTATGTGCCGAATCAACCGATATTTCCTTTACATGCAGTTTTGTGGTTCCATGGATCCCATCATACCCAGTTCACGATAAGTTCAGCTCACCTGCTGTCCCTTGACCAGGTGATTAATCACTCCCCCCGTTCATAGGAAGCAGAGATAACTTTTAAAATGGAGAAAAGGGCTCAGTGGGGAAAGGGTTACTCCTTCTGGCCAGCACTCTGATTCCAGTGTGTGGCCAGCAGGTGGAACCCACAGCAGTCTGTCTGCCAGCAGTCTGGATGCCTCTCCTACAGCTAGCTTTGCTGGGGCAGCTCTTCTGCTTGCAGAGACCTTCCTGCCCCAAGTCCCACTCCAAACTGGTCGCCTCGTGGACCACCTAGTAAACGGATCAGCCCTGCATTTCCCAGCGAGGTGTGTTGCTTCCAAGGTCCTGAGAGGCCCCCAAGACTGTGTCTGTTTCTCTGCCGTGGATGGTTACAAGATGTAGCCCATCTCTCTCTCTCAGGTGAACACGCACACGCTCCAGAATTTTGGACGCTTAGAAACTCTGACCGCCTGACAATGGCACTGAACTGTTACAGGATGTATGTCCTGCCACCTGGCACACCTAATTGTCTTAATAAGACCCCCAGGGTGCTGCCTAAAGCGGCTTCCCAGATCCCATTAGCACGGTGCCTGGAACCCACATGAGGACCTGGAGCCTAGAAAGATGAGCTGGTCCCTCTGGACTTCATGATGAGAGAGAGGAGAATGATAGCACAGGGCAGGTGGCAAAGGTCGTTGTTGGCCCTGCCACAGAATCACAAACTATTTTTTATTTTATTATCAGTTGGAATGGAAGATAAAGCATCTGCCAGAAAAGAAAGCCCATGCCAGATGCCCCGAGTCATAGCTACAAACTGCATCAGGGCATGACTGTACTTAGATCACCTCTGTCATTCCACATTCCCCGCCACCAAGCGGTCAAGCCGCCAGGGCCACAGCAGTCGAGGTTGGCCTGCCACACTCTGTAGTGTCAACCAGCGCGGGGGCAACAAGCCCAGGTGGATTCGGGCAAGACCAGCATATTGTCCGGTCTCCACACACCTCGCCCCAATGGATGACCTGGGCCTGGCGGGGCCTGGTGACTCACTGCACTGCTGGTTTGAGCTGCCACCAGCTCGGAACTATAGCCAAGTACTTGGCATACTTACACGGAGGCTGAGAAGCAGATTCTGATGGCATGCGTTTTTATTCTTGTTGAACGTTTTCCTTTAGAATTTGCTTTTTAATTTTCAGTAAGGCTCTTAAGTGTAAGATTTCACGTTGTTTGGATATTCGCAAAGGCTCTTGTGCTTTCCCCCCACCGTAGTTTAATTGTCTATAGATTCTCTTGAGGGACCAATGGTGATCCCTCTGCATTTTGAAGATATTCTAAATTTATTTTGTCATCTAGTTTGCTGATGGGAAACCCACTGTCTTTTTTTTTTTTTTTTTTTTCCTATTACTCAATTTCAGCAAATTCTCTTTCCTGGGTAGATATTTGAGGTTTTTACTTTATCCCTGATTTTATCTATGGCTTCTCTACTTGTGTGCAACTTCTACTTGAGGACAAAGTCTTTCTTCCTTTCTGGGCAATTCTCAGTAACTGTATCTGGATATTTCTCCCAATTATTTCTTCTCTACTCTGTTTTGGGTCCGTATTAGACTTATTTTGAATTGCCCAATTTATTTTCAATGTCTAATAGTAGTTCTTTTTTATAAGTCTCTGTATATAACTGTGCTGCATTCCAGTTAAGTACCATCCTCAAAGTTTATTCCCTGAAATCCAGAGCCATTGTGCAAACACCCACCACTCCTCCTGCCTTTTTTTTTTTTCTCCTGCCTTTTTTAAAATTTTATGTTGGAGTATAGTTGATTTACAATACTGTGTTAGTTTCAGGTGTACAGAAAAGTGATTTACATGTAGTTATACATGTACCTGTATCTATTATTATTTTTCAGATTCTTTTCCCTTATGGGTTATTACAGTGTATTGAGTAGAGTTCCCTGTGCTATACAGTAGGTCCTTGTTGAGTATTTTATATATAGTAGCATGTATATGTTAATCCCAACCTCTTAATTTATCCCCGCCCCACCTTTTCCCTTTGGCAACCGTAAGTTTGTTTTTAAGTCTGTGAGTCTGTTTCTGTTTTGTAAATAAGTTCATTTGTATCATTTTTTTAGATTCCACATATAAGTGATATCATATGCTATTTGTCTTTCTCTATATGACTTACTTCACTTCGTATGATAATCTCTAGATCCACCCATATTGCTGCAAATAGCATTATTTCATTATTTTTTATGGCTGACTAATATTCCATTGTATATATATGTCACATCTGCTTTATCCATTCATCTGTCAGTGGACACTTAGGTTGCATCCATGTCTTGGCTATTATAAATAGTGGTGCAATGAACATTAGGGTACATGTATCTTTTCGAAGTATGGTTTTCTCCAGGTGTGTGCCCAGGAGTGGGATGGCTGGATCATATGGTAGCTCTATTTTTAGTTTTTTCAGGAACCTCCATACTGTTCTCCACAGTGACTGTACCAATTTACAGTCCCACCAACAGTGTAGGAGGGTTCCCTTTTCTCCACACCCTCTCCAGCATTTATTGTTTGTAGACGTTTTGATGATGACCATACTGACCGGTGTGAGGTGATACCTCATTGTTTTGATTTGCATTTCTCTAATAAGTAGCAATGTTGAGCATCTTTTCATGTGCTTTTTGGCCATCTGTATGTCTTATTTGGAGAAATCTCTGTTTAGATCTTCTGCCCATTTTTGATTTTTTTTTTTTTTATATTGAGCTGCATGAGCTGTTTGTATATTTTGGAGATTAATCCCTGTTGTTTGCATTGATTGCAAATATTTTCTCTCCTGTGGATTTTCTTTTTATTTTGTTTATGATTTCCTTTACTGTGCAAAAGCTTTTAAGTTTAATTAGGTCCCATTTGTTTATTTTTGTTTTTCTTTTCATTACTGTAGGAGGTGGATCCAAAAAGACATTGCTGTGATTTATGTCAAAGAGTGTTCTGCCTATGTTTTCCTCTAAGAGTTTTATAGTATCTGGTCTTACATTTAGGTCTTTAATCTATTTTGAGTTTATTTTTGTGTATGGTGTTAGAGAATGTTCTAATTTCATTCTTTTACATGTAGCTGTCCAGTTTTCCCAGCACCACTTATTGAAGAGACTATGTTTTCTCCATTGTATATTCTTGTTTCCTTTGACAAGGTGTGTGGGTTTATTTCTGGGCTTTCTCTCCTGTTCCATTGACTTATAAGTCTGTCTTTGTGCCAGCACCATACTGTTTTGATTACTATAGCTTTATAGTGTAGTCTGAAGTCAGGGAGCCTGATTCCTCCAACTCTGTTTTTCTTTCTCAAGATTGCTTTGGCTCTTTGGGGTCTTTTGTGTTTCCATATAAATTTTAAGAGTTTTTTTGTGCTAGATCTGCAAAAAATGCCATTGATATTTTTATAGGGATTGCACTGAATTTGTGGATTACCTTGGATAGAATAGTCATTTTGACAATATTGATTCTTCCAACCCAAGAATATGGTATAGCTTTCCATCTGTTTGGGTCATCTTCGATTTCATCCGTGTCTTATAGTTTTTGGAGTACAGGTCTTTTGCCTCCTTAGGTAGGCTTGTTCCTAGGTATTTTATTCTTTTTGATGAAATGATAAATGGGATTATTTCCTCAATTTCTCTTTTTGATCTTTCACTGTTAGTGTATAGAAATGCAACAGATTTCTGTGCATTAATTTTGTATCTACAACTTTACTGAATTCATTGATGAGCTCTAGTAGTTTTCTGGTGGCATCTTGAGGATTTTCTATGTATAGTATCATGTCATTTGCAAACAGTGACAGTTTTACTTCTTCTTTTCCAGTTTGTATTCCTTGTATTTCTTTTCCTTCTCTGCTTGTCATGGGTAGGACCTCCAAAACTATTTTGAATGAAAGTGGTGAGAGTGGGCATCCTTGTCTTGTCCCTGATCTTAGAGGAAATGCTTTCAGGTTTTCACCATTAAGTGTGATGTTTGCTGTGGGTTTGTCATATATGGCCTTTATTATGTTGAGGTAGGTTCCCTCTAGGCCTACTTTCTGGAGAGTTTTTTTTTATCATAAATGGGTTGTTTTTTGTCAAAAGCTTTTTCTGCATCTATTGAAATGATCATATGGTTTTTATTCTTCAATTTGTTGATGTGGTGTGTCACACTGATTGATTTGTGGATATTGAAAAACCTTGCATCCCTGGGATAAGTCCCACTTGATCATGGTATATGATCCTATTAATGTATTGTTGGGTTTGATTTGCTAGTATTTTGTTGAGGATTTTTACATCTATGTTCATCAGTCATATTGGCCTGTGATTTTCTTCTTTTTGTGTTATCTTTGTCTGGTTTTGGTATCAGGGTGATGATGGCCTCATAGAGTGAGTTTAGAAGTGTTACTTCCTCTGCAATTTTTGAAATAGTTTCAGAAGGATCCGTGTTAGCTTTTTTCTAAATGTTTGATAGAATTAACCTGTGAAGCCATCTGGTCCTGGACTTTTGTTTGTTGGGAGTTTTAAAGTCACAGTTTCAATTTCAGTGCTTGTAATTGGTCTGTTCACATTTTCTGTTTCTTCCTGGTTCAGTCTGGGGAGATTGTACCTTTCTAAGAATTTGTCCATTTTTTCTGGCTTGTCCATTTTATTGGCACATAGTTGCTTGTAGTAATCTCTTATGACCCTTTGTATTTCCTTTTAAAAAATATGTATTTATCTTATTTTATTTTTGGTTGTGTTGGGTCTTAGTTGCAGCATGCAGTCTCTTTGTTGTGGTGTGTGGGCTCTTTAGTGATGGTGCATGGGCTCCAGAGTGCATGGGCTCTGTAGTTTGTGGCACACAGTCTCTCTAGTTGAGGTGCATAGGCTTATTTGGGATCCCAGCATCATGTGGGATCTTAGTTCCCCAATCAGAGATCATCCCTGCATCCCTGCATTGGAAGGCAGATTCTTAACCACTGGACCACCAGGGAAGTCCTGATCCTTTGTATTTCTGTAGTGTCCAATGTAACTTCTCCTTTTTCATTTCTAATTTTATCGATTTTTAGCTCTCTCCCTTTTTTCGTGATGAATCTGGCTAAATTTTGTTTATCTTTTCAAAGAACCAGCTTTTAGTTCATTGACGTTTTCTATTGTTTTCTTTGTCTCTATTTCATTTATTTCTGCTCTGATCTTTATGATTTATTTCCTTACACTAACTTGGTTTTGTTTGTTCTTCTTTCTCTAATTGCTTTAGGTATAAGCTTAGGTTGTTTGAGATTTTTGTTTCCTGAAGTAAGATTGTATTGCTGTAAACTTCCCTTTTAGAACTGATTTTGCTGCATTCTATAGGTTTTGGATCATCGTGTTTTCATTTTTATTTGTCTCTATGTATTTTTTTGATTTTCTCTTTAATTTCTTCAGTGAACCATTGGTTGTTTAGTAGCATATTGTTTAGCCTCCATGTGTTTGTGTTTTTTACAGTTATTTTCCTTGTAGTTGATTTCTAATCTCACAGTGTTGTAGGTGGAAAAGATGGTTGATGTGATTTCAAGTTTCTGAAATTTATCGAGGCTTGCTTTGTGGCCCAGCATGTGATCTATCCTGGGGAATGTTTCATGTGCATTTGAGAAGAACGTGTGTTCTGCTGCTTTAGGATGGAATGCTCTATAAATATCAATTAAGTCCATCTGGTCTAATGTGTTACTTAAGGCCTGTGTTTCCTATTCATTTTCTGTCTGGATGATCTGTCCATTGATGTAAGTGGGGTGTTAAAGTCCCCTGCTATTATTATTGTCTTATTCTCCTTTTATGGCTGTTAGCATTTGCCTTATATATCAAGGTGCTCCTATGTTGGGTGAATATGTATTTACAATTGTTATATCTTCCTCTTGGATTGATCCCTTTATCATTATGTAGTGTCCTTCTTTGTGTCTTGTAACAGTCTTTAAAGTCTATTTATCTGATATAAATATTGCTACTCCAGCTTTCTTTTAATTTCTATTTGCATGGAATACATTTTTCCATGCCCTCACTTTCACTCTGTATGTGTCCCTAGATCTGAAGTGGGTGTCTTGTAGACAGCATATATGTGGGTCTTACTTATGTATCCATTCAGCCAGTCCATGTCTTTTGGTTCAAGCATTTAATCCATTTACATTTAAGTTAGTTACCAGCATGTATATTCTTACTGCCACTTTGTTAATTGTTTTGGATTTGTTTTGGAAGGTCTGTTTTCTTCCCTTCCTCTTTGTTCTCTTCTCGTGATTTGATGACTATCTTTAGTGTTGTGTTTGGATTCACTTTTCTTTTTTGTGTATCTATTGAAGATTTTTGGTTTGTGGTTATCATGAGGTTTTGATATAGCAGGCTGTATATATACAAGATTGTTTTAAGTTGCTGGTATCTTCTTTTCAAATGCATTTCCAATATGCTGCATTTGTACTCTCTTCTTCTTACGATTGTTGGTTTTGATATATTTGTGTGATGATTTCCTACCTTTACTATATGTTTGCCTTTACCAGTGAGCTTTCCCATTCATAATTTTCTTGTTTCTAGTTGTAGGCTTTTCCTTTCCACCCATAGAAGTTCCTTTAGCATTTGTTGTAAAGCTGGTTTGGTGGTGCTGAATTCTTTTAGCTTTTGCTTGTCTGAAAGCTTTTGATTTCTCCATCAAATTTGAATAAGACCCTTTCAGGGTGGAGTATTCTTGGTTGTAGGCTTTCCCCTTTCATCACTTTAAATATATTGTGCCATCCCTTCTGGCCTGCAGAGTTTCTGCTGAAAAATCAGCTGATAACCTTATGGGGATTCCCTTGTATGTTATTTGTTTCATTTCCCCTGTTGCTTTTAGTATTTTCTGTTTGTCTTTAGATTTTGTCAGTTTGATTAACATATCTCAGCATGTTCCTTGGGTTTATCCTGTATGGGACTCTGCGCTTCCTGAATTTGGGTGACTGTTTCCTTTCCCATGTTAGGGAAGTTTACAGTTATTATCTCTTCAAATATTTTCTCAGGCCCTTTTTCTCTTCTCCTTCTGGGAGCCTTATAATGTGAATGCTGGTACGTTTAATGTTGTCCCAGAAGATCCTTAAACTGTCCTCATTTCTTTTCATTCTTTTGTGTTTATTCTCTTTTGCAGCAGTGATTTCCACCATTCTGTTTTCCAGCTCACTTATCCATTCTGCCTCATTTAGTCTGCTATTGATTCCTTCCAGTGTATTTTTCATTTCAGTTATTGTATTGTTCAACTATGTTCTTTAAATCTTCTATCTCTTTGTTAAACATTTCTTGCATTTTGTCATCTGTGCCTCCATTCTTTTTCTGTGATCTTGGATCATCTTTACTATCATTACTCTGAAATCTTTTTTGGGTAGGTTGCCTATCTCCACTTCACTTAGTTGTTCTTCTGGGGGTTTATCTTGTTCCTTTGTCTGGAACATATTTCTCTGCCATCTCTTTTGGTCTTTGGTCTAACTTTCTGTATTTGCAGTCCCACAGGCAAGTTCCTCTTGCTTCTGGTGTCTATCCCCTGGTGGGTGAGGTTGGTTTAAGAGGCTTGTGCAGGCTTCCTGGTGGGAGGGACTGGTGCCTGCCCACTGGTGGGTGGAGCTGGATCTTGTCCCACTGGTGGGCAGGACTGTGTCAAGTGGTGTGTTTAGAGGTGGCTGTGGACTCAGGAAGACTTTAAGCAGCTTGTCGGCTGATGGGTGGGGCTGTGTTCCCACCGTTTGTTGTTTGGCCTGAGGCATCCCAGCACTGGAGCCAAACGGCTCATGGGTGGGGCCAGGTCTCGGTGCCAAAATGGTGACCTCCAGGACAGCTCACACCAATGAGTATACCCCAGTACCTCTGCCACCAGTGTCCTTGCCCACAGTGAGCTACAGCTGCCTCCCAGCTCCCCAGGAGACCCTCCAACATCAGCAGGTAGGTCTGGCCCAGGCTCCTATGAAGTCAGTGCTTTTTCCCCTGGGTCCTAGTGCACACAAGTCCTTGTGTGCACCCTCCAAGAGTGGCATTTCTGTTACCCTCAGTCCTGTGGAGTTGCTGCAATCAAGCCCTGCTGGCCTTCAAAACCAAATGCTCTGGGGTCTCCTGATGCCAGACCCCCAGACTGGGGAGCCTGACGTGGGACTCAGAACTCTCACTCTTGTGGGAGGACCTCTGCAATATAATTATTTTTCAGTTTGTGGGTTGCCCATCCAGCAGGTATGGGATTTGATTGTATCACGAATGCACCCCTTGTACCATCTCATGGCTTCTTCTTTGTCTTTGGAAGTAGAATACCTTTTTTGGTAGGTTCTAGTCCTTTTCTGCATCTACAGTTGTTCAGCAGTTAGTTGTGATTTTGGTGTTTTTGTGAGAGTAGGTGAGCTCAGGTCCTTCTCCTTCGCCATCTTGTCCTTGCCCCTGGGATCTGCCTTTCTGACTCCTCTTGCTTTCTAGTAAATGCTGACCCCTGGCTGGACTGTAGCTTCATACAGGCAGAGGCCAGATGAGTCACCTTCCCATGTCCCTAGGACATGGACAATAGAGGTTCCCTAAACATATCAAATGAATGAGATCCAGGAAAGAGTCACAGGTCAGTGACATCTTGATCAAAGATGAAAAAGTATGTTTGTTAAACATGCAAGACTCTGCCTGCAGCTCAAAGAAGTCCCAAGACTCCTCCAGGCTTCACAGCTTCCAAACCTGGTGGCTCTGGCTTCCTGACCCCACGTCCAGAACCACACTCCTCACCTTGAGCTGGGCCTCCAAGCTCCAGGGAGCCAACACCTCACTCTCTAGGGTGGAAGGCAGCTGCCTGTGCTTGTGCCTCCATATCCCCTGTGCAGTGTGGGCTGTGACTCACTTCTAAGTCATTGTTGACAGCAATGCCTGTGTGAAGGCAGCTGCTCATAGACAAAATCAGTGAGCTCTGTCTGAACGCAACAAAGAAAATTTTAACAGATTCCAACTGGTCTACCAATATCTTCAAAGGAGAATTCCAACTGAATTTTTCATAACTTATATTTCCTTATATCAAAAACATTTTTAATTAGTAAAAACAAAGGACACTCAAAATCTGATAAAAATCATATTTTCCTTTTAATTGACACCATTTCCTCTCTTGGGTGCTACTTTGGTAATGATTAGGTCCCCACCTCTCAAGAACATTGCATCTGAACAGGCTGAGACAGAGCCAGTGTGAACACAGACCCCAAACCAGGGCTTTCAGAATAAAAAGAACAGAAAAAAAAAACCAGCCTTTCTCTTCACTTACAAAGGGAGTCACTCAGAGGGTCCAAATCTCTTGTTTTCCAAACCTAGAAAACCTGGAGCTCAATGCAAAACTGGAAACCAGAATATATCAGAAATGAAGCACAGTGCTTCCTCAAATACTCAAGTTCTCATCTGCCTCTTCTACAAGGAATGGCCCCACTCCAGCATTTTTAAAGGAAGATGTTTTGTTTCTATTTCACTTTCCAACTGGGTATAAAATCTACTAAAAGGGATACAATGAATCAGAATAAATCAGCTCACTCACAAGAGACACTCCCCGATAATGATTTTTGGTTGCTGAGATTATTCAGCACATTATTTCAAAGTGGCAAAATTCAGGACAATCTGAGAAGAGAATTCAGAAGTGGCAGCTACATTCACTGATAGGTTCATCTGAGACACACATACATACAACCCCATTTTTCAGTGTATATGTCAAGGGGCCAAGACCCCTGATCAGCACAATAAGTTATTTTGTACATTACAGTGCACAGAACAACAGAGGGAAAGACACTTTCTTGGAGAGGTTCATATCGCTCTGAAGGAGGCTGGAGCCCAGAGCCCTGGGGCCTTCATTAGCTCGATCCCTCCTCTTCTTTGGTTGTGGTGGCCTCAGAGGCAGCTGCTTCCTTTAAAGGATCCGCTGGCTTCTCTTCCTCCTCCTCCTCCTCCTCTTGGGGATAGAGGTCTGGGTACTTCTGCATGCACTCCTGCATGGCCCGGAACTGGTCTATACAGTCTGACCCCTTGACATCCTCTGTGCTGTAGTGGAAGCAGGAAAAGGCCGCCTTGAACTGTTCCCCGCACGGGCCGCTGGCCATCCCCCCAAGGCACGGACAGTTCCAGTTGATGTCTCCATTTGGCAGGATCAGTCCTGGGACAGGAAGATGGGCAAGGAAGTGTGAGAGGTGTTGCCTGAGGTTTCAGAAAAAGCAAAACCAAGACCAGCCTTCACAGGAATATCAGTAACATGAACTGCTGCCTAGCCGGCATTCGCTGGTGGGCCTGCCTCACCCTCGGGATTGGGTTCAAATGCCCAGCACAAGCTCAGCATTCCTGGCTCCATGGGGGGGGGGGGGGGGGGGGTTGGTTCACCATCAGCGACTGTCTTCATGTGCAGCCACTGGCCTGTGTGCTAAGCCACCTCCCAGTGCTGTAGCTGTGCCTGTGCTCCAAGAACTACACAGCAGAAACCGTTTAATTCAAAGCAGAAGTGACCACTTGGATAGTTACTGAGAAGCTTTTAAAGCCTAAACACTTTAAGGCGCCGAGGTACTGGTCTCCTCCTTCCACACAGATGGTCGGGACCCCCCACCCTATGCACCATCCCCTCAAGCCCCTCCCGCTCCTCCACTGCTCTCAGCTCAGCACAGCATGAGGACTGGTCAAAGCGAGGCTGGAAGCTGTCCCAGGCATGGTGGACAGGAAAAGGTGAATGACGTGCCAGAGCACTGTTGCTCCATTCTTGTAAAAATGGAAAACCATTCAAAACTCAGAAGAAAGAAGAAACGTCTAGGTTTGGCCTTATGGCCAGGGAAGTGCATGGGAACGAGGGCTGGAAAGCACATGCCCCCTCACACCTGAGGGAGACGTACTCAGTGTCCTAGGAGCAGTGGTGGCTGAGGCAGACACCTGGAAACCCAGCCGCGGCCAGGAATGCTGACCGCCACCAGCACTCACCGTGCTCCTCATACGGATCATTGGGGTCGTCAGCCACCAGCTCCGCGTTGCTTGGAGTTTCATGGTCTTCTTTGGTCACAAATATGATTCGATCCTTCCCTAGTGTTTGGACAACAGAGGGAGAAATGTTTCACCCAGGAGCTGTGAATCAGCCCTAAGCCCAAGCAGCCACGGAAACCTCGTTTGAAGACTGTCCCATTTGAAACCCCGAAGTGATGTGACCCTTGCACAATGTGCTCCCTGGGCTGGGGACTTGCTCACCGCCGAGTATGGGGGAAGGTCTAGCAGCCACTACTGCACCGTGTGCCTGTGGCAGGAATGGGGAGGAAGTCGGTACCCCATGGTGCCATGGGCATCCTCAGGTGGGAGTCTAGACGCCCCAACCCATCAAATGCAGCTGCTCTCAGCTCCCAAGTTTGCTGACGTCTAAGAAGCTGGTCTTCCTCCCTTGCTCAGAACTCCCATGCACTCCACAACTCTGTTACTTCCCGTCCCTGTGAGCACCTCCTCCACTTGCTCCAGGCCCCACAGGGCCTGCCAGCAGGCGCCTTCAGACAGCACTTCACCTTCTGGGCTCCTCCGGAAGAGGCTTGGAAAAAGCATGCAGGTGACAGTAAACACCAGAGATGTACCAGTGAGGACAGTGGTGGGGAGAGAGGGAAGGTACTTGGTGCTTTACACCCTCCCCACAGCTGTGCAAGGTCTCCCAGGCGGGGTGACAGCAACAACAGCTGACCCTCAGCACGCTTAGGACCATGGCCGGCTCCACAACACCTGAGGTTTCTTCTCCAACACCTCCCATTCTATCTCAGAGAAGGCGGCTTGTCCCAAGTGGCCTGGGAAAGGACTGGAGCCGTGCAGCCAGGGCATGTTGAAGAACCTAAAGACCTTGGTTATTCTGGCCAGTGTTCAGAACAGTCAAAAGCAGTCTGCACAAGTGCTGAGTGCTGAGCAGAATAAACAAGCTGCCACAGTTGCTCAGCTCAGCTCTGACAGTTTTGTTTACCAGGATCTCAGCCAGGCCCAGTCCAACAGGGAGGCAGGTTTCAGGCCCAGAGGCAAGGGGTCCAAGCCTGGCTGGGTACAGCGGGCACCAGTGGGGCTTGTGAGGCCCACAGGCCCAGCTTCACCCAAAAGAAGCTGATTCAAGCTCTCTGCATGTCCACGCCGCTGGCGGGCTCCTGGGTGATGGATGCACAACCCCACCCAGAATGTTCCAGGTCCCTCCCACAGGCCGTGTCTTCTCAGGCACCTTCCTGGACATCCCCCCGGGGAGATCAGTTACACTGGATTGAAGGATGTGATACTGTCATTTAGAATAAGAAATATATATTTGCTCTTTGACCCCATTCTTAGCACAGAACTCCTAAAATTTCAATTCCCCAAGTGATGAGCGCATAAAGGTCTTTTGTTATGTTAATAATAAGATGGCTTTGGGGAACCTGAGGACTGGCGCTGGTTGCCAGGAGAAACAGCCCTCCGATTAGGGGGTGGAGCTTTCAGTCACCCTTCCCGGGGAGGGGAGAGGGGCTGCAGGCTGAATCAGCTGCCAGTGGTTGATGGTTTAAGCAATCATGCCTGTGTGATGAAGCATCCGCAAAAGCCCAAGCAGACAGGTGGACACGTGCAGGTTCGGGGAGAGTAGGTGCCCAGAGAGGGCATGGAAGCTCCACCCCTTCCCCTCACCTTGCCCTGTGCGTCTCTTCCATCCAGCTGTTTCTGAGTTATATCCTTTTATAATGCAATATAATGTTCTATCCGTTTATAATAATCCAGCAATCTAGTAAGTAAACTGTTTCTCTGAGTTCTGTGAGCCCCTCTAGCACATAAATCCAACCCTAGGAGGGGGTTGTGGGCACCTCTGATCTACAGCCAGGGGTTCAGAAGCACAGATGACAACCTAGACTTGTGACTGGCACCTGCAGTTGGGGAGAGGTGTTGCAGGGCTGAACCCTTAAGCTGTGGGACCTGACACCATCTCCAGGTAGACAGCGACGGGTAGAGCTGAAGTGTAGGACACCCTGCTGGTGTCAGAGAATTGCTTGATGTGGGGAAAATACCAACACACTGGAATTGGAATCAGAATCATTAACAGCAGAACATAACTGCACCTTTTATACACTTGGGCCCTAATCAATGAGTTTCCCACCCGCTGGCTCATATAATCCCCACATCAACACCGTGAGGCGGGTATTACTAATATAATCCCCACATCAACACCGTGAGGCGGGTATTACTAGTCTCCTATTTACAGAGAGAGGAAACGGAGGCCCAGAGAAGTCAGGAAACCAGCCTGAAGACACACAGTACATGAAGGCAGAGCAGGAACACAAACTCTGGTCTGAAAGATTGCGAGTGTGTCGCCTTGTCCAGTGCACGCCTGTCCCAGCAGGAATGTCTGGGAGTGGACACAGGACTGACACAAGGATAGTGCTCACTGACCCCTAAGTCCCAACTGTGAAGAAAGAACTCGTCATGACTGCTGACTAGTGGGCTAACCAGCTAGGTCGGAAGTCTCATGACATTTCTCAGATATTTCTCTAGAGAAATAAAATATAAAAATGCTTGTTTTCTCTTCCAAGATAACCTTAAAAAGTTGACACAAGCATACTGGGAAGGATGTGGATAACCACCTTAAGCCCTCTTAGAGCTCAAGTCAAGATGTTCATGATCACAGGTGACGGGAGAAAAGGCCTGGGGTGGACGTAACTCCCAGCCAAGGGAGGGCCAGTGACTTCCTGGTCTCCACGGCAAAGGCTCCTCAGTCAGAGGCTGGCCCTGGATGACCCTGGCCATCAGACGGTGGCACAGGGACGGTAACCTCAAGGACCCCCACTGGCACAGAAGCACGTTCTCTGTGCGAGGGGCAATTCAGTCAAATATCATTTCCCAGACTGAATTAATGTTGTAAACTAAATGCTGTGAGAATTCAACCCATTTATCTGTCTGGTTTGAGAGTTACTGAAGCCCACAGGCAAATGTTTATAAGAGCAGGTTCCTTAGACATTTACGTGACAGTAATAAAAGAAAAAAATAAAAATCAATACAAAAATATATTTCTCAAATTCAGGAAGCAGTGATTCCCTGATGCTGGACTCATTATAGGAGAATCAACCTTTTTAAACAACCTGGAACTAATTCCATTTATGAGGGCTCCACCCTCATGACTTAAGCTCCTCTCAAAGGCCCCACCTACTAATACCATTCACTCCTGGGGTTAGGATTTCAGCATATGAATTTTGGGGGACACATATCATAGCAATGAGAAAATAAGGTCCCCTTGGTGATTTGACTCATTTGGGGGCAGGGACTTATCTTTACACCGCCAACCGTGGTATCCAGATGGTCCTCATGTTGGTCGAATGGACCAATAATAGAAAGGGCTCAAAACCATCTGTAAGAAGAACACAAGCACAGCCCTGAGGCTGAGAATTAAGCCCAGCTTTGGGAGGTCTGGCTCACAGTGCCATCAATATCCCAGAGAGTCTTAGGACTGAGGTTCAAATCTGGGCTTAAGCACATAACAGCTGCTGTGATCTCAGGCACCTACCAGCTCAGCCTACCTACCTCCATGGTTAAGGCAAGAGTCAAGAGGCTTTGGTTAAACACAGGAAGGGACGTGAGCTTCTGCTCTCACCTGAGATTCCACTCAAAACACAGTAACCTTTTAAACGGCATCAAATGACAAACATAAAATCTCCCAGAAGAGAGAATCGGAGGCTGGAGGTGTAAGTGTTAGAAGTGGGATAGAGGAGTGCTCTTGCCTTAAAGACTGGAGAAAGCTGACTGCAAAGTCCCCAGGAGGGTCAGTCAACTGGAAGAGCAGTCCCCACTCCAAGCCCTGGAAGGACCAGGAATCAGAGGCCCCAGATCACTCTGAAAGCAGGACTTCAGGGTGAGGCTGAGGACAGAAGGAATGACTGAGCAGTTAGATACCAAGATACCCCCAGTTCTGCAGTTTTACTCTTTGCAGCTGTCCTTGACTCCCATGTTTTTCTCACACTGCCCTCATCCAATCTGGCTGGCTCTGCTTTCAACATCCAGAAAGACCTGCATCCCTCACCTCCACGACCCCATCTCCCACCACCTGCTGCCTCCATTCAGCATCTCCTTGTTTTCACTTGAAGATGCTGAGCACAAGCCTGCCTCGGGGCCTTTGCACAGGCTGTTCTGTTGTCCAGGAACACAATGAGATACCCTCACAGCCACCCTCTCCCTGACTTCATACCTCCCGCTCGGGTGCCATCTTCCTTCATCACTCCCCATCACCCTTAGCCTGCTTTTTCTCACCTAACAATTATATATTAATATTTGTTTACCACCTGTCTCCCCCCTGAAATGTCAGCTCCTCAGAGACAAGGATTTGTGTATTCCATTCATTGCAGTATTCTCGGAGCCTAGAACAGTGCCCAAGATGTAAGGGATGATCAGTATTTGTTGAAAAAGTGAATGGAGAAATGAACTCTGAATTCAGACATGAAGACCCCAGACCCAGTGGAGGGCAGAAGACAGAATGGCTATCACCATGAAGTAGGTTAGAGGAAAAAAAAACCTTAGATGGGTGGTCTCATTTCCTATAGAACATGTTCAAGTCTTTACATATAAGAATCTCTTGGCACGTCCAACCCAGAAGGGGTACCCTCCACCCACCACACCACAAGGGCAGACTGCCCACCTGTGCCCACCTGCACATGTGATCAGGTGCTGAATAAATGTCTGTTGACAGAACAGGAGAGAGCAGGGTCAGCATTAGAAAAGGAGAAACAAAGACAGGGGCAGTGTGGCCCTGGGCCAGGGAGTGAGCCTGAGTCCATGCTGCCCAACACCTTGAACACGCAGCTAAGGCCTTTAACCCCAAGGCTGGGGGGCGGACCCCTTAAGTAAATGTGCACAGGCAAGTAATTCACTCAGAACAGAGGGCAGCCGTGTGTGTGTGTGGGTTCACTGGGTAAAGGTGCCAGGGATATGGCCATCTAATGCTGTCAGCTTGCTGCAGGAAGACTTCAGGAAGGAAGATGACACACATAAAGCAGGTACTTTCAGAGAGTTTAGGATGTGAAAGACACAAAGGGTCGGGGAAGACCTCACGGGAGAGGGGACATTTGAGCTGAATCTTAAATGATGAGGAGGCAGCAGTGGGAAGAGCTGGAGGAAGGGTGCACCAGGCAATGGGTGTTGGCTGGGCAGCAATGGGTGGTTAGAGACCAGGAGGAGCCGGATCAGGCAAGGTGCTCCATCACGTAAGCCTTAATGGGGAAGGAGCTTGGGATCGTTTCTCTAAGTCCCGTGTGAAGCATAAAGAATCGGTGAGTAGAAAAACAAGAAGTTGAGGACTTAGGGGGCAGTGGCATGGATAAGATAAAAACTAGGGAAGGCCTACAGTGAGTGCTTTTAATTCTCATCCCCAAACTAAGAAAGAGATCTCTGATCCAGGAAAAGAAAGGGATCTAAACACCTGCCTCTGCTTCCCAGAGAACCTGTGACTCCTAGAAACCCTCAAGAATGAGGATTATAGTCTCACTATACCCAAAAGGCTAGAAAAATATTTGCTAAATGAAGTAAATTAGACTCAGATGAAGGAAATTAAAAACGAGACC
This sequence comes from Hippopotamus amphibius kiboko, assembly GCF_030028045.1. NCBI lineage: Eukaryota > Metazoa > Chordata > Mammalia > Artiodactyla > Hippopotamidae > Hippopotamus > Hippopotamus amphibius. The sequence continues at coordinate 2,968,915 of NC_080198.1, forward strand.
TACTGTCTAACAACGTGGTGAGGGCAGAGGACTTTCGCTCAGGGCAGAGTTAAATATCAATCAATGGAAACTACTCATTAGAGACGTCAGTGAGTAGTATCGCTTTATGACCCAGGGAAGGAGGGTTCCAGAAGCAGAATGGGGTACTGGGAAAAGGCTTAGCATTTTAGATTGAGCTGTTCTCCTAACTGAAGCATGACCTTGGGTAGGTCACCTCCACTTCTGGGCTTAAGATTCCCTGAATTAACTGAGGGAGCTGGACTATTCACTAAAGAATGTGTGGGTGAGTTCCAACTCTCTCTGGAGCTTTGTAGTCTCAGGTGTCCACCATCCCCTTCACCTGGCACCGAGCAGGTGCTTCATGAATATCTGCAGAATGAATGAAGATCAAGTTCTCACTTTACAAGACTGGACACTGGTCCCTGGAGAAGCTGGGTGGCAGCTCTGGGACGGCCAGTTAGTGGTTGTGCGGGGAGACCCTTGGACCCCCGCCTGGAGACCTCCGAGGTCCTGGGTAGAGGTAACAAGCAGAGACGGTACACGGGGACCAACTTTGCTTTATTTTGTTTTGTTCTATTGTGCGGGGCGTCTTCCCAGCGGAGGGATCCCTGGAGGCCACTGGGCACCAGACTGGGCACCAGACCGCGGGGCTTTGAGACGTGCCGGCCGCGTGGCTTACCCAAGTCACCTCCGGGTCTTGCCTTACTCTCCGGATAAGAGCAGGGCCTCACTTGGGAGGGCCGCTCCCGGACCAGGGCCCGAGCCGTCCCCGCGGGCGGCAGCCCCTCCCCGCGGGCGGCAGCCCCACCCCCCGCGCAGCGCCCCCTGAGGGGCCACTTTCCGGGACAGTCAGAGGCAGGGCAGAGGGAGCACGTGGCGTGTGGTGAGCGCCCCGGCAACGTCACGGTTGGCAGCGGTGAACTCCCCGTTAGCAGCCGCGGGCAGCGCGCCCGCAGCGCCCTCACCCCCGGGCCTAGTTCAGGAGCGCTCCCACGTGCTGGTCCCTCCGAGGTCGGGGTTCGAGCCTCACGGCGACCTCGGCCGGCCTCGCTCCTCCCCGGGCCTCGGTGCCCTCATCTGGAGAGTGGAGACTGCGCCCCCGCCGCCGGCGCGCCCCGAGGGTCCCGAGGGCTGCGCCCCGCGCCGCCGCCGCCAGTCCGCTGCAGGCCCCAGCAGGCCACCTCCACGCAGCCCGATCCCCTACCTTCCTGCCGGCAGTAGGCCATAGTGCAGCCCGGCGCTCCGACCTCGCGGCGACCGTGGCGACGGCCTCACGCCGTGACCTCTCCGCCGCGGGGAAGGCGGCTCGGAGGCCCGCGCGGGCCCGCCCCCTCCAGGCCTGCCCGCCGCGCGCCTGCCTCGGCGCGTCTAGCCGGGCCTCTCAGCCGGGAACTACACTTCCCAGCAGGTCGCACGCCGGCCGGCCCCTCCCCGGGCAGTGGGAACTACATTTCCCAGAGGGAATGGCGGTGCGCAGGCGCATCGGTGCGGAACCTGTACGCTGCGACTGTCGGAGCGAGCGCCCGACCCTGGACCACACTTCCCAGGAGGCGATGCGGCACCGCGAGCGAGAGCGGAAAAGCGCGCGCCCGGGGGCGGGGGCTCTGCGGGGCGTGCCGGGCTCTGGGCGGGGCGCGGGTGTCTGCTGCTCCCGGGCAGGCGAGAGCGCCCGGGGCTCCGCGCTGCGGCCGTACACCCCTCTCAGAGCCGAGCCGAGCGAGGCGGGCGGCGAGCGGGCCCCGCCATGGCCGCGAACGTGAGTGCCCCCTGGTGCGCCGGCCGCCCCCAGGCCGCCCGGTTCCCCAGCGCGTCTCCCCGCGGGCGCGTCGCGGCCGCCTGCCCGCCGGGCCCCTCCGTACGGCCGGCCCACCTCCCTCCCGCGTCCGCAGCCGGGCCTCCCGGCCGCTGAGCCGTGTGTCCGTCCCCCCCAGCCTGGCCGGACGCCTCGTGTCGCGCGGCGCTCCCCGCAGCCCCTCCCTTAGTCTCCAGCGCTCTCCTGGGCCCTCGGCTTTCCCGCCTGGGCGGGCTCTGAGGGCTGGACGCGGCCGCGGAGGGGAGGCCCGCCCGCGGGGGGTGGGGGGTGGGGGGGAGCCGATCCGCGCGGGAGGGGGTCCCGCGACGCGCCGTCCGGGCGGGCGGCGAGCTCCCCGCCGCAAGGGGGGGTGTGACCCGAGGCTGCGGTGCCGCCCGGGGGCGCGGGCCGGGAGCGAGGACTGCGGGAAGAGGGGGCGTCCCCCGTGGCCCGGCCCGCGTCCTCCTGGCGTGGATTTGGTTGCAGAGGCCCTTGGTTGAAGCTGGTGCCCCGGAAAGTCTACTGGCCTCTTCTCCCTGCAGCCAGCCTTTCTCGGGAACCTTTCTATTTAAGCCCAACGTTCATTCGCCACACCGAGGGGCACCTCCCGCCAGGGCGCTGGGTGTGGGAGGAGCTGGTGACTCACACTCCGCTCTGTGAAAGTGTGTCTGGAGCCAGCTCGGAGTCCTGCCAGCCCAGGCACTCCCTCCCTCCTGCTTCGGTGGAGTGTCTTAGCCACTCTCCCCTGGTCTGTTACACCCTCTTTCCAGGCCCCTCCTCTGTCCCCAAGCGTCCTCTCTGCCTCCCACACCCCCTGAAAAGCCAGGGCTTGCGTCACCCACAGCCCCAGCACACTCTGCCTGGATTGGAGGGAATTGTTGGGGAGGCCAAGAAGCCTTCAGCGGTGCGCCTGGAGGTGGTCCGTGAGATGCAGGGTCTGTGTCAGGAGATGGGCATATTGCCACCGTGGCTTACAGATGGGGAGCTTCCCCAGCAGGAGAAGGCACAGGACCTCACAGCCAGCTTGGCCCGTCGTGGGAAGGTGTGGCAGGATTTGGAGTCAGGCCGACCTGGGGAGAAATCCAGATTCTTCCTCAGTAGCACTGTGGCCGTAATCCCTTGGGATTTTTTTTCCTCATGGGAGCAGTTATTGTGAAATTTAAGGGAGACTGTGCTTAGCACAGTGCCTGGTGCATAATAAGTACTTAATACATAAGGAAGAGTGTATCTTCAGTCCTGGTGGGCAGAGACCTTCTTGGATATGTTGGGTCCTGACCTTTGCCAAGGATCGTAGATGAATTAGGGTATCCTCAGCTGCCAAACCGTTGTTGATTCAGCCAGCAGTGGGTGCACATTTACAGGGGCCAGCAGGCCCGGTGAGGAGAAAAGATCTGAAGATGGTGGGGTGGAGCAGGGAGGCCACAGAATTCTTAATCACTGTAGCATCTGTCCAGTGATCGAGTTCCTGTTGCCATCTCTACTTTATAAATGAATAAACAGGATCAGAGAGGTAGAGCAGCTTACCTGGGGTTACACAGCAAGTGATGTTCAGGGCCTGTATGTCGACCTCTGTTCCCACCTCTCACTGCTCATTGCTTCTAAGTCAGAATAGGGGAATGGGCAGGGAGGAAATCTCCATGCCTGTCCATATTTACTGGGAATTTGGTCCAGAAGGTGGGCTGGGTGTGTCATGCCACTCCACACCCTCGCCAGCCTGAGGGGCTTCTTCTTCCTTCTCTTCAAGGCCATCTTTGAGCCCCTTATCTTGATGTTGGTTCCTAGGTGTGTGCTGAGGGGTGGCCCAGGAGGAAGCCTGGCCTTCCAGCCCTGAGTTGGGGACTGCACTGGCCACAGCAGGACTGGCTTGTTCTCCTGTCCTGCCTGTCTGCAGCAGGCTTCCAAGGAGTGAGGAATGCAGTCCAGGGCAGAATGGCAGGAGAGTGGCCTCCAGTCTGTCCAGCTTTGAATCCTAAGTCCACCTCTTAGAGGCTGTGTGATCTGCACTGGTGTTGTAACTGCTGAGCCTCTCTTTTCCTGTCTGTGAAATGGGGTTGTGATAGTGCCCATCTCCTTGGGCTTGTCCACGACTGGCCTGTGATGGACTGGAGTGTTTGCCCTTGTCATCATCATGATGGTTGATGGTCACCTACCTGCCTGCAGCAGATTGCTCCACTAATGTTTCCAAATGGCCTGGAAAGTCAAGACCATTTCTGAATGCAGTGGACATCTGGTCCCTGGCAGGCCTGGTCTGGTGGCGTTCGGGGACAGTCAGAGAACATGGCACCAGCTTTGCTTAAGCAGAGGCTGACTTGAATCTCCTCTGACCTGGCAGTGCCAGGATGGGCTAGCTCACCTCACCCTGAGTGCTCATCTGAGAATCGCTTACATCTTTGTGGTGTCTGTCAGCTCAGCCCAGCCCAGCCCAGCCTTGGTATCAGTGATAGAGCTGATGGCATTCCCGCCAGCCGGCATGAGGCTCACTGTGCCCTCCTGGGCTGTGAGCATCCAATAATTGTGTCCTTTGGTTCTTACCACAACCCTGTGTACTGGATTATTATCCCCAGTTTTACCGCTGAGGAAGTGGGGGGGCAGACAGGGTTTAAATTGCTTGCCCAAGGCCTCACAGCTGGTGTGTAGCAGAGCCTGCATTCAAACCCAGCCTTCTGGCTCCAGAGTCCTGCCTTTGACGATGGTATTCCGGGTCAGCCGCGGACACCCTAAATTATGCTCTGTTACCAGCTGGACAAAGCCTGACCCACTGACTCTGGAGTTTGCAGCCTACCGTGACCCATCTAGATGTGCCTAGTTGCCCTCCTCTCCTCCCCACACCCCACAACCCAGCCAGAGTACATAGGTAGCTGTTCCCCCTGCTGAGGAGGCCCTCACCCCAGGGTCTGCCTCTGAGAGCCCACTCAAATGCCCGCTCCTCCGGGGGCCTGCCTTGACCCTCCCAGCTAGGTCACTCCTTTAACCCCTCCCAGCTGGAAGGGGTCTCTGGATCTGCTCCTCTTGCTAGGCACTCAGCAAGGCTTTGCACTGTTTGTGGCTGTGACTTGATGCCCCTAAAGCCACTCACCCCTACAGTCTCACCCCTACAAGGCCTGGCACTGCCCTAAGGAAGCTCAGCCACTGTTTATTAAACTAAATTAAAAATGTATCTCTAATAATCTGTTTGTAAAACAGTTTACTAGTTTCTTAAAAAAATACATCTCCCTATGATCCATCAGTTCCACGCCTTGGTACCTAATGCCCAGGGGAAATGAAATGAAAACATGTCTCCATCTCCGTGAAGACTCTGACAACAAAAATTCAATTAGAATCAAGTTAAGAAGGAAAAAAGTTAATTTTAATTAAGCCAAACAGGATTATAATCCAGGAGACAGGCTCTCAGGAGCTCTGAGAACTGCTCCACGTTAGAAGTCAAAGGCACAGTCATGTACATTTTTGAGTCAAAGGATCGAACATCAAAAGGACATACTGATATTTTATAAGAAGTTCACCAAAAACACATAGTCCAGGTAGGCACATATAGAGGAGCAGGAAATCACCATGACCGCCTGCAGAGCTGGAAAGAACACTGTTCTTTTAAGAAGTGGCATTACTAGCATCAGAGGAAAGGGAAAAAAAATGATCTTTACAGTCGAGCAAATGCCCCTGTCTTTGAGAACTTCTGGTCATTGTGTTAATGCAGATGCAGACTGCACGCTAGAGAGGGAGAGAGGAGACCCAAACAGACACAGAGAGAATATTATGCTTAAAGTTTCTTGTCCTGCTTTAAAATATATATTTCATTTAATCATTTTCCCCCTTTTGATCATTAATCTTTCGGTAGAATACATTAGGTGATCAAATATTTGGCCCCTCCATGGGGGTGGTGGTTGCTTACCTGCCCTGGGTCCTGTCCCTCGGTGCCAGATCTTAATAGCCTGGTTCTTTCTTTCCTTTTAGGGGGTTAGGCTGGTAAAATGCTTGGCAAGGACTGGTGGTCAGTTGTCCAACAGGACTTAAGCCAGTTTTACTCTGCACATGTGTCATGTATACCTGTTATCTTATGTAGAACTACAGATGTGATCAATAGTGTCAAGTCGTTAGACATAATTATAACTTTAGTTGGAGTTTTGAATATAGATCAAGAGGCACAAGAGATTATTCCTCTGTAAATGATACAGAATGCAATCAACATAGCCAACAACAGTAACAAAGTCATAAGCAGAGTTCTAAGCCATGAATCCACAGAGCTGAGTGATTTCCCTGAGATTTCACCTGAACTAGGAATGGGGTCCTTCAATGTGGAAATTTTATTTGATATGTGAGTTATTAGGTGTTAGATGAGTTGTATTAGAGGACTCATCTGTGTATGAAAATGCAACATTTAGTCTGGATTGTAGCACAAGCTTCTTCTTGCAATGTGGTTTTAAAAATCAAGAGTCATTCGATTTTGCAACATCAGTTTCCCATGGTAACAATTTCAGAATTAAGTAAATTAATCCTGTGTAGTAAATAAACAGAGGTGTATGCTGACGGGGAAACATTTTATGGCGTGTACATTTTCTAAGGCAACACCGATATCTAATACTATGGGCTAAGGAATTCAGGCTTGTCTGCTGTGCTGCAGTGCTGCTTGCAGCCTCCTTGGCTGTTTGACCAACGGTGGCTGATAGGTTTCTGAGCGTATCTCTGTTTACATGTATTCCTGCACTAGGACTCAAGATTCCCAAAAGACTTTGCCACCAGATACCTTGGTGTCCTGCTAACATTGACTCTGTCGTGGAGAGAGAAAGGGGGTTCATCTGCCTCATTGTATAGACGCTGGGGTAACGTTATGCCCAGCAAACATAAGACTTTTACCTGCCATCTTGTAAGATGTTTACGTGCCCATCCTTGGGTAGGTGTGCCAGTTTCAGTACCATATAGGAAGATAAAACCTGGCGGGGGGGCGGGGACAGCACAAGTGATCCCTCCCAGAGAGCTCTCATCAATATCCTCATCGATTGGAGGTTTTGTTAACAGGGTATTAAACGGTGGGTCATTCCTCTTGCAGGCTTTCCTAAAGCTGTCTATATGGTATTTGACATGGGGGAGTTGCGAGCACAAGTTACTTATGTTTTTCTATTCAAGACATTTGTAAGTTAAGTAAGGAATGGAGCTTGGGGTGGGGGTGGCTGGGTGTAGGCACTAGGGTAAGTTGTGTCTGGTCTCTAAGGACCAAGGATAGTGTAGTGTCAGACAAGGAATAGACACATTAGTGCGTTAGAGAATTTGGACCTGAAAGATTAGGCCAGAGGCAGGTTGATCTAAGTAAGTGGTAACATTGGAAACATCTGAAAAGTCAGTGACAGGAACTATGAAGGGCCTATATCAGCCTTGAATTGTGTGAAGAATTTGATGATGGATCCAACAATTGGTTGACTTTACCTCCAGTAGCTGTACTTTGCAACAACTTTACAAAGCAATTTTCCTTCCATCTTAAACACTAGGGCAAAAGCAGAGCTAGAAGTAAAACCGTAGCTTTCAATTTTGACAGACAGACATTTGGTAAATAGTTCATTTGAACTAGTAGGATGGGTCTCACAGGCCTGGTCTGGACTCTTGGGTCAGCTCTCTGCTGCTGTTGTCATCTTCTCGTCCTAGCTTGGTGATGCTTGTTGTAGTTGAAGCCGGGTGTTAGAAACAGGGGCTGAAGCCCATTTAGGTGTTGGGGCCTTTTTAAAATGAGAGGCGCGAATCCATAAATTGTCGTTTCGTTTGGCTGAGCATGAACTAGTTAACAATAACGGATAAGGTTCTTTCCATCGTGGCTGCAAAGAATCATTTATTTGATGTTCTTTCCAATAAACAAAACCTCTAGGTTATAATCTGTGATCTGTAGGATTTTCTGGGGAGCTCACTGTAAGAAGAGTTAGTTACCGATTGTTTTTTAAATGCCTCAGTGAGATCCTGACAATAATGTAATGTTTCCCTTGAACCACCGTGGGGGAGAAAGTTGCCAAAAATACTGTTTTCCCCATAAACCATTTTCTCAGGTGCACAATGAATTAAAGGAGGTACACTCTGGAGTAATGGCAGTTGTGCTCCAGACACTAGGTTGTTTTTTTTTTACATCAGGTCTAAACCATATTTGTGTGGTGGGGTCAGAATTCCCCTTTTTGTGGCCATATCTGTTTCTCTTCTTTAGTGGCAATTGCTTGAGTCTGTAGAAGGAGATCTTTTACTGGGTTAGTGGGATTAACGGAGAGGAGTAGACATTCTGGAGGCTGGACAGGATGAGTGTTTAAAGCTGCAGCATCAGCAAGCTGATTTCCTTTAGCTTCTGTAGTGTCGAACTTGGAATGCCCAGTGTGGCAATAATTGCTAACTGTTTTGGCAGTCGTATGACAATAACTCTGCAACTTGTTTTCCATTTTTTTATTAGGTTGTCCTGAAGGGGTTAAAAACCTCATTTTTCCATAACATTCCAAAGTCTTGTGTCACTCCAGAGGCACGGAGGCTGTCATAAATATGTGTTAGCTGGTCTTTAGTAGAGTTAAGGCAACTAATTCAGCTTGTGCCGACTTTGTTTCTGGTAAATAAAAGCTTTCAGTTGTTTCTACTGTGGGCATTACTGCATATCCAGCTCAGTAACGTCCCTACCCATCCCTTAAGTAGGACCATCTATAAATTAAATTCCATCAGCATTATCGATATGGGCTGTTTTCTTCCTGTGGTGCTGGAAGCAGAGTTGCAGGGTTAAGGTTATTACATGGGACCAAGGTAGCATAAAGCAGCAATACTTCATAGGAAGGTAGCTGGCTTACAGAATAGTGCTGAGGGTGGTGAGAGTTTATAAGAAACTCACCTGAGTGTGGGACATAAATAGTTAAAGGAGACCCCATAACTGTTTCTTCAGTGGCCTTATGTGAGAGCCGTGGCTGCTGAAGTAGCCCTGGAACAAACAGAAAGTCCTTTTGCTACTGAGTCTAATTTAATTTGGGAGCATAACAGCAAGTCATCTACAGACATTTTTGTAAAAGCATCAGTTATTGTATAGGCATAACTGTGTATAAATGACAAAAGACTTTAAAAGCATGGTTAAAGACCTGATTTCAATACACTTATCAAGGAAATTTGGCTATTCCTGTGGCATACAGCATTTTAAGATACTGTAATAACTAGAATCATGACTGACAACATACCAGCACATTTCAAATATCCTATTTCTTGGATATTTGTATTAATATATTTATCCATACAATATAACTTAAAAAGGTTTATCATTGTTCATTTGACAATGTTTCTCATGTAATTTAGCATACCAAATGAGCCTAATTAGCTTAATGTTTCTCTTTGAGCTGGTTAGGGGCTTCCTGAAGCATCCCAAAGTTAGCTGGAGCCCAAAAGAACTTCATTTAGAATTTGATTTGAGAAAGTTTGTGAAAGATATCAAAAGGTTTTAAATGCTTGGCTAAATAGGATCATAAGTCACTGTGAAACAATATTTATTCACTGAAAGTGACAATAAAAGATTTCAAAAGCAAATACAGAAAGTTACAGCACATTACTTAAGAGGTAAAGAAACTTTACAGTCTGTAATCAAAAGCAGATCAACACTTCAAGAAAACTTTGTCCTCTTAACAGAAAAAAAAACAAATTCTAGTCTTCAGCATTTCACCTTTGATATTAAAATTCATTCATTTAATTAAATTCAGTCTGATCTTAGTAAGTCCTGGCCATGCATAAAACTCTTTTCTCAGGGTTCCCTTTTAAAAATTAATTTTTAGAAGTGTATGCCACTTTATAGTTCAGTCTTCCAATAAAGCACAGAATATATTAATAGTCTCAAACATATTTAGTTTCTCTGTAATAAGAGATCAAAAGTAGGTAAACACAGACTTCTTTAGCAATTAAGGTTTCAGTATTTCCTTATTAAGAAAATGATCTGGACATTCAGTGAATTCCATCATTTACTTAGGCAGAACTCTAAAGTTTCAAGTCACCAAAAATCTGGAGAAACTGTTTTTAGGTAGACATACCATAAAACAAAATTATTCTTAAAAGAGTTCACTCCAAAACTTATTTATTACTTATGAAAATATCGTACCAAGTTAGTTTTCTTGTTGACAGATTTTATAACAGAGATCTCCCATGAGCTTATTAACTTTCAGTAAGCCTAGGTGCAATTAAAGTATCACACTTAATGTTGATGAATCTATAAAGACATGTCTGTATTAATTAAGCCATGAATTTAGACTCATTTCCATTCATTAAAGATTAATCCTAGATTATGTGATCCTTTAAAAATTTGGGCTTTTTAAAGTTACATTTAGAAATATTTGATTTGTGAGCATTTACTTTTAAGTCAAGTAAAGCTCTTACAAACTAATGTTGGTAACAACATCTGGAGCTAGAGATGAATCATACTTATGGTGTACATACAGACATACGTGTGTCCCGATAGACACAGACAGAACTCTCAGAGTTTTCCTGCTGGAGTTTTACAAAGGCCTCTTTCCACACGCGGCCTCCCCTCCTTTTTTTTCCCCCAGTTTTAGAATCTACTAATTAAGCCAAAGCTGTAGAGTCAGGCAATGTGGTCTGTGTTTACATTTCAAGGACATGATAGGAGTTATGACAGCCTTTCTCCTAGGAATACTTTTGTTCTCTCAGGGTGAGAATTTGAAAAGATGTGTTATCAAGCCAGCTTTCTCTACAGTGTTGGAATGTCAGAAGAGCTGCCCCCTGGCCATTTGAGAGTTAAGTGTTTGCGAGCATTGGTTTCCTCAGGAAGCCAGCCTGAGCGGCTGCCTGGCAAGGAGTATACGGCCTTTGAGGCACAGTTTCCCATTATTAATTTGGCAGCCCAATTCAGATAGGATCGGAACAACTTTCTGAGGGTGGTGTGATGGATGGAATGTGTGTCTGGGTCCCTAAGGGGTCCCCCTTGGGTGAGCTCGACTCTCACGTGCCTCGGCTTCTCCCTCCGACCGTGTGAAACCGAGTGGGTGCTCGGAGCCTCAGGGTGATCAGCCTTTATTACGCGCACCTGGCGAGCAGAGTGTACTTAGTGGTTGGAGTGGGAGTCCCTGTGGGACTGCTGCACGGTAGGAGGCTTGATCCTCAGGCACTTCCCCATGGTTCTCAGTTGCCTGTGAACAGCTCGTGGCTGGAAGGAGCAACCGGGCTCAGTCTCTCATTTCACTAGCAGTTTGTTCAGACCATGTATACGTAATCTTCCAATTTAAGTCAAATTAAAAAAAAAAACAACCCAGTGAACCCAGTTCACTCCAAAGCTTCTCCCAGGTCCCTGTCTAGGAGACGTTCCAGTACCCCCTTAGGACTCCAAGTCCTAAGAAGAACAGCTCATGTAGAACTCAGGATGTCATTTAAAGCAATGATGTTCAGGTATCAGGAGAACCCACCAGAGCACCTAAGGAATATGCAGAAGTGGGTGGGGCGTCCAGGGCCTGTGCTGGTACCAGGCGCCGGTTCGGGGTGGACTCCAGGAGTCCTCTGCTGGGTGTTTCTGATATCCTACCAACTATGCCAAGCAAATGTCGACTAAAATTCAATTAACAATCAAGAAGAAAAAAGGGCATTTTGTTTGAACCAAACAGGATTATGACCCAGGAGATAGACTCTCAGAAGGTCTGAGAACTCTTTCACCTGGTAGAGGCTGAAGGCACAGACATGTACATTTTTGGGCCAAAGGATCATACGTGAGAATGACATACTGATGTTTTATGTAAAGTTCACCAAGGATGCATAGTGCAGGTAGGTACAAAGTGAGCAGCAAGTCATCATGACCCCCTGCAGAGCTGGGAGGGAACGCTGTTCTTTTAAGATGTGGCGTTGCTAGCATCAGAAGAAAGGGGAACAAATGATCTGTACAGTCGAGCAGGTGCTCTTGTCTTTGAGAAGGTCTGGTCAGTGTAATGCAGATGCAGACTGCATGTTAGCGAGGGAGGGAGGAGGCCCAAACAGACACAGAATTTTATGTTTGAGTTTCCTTGTCCTGCCTTAAAACATAAATTTTGTTTCACCAACTTGTACATGAGTATTCATAGAAGCATTGTTCATAATAGCGAGGAACTGGAAACAACCCAGGTGTCCATCAGCAGGTGTGTATACTCGTGGCTGGAATTTTTTTATTATTAATTATCTATTTTTATTGGCTGCCTTGGGTCTTCATTGCTGCATGCAGGCTTTGTCTCTAGTTGTGGAGAGTGGGGGCTACTCTTCGTTGTGGTGTGCGGGCTTGTCGTTTCGGTGGCTTCTCTTGTGGAGCACAGGCTCTAGGGTACACGGGCTTCAGTAGTTGCGGCATGTGGGCTCAGTAGTTGTGGCACATGGGCTTAGTTGCTCTGCGGCACGTGGGATCTTCCCAGATGAGCGCTCAAAGCCATGTCCCCTGCATTAGCAGGCAGATTCTTAACCACTGCGCCACCAGGGAAGTCCCTCGTAGGTGGAATTCTACTTGGCCATAAAAAGAAACAAACTACTGATACCATGACATATGACCCTCAGAAGCGTTACGCTGAGGCAGAGAATCTGGACAGAAGGAGTTGATGCTGTGTGATGATTCCATTCATACTGCATTCTAGAAAAGGCAGAACTAATCCGTAGTGATTCAGATTCAAATCATTGCTACCTCTGGGTGGTGGGGAGAGAGGGGTATTGGCAGGAAAGGGGCACAAGGAGCTTTCTGTCAAGACACGTGTTCTGTGTCTTGACAAACAGGGTAGTATGCACTTGTCAAAACCGAACGCTTGGCCTGTGCGTCTTTAATGTATAGAATTAAAACTCAGTAAAAACTGAGTGTAAATAAATAGTGAAATCCAATTTATTTTTTGAAAACCAGTTTTGGTTTTATTTTAACGTCTTTTTTTCAGTATTCCAGTACGAGTAACAGGAAAGAACATGTCAGAGTTACAACCAAGTCCCAGCCGGGCTTCCTGGAGCGGCTGAGCGAGACCTCGGGTGGAATGTTTGTGGGGCTCATGACCTTCTTGCTCTCCTTCTACTTAATTTTCACCAATGAGGTACGATGTTTGGGGGTCCCTCTGTGCAGAGTGAGGGTCCCTGCAGTATCAGAGATGAAAGGCTGTGAATCCGGAGGCTGGATATGGTAATAAGGGCCTAGATTTTAGGGGGGGCGGGGCTGAATTAATCAGACTTCTTTCTGTTGTGACCCACCTCACGACTGATGTAAGCAGGAGGAGGAATGGATCCATTCACACACCTGAAATCCTGGGGCTTCAGGCATCTATCAGCTTCAGGCATGGTTGGATCCAGGCGTTCACGCTGGGTCACCAGGAATCTCCATTTCTCCATCTCTTGCCCATTTTTCTCTGTCTTGGATGTTTCTTTGGCAGATTCTTCCTTGGTGGTGGCAAAGATGGCCCAGCAACTCCAGGGTGACATCCAAGCAGCTTAGCAACCTCAGGGAAAAGAGGAACCATCTCTTTCTAAATTAGTTTAGCAAAAGTTGCTGGGAGATCTCTCGGTATCCTCAGTCCTCTCTCTGAACCGCTGCCTGGGGCCAGTGGACACAGGATATGATTCACGAGGCCCGGGTCACGTGATTTGAACAGCCGTGTGATCAGCCCAGGTGGAACACACGGGCTGAGAGGAGGGGAGGGGAGGAAAAGGCAGAGAAAAATGGGAACGGAGTACAGGGCAGAAGAAGCAGCAGCTCTTCCCAGCATGGGCGGTATCAGATGGGTGCTAGGAGGCCTTCCTGGGAGAGCAGGCGTCCTGGGTTCCACTTGCCAAGGACAGAGGGTGCAGCTGTGTGCAGTGGTTGAAATCCTTGCTCCCCGCTGTGCAAAGGGCCGCGCGTTGAAGACGGCGACCTTGCTGGCCGAGGGGCTCTCGCTGGTGGTGACCCCCGACAGCATCCACAGTGTGGCTCCGGAGAACGAGGGGAGGCTGGTGCACATCGTCGGGGCCCTGCGGACATCCAAGGTAGGCTTGGCGGTGGTTGCGGACCCGAGGTGGCTTGGGGCGCCTCACGGGTTGTTGTCTGGTGGAGGATCTGAAAGCGTGGGCCTTGGAGACGGAGACACTTGGTGAGACTCCCGCTGCATGCTCAGCAGCCGTGTGGACCCACTTCTCCTGAGTCTCAGCGTCTTCCTCTGTCAGATGGGGAGAATAACTGTAACAAACTGGGGGCCAGTTCTGAGGAACAGGCGGGGTTCAGTAGCTGCCCTCCTGGCACAGTCTCTGGCCATGGCAGGAGCCTCACAAAGAGGCGCTTTAATGATGATGGTGATGGGCGTGTGTATCTGGGGCGAGGTCTCCTATCTGAACACCCAACACACTGCATGGGCACCATGCCCTCTGGCGCACAGCCTGAGCTGTGTGTGCGGCTTGCAGGTTCAGCACTTGGGACGGGCAGCTTCTCTGGTCTCCCCATGCAAGAAGCTGTGGAGTTCTCTGTGCTCTTCTGCCCTCTGGACCTGTTTCTCCTCCAGTCCAGCTTCCGCTGAGCTGGGGATCCTTATCCTTTATTTTTCTGGTTTGTTTGATTCTTTTTGAAGCTCTTGTCTGATCCAAACTACGGGGTCCACCTCCCGGCTGTGAAGCTGCGGCGGCACGTGGAGATGTACCAGTGGGTGGAGACCGAGGAGTCCAGGTGAGAGGCTGGGGCGGAAGGAGGCGCGGGGTTAGGGTGATGTGCAGGTGGCTTTCACTTGGACACTTCTGGAAGTTGAAGTATAAAATCTTCCTATCGGAGAAATATCAGACTATCCCCCAGTGATTGGCTGATGGTCTTGTTTAGAGGTGGCTGGGATCTCCTGCAGAGGGGCTCGGAGAAGAAAGCGGGCTTGGTTAGCTCCCCTCCAGGGAAGTTGTCCAGGGCTGCCCCAGCTCAGGCTCAGACAGATCTATCCTGAGGCGTGTCACATCTTCTCTCCCACGGTGTGTGGGGCGGGGCTCCTGGGTTACATCCTATCAGGTCTAACGAGCTCCAGGCAGGCTCTCATCGACCACGTGGACTATGAGTGAGGGTGGAAAGGTGACTGAGGGAGCCCGGGCGGCTCAGCCTGGGGCAGGGCAGCCTCAGGGGCCTCCGTAGAGCTGTGGTGGAGCAGAGGGTGCAGGCAGGTCACTGAGCCCACAGGGCGGGGCCCACAGACAGCCAGCTGCAGCCCACAGAGGGTGCAAGCCAGGGGAGGCTGGTTTCCGCTCAGGATGAGAAGGCTCTTTTCTCTAGTGAGGGCCTTCGAGGGCTGGAGCTGGCTGTCTGCCAGGGAGCACGCTGCTTCTGGACTGGTGTGGACCAAGCCTGCTCCATCTGGGGAGTCTGACTTGGGAACCCCGAGGTTGCTTCCAGCCAGAGATGCTTAGAGATGGAGGTGCCTCAAGAGTAATGGGCTGACTCTGGGGCTGTGCTTTCCCCTCAGGGAGTACAACGAGGACGGGCAGGTGAAGACAGAGAGGAGGTACTCCTACAGTGAGTACCGGGCCCTGGACCGGGTGGATGGGGCACCTCCCTGCATACCTGTGGTCTCTGTCCTTAGCAAGCGTTAGGCTCCCTGGGTGCTGGTCCTGAGCCCTGCTCTCCCATCCGTTCAGCGAGGCTTCAGGAGCTGCCCCTTCGGCCCTCAAGTGGTGACAGGCTTGGGTAAGGGGATGAGGGGCCAGTGCTCCTCAGACCTGCGGTTCACCGTGGTTTCTGGGTTGTCCCCTCTGCCCGGAACAGACACTGAATGGAGGTCAGAGATCGTCAGTAGCAGGAACTTTGACCGAGAGATTGGCCACAAAAACCCCAGGTGAGAGCTGTGTCCCCAGGCCTGATTGTGGCCTTGTCGGCCACTGGTAGATACCTAGCCTCAGCTTTCTCATCTGGGTAATGGGATTGAGTCGCTCTGTCTCATGAGCTGATGAAAATATAGGACAGCATTCTGAGGCCAGATCCTGTGCTGGGTACCAGAAACACAGAGGCGAGACCTGACACCCCTGGCCCCAGGGGACCTCCGCTCAAACAGGTCATAGCTATAAAGTTGGATGGAGTGCCTGGAGGGGTTGTCAGCGGTTGGCGTGGGTGGGAGGACAGTCAGCAGGGGTTTTCAGGAGGTAGCAGCATTTGACCTGGCCCTTTGGGGGTTCCAGCAGAGGAGGGTTAGCTCAGGGCCAGGGGTGGGGGTGCTGAAACAGGCTTGACACTGGGCTGGGCCAGGGAGGGCCTTGGGTGTGCACAGTGGGGTTTGAGTGCTGGGGGGCTGGGAAGGGTATGAAGTCCATGGAAAGGCCATCTGACAGCTGGGTGCAGGGTGGGACAGGCTGGCAGGGTCCAGGCAAGAGGGTATGAAGCTCTGGGGGACAGGGGGCGCGAGGAGGCTGCTCCTTCCGGACAGAGGGTGGGGCGGGGGGAAGGGCCAGACTGCAGTGCGGGGCTGGGCGGGACTTGCAGGAGCACCCTGGGTGGGGACCCTGCCCAGCACAGCCCACAGGGACCCAAACAGTCCCCACCTGGTGCCCCCCTTCATCAGCAGCTCCCCCTCCCCCCCCCACAGTGCCATGGCCGTGGAGTCATTCACCGCAACAGCCCCCTTCGTCCAGATTGGCAGGTTCTTCCTCTCGGCAGGTGAGTGTCAGGCCCCTTTAGATGAGCCAGCACTGAGCTGGGGCCCTGCGCTTCCACCCGGCTGCCTCCCAGGAGCCCAGCGCTCAGCCCTCAGGTGGCTAAACGGGTCCCCTGCCGCCCGGGGCATGGGGTCAGCCGGCGCTTTCCCAACATCGTGCTTTGGGCCGGGGCCAGAGGGCAGGCGTGTCCCCAGGTCAGGAGAACCTATGTAGAACACCCCCAAAACCTGTTCCAGGGAGCAGTTGGCAGGTGCTGCGTCCTTATCAGGTTGACTAGACAGAGCCGAGAGCCCTTCCTCAGGCAGCCCTAGAGCCAGCAGCACAGAGAAGGCCCCGGGGCTCCACTTCTGAGCCCCATGGGCGCCCAGCCCTGTGCCAGGGAGGGGCCGGTTCATCACAGGCCCCAAAGCGACTCCAAAGAGAGGCTCGCAAGGGACAGGGCAGTATCACTGGCTAAAGAAACTCCTGGGCTCTGTCCCTGGGCCTGACCCAGGAAGGAGGGAGAGATGATACTCAGGGGGTGGATAGCCAGGGTGATGGGGGAGAGACCGTGTGAGCCAGGGCCTGGCTTGTCTGCTGTCTGCTCTGGCACTCAGCTGGTTCCAAGCCCTGCCAGCCAGCCCTGGCCTCATGCTGTTGGTGCAGCAGGGGGCCAGGCCTGGACGCAAATGACTGGACCCAGGGTGGAGTGGCTGCAGGGCTAAGGCCTTCCAGAGCTGTGGTCACTCTGGCTGATGGGGAGAGGGGACAGGAAAGGCTTAGGAGGAGCTGAAGACTGAAGGGGGCTGCCATTGTGAAAGGATGGAGTCGGAGGAGGGACTCAGGGTGGGAGACTCCATGTGTGGAGGCCCCTGGGGTGTGGAGGCCCCAGGGGCAAGCCAGGCAGTGGCCACATGACTGGGCTTGTGAGGGTGCTTGGGAAGGCTGTCAGGCCGAGGGCTTGCAGACAAGAGCTGCAGTGGACACAGCACTGTTTCTAACTGCCCACCTCTCAGGCCTCATTGACAAAGTGGACAACTTTAAGCAGCTGAGCCTGTCCAAGCTGGAGGACCCGCATGTGGACATTATTCGCCGGGGGGACTATTTCTACCACAGTGAAAACCCCAAGTACCCTGAGGTACGTACCCAGTGGGCTTGGGCGCTCCGGTGGCAGAGGTCAAGGTCCCAGAGTCCCACCCCTGACAGCACGGTAGTCAGAGCCCAGTTTCAGACTCCGGTTCATTTCCCGTGGCTCATAGCTGCACTGGGCCAGGGAAATGGGAGGGGAGAGGCTTTCTGGGTGACGGAGCTGCCTGGGCAGAGGTGGAGGTCGTGGGCGGGGGGATGGCGCCGTGGGCCCAGGCCGATGGCGGCCGCCTCCCTCACTTGCTTCTCTTCCACCCGAGGTGGGTGACCTGCGCATCTCGTTTTCCTACGCGGGGCTGAGCGGCGATGACCCCGACCTGGGCCCAGCTCATGTGGTAATCGACTCCCCAGGCAGACAGGGGGGACCTTGCTGGGCGCAGACACCTGGGCCCAAGTGAATGCTTTGGGCGCACACACACCCTTCCCCGTGTGGACGCGTGCCCTGTGCGTGTGCATGGGCCCCAGGCTGAGGGCGCAGTCCTGGAAGGTCTCACAGTGGTGCCTAATGAGATTCCTCCTGTCACATGCAGCCCCTCTTCCCCAGCCCTGAATTCTGCTTTGTAAATACTCAGCGCCGCGTTCCTCACCCTGTCACCCCAGCCCCGGCTCGGCCCTGACACAGGCCTCTGCCCAGGGTCCTCCCTGGAGCTTCAGATGGAGCAGCGCAGTGGGCACTGCTGTCCCGCAGGCCCGTGTGGAGGCAGAGGCTCGGGGTGACGTGGGTCTCCCCTCTCGCTGCCTCGTTGGCACACAGTGAGGAGGGGAGCTGGGCCCAGCGGGCTGATGGCCCCGCAGCTCTAAGCCTGAATTCCCTGACCAGGTCACCGTGATTGCCCGGCAGCGGGGTGACCAGCTGGTCCCCTACTCCACCAAGTCCGGGGACACCTTGCTTCTGCTGCACCACGGGGACGTCTCAGCAGAGGTGAGTGGCCACGGGGCACCTGTGCTCTGCCCTCCAGGGGTCACGTCACAAACTGCCAGTACAGAGGCAGAGCCAGGGCCACGAGGCAAGGGAACGCAGTAGAAGGATGAGGTCTCCCTGTGGGTGCAGCCCTGCCTCCTGAAGGAGGGAGCACTGAGCAGAGCGGAGCCCTCACAGGGGCTGGTGTGAGGGGCAGACGCTCTGAGGTGACAGATGTGCTAACGGGAGGCTCCTGCGGCGGCGGGCAGCAGGTGACATCTTTGCTGCGTCCCAGGTGAAGAGAAGGGGCCCGTCGGTGGTTCTGGCAGGCCAGGGCCCACCTTGTTGGGGCCGGGACGCCGGGTGGCCCTGCCTAGGGAGGGGCAGGCAGAGGCCCGTGAAGGCTAAGTGTGAGCTGGGGTGAAGGGGTTGAGCTGCGTGGCCCCAGGACCAGGTGAGTGAGGGCGGGCACCCCAAGGGAGACCTGGGCACCGCCCCATCTGTAAGACGGGTCACGCCTCACCCACGCCCCGTGCAGAAGGGGTGCAGAGACGTGCCGTGGGTGGAGTGCCTGTCTTAGGGGTCAGCCCCTCCTCTTCGGGCAGGAGGCCCTTCTCCTTCACAGCAGACCCGGCGCACGCTGGTGATGAGCAGCTGTCCCTGCAGCGCCATTCTGAACCTGCTTTCTCAACCCGTAAGGGTTTGGCGGGCGGCAGGGCTTAGCGGTGACCTTTTGGGCCACTTATTGGGCCCTCAGCTGTCATCCCCTCACGTCGGCTCCCAGTCCAGGTGGCGCTGGGCTGTGCTTTCTTGTGGCTGGGACGAGGGTGTGGTCAGTCTGCAGTCCAGGAGCCAGTTACCAACCTCAAGGCAGGGCTGGCCCCCCCCAGCCTGGCGGACTGTAAGTTACCCTTTCTCAGGCAGCTTTCAGGGCCCCCGGAGAGTTTCTAGAATTAGGAGGCCAAGTCCAAGCCTCCTCTCTTTCCTGGGGCTCTAGCCTCCTGCAGGCAGGGCCTGGTCTCAGAGCTGCACCCCAGAGAGGAGTTGTGTGGCGCGTGGCTTGATGCTGTGGGAGGCGGGACAGGTGACCCCAGGAAGGCACTGCTGCAGCGAGGAAGGTCAGGTTCATTTGATGAGACGGTGGGCTGATGGCTCTTGGTGGAGGTGGTCTGTGATCTGAGGACCCACACCTGCCTGCCCTGTGCTGCCAGGTGGGCAAGGCACGTAGGCCCGGGTGGTGCCCTTTCCTCCTCCTGGTCTGACCGGAGATGCAGTGGCTCTTGGGTCGGCCCGGCTCTCTTGGAACCAGCCCTGCCAACTGGGTAGGCTGGTGACCCCTTCGGAGTCGAGATGTGATGGCCCCTCCCCACTTGTCCTGCAGGAGGTGTTTCGTCGAGAACAGAAGAGCAACTCCATGAAGACGTGGGGCCTGCGGGCGGCCGGCTGGGTGGCCATGTTCATGGGCCTCAACCTCATGACGCGAATCCTCTACACTCTGGGTAGGTGGGGAGAGACAGGGCCCCTCAGCCTCTCCCACGCGCGTCTGCCCTCCAGCCGGGTGGGGTGCCCTCCGTCCATCCCGTGCCCGCGGGGCTTTGGGATGAGTGAGCAGGGGAGGCGGGATGTGGGTCAGGATGCTCCCAGGGTGCGAGCAGGTGGATGCTGGCCCCTGAGACTGTGGGTCTTCCCGCTCTGTCCACCCGCCCATCTCCTCAGCCCTTCGCCCCTGCATCCCACAACTGAACAGCCATGCCGAGGAGGCTGGCCTGCCCGTGCCGGGAGCCAGGCCTGAACAGAGTCCTGGATTCCTTTCCTGCCCCAGCTTCAGTTTCCGCACACCTAATTTGCAGAGTTTTGTGAAATGTTTGGCAAATAAGAAACACTCAAGAACGGTTAGCTTCATCCCCCACCCCAGATCCTGGGCGAGACTTGGGACAGCCGCTGGCGAGCGTGGAGCGCAGGGGAGAGTGCCGGGCGCTCATGGGCCTGACGCTGGCCCGCTTGAGCCCAGGAGCCGCCCGAGCGCCCAAGGTGACTGAGCGCTGGGCCTCGGCTGCTCTCTGGGAGGACGGGGCTTCTCGGAGAACGCTCCATCCAGTCACGTGGTTCTGTCCACCATCTCTGGGCCCAGAAACCCCTCCCCCAGTCACCCTGTCCAACTGGGGAGAGTCCGGCTGCCGTATATGCAGACTGTCAGCTCATTATGCAGATGGGAAAACTGAGGTGCAGGGAAGGGAAGGCTGCTTCTCTTGGACAGCTGAACTGTGCCCAGAAAGGCAGCCGCGTCTGGGGCACAGTCATTGAGCCCATTGTGGCTGTGACCTTGGACAGGCTGTTTCCCTCTCGGAGCCCAGTTCCCCCATCGTCAGGTCTCCTCACGGGTCCCTGCACTCCGGAAGGCTGACCCTCCAGGGTCACGACAGGTGTGAGAGCGCAGGGGAGGGCCTCACGCCTCCACTGCTGCGATGAGTGCGTGCCGGGTGCCCGCTGTGCGGAGGGTGCTGCTCCAGGCCCTGGCGGCCGCGCAGCCCGCACGACAGGCAAGGTCCCTGTCTCCGCTGGGCTTAGCGTGGTGGCTAAGAGCTGAGGCTCTGCACTCAAGCTGTCTTGAGTTTAGATCCTGGTTCTGGCACCTTCTATCTGTAAATTTAAGTCCCAGGCCTCAGTGATCGTGTGGGTAAACTGAGGTCAAGAGCTGTACTGGCCTTATAGGGTGGACGGGGTTTGGCGAGACATGGTCCCATGGTCAGCACCCAGGCATGAACCCTGCTTATTGCAGAGGCCGAGTGGGGGCCCACGTGGGACTAGACCAAGATGGGCCACACTGGGCAGTAGACGGCAGGGTCCTTGAGGTGGGCGGCTCGGGCCTGTTGAGTCCCTCAGCGCCTCCATGGAGCTGGGCGCACAGGTAACTGGGAACGGCTTGGGTGAGTGAACAGGCCCCTCCAGGAAGGGCCGAGGGGCCCGGGTGGGCCCCCAGGGGGCTCGGCCAGCCTGCTTTGTGAGGGGCAGCAGGCAGGTGCTCACCAGCATCCCAGTCTCTGTTCTGGCCTCAGCACACAAGGTCTCAGAGCACGGCCGCAGGCCCAGCCTGGGGCCGAGACAGGCTGCAGTTGTAAGCAGGGCTCCTTGTGTGACCTGCCAGCTTCTGCAGGCCACGTGCCCCCCACCACTTCCTCTGCCTCCCCACCTGATCCACAGACAGGCTGCTGGCTGGGGGAGGGGGAGGCACCGCAGAGCGCGGGGCCTGGGAAGCCTCACTGCCTCTCTCTTCCCCACAGTGGACTGGTTTCCCATCTTCCGAGACCTGGTCAACATTGGCCTGAAGGCCTTTGCCTTCTGCGTGGCCACCTCGCTGACCTTGCTGACCGTGGCCGCCGGCTGGCTCTTCTACCGGCCCCTGTGGGCACTCGCCATTGGCTGCCTGGCCCTGGTGCCCCTCATTGTTGCTCGGACACGGGTACCAGCCAAAAAGCTGGAGTGAGACGGGGCCCTGGCACCCACCAGACACCAGCTGCGCCTCGGGACCCGGGCCACCCCCTCCCCCAGTCGCACTTCAGTCTTGGGTTCCGCACGCGCCCCACTCAGGTGGCAGCCTTGGCAACACACGTGGGTGTCTGGTGGGTGTCTGTCAGCACTTCGCACCCCTTCTTGCCACCGGGCAGCTTTGGTGGCAGGAGGCAGCTCCTGTCCAGCAGCGTGACAAGCGCCCTCCTTTTTGTTTCCTTTCCTTCTCTTGGGGCCATGTGGCCGCTCACGTGTTTCACTTAGCTGATGTCTGCAGAGGTGGTGACACTCAGACCTGGAGACGGTGTCAGGCTCCGCCTCAGCCCAGGACAGGGCGGCAGGGGCGCCACAAACCCACTCTGCATATGGAACTTGACGCGGTGCTTAAAGAGAACCAACGACGGGGTGTTGTGGTGAGGAAGGTGGATGTTTGTTGGGTTTTGTTGTTACAAAACATGTTTTGAGCGTTACGGTTTGGCAGAATCTTTTTGGCGTATGGGACCTCCAAAGCCCTGGTTACATTTCTTGTCACTTCATTTCTCTGCATGTAGTTCCCCCACCTACCTGGGGCGGGGTGGGGGGGGGGGAGTTTCAAGTAAGATTTAAAAAACACGTCCTGAATGAGTCACATCTCAGACTGTTACAGAAAACCCCCCTCTGATCTGTCCGTTGAGGTTCGTTCAGAGCCCAGAAAGTTCAGTGGGGCTGTGACTTACCTGGTTGAGAAAGTTACCTGTCAGTATTCTGGGTCTCTGGGAAGCTTTTCAGAGCTTCAGGTACTTTGAAACTGCTGTTAGCAAAACGCCCATTTTCCCTCTAGGAGGAGATGGGAGTCCCTATCTGGGAGAAAACGCAGTGATTTTCTTAAAGATGATTTTGAGTTTTTAGTCATTTATCCTAAGTGGGCTCTTTCGTGGTGACCCCCCCCCCGCCCCCAATCAGACAGCGGAGGCTGCAGATTTGGAAGCTCTCTGACCTGGCTCTGTTCATCACGGGTGTGCTTTTGACATGAACATCTGGGCTTCAAGGGGCTGCTTCTGGGTGTTTCACGTGTTCAGTGTCCACAGCTTTATTCCTAAATCAAATCTACCCACACCTAATTCAAAGTTTAAGTTTCCCAGCTACTCTCACACCCTTTGAAAGATAAAGTATGCTGTAACATTGATGTCTTAAGAAGACTCTTTGTATGTCCTTTACCTTTTGACTATTTGGAAATTGTTCTGCCTTGCTGGGAATGGCTGCTTTGGTGAATAAGTATTTGGTAGCTGAATAGGGCTCAGAACTTTGGAAACTCAAGAGCTAATAACCTCCCTCCTTGTCTGGAGGCATTTGGGGTGTAAATTGCAATTTTTCATGTTCAAAGCAGCCAGTCCCAGGGATGAGTTATATGGGTTTAAGGACTGACACTGTGCACTATTGCTTGTTAAATGAACAGTTTATTTGCATCCCTTAACTCTTAAAGATGCTTTCGGAAAGCACAGAGACAAGATGATGGTTAAACACAAAATCCTTGACATCTGGTTTGTGTTACTTTTTTCTGGTACAGACTTTAAATTACTGCCAATTTTAAGTGTTCTTAAAGACCAAAATAATGTTATGAAATATTTCAAGCCTTTGGAAAATCATGATGAAACTTGTATCATCTTTGTATTTTTGATAAAAATTCAAAATAAATTTCTGAATATCTTTTGATATAGGAATTTGGCGTTATCCTTTTTTTTTTTTTTTTTGCATTCTTTCTAAAATTTCCATTTTAAAGAATTCAGCCATAGAATTTATTAAGAACCCTATGAATTTTTGGAACTTAGTTCTAAATTGCTTTTAGTGGTTAAAATTGGTTTCAGTTTTTTTTGAAAAGGCACCTCAATATTCCTAGCACTCAGAAACCTGTTTTGTGTTGTGTGAACTTAAAGAGTGCTCCCACCTCACTGGTCTTCAGATGGTTCTAAGGAGGGGGAGGAAGCTGGCGGAACCCAGCGCAAAAGGCATCCCGCACCTGCGGCTGCTGAACTGTGTGATGCTGGCACGGCAGTGACCTGAGCCCCAGTTTCCTCCTCTGTGACGCGGGGACAGTGCCTCCACCCCACGGGTGGTGGTGACAAGTGAGCGAAAGCCCACCCTGCAATTCGAATGTCTCCCTTCTTACAGGATGTGAAGCAGGTGAGTGGTAACTTTTCAAAACCCGAGGTTTCACTCCATTTCCAAGATGCGTCCTAGAAGCTGCCATCTGCCTAAAGAACAGGTCAGTCTTGCAGAGACAGGGCAGCGCTCTTGACTCAACTCCCAGAAAACAAGGTGCCCACCTCCAGGAGGGTGAGAGCCCGGCTCTGGTGCCTGGAGTGCCAGACTGGGCGGTTTCCATGGCAACCCCCATGTGTTTCTCAACAGAGCCGTCCTGCCAGTTCTTCCTACATGAGTCATACCCCAAGTGTTTTGTTTGTTTCCCTTGGATAAAACTGACTCAAAGTTTTAATGGCTCCTGTCAAAGATTAAGTAATATCTCAATTAAACATAGAAAGAAAAAAATTCCATGTGTGTCATGGTTAAGTTCCCAGCCTGTGGGAAAACAAAATCTGATCTTTAATGTAGTCTCAACCTGCATACAAATCACTGTCATCCAAGTGTTCTTCTTAACTGATGTAAAATCTTAAAGAAAATGTAGTCAAGTCTTTTTAGATAAATGCTTTATTTTTTTTCTCAGAATGTTATAAAAGTTATTTCTCCTAAGCATCTACAGTGCGTAGGGCTTCATAAATGTATCCAGTAATGAATAAAGTCTACTTCAACAATGCTCCACTCTTCCTAACCTTTAATTTTCATTGTTTTTCCTTTTCTGTCCTGATTTTAGCTCTTTGCTCTAGTCTGCTGCCACCAACGAAGTGTCAGCTCGGAAAAGTAGGTCCAGCAGCATCGCCCTGAGATGGCCTGCATGGACCTGCGCTCCGCCCACGCGGCGGCAGGGACCTGACGGAGGGCAGCGAGGGGTCTGCAGAGAACGGCCTGAGTCTGCAGCAGCACGAGTGCTGGACGCAGGAGGAACCTGCCCGGGAGCAAGGCCTGGGGCACGGCCGAGCCGAGGAGGTGACCACTCACGTCACAGCTTCTCAAACGGGAACAGGTGGGAAGCCGCCTCCTTCTTCTCCCTTTTGGTCTTCCTGGGGCACTTCTGCTTCTTCTCGGCCTCCCGGTTTTGGGGCCAGGAGGCCGCCAGGATTCTGGCCGCTTCTGCTTGAGAGCTGGTCCCCTCCTCCTCGTCTGAAGAGAGTCCTCCTCCTGTGTCTGTGTGGGGGGCAGCTGCCTCGCTCTAGGAGGGTGGGGGGCACAGCGGAGGAAGCAGTGTCAGGAAGCAGTGACGGCCCCGGCAGTGCTGAGCCGTGGCCCGGGGGACAGGGCTCGGCCCAGCAGGTCCTGGAGCGCTGGCTGCGCGCAGTGCTGGGGACACAAAGGTGTCGAGGCAGGAAACTGCCCTCGAGGAGCTACGACCAACCCAGGAGGTGACTGCGATTGGTGCCTTAAATTTACTTCCACGTTTACAAACAAAAAAAGTGTCCACACACATAGATGCAGCATTCGGGGCCTGCTGCTCCCAGGAGGCAGCCCTGGAGGCTGGAGAGCGGGGCTGCGAGGCTCGGGAGGCAGAGGGTGATGAAAGCACAGGGGTGGGAGGGGTCGCCAAGGGATCGGAGGGAAGAGCAGAGCGGTGGGGTCACAGCTGCCCCCAGAGCATGTTTCTACGTCTCTGACCCAGTACTGACCACTCCACATAACTGTCTGCTGGGGCCTTAGTGCCCCCGTGGGAGCCTCTGGGGGCCAAAGGTGCTGCAAGAGGGGTCTGAATGAGCACCCGCGGGCCTGGGGGTGGCCGCAGCCCCAGGGGCAGCATGAGGCCAGGAGATGCAGACACTTGTCCCCCAGAGTGGGGCTCAGCACCAGATCCATCCCACAGCGGGCACCCTCTCGTGCCGACAGGGCGGGGGCCGGCAGAGCAGCCGAGGCCTGACTCCAGGACGCAGGGCCTGGGAGACAGGGGTCTGCGGCACCAGGACAGAGCTGACTTGATCTCTGGGCAGAAGTGGCCCGTGGTTCCCGAGCCCCTCCACCTGGCACGTCCTCCAAGGACCACACTGACCTTGGCCCCGTAGCGAAGCCTCAGCCGCTCCCGGATGAGGAGCCCTTTGACCAGCAGCTTCCAATTCCCCAGAGCCCGCTTCTCCCTTTTCTGCAAAAGCAAACAGAACAGAAAATGCTAAGCACTGCCGTTGCCATTTCAGGAACATAAAGATACAGATAACACTTCAGGGTCAAACAGTTTCTCCACCATGCCAGGTGTGATTCATGAAGTGATACACATGGAAGTCACCAAAACCAAACACCTCTCCTTAACTGTTACCAGCTCTGAATTGTTTAGTGGAAGAGGAGGTCCGGGACCTGGACCATGGCGGGTCCAGGTTAAGAGGCAGGTGTTGGCAGCGGGGGCAGTGGGCCCTGGAGCCCGGATCCAGGCAGACAGTGAACAGAGACGGGGTTCGGAGGGGCAGGCAGGTCGCTGTTCAGTGCTGGCTCCCTGCCGCCTCCCAGGAAGTCAGAGTCCAGAGCCAGAAAGAGCGCTGAGGCCAGAGGGGAGGCCAGCCCCACTGTGTGCTGCCCGCCCTCCTGCTCCCTGGTCCTGCCCTGCCAGGCCCCACCTCCTCACCTCCTGCTCCTTCTTCTCAATGAGCGCCTGCTCGTTCTCCCAGGCGGTCAGGAGCACGTCTTTATATTCCTCACAGACTATGTAGCCGTCGGTTCTGCGGGGGTCAACACAGATGGTCTCTCTCGAGCCGGGCCTGCTCTGGCCTCTCCGCTCCCCTCCGCAGGGGACAGGGCCGCTTCTAAGCCCTGGGGGCCCCGAAGGACTCCCTGGGTCAGGGGTCCACAGTCCCGGCCACAGCTGCTGGCAGACACCACCCCTGCAGAGGGCAGGCCTGCAGACCCCGGGCTGCGTCCGCTTCCCCGGCCCCTCCCCACCCCCACCACGGGGCAGGACAGAGGCCACCAAGCAGGAAGGATGCTGACCCTGTCGGTCACCCTGACCGTCCCTGGAACAGCGTGCACTCCAGCATCGTTAGGATGCTGGTCTCACGGGTATAAAACATCGTGGATTAAGGCGGATTTTGCAAATCCAGAATAAAACCTTGAAAACAGGAGCCACTGGGCCTCAACCCCCACCAGCCGCACACCAAGCTCCCACCCTCCACGGGAGGCCCCTCGCGCACATGGGATGGGAGTAGCCTTTGTGGAAATCGAAGCCGGTGACGGCCTGGGCACAGTCGATGTTCAGCTTTCGGGCTACGCGGTGCAGGTGGGGCAGGTGCAGCTGGGTGCAGCCCACAGGCATCATGCTGGGCAGGAAGAGGTACACGTTCCCGAACTCGTTCCGGGGCACCTGCAGAGGGCGGCACGCCAGTCCAGGCACCGCCGAGGGAGGCGGCCCCGGCCCGGCCCCACGCGCGCGCACGGCCCGCACCTTGCCGTCCACGGCCACGGGCGGCTGGTACGGCTCGGTCTGCCACTCGCCAAACAGACCCAGGTCGTTGTAGTCCTGCAGCTGCGGCTCAGCCTGGCGGGCTCTCCGGGCCCGGTTGGAATAGCCTTTTACCATCTACACCAGAGGGGACAACCAGAGCTTACAACAAAGGAGACCGCCTCCTGGGCACTCGCTGTACACCAGGCAATGTTCTCGGTGCTTCCGTGTATTCATTACTTTTCAACAAACCCAGGAGGTGGAGTCTGTTATTGCCTCTGCCTTGCAGGTGAGAAGCCTAGGGAGGTGTAGACAATTCACCTACAGTCACACAACTTGTAGAGGCCGGAGCCTGTGCCCTGAACAGCTATGCTGTGTCCCACGTGCGTCACTGAAGGGGAAACTGGGCCTCTGAGATGTTCCTGCGGCCGGTGAGTGACAGGGTCTGCTTTTGGCAGTGACCGGCTCTCTGTAATCCAGCCGGAGGCCCCTCCATCCTGGCCCAGCTCTCTGGGTCTCACAACCCTAAGGGCTCCTCAAGGGATCTGACAAAGAAAAGTGACTGTGTCTCATGACCGGCCACCGTCCTCCGCTGACTGCACCGGGCCCTGTGTCCCGTGAAAGCCTGTGTGGTCTGTGCTGAATTCATGCATCTCGGGGCAGCTGACCGACCTAGCACAGCAGCAAGGGCTGGAGAGGGAACCAGAGTCGGGGCCGGGCAGGGCACTGGGTCTGTGCGCTGCCATGCCACTAGCTCAGGCCTTGGACAAGCTTCCCTTTCTGAGCTCCTGTTTTCTCCTCTGTGAAGCAGGCATCGTGATGCTAACTCCTACAAGACTCAGCAGGGAGCACACACACACAAACGGAGGGGCAGTGAGCGCTGGTGGGCTTGTCCACACCAGGCGGGGCTCCGGCCTCTCTCAGCAAATGGGTGACACAGTTCCGACCCACAGGTGCTCGGGCACACACCAGGGGCTGGAGGGCTGCTTTCTGGCCTTGAATTCCTGCATGCTCAGGAAGGCCCACCTCTTACAAAGGTCTCAGTAAAGAAAGACAAGGTTGAAATGCTCCTCTTCTCTGATCCTCTCAAGCCAGAACAGCCTGTCCCCACACACGCAGGGCAGCCCGCAGTCCCGCGCCTGTTACCTTGTAGGGCACTTCTCCAAGCCTCACCACTCGGGCTTGTTTCAGCCACGTGTCCCTGGAGTGCAGGGTGTGCACGCAGTCCCTACGGAGCCAACAGGAGACAAAAGACGGGTTCACACCCACCGAAGCACGGCGCATGCAGTAGCCTGCAGGGCCCAGATGCCTCTGACCCCCCCAGAAGGGGGAGCTCAGCCCTGGAGCCTCTCCCAGGGCACCAGGGGCCCGCGTCAGGCCCGTGGTTAACAGGGACCTGCTGTCTCCTGGGGATGCATCCACTCACAACTCCCAACCTAAAGGGCTTCACGCGGTGCCTTTCTTTCTCCTCCTCCCGCTGGGGGCCGCAGCAGCCTGGGGAGGCTGGGGTGGGGGAGCCCCAGCAGCGCGGGTGCAACTCCCCCGACCGCCTGCCGAGGGTCTGGTCGGCTGCTGAACACCAGAGAGAGAGGGAGGGAGGGACAAGTGTCCAGAGAAGGGGCGGGGCGCCCAGAAGACGACGACATGGAAACTGACAAGCGGACCAAGCACACGGATTCGGGTACACGCACCCAGAGCAATCAGTTCCCAGCAGCCCCTTTCAGCATACGTCTCAGCCGCTAACCACTGCACACCTACTAGGACGCTACTCAGACAATGGAAAACCAGAGCTGACCAGGATGTGGAGACACAGGGACCCTTGTGCTCTGCTGGGAGGAAGATAAAATGACGCAGCCACTGCAGAAAACAGTGTGGAGGTTCTTCACAAAGTTAACAGAGTCACCGTGTGATCCAGATATCCTACTTCTGGGCATGTACGTCCCAGAGGACTGAAAGCAGGGTTTCGGAGAGAGACGTGTGCACTGTGTTCACAGCGGCACTAAACAGCCAGAAGCGGAAGCAGCACCAGTGTCCACCAAGGATGCCGGCCACACAAGGGACGTGCTGCAGGTTTCCCTTCTGTGAGGGGCCTGGAGGAGTCCGTCACAGAGACGGAAAGCACATGGTGGCTACCAGGGCCTGGGAGGGGGGGAGGGGATGTCAGTGTTTAATGGGGCCAGTTTGGGAAGATGGAAGAGTTCTGGAGATGGTGGTGATGGCTGCACAGCAATGCGATCATAGGTGATACTACTGGACACTTACAATGGTTAAATGGTAAATTTTGTTCTGTATATTTTTCTACATTAAAAAAAAAGTATGCCTCTAGAACTTTCTGCAGGCAGGGACCCTCTTCCCACCAGATGTCCCCTCCACGTGAGGACACCTGTGCCGTATCCTCCATCGAGGTCGTCAGGCCCTGGACGCTGACTGTCGGTAGCTCGGGCCCCTGACCAGACCGGGAACAGAAAGCTCCCACACAGACCCTAACCAGAGGGTCGGGGATGACTCCCCTCGGGGCTGACCTGCAGGAAGTAGCTCCCAGGCAGAGGCCTTGAACCACCTACTCCTGTGAGCTTCCCTAAGTTTCCTTTTTTTGTCTTTTCCCATTTATTAAGAACATCCTCTATTTTTCAGTCTTGCATGTCAGTGTTTTTAAAAATCACTTACTTTTTATTTCTTAAATTTCTTAAATTTCTGCTTCCATTGTTAATTTTTACTCACCTTAAGTTTCTGTTATCAAATTTTTTTCCGTTTTAACTTTGTATATATTTTACTTTCATTTTCTATGCTTCTCCCCCCTTCCCCCCCTCCTTTGGCAATTTCTTTTTACTGTGGGGAAAAACACATAAAATTTCCCATCTGAACCATTTCCAAGTCTACAGCTCAGTGATATTAAGTACATTCACACTTTTTATCTGTCTTACTTACTTTTCCCCCCCATAACTATTCTCCCCTTGCTGATCTTTTAATCCTTGTGGTTTTAATTTTAAGGCTTTAGTCTCTCCTACAGGTCCTCCACCCACAAACCACGCACACACTGTAAAGCTCGTGCCCCCAGCCCAGGGGAGGCGGCTAACCCTGGGCCGCTGGGTGTCCCCGCACCTGGAGTAGACAGCCTCTCCGCGGCAGTACCCGATGATGGCGGCTGTCTCCGGGTAGATGGCCTCGTACTTCAGGAGATGCCTCTTCAGGGCGTACAGAGGGTGGTTCTTATACGTGCCTATGACGGTTGGCAGAGGCTGGTCCAAGTGCTTTGCCTGAAACTGCAAAGGCCAGAGAGACAATGTCAGGCGTGTTGCTCCAAGAGGAAGGGAGGTTTGGGGGGTGACCCTCGACCAACTTGCTCAGGTAACAGACGGTGGCACGGGGCCTTCAGGGCCCCCAGAGCACACTGTGCCCTGGCATTCTATTCCTTAGGTTCAGACGCATTGAAAGCTCTGCAGGGTCCAGCAATTCTGCAGCTTACAGCAATGGAGAAGTCACCCCCTGCCCTCTGACACCTCTACAAGCCGGAGCAGAGCCTTCCTCAGGTGGAGGCCTCACCTTAAGTGACACCACGATTCTGTGACGCGGGTTCAGGATCCCTGCTCCCACGGAAACCAGAATGAGCACTCATATTCTCCATCCACTGTGATCAACGCCTGTTCTCTCCACTGCTTCAAGGGGCCTGGCTTCTCGCGGGTAACCCCACTGCTCTCACCCACACCCCACTCACCAGGTCTCCTACACTTTCCCACAGCATCTCTTCAAAACCCCGACAGATGAGGGAGGAGTGGTGAGTGGGGGCAGGAGGGACCCCACTTGGCCAGCATCCATGACAAGCCTTTGACCTAGGTCAGCCATGACATGCTCTGCACGATTCCCGCGGCCCTGTCGCCTCTGAGCAACACCCTGAGCGCGTGCCCACACGGGTGAACGGCACTGCTACAGGGAGGACCCCGTCTGGGGGACTGGGAATAATTCTCCGGCAAGTCTGGCCCCACCCCGTGGCCATGCACAAGCCCCGGGCCCTCTTCCGGCCCGCAGCCGTCCCATGGCCCAGCCACACGCTGCTGCTCCAAAAGGCTCTCCCCAAGGTGCCCTTCACCAGACAAGGCGTCTCCTCGGCCGCCCGCTGGGAGCTGAATGTTCCAGGTCGGGGCAGGGATGCTGGCGTGTGCACGTGCTGAGAAGGGGGGACAATGGTATGAGTGAGTGTTTTCCTCTTTCACTCAGGACTTACCTGACTTACATAAAGCTCCAAATATATAACCGGGCAAGAACTGAAAGGACACAAGCTTTGACGCCAGAGCAACCTGGGTTCAAATACCAAGTTAGCTCATCTCTCAGATCCTAAACGTTAAAGTGGTAAAATTAAGGCTACGATAACTCCAGCTTTATACTGTTGTTGTGATCATTAACTGAGATGACATGCTAAAAACACCCAACACAGGGCTGGGCATCCACCAGATGCGGTGCGCGAGACCTCACCTCCTGGTCCTCCCTCTGTTCCCTCTCCACCAGCGGGCTCCGGTAGGGTCGCAGGGTCTCCGCCCACCACGTGGCGTCAACCCGGCACTTGTGGGTCACCGTCATCCAGACCGGGTCATACCGCTGTGTGATGTCGCGCACCCAGCCATCGCTGTCGATGCCCACGACGTAGGTCAAGGGCTTGGTGGCGTACTGGTAGCAGGTCAGGGGCTGGCCCACCACCCCGTGCACACAGTCCACGCACACCCACTTCTCCTCCCGCTCAGAGAACACCTCCAGCCACTGGTCCACGCCAGCCGCTCTCTGTCTGTCTGCCTCCTCACCATCCATGGACATCTTCTTGCCTCTCTTACGCTTACTGCCCGAAGCGCTTACAGATGCTTCTGGAAAGCCAGGGGGCTGAGGGTGGCTCCCACACTGGGACCTGGACTTACTCCTGGACCCTGCCTTTGTCCTCTGAGGGGCGGGGGCCCTCCTCTGCCTTGGAAGGCCCGGCTCAGAATCCTCATCAGATGGGGGTCGGCTGTCTGAGCTGGAGAGCTCAAAGTCAGAGCCACTGCTGGCCTTGCTACTCCCGCTCTCCTCTTTGTAAGACACCCTGGCGGCTGCCCGCCGCTGCCGGCCCCGCGCACGCCTCCGGGTCCCCTCCGTGAGCCCCCGGGCCTTGCCCTCTTCTTCCCCGCTCGAGGCGGGCTCTCTCTGCTTCTTCCTGACTGCAGCCGCCTTGCTCCCCTTCCCTTTGGCACGTGCACTGCCCGCGCC
This sequence comes from Hippopotamus amphibius kiboko, assembly GCF_030028045.1. Lineage (NCBI taxonomy): Eukaryota > Metazoa > Chordata > Mammalia > Artiodactyla > Hippopotamidae > Hippopotamus > Hippopotamus amphibius. The sequence goes on from NC_080198.1 coordinate 3,001,540, forward strand.
CTCAGGAGACGTGTCCTCTCGTCTGCTTCCTGTGCTGGTCTCTGCTTTGCTTGGCTTTCCGGGAACTTGGCTGGAAGTTTCTGAGGAGCCTCCAGGACCTTCTGTAGATCTCTCCTTGGAAGGTTTCTTTCCCTTAAACAGAACAGGAAGCTTTTTTTTTTCTTTTGTTGCTAATGATACAATAAAGACTCTGTCACCTTACAGAGCTAAGTCATGCTGGAACACAGTGTACACAAGACGTCCCCAGCTCAGACACGGACGGGCTGGCTACCCTCGGGTGGTAAGAACGCATTTGCTAAAGTCTGTAGCACCTTAGATAAGGCCACAATCTAATTCCTTTCCCTACGAAGTGCAGCACAGGGAAAAGAGCACAGGATGTGGAAACAGACAAACCCAGGTTCAAACTCCACTTCTGCGTTCTTGTTTTTTATGTGATTTGGATAAATAATGCACCCTGAGTCTCCGTTTCCTCAGCAGTAGTACTCACCTTGTACAGAGGGCATTCTGCAATCAAAGTCACAGTATTAAGAATTCACAAATTATTAAACTTGACTTCTGGACCGAACTTCGGATAGCGCCGGCACCCCAAAGAGCCCGGTGTTCAGCCTCCTTCTTGGATGACGGCAGAGTTCAGAGTCCTCCTCATCCTCTCTCCACACGGCTGAGGAGGACCAGTGCCTTTTTATTCTACCATTTACAGAACAAAAACCAGAGCACCATGGAGCCCAGGCTCTCGCAGGCCCCTCTGCACATGCAACGTCCAGGCTACCAGATACCCACCCGTGTGCCCTGTCTTCCCAGCACAGGGCTTGTGCCAGGCAGGCTCAGAGACACCCTGCTCCACAAAGACTGGGCTTTAAAAAGAGTCTAACGAACAGATCTGTCTGCTTTAAGTCTGATCATTTCTCACTCCTCCCTGACCAATGACCCTTTTCTCTGGAAGCCCTGGGAAACTCACCTTCGCTGCTGATAACTTCAGAGGAATTGGCTGCAGAGACAGGACGAGTCGGGTAGGGAGATGCAAGGCGCGGAGAATCAATAAAAACATCTGTAAGGAAAAGAACACCCTGCTTATCCTCAGGGAAGAACGAAGGAGTTGCATGATTCTGTGTTGTCTGTGGTGCCTGTTTACAAAAGGGAAGCATCACAAAGCAACAAACTGTCTAACAGTAGGTGCCTGGACCCCTCCACACGGCTGACGTGACGCTGCAGAGATCCATCTGTAGAAAAATGGGGGAAGGTAACCACATATGAAAGGGAAAATTTATTTTCTAATGAGCATTGTTAATTTTGGTAAGAAAAACTGTGTCCAGACGTAAACATGCACATGTCTTTGGAAAAGCACCCACACGGGGGTCAGGCTGCTTACAGAGGTTTCCCAGCTTACCCATCTTCCCACCGTTCTGTATTCAACATGTGATGTGCTTGTGATAAAATAATAAAGCAGATTATCACTCTGCGAGAAAAGACATCATCATCGCCAGGCTCTGGAGTCCCTCCCCTGGACGCCAGCTCCTGAGGCGCATCTTTCAGCCAGAGGCTGCAGCCCTGAAAACCCCGTGAGCGTGGAAGGACGGGGGTTAACCTCCAGGTCAGCAGCTGTGGGACGGCAGCCCAGCAGGGCCCTGCCACACAGCCCCCAGGGCCCCGGCGTCCTCGCGAATCCCACAGCCATTTCCCTCCTCCGAGGGCAGAGAGCACAGGTCAGAGACAGGAAGGCGGGTTTGCTGTGGAAAGCCAGCTACACCGAGAAAAAAAAATAACTACTTTGGCCGCGTTTCTTCTGGAGTTAGAAGTGGGGAGTGGGGGAGAAACATCAAAGAACACCACATTGAGGAACGCTACAAAATTCCCAAGCAGCACTCCTCAGGCGTGTCCGGGAGGACTGGGCGCTGTCCCGGCCTGGAGGGGACGGGGCGCTGGGGCGGCACGACCACCCGTGCCGAGACCGCGTCCTGGGACAGGAAGAGGGCATCAGCAGGAAAACCGGGAAAGCACAACTCACACCTCCAGTATTAACCGGCACAATGAATTCTGTATGAGTGCCCTCAGTCTCTCGGTATGTGGGCGGCACGGGGCACAGATGCAAAAGGCAGGCTAACTGAGCACCAGCAGGCAGCTGAATGATGGTCTAAACCCAGAACCTCCGTCTGAACATCCCCACCTCATCTTCCTCATGAGACCACAGGGGGATCTAGACGGCAGAGTATGAGGACGTGGAGCTCACCTCCCCCCGCAGACACACGGAAAACACAGCTACGTGTGGAACAATTCCCACAGAAAGCTAACTGGAAACTCACAGAAGATCTCCCATGACCAAAGCCGCCAGAAAGATCTCCGTGTAATCAGGCGGCATGGAAAAAAGAAAGGTACCAGGTTAGGATCAGCACCTCTGGGAGGGATCTGTCAGGAAGAGAAGGCGTCTGCTTGCCCTGGGGAGTCCCCTTCCTGCTGGGAAGCCCACTGAGACAGACAATAGGACTGGAGACGCCTAGACTCTACTTGAGAGGAGCACACAGGCTGGCCTGCTAACAGCCAGGACAGAGAGACCTGCACTGGTGGCAGCCACCTCCCTGCACTTCCCAATTGGAAGGGGTGAGTGCCCTGGCTCTGCTCTCTCCACACCGTGGCCTGGCACGAGATCAGTGCAGAGACTGGGTCTACCTGCACAGAGACAGATGGGGTGCCCAGGGTGTGATCCACGTGGGACTGTGAAGACCACTGTCAGTGCACACGGGGGGCTGTGGGGCACGCTAGGCAGACAGCATCAGTGCACGCACCAGGCTGCACCTCAAGAATGTGCAGCAGCTAAGCAGTGAATTGTGCTTAGAACCTACAATGTGCTGCCACAAGAGACATACTTCATGGTGAAAGACACACACAGGCTGAAAGTGAAAGGATGGAAAGAGATATTTCATGCAAATGGAAACAGTAAGAAAGCAGGGAGAGCAATATTTACAAAAGACAAAGTAGACTTCAAAACAAAGACCATAAAGAAAGACAAAGAAGTATATTACATAACAATAAAAGCATCAATACAAGAGCATATTACATTTGTTAACATATATGCTTCCAATATAGGAGCACCTAAATATATAAAGCAAATATTAACAGATATAAAAGGAGAAATTAACAAGAATACAATAATAGAGAACTATAACATCCCACCTCCATCAATGGACAGATCATCTAGACAGAAAATCAATAAGGCAACAGAGGTCCTAAATGACACAATGGATCAGTTGTGCTTAATAGATAGCTACAGGACACTAAATAAGAAAAACACTGAATACATATTCTTTTCAAGCCAGCATGAAACAGTCTCAAGGATAGACACATACTAGGTCACAAAGCAAGCCTCAACAAGTTTAAGAGGGCAGAAATATTTTCAAGCATCTTTTCTCACCACAACGTTAGGAAACTAGAAATCAACCGTAGAAAGAAAAGCAGGAAAAGAATGAACACATAGAGACTAAACAACATGCTACTAAAAAACAAATGGGTAAATAATGAAATCAAAGGGGAAATCAGAAATATCTTGAGACAAATGAAAATAAAAACACAATCTTACAAAAATCTATGGGATGCAGCAAAAGCAGTTCTAAGAGGAAAGCTCATAGCAGTACAGGCCTTCCACAAAAACAAGAAATATCTCAAATAAACAAGATAAGCTACCACCTAAAAGAATTAGAAAAAGAAGGACAAACAAAACCCAAAGTCAGCAGAAGGAAGGAAATAATAAAGATCAGAGAGGAAATAAAGAGATCAAAAAAGCAAGATCAATAGGGACTTCCCTGGTGGCGCAGTGGTTAAGAACCCACCTGCCAGTATAGGGGACACGGGTTCCATCCCTGGTCTGGGAAGATCCCACATGCCGAGGAGCAACTAAGCCTGTGCACCACAGCTACTGAGCCTGTGCTCTAGAGCCCAAGAGACACAACTGCTGAAGCCCTCGTGCCCCAACTACTAAAAACTCACACACCTAGAGCCTGTGCTCCGCAACAAGAGAAGCTACCACAATGAGTAGCCCAAGCACTGCAACAAAGAATAGCCCCCACTAGCAGCAACTAGAGGAAGCCCACACACAGCAACAAAGACCCAACATAGCCAAAAATTAAATAAATTAAAAAAAAAAAAAAGATCAATAAAACCAAGAACTGGTTTGGGTTTGTTTTTTTAAGATAAACAAAATTGATAAACCTTTAGCCAGGCTCACCAAGAAGATAAGAGAGAGGCCCCAAATAAAGTAAGAAATAAAAGAGGAGAAATAACTGATACCACAGAAATACAAAAAATTATGAAAGAATACTACACAAAGTCATATGCCAACAAATTGCACAACTTAGAAGAAATGGACAAGTTTCTAGAAATATACAGCCTGCCAAAACTGAGTCAAGAAGAAACAGATAATTTGAACAGACTGTTCACTGGAAGTGAAATAGAATCTATAATTTTAAAAACTCCGTGTAAACAAAAGTCCAGGACAAGAGAGCTTCACTAGGCAATTCTACCAAACACACAAAAAAACAAAAATAAACTTGTATCTATCCTTCTCAAACTACTCCAAAAAAAATTAAGAGGAGGGAACACTCCCAAATTCATACTATGAAACCCCCATTACCCTGATACCAAAACCAAAGACACTACAAGAAAAGAAAATCACAACCCCAAATCTTTCATGAATATAGATGCAAAAATCCTCAACAAAGTATTAGTAAACTGAATCCAACAATATATACAAAGGATCATATACCACGCTCAAGTTGGATTCACTCCAGGCTTGCAAGGATGGTTCAAAATATGCAGATCAATGTGATACATTAACAAAAGAATAGATAAAAATCACATGATCATCTCAATAAATGCGGAAAAAGCATTTGACAAAATTCAACATCCATTCATGATACAAGCGCTCACCAAAGTGGGTAGAGAGTGGACATAACATGATAAAAGCCCACTATGTCAAACCCACAGCCAACATAATACGCAACAGTGAAAGACTGAAAGGTTTCCCAGTAAATTCAGGAACTAGACAGGGATGTCCACCCTCGCTGCTTCTACTTAACACAGTATTGGAAGGCCTAGCTACAGCAATCAGAAAAGGAAAAGGAAGAAAAGGCATCCAAATTGGAAGGGAAAAGGTAAAACTGTCACTAATTGCAGGTGATATGATATTCCATATAGAGAACCCTAAAGTTTCCATATAAAAACCATTAGACCTAATAAATGAATTTAGCAAGGCTGCAGGATGTAAGATTAATATACAGAAATCTGCTGTGTTTGTATACACTAACAATGAAGTATCAGAAAGAGAAAGTAAAAAAAAGTAATCCCATTTAAAATTGCATAAGGGAATTCCCTGGTGGTGCAGGGGTTAAGAATCCACCCATCAATGCAGTGGACATGGGTTCAATCCCTGCACCAAGAGGATCCCACATGCCATGGAGCAACTAAGTGCGTGTGCCACAACTGAGCCTGGGCTCTAGAGACCACGAGCCACAACTACTGAGCCCTTGCACCACAGCTACTGAAGTCCACACACCCTAGAGCCCATGGGCTGCAACTACTGAAGCCTGCACACTGCAGTTACTGAAGCCCGGGTGCCTAGAGCCTGTGCTCTGCAACAAGAGAAGCCACTGTGAGGAGAAGCCCATGCACCTCAATAAAGAGTGAAGAGTAGCCTCCTCTCGTCACAACTACAGAAAAGCCTGCATGCAGCAACAGAGACCCAAGGCAGCCAAAAATAAGTAAAAATTTAATATATATAAAAAATTCCAAGTTCCTAATTTAAAATAAGTAAATAAAATTGCATCAAAAAAACCCAAAAAACAAACCTAGGAATAAACTTAACCAAGGAAGTAGAAAGATCTATATACTAAAAACTATAAAATACTGATAAAAGAAACTGAAGATGAGTCAAAGAAATGTAAAGATATCCCACGTTCTTGGATTGGAAGAATTAATATTGTTAACATGAACATACTACCCAAAGCAATCTACAGATTTAGTGCAATCCCTATTAAAATACCTATGACATTTTTCACAGAACTAGAATAAATAATCCTAAAACTTATACGGAACCACAAAGGACCCAGAACTGCCAAAGCAATCCTGAGGAAAAAGGACAAAGCTGGAGGCATAGCCTTTCCAGACTTTATACTGTACTACAAAGATATAGTAATCAAAACAGTGTGGTACTGGCACAAAAACAGACACATATATCAATGGAACAGAACAGAGAGCCCAGAGATAAAACCACACACTTATGGTCAACCTATGACAAAGGAGGCAAGAATATACAATAGAGAAAAGAGAGTTTCTTCAATAAATGTTGCTGGGAAAGCTGGACAGACACATGTAAAACAATGAGATTAGGACACTCCCTCACACCATATACAAGAATAAACCCCAAATAGTTTATTAAAGACCTAAATATAAGACCCATAAAACTCCTGGAAGAGAACAGGCAGAACACTTCTGACATAAATTGTAGCTTTATTTTCTTGGATCAGTCTTCCAAGGCAAAACAAATAAAAATCAAAATAAACAAATGGGACCTAATTAAACTTAAAAGGCTTTACACAACAAAGGGAACCATTAACAAAATGAAAAGACAACCTACTGAATGGGAGAAAATGTTTGCAGATGATGAGACTGACAAGGGTTAATACCCAAAATATACAAACAGCTCATACAGCTCAATAACAAAAAAGCAAACATCCCAATCAAAAATCGGGTAGAAGACCTGAACAGACATTTTTTTCAAAGAAGACATATGGATGGCTAACAGGCACATGAAAAGATACTCAACATTGCTAATTACTGGAGAAATGCAAATCAAACCACAATGAGCTATCACCTCACACCTGTCAGAATGGCTATCATCAAAAAGTCTACAAATAACAAATGCTGGAGAGGATGTAGAGAAAATGCAATCCTCGTACACTGCTGGTAAGAATTTAAATTGGTGCAGCCACTATGGAAAACAATGTGAAAGTTCTTTAAACTGCTAAAAACAGAACATATGATAATATGACCCAGCAACGCCACTTCTGGGTATGTCTGGAAAACAGAAAAACTCTAATTCAAAAAGAGACGTGCACCCCAGTGATCACAGCAGCACTCTGGACAACAGCCAAGACATGGAAGCAACCCCAGTACCCATCAACAGATGACTGGATTTCATACAATGGAATATTACCCACAAAAAAGAATAAAATACTTCCATCTGCAGCAACATGGATGAACCTGGAGGATATTATGCTTAGTGAAGGAAGTCAAACAGAAAAAGACAAATACTATAATGATATCACTTAGACGTGGAATCTAAAAAAAAAAAAATACAAGTGAAAGTATATGCAAAGCAGAAACAGAGTCACAGATATAGAAAACAAACTTGTGGTTACCAAGGGGGAGTGAGACGAGAAGAGGGACAAATTAGGGTATGGAATTAACAGATACAAACGACGTGACATAAAACAGATAAGCAACAAGGATTTACCGTATAGCACAGGGAATTATACCCATTATCTTGCAATAACCTATAATGGAATATAATCTGCAGAAATACTAAATCACTATGCTGTAATCTGAAACTAACACAATATTGTAAATCAGCTATACTTCAATCAGTCAGTCAATCAATCAATCAATTGAAAATCCATGAATGCAATGCACTGTCAGTAGAGTGAAGGGAAGAAAACCCACAAGATCATCTCAGTTGACACAGAAAAAGCACTTGACAGAATCCAAAACAATTTCATGATTAAAACACATTCATAAAATTAGAAATACAGAAAGGAACTTCTTCAACACGATAAACAACATATATGAAAATCCACAGCTACCAAGATACCCAGTCACAAAAGAGTGAAAAGCTCTCCCTCCCAATATCAAGAACCAGACAAGATGCCTGCTTTTGCCACTACTGTTCTACACTGCACTGGAAGTTCTAGCCAGAGCAACTGGACAAGAACAAGAAACAAAAGGCATCCAAACTGGAAAAGAAGTAAAACCACCTCTATTCACAGAGGTCAAGATCTTATATACAGAAATCCCAAAGAATGCACAAGAAACTGCTAAATGAATTCGGCAAAGCTGCAAGGGATAAGATCAGCACAATCAACTGTTTTTCTCGACACCCTCCCTGAACAATCTGAAAAGGAAATTAAGAACGCAATACCATTTACAATAGCATCAAAAAGAATAAAATACCTAGAAGAAAGTTTAACCAAGGAGATGAAAGATATACACTGAAAACTACAAAATACAACTAAAAGAAATTTGAAAAGCAAATAAAAGGAAAAAGCCATGTTTACGGACTGGAAGACAATATTGACTAGAGAGCAATGCTGCCCCTATCAATGTACTGAATCAATGCAATCTGTATCAATACTCCAATGGCCTTTTTGGAGAAATGGAAAAGCAGACCATGAAATTCACATGAAACTGCACGAGGCCCCGAATAGCCAAAACAGCATCATGAGGTTGTATTCATACTTCCGATTTCAAAACTTACTACACATTCACAGTAATCAATACAGTGTGGCACTGGCATAAGGATAGACATGTAGTCCAATGGAATAGAACAGAAAGACCAGAAATTAACCCAAGTGTCTATGGCCAATTGATTTCTGATAAGTGGGCCAAGACCATTCATCCCCACTGAAAAACTTGTCTTTTCAACAGATGGTGAAAATAATACAACAAATACAATGCACAGTTGAAAGACTAGTCTCTCAACAAATGGTCTGAGACCAGTGGGTATCCATGTGCAGAAAGAATGAAGTTGAACACCTACTTCACATCACATAAAAACATTAATTCAAAATGGATGAAAGACCTAAATGCAAGACCTAAAACTATAAAACTCTTAGAAGTAAATATAGGAGGAAATCTTCATGATCTAGGATTTGGCAATGAATTCTTGATATGATACCAAAGGTACAAGAAACAAAAGAAAAACAGAAAATTGGACTTAGTCAAAATTAAAACTTTTGTGTATCAAAGGACTTTATGAAGAAAGTAAAAAACCTATAGAATGGGAGAAAATATTTGCAAAGCACATATCTGATAGGCATCTAGTAACCAAAACATATAAAGAACACAACTCAATAACAAAAAGACAAAGAACCCAATTTAAAAATGGGCAAAGGACTTGAATAGACATTTCTCCAAAGAACATAAACACATGGCCAAAATGCACATAAAAAGACGCTAACTGGGGTTTCCCTGGTGGCACAGTGGTTAAGAATCTGCCTGCCAATGCAGGGGTCACGGGTTCTAGCCCTGGTCCAGGAAGACACCACATGCCGTGGAGCAACTAAGCCCATGTGCCACAACTACTGAGCCTGCGCTTTAGAGCCCGCAAGCCACAACCACTGAGCCCATGTGCCACAACTACTGAAGCCTGCGCACCCAGAGCCTGTGCTCTGCAACAAGAGAAGCCACAGCAATGAGAAGCCTGCGCACTGCAAGGAAGAGTAGCCCCCACTCTCCACAACTATAAAAAGCCCCACGGGCAGCAATGAAGACCCAACGCAGCCAAAAATAAAATAAAATAAATTTATTAAAAAAAAAAAAAAAGACACTAACTTATCATTAGTCATCAGGGAAATGCAGACCAAAGCCACATGAGTACCACTTCACACCCGTTAGGATGACTATAATCCAAAAAATGGAAAATAACAAGCGTTTGTGATGATTTGGAGAAACTGGAACCCTTGTTCTTTGCTGGTGGGAAGGTAAGATGGTGCAGCTGCTCTGTACAACAGTTTGGCATAGAATTACCGTATGATCCAGCAACTCTACTCCTAGGTATATATGCAAAAGAACTGAAAACAAGTACCCAAATAAATATACGTACACACGCTTACAGCAGTACTCTTCATAACAGCCAAAAAGGTGGGACGCTACCTAAACGCCCATGAACTGATGAATGGATAAGTGAAATGTGCTCTATCCACACAATGGAATATTATTCACCATAAAAGGAATGAAGTCCTGATACATGTTACAAACGTGAATGAACCCTGAATGCATGCTAAGTGAAAGAAGCCAGACACAAAAGGTCACACAGAATTGTCCCCCAGTTATCTGCGGGGACTGGCACCAGGACCCTCTCAGATACCAAACTCGGCAGATGCTTGAGTCCCTTACACGAGAGGGTAGAGTACAGTCAGCCTCCATGTCCTCTGGCTCTGCGTCTGCAGAGTCAACCAACTGCAGAGAGAAATCTGATTGGCAGTTGGTTAAATCCATGAATGCAGAACCTGCAGATGAGGAGGGCTGACTGTACTGTGATTTCTTTTATACGGAGTATCCAAAATATGTAAATCCATAGAGATAGAATGCAAATTGGTGGTTGCCAGAAACTCGGGGAGGTGGGAGGAGAAAGAATGGGAGTTACCGTTAATAGGTATGGGGTTTCCTTCTGGGATAGGAAGTGTTTTGGAAATACAGGTGGTGGATACACAACACTGTAAATGCACCGACTGTCACTGAATTGTTACTACTTTAAAAAAACTATTTTTTTTTTTGGTTAATAAAACTGCACAAACAAAACAAATATCTATGTATACAGATACGTAGGAACAAATCTGGGAGGATGACACTGAAATATTAGTGTTTTTCTCTAGGTGGTGATATCACAGCATGGTTACTGGCCAGATACTCTGACTTTTTCAAGCCAAATTAGGAGAGAAATAAGATGCCAGTCATTTGGTCTCTAAACATACAAAAAGTCTCTTTCCCTAAACAGAATCTGAGGCTCAGACACAAGAATATGCATTAATAGCAATCTTCCAAGGATGAAACCACATTTCTACCTATTTTTGTTTTTTTGAGACAGAGCCTTACCTAAGGGTATTTTAAGCATGTGACAAACCCTGTCTGCCCACAAGCTCTTCGCCATGACTCCTTTCGGACAGAACCCTCCTCACTGCACAGCTGCCTGCCAGCATCATCAACCAGCTTGGAAGGTAAGGACATACTTTCTTAAGGACTTCAGCAGCCAATCGGAAAAAACATTCCCTTGGGACTATTAGACACAATTTGTGAATACTGTAAACAATTCTAGGGCAGCTGACCAAAAATTAAGTGCTTTAATCCACCAGGACACCAAGTAAGAGACAAGAGAGGGCAGCTTTCAGCTCACACACTGGGCCCAATCCTGACTCCAATGCTTAACAACTGAATGACTCTAAGAAAGTGATTTAGCCTCTCTGAGCGTCAGTACCTGTTTTTATTTTATGAGAACTGAGCAAGGAAATATATGTAAAACAGCTGGAACGGTATGTGGCACACGACTGCCCTCTTCATCAGCTAACAGACCTCATCAAAACAGGGCTGCCAGGAGGGGTCACTCACGTGGACCAATTCCTCATCGTCCCTGGCAGAGTAAACAGCGAATCTCCTCTCCAGCGTCGTCTGCAGGCCATCCTGCTCATTGGTTGAAAGGTCTGCATTAACTGTAAATGTTCCAATGAACCTGGGGAGAAATCAGGCATTCCTTTCTGTCAGAGGTCAGGGCAAAGAGGAACTCTGTTCTTCTACAGCCAAAACTCAGAGTCTCAGGAGGGGCCCGGGAGCCCTCTTCCCAGCCTGTCTGGCCAACTCCTGAAGCCCCAGCTCAGAACTTCCCCTGGGGAGCCTTCCCAACCCCTCAAGCAGGGCCTGTGGAGCTGACCCCTACCATTTCACCAGGTTTGACAGGTAGCACACGTCCACGGCTTGAGGTGGCACTTTGGTAAAGCGAGTTGGGATGATGGAAAGGCCAATGGCACGCAGATCTGGCTGGTTGCAGATGCTATTTCGATAGAAGCCATTTGCCAGCAGACACAGAAGGTGAACCTGGGAAGAGGGAAGGGGAAGGCTGAAAACCAGAGGGATTTTTGCTGCCAAATTCAAAGACATTTTGTGGACAGGAAATATTTGTTGTCATTCCTACATACAAGAAAGTAAAAATACTAACACTGCCATTTCCCAAGACTCTTTCACCCCCTCTTCTCTCTAGATACTCCTTCTCTCAAAGAAACAATCATATCGCAAAGCTGCAAAATACAAACTTCCTTTTTCTTAAGAGGTCTTGTCTTTTAGAGGTATTGATATATCCTGAACGATTGTGGATGAAATGTTACAGAGCCTGGGGTTTGCTCCAAAAAGGTCAGGAGGAAATGGAATAGGGGAGAGCTTCTGTCAGAGCTGGGGTGCATCTGCAGGCCGTCTGCACCCCACCCCCCGCCCCGGCTGCAGACCCACACCTGCAGTCTCCACATCTGACCTCCAGCCCAGCCGCCCCCAACCTCCCGAACTGACCACGCCGCTGTCTGCCCCTCCTAGCACACAGCTCTGCATCATTTCCCCTCCAAGTTGGTCCCACTTCCTTCCCGCCCACAGCCAGCCTGCTTCAGTCCAGGGCTGCCTTCTCCCTTCCCTTAAGCTTCACACCTTGGTGTCATAGTCCTCCTTCCCTCTCTTTCACCTGTAACACCAAGAGGTAAAAGAAACCCAGCCCCCTGGCTCAGCGCCCAGGCCTCACTGAGGGCACCAGGCCAGCTCTCCCCTCATCTCTCTGCTCTTTTCACCTCTCAGTTTCTGTGGCTGCTGCAGGCAGTGCCCCTTCCATCCATCCCATCACTACTCTCTCCCCAGCTGCCTGCTGCCAATCAGAGGAAAACCAAAGTCCGCCCTTCCCTCAGTCTCCACGGGCCTCCAGCACATACTGTCTCCTAGACGCAGGCCGTCTGGCTGTCCCACCAGCCCGGCCACCAGTTGGCCTTTACGCGTCTCCCTGTGCTGTCCTTCCTTCTGGCCCGCCCCATCTTCTCTACTAAATGAGGCCTTCCTTGGCTGCTGAGGCCTGCACGGATCTCTCTCCCTGTTCTACGTCTCAAGTCTCCCTGGTTTGAGATCCTTCCTGTTCCATCTGTGAGATCAGGAACTCCTGAGTGGCAGGAAACAAGCTCCATAAGTCTCCCTCCCCACAACGTCAGGCACTGTGCTGGGGCCGCAGGGTGTGCTCAGTAAGCACCACGGCGACCGCAGCTGAGATCAGAACCAATGTCATCAACCAGCTGAGAGGAGGGATGGGAGCAGAGTGCCTGGTATTAGCCTTGCTACCCACCCGGCGCTCAGCTACATGCTTTACATGTGCTGTCCGCTTCCGCCTCATGCCCACCTCCCAGGCAGACACTGTTATCACCCCCACTTCAGGAGAGTCAGAAACTCGCCAGGGGACACCGTGAGTGGCAGCCCAGAGGCATGGCTGATGGAGAGCCCAGTCCTCCCGCGCACCATGTTCCTCCTTCCCTGCTGTACCTTGTGTGTGTCCTCGTGGACTTCCTTATTGAAACGTTTGATCATCCTCCGAAGATATGTCTCAAGCTCCATTTTCATCTTTTCACTGCAATGCACATTGAAAAATCCCAGAATGAAGGGGGAAGCCTGACCCCACTCCCGCGTCAATGCCTTTCAGCCGCAAAGGCTCAGGCTGTGCTACTCAGCAGGGCTGCAGGCTGGCTGTTCCTGCTCATCCTCACCTGCGAACCTTGACCCAGGACATCCCCTCCCCTCGACCTGCACCCATCCGCCTCCCGGGCACGCTTCAGGTGCCGTCCTCCAGGACGCGCCTCTGACTGCCCCACCTCCAGGGGCCGATGCGCCCCTCAGCGCCCACTGCCTTATGTCAGGTCAGTGCACGCTCACTTGTGTGATGCGGCTCTGCTGTAAACTCTCTCTCATGTCTGTGCTCCAAGCATCTTGCATAAAACTTGAGGATTCTTGAACAACTGCTATTGTTTCCCTCCTTCATGCCTAATGACGTGCCCATCACGGGGGACTCAGGAACCAATTAACTACCAGGAGATGCGCTCCATGTGGCCAGGCCACCAGGGGCTGCAGAGGGACTGGGGATCCTGGGAAGGGGTGGGGGGCGGCCGACCACGGTGGGCTCTGCCGCAGCTCCTGCAGGGATGTAGTGGGACAAGCAGCAATGTCGGATCAGCCTGAAGGCACGCAGATCGTGGCTCATCCACTCACAGCTGCAATGTTACCTAACCTCTCTGAGTCTCCGGCTCCTCATTCACACACTGTCCTAAAAATTAAATGGATAACGGGCAACCTGCACAGCCCTTCGCACATCTCCTGCCCTAGGCAGGACACAAAGGTTTCTCCTTCAAGCCCCAAAGGTGAGCCCAGCGCTCCCTCAGCCGAGGCTCCTGACAGCTCTGACGCTCGGCCCGGCTCTCCTGCACGTTTCTGAAAAGTTTTCATCAAGGAGCAGCTGCCGATGATGACACGTGACAGAGACCTAGAAGCAAGTGCTTAATCGTACCTTCTTTCTCTTGCCTTCACCTGCTCCGGTGTTTCAATTTCTATCTCCACTGGCTTCACAGGCAGAGCAGATGCAGAGAAGGCTGCGCTTTCCCCCACGGCACCCGGCACAGGCTCACTAACTTCTATCAACAGTAATTTTTTAAATCAATAATAATAATTATTGTTATAATAAGCACTGTACTGAACAAAATCGAGGTTCTGCTGGGAGGGAGGAAGTGAGGAATGGTATGAGGTAGGAAACCATAGAGACCACTGCTCCTACCATGCTCTGAGGTCCCTACATGCTGGGCCCTGTGCTCTCACATCTAATTGACTCATGAACCTACACAAGAACCCAGAGAAACAGCCCTCAGAGGCTGCTGGGCACAGAGATAGTGAGGTGAATTAGAGACAGACCCCTGGTGTCACGGAGCTGATGCTCACGGGTGTTTCAGTAGAGACTCACGGGAGCCACGTCCTATCCTCTGTGTTACCACAACAGCACTCACAACAGCGTGCTCTGCACCGAAGCATGACGTCCACGCCCAACTGTGAACTTTTATCAGCACACGGCAAGGCATGAGTCTTTCTCATCTCTTTACCCGCTACACTGCTCATAAATACCAGCTGAAAAGAGTTACTTTCGCTGAACGGGACATAACTGTGAACATCATTAGCAAAGGTCCCTTCAAAGGAGCTCGGGGCCTAGGAGCAATGACAACACCCAGTGCCAAGACCTTGGTTTCCAAGTTCCTACTAAAATGAACCAGGGCTTCTTAGACAAAAAAGGGCCAATTCCAGGTCTGCAGCAAGGAGAATATAGGGAGATCCCAGAACACCTTACTGTGCAAAAGAAAAAAACGTTCTTCGGAATTAATGAAGCCACGTCAAAAGGACACTGTAGGGTAGCTAGCTTAAAAGGGCTCCCGCTCGCCAAATGTGGGGCAATTCAAAGATCAAAAAGTATAATGATGATAACTGATAACGTATTTGAATTTTTAAGTCCATAGTGATACCCAAAAGAAATGACTAAATAAATACAATTCTTAAAAGGGAGCGCTCTTCTTTACAGATCAAAGTCAGCTAATAAACATACACGAAATGACAGAATCAAAATACTGCCACTTCACAACGCTCAGTATAGTAATCTCTGATTCAGTCAAGACCATCAACGCATGCTAAAACCAGGAAGGAGAAAGTGATTGGGGAACAGGATATTCACAAAGAATCAGAGTCCCACCTGAGACGGTAAATTACAGAAGAAAAATGTACCTTTACACTGGCACAACCAGGCAGTACCACAGACATGGTCAAACTTAGCAGCACTAGCAGGACAACCTGACATTACATGGCTCTTAATGGATGCATTATGAAGTACAAAGGTCTGAAGTGTTCCTGCCAAAAAATGTTTAATCTAAATGCAACCAAGTCTTTGGACTCACCTTACAGCTTATAAGAATTTCAGGGGGCACTGAAACAAGTTTACCACCATCACAAACCAGAATATGAGACACTCTACAAACCAAGAGGCCAGGACTCCGCAAAAACAATAACAACAACAAAACAAAAACAAACAAACAAAAGGTGGTGGCTGGGGTCCCTGCTCTAGATTAAAGAGACCAAACCTTGATTAGACCCTGCACTGGGGGGAGAAAAAAAAAAAAAACAACTATAATGGATAGTTTCATAACAATTAGGGACTTAATTTAGGTATGATAATGGTGTTTCATCATGTAGGAGACACTCTTTGGAGACACATGCTGAAGTATTTACATGTGAGGAGTCAGGATGTCTGCGACTTACTTTCACGCGGTTCCACAATGCAGATTTACAGAAAGGAAGGTACTGATACATTCAGTAGGTGCAGAGTGTATGGACTACATGTTCAATTTTTTTGTAGGTTTGAACATTTTCAAAATAAAAAGCTGGGGAAAAAAAATCACGCTGGGGTGGTGACATTAGGGGCTATTTATCACGCGTACGTGATACACCACGTCCATCACACTTTTCCGCAACAACCCTGGAGCCTAGACTGTGCCCAGCTCACAGTAAGTATTCAGTGTTCACCAACTGTCACCCGTGGAAAAACTCAGCTCGGACAGCTGGAGCTACTCACAGACACAGCTGTACAAGTGGCAAAGCTGGCCTCTGAGCCAGGTCTGAGCACCTGTAAGGCCCAGGCTCTCTTCATGAGATGCTGCTGCGTCTCCCTCTACTCAGCACCGCCAGAGGAAAAACATATACAACCTTCTTGGCTAACCTGGTCATGAATTTTTCCTTACATCAAAAGCAAATCCCTACTGCAACCTTATCTTTGTCTTAAAAAGGACAAGATTGCAGTGACATGACTCCAAACAAGATTAAACAGAAAACCAGGATCAGTTCTGAGAAGAGAGGCAGACGCTTTACCTTCTACCTCTTCCCAGTCCTCTTCACTCTCTTCCTCGGCGTCCCCTTCACAGGCACCTTTGTCCACAGCAGCCTCTTTCTCTGGATGGTGTGCCTTCCCGCGGGCACTGGGGAAGTCCCTGTGCAGAGATCGCAGGAAGGAAGATGAAGAAAGTGCAGATATTCCAGTGCTATGCTTAAGCCAAACTCAACTTTAAGGACTCCTTCCATTTACTGAGAATCTGTTGCCATTAGCTGAAGATGATTTGTGAGCTCTGAGCCTCACTTCCTCCATCAGCCTGGGTCTCAAGTTCCCATCAAGATGGGCTCTGATCATGGGTCTAATACTAGATGTGCCGTCAAAACAGGAGGAGCCTCAGGGAGAAGACCCACGACCTGGAGCTGTGTGAAGGGAAACAGCTGTGTCTGCAGATGATACAGGGAAAGTCAGAAGAAACGACAAGAACAATGAATACCAGAAGTAAAAGCTGTGATATCTCTATGCACACGTGTAGCCGGATGCCAGAAAGAAGAGGAGAGAATTCATGTTTGCTGATCCTACCATGAGCCAGCTCAGAAGATTCTTTCCCCACCTGTGAGAGATAAGATGAAAGGAAGACTTCCCTGGTTGCACAGTGGTTAAGAATCCATCTGCCGGCTACCTGAGTTGGGTTCGGTTCGGCTGCTGTGGCTTCGGGCGCCTGTAGCTGCGCTCCTAGCCTTGTCTTTGCGTGGCTGCGGCCTAGGCAGCTTTTGTAGCCCTCGGCGTCTCCAGAGGCGGCGCTGCCGCCTAACCCCCAGGCCGCTTTGGGCCGTGGAGCCCATGAGAGCGCGGGCCCTGCCGTCGCATTTGCGGAGTAGCTGTCGTCCCGGGGCGCCCCGAGCCGGCGGGGGCATGGCCGTGGCATGAACACGGAACCTCCGCCAGAGCCGGAGAAGAAGGCGGTGTTGGAGCCCGAGGCGGGAGCCATGCCGGAGAAGCGCGTGGGCTCGCGGGCCGCAAGCGGCAGCTCGAACTGAAAACCACAGCCACAGAAAGATAAAGAAAGTGAAAAAGCAGAGGACTTTGTACCAGATGAAAGGACAGGGTAAAGCCCCAGAAAAACAACTACATGAAGAGGAGATAGCACCCTTACAGAAAAAGAATTCAGAATAATGATAGTGAAGATGATCCAGGACTTTGAAAAAAGACTGGATGCAAAGATCGAAACGTTTACCAAAGACCTAGAAGAATTAAAGAGCAAACAAACAGAGATATGCAACACAATAACAGAAATGAAAAATACACTAGAAGGAACCAATAGCAGATTAACGGAGGCAGAAGGGCGAAAAAGTGAGCTGGAAGACAGAATGGTGATCATCACTGATGCGGCAAAGAATAAAGAAAAAAGAATGAAAAGAACTGAAGACAGCCTAAGATACCTTTGGGACAATGTTAAATGTGCCAACATTCGCATTATAGGGGTCCCAGAAGGAGATGAGAGAGAGAAAGGACCTGAGAAAATACTGGAAGAGATTACAGTTGAAAACTTCCCTAACATGGGAAAGGAAATAGCTACCCAAGTCCAGGCAGCACAGAGAGTCCCAGGCAGGATAAATCCAAGGAGAAACATGCCAAGACTTATCGTAGTCAAACTGACAAAAATTAAAGACAGAGAAATGTTATTAAAAGCAACAAGGGAAAAACGACAAATAACATGCACGGGAACTCCCATAAGTGTAACAGCTGATTTCTCAGCAGAAACTCTGCAAGCCAGAAGGGAGAGGCATGATATATTTCAAGTGAGGAAAGGGAAGAACCTGCAACCAAGAATACTCTACCCAGCAAGGATCTTATTCAGATTCGACGGAGAAATCAAAAGCTTTACAGACAAGCAACAGCTAAGAGAATTCAGCACCACCAAACCAGCCCTACAACAAATGCTAAAGGAACTTCTCTAAGCGGGAAACATAAGAGAAGGACCTACAAAAACAAAAACAAAACAATTAAGAAAATGGTACTAGAAACAGAGATATCGATAATTACCTTGAATGTAAATGGACTACATGCACCAACCAGAAGACACAGACTGGCTGAATGAATACAAAAACAAGACCCATATATATGCTGTCTCGAAGAGACCCACTTCAGACCTAGGGACACATACAGACTGAAAGTGAGGGGATGGAAAAAGATATTCTAAGCAAATGAAAATCAAAAGAAAGCTGGAGTAGCATTACTCATATCAGATAAAATAGACTTTAAAATAAAAAATGTTATGAGACAAGAAAGGATATTACATAAAGATCAAGGGATCAATCCAAGAAGAGGAGATGACAACTGTAAATATATATGAACCCAATATAGGAGCGCCTCAATACGTAAGGCAAATGCTAACAACTATGAAAGAGGAAATGCAAGGCAGAAATAGAGACTCAGGTGTAAAGAACAAACACATGGACACCAAGTGGGGAAGGCAGGGAGGGTTGGGGGGGAATGAATTGGGAGATTGGGATACCACATTGTACACTCTATATATATGCTGTTTATTGTCTGTTAACTGTATCTCAATAAAAGTTCTCAAAAAAAAAAAAAAAGAATCCATCTGCCAATGCAGGGGACACTGGTTTGATCCCTGGGCCAGGAAGATTCCACATGCTGCAGAGCAACTAAGCCTGTGCACCACAACCACTGAGCCCATGGTGCTGCAACTACTGAAGCCCGAGCGCCTAGAGCACGTGCTCCGCAATGAGAAGCCACTGCACTGAGAAGCTCTTGCACTGCGAAGCCCTCGCACCGCAAGGAAGAGTAGCCCCCACTCGCTGCAACTAGAGAAAGCCCATGCACAGCAATGAAGACCCAAGGCAGCCCAAAAAAGTAATTACTTTTTTTTTAAAAGTTAACCAGATTCGAGTATGCAGTACTTAAGTACTGAGGGGAAAAAAAAGATGAGAGGAGACTGGGGTTGGTAGAATTCTAAATTCTAGGTAAGCGGGGATGTGACTGAACACACGTGTGTCATAAGGAACAGGGAGAGCTGGCAGGGTAAGGAGAGAACTATGTAGACAGGAGCTAGCTACATACCAGCCCAAGACTCAATGGCTGCTACCATGTAATATACTGTATACTTCTGCAAATTCACACATAAAATGTGTTCAAAGCATTGAGTTACTTTTAGCTTTTGTAAGAGCTGATACACGGTATCCAGGGAGAATATTACCCAAGATTTTAGCACAGACATTTAAAATAACAAGCCTTAGACTTAAGCTTTAAAAAAGATAAACACTCCCTTTTTAGCCTGCCACTTCCTCTCAACACCACAGAACACCATGTCCCCTTCACAGTAAGTGTGGCAGAAATGTCAACTCTCAACTGCGAGGGAAAGGGGGGCCGGAGCTTTCCCTGGCAGCATCCTGGTCTGTGTGTGGATTTCTCTGCAGAAAGAACGCAACAGTGGGGACAGGCAACTGGGAAGCAGTAAGCTCAGAGGCACTCGCAGGAAAAGGCTCAGGGAGAAGAAGCGATGAAGGATGCTGGAAAATCTGCATGCTTCCTCGTGCTCCTTCCTACAGCTGCCCTGGCCTGGACTACTTTCCGAGCCAGGACTGGAGGTTGCTGGAAAAGCCAACACTAAGAGTGAGGGTGTATATTTGAAGCAAAGAAGAAACTACAGCCGCTCTGTCCATCCTCTTCCTCCACCCCCCACAACTTCCCTAGGAAGCAGATGATCAAGTGTTCACCACATATGAATATATTCATTCAATGTAAAAGGCCCTACCCTGGACGCCACAGGGCACATGAAAAAGAACCGGTGTGGATCCAGCCATCTGAGCGCTCACAGGGGCACGTGGACACACGTAAGTGTAACACAAGGCAAAGAAGTGACGCTCGTAAGAGATGCAGCAAGAAATCAGAGGAGGGAAAGGGGAAGGAAGCAATTAAGACTGTGGAGCAGATGGCTTCTGCTCTGCGTCTTCAGGTGGAAGAACATGTTCCAGGCAGGAAGAAGAACATGAGCACGTCTCAAGTGACGGAGGGAAGTCCAGCTGGGCAGGAGTGGAGCGCTCCCTAGGAGAGCAGGAGAGGACACAGCTGGAACATCAGGGAAACACGCCCTGTGTGTGATGTCCTTGTGTGGTAGGATGAGCACTAGACCAGGGGTCAGAGGACCTAGGTCGCACCCTGGTTTCTGCCACCATCTAGCTGTGTAACCACGAATAAAGCACTTTGTGTAAGCTGTTGTCCTCATCTGAAAAGTTTGGGAGGTAAACTATATAATTGCCAAGACTCTTTCCAGCTCTTACTAGTGGTCTGAGCTCTACCTAGAGGCCTAGAGGCGTTTAAAGATCCCACCTCATCCAGGAGCCCAGTGACAAGCAAAAAGAGCAGGTTTTCTTAGTCATGCTTCCCAGATGGGAACAATCAAGACCTGGTCAGGAGGTTTCCGGCCATCTCACCTGGACTCTTCCCCATCACTGAGGGCTTCATCCTTTACAACCTGGGGCTTCTCAGATGTAACAGCCACTCTGGCCGCTTTCTTTCTTGCTGGACCACCTGCTGGGCCCCCAGAGTCACCGCAGCCTTTCTTCCTCTTTCCTCGTGAAACTTTAGCAAGAAGGCTCTTCTTTAGAGGTTTCTCATCTTCAAAGACACCTAGATGACCACACAGAACATGAGATAAGGGACAGCAGGAAAGGCGGAGACACTGTAGGTTCGTGGGCAGGGTCATGAGACGTCCTCTCTGGTAACCTCCCTCCAAACCTCCAGCAGCATCCCACGTTTAATCAACAACCAGCTTTCAGCCTCTTCCCACCTCCAGCTGGTCTACACTCTACACGCCTCCTCCTTTATCACCACTGTATTCTACTCCTTCTAAGACTACAGAGACACCACCACATTTCTCACAAAAACCTAAATTGCAAACCTTAAATTTCAGCTAATATACAGCAAGGAAAATGCATCAGTCCATTAATTAACACCTTGTTTATTTACTACCTGCCAAGACTAATTATTTAGTTTAGGGATAATCCACTCCTATTAAGTGAAATGTTTCAAGTTCATAAACATGTCCAAGTTTCCAGTCTTACCACAACCTATTTCTCCTAATCTAATCTTCTGCCATCTTTCAAAACCAAGCACTATGCAAAACACATACTTTATGAAATCTTTCCAATCTAACCCAAATGCCATTCGTATACCAACCATCTCAGCAAGCTTAGATCTGGAAGAAGTTAGCAGTAATTCAAAAAACCTTTATTTTCTTAAAATAATTATTGTTTCTTTTTTTTATTAAAAGGAAATACAAAAAATGCATAAAGTGTTGGTTTTAGTTCAACTAGAGTATCTAAAAGCATGGTCTCTTTATTAACATATAACTGTATTACTATTATACATATTTTTATAATATATATTAATATGACAGGGGAAAATATTTTTTTATTCTATTATAAATATATTCATGCAAATTATCTTGACTCTGAAATAAATCATCTTCTTTGCCTCTGTACAACTCTGCTTCAATTACTTTGGGAAAACAAGAATATCCTTTATTGAGGTTCCAAAAGGACTGCAATATTAACCTAAAATATCAAATTAATTCATTCCTTTCACTTATGGTTTGTCCTGCTGACTCTCTGGATAGGTATTTATATTCCCCAAGAATATAAATTTTGCATGGGGGAAAAAAGACTCTCACTTTTGATCTAAACAAAATCATAACTTAATTTTAATATATTTCACTTTATAGCAACATTTGTTTTAATGCTGGTTAAAAGCACTGATTCAG
This sequence comes from Hippopotamus amphibius kiboko, assembly GCF_030028045.1. Classification (NCBI taxonomy): domain Eukaryota; kingdom Metazoa; phylum Chordata; class Mammalia; order Artiodactyla; family Hippopotamidae; genus Hippopotamus; species Hippopotamus amphibius. The sequence continues at coordinate 3,024,006 of NC_080198.1, forward strand.
TTCTGTTTCTTTAAAATGTTTTATAAAGAAGAAATTTACTCATTTCCATGTTTTAAACATTTTAATGGAAACATAAAATACTTCAAATTTAGTTATTTAGAGTCTGGAAAACAGATTTCTTATTTCAAGGCCAAAAGTTTGTTTATGACTTGACAGTTTGGTAGGGTACCCTTAAAATCAAGATGTCTAGATCTTACAATCTTTTTAGCCCTCTGTTATATGAAAAGATGCTAAATACTTCACTTTATTAATCTAAAGATGCAGGTGGGAGTCTGCTTCAGAAGCACGATTTCTTCCTCACCAAACTTACTTGGTTGGTTAAAAGGCACAGCTGTGTATTTCTGTGCTTTGAAGAGAGAGGTAGAGGAGTTAAAAGTGAGAACAAGGGAAACAAACGTGAACCAAAAAAATGTTCACAGTACTATTCATAATATCCAGGATTTTAAAAATCGGAATGTCCAGCCATTAGATGATCATTAATTATGGTACAGTCACACAATGATATATAATTCAGTCATCTTTTAAGACAAAGGAAAATGATATATAAAATGCTAAGAAAGCAAAGTTGTTTTTATAGTACAGTTTCTACTACACACAAAAAAAACACAGACCAGAAGGAAATATACTATTACGTAGTGGTGGTTGTTTCAGGATGGTAGACATATGGATGACTTTTTTTCTTTATTCTTTGTTTTTGTGTGTGTGTGTGCGTGCGTGTGCCCATGCACACATGCCAGACTATCAAGAGGCTATTATTCAGATATTCCATAAAAATGGAAACAAAAAGATAGCTCAGGTAGCAATACTCATATCAGACAAGACAGACTATAAAACAAGGTCTATGATAAAAGACCAAGGACATTATATAATGATAAAGGGGTCAATACAAGAAAATAATATCATTCATAAACATATATGCACCTAACATAGGAGCACCTGAATATATACAGCCAATATGAATAGAAATAAAAGGAGAAATTGACAGTAACACAATAACAAGAGGGGACTTTAACACCCCACTTACGTCAACGGACAGCTCATCCAGACAGAAAATCAATAAGGAAACAGTGACCTTAAATGACACATTAGACCAAATGGACTCGATAGATATCTGCAGGACATTGTGTCCCCAGAGCAGTAAAATACACATTCTTTTCAAGTGTACATGGAACATTCTCCAGGATAGATCACATGCTAGCCACAAAACAAGTCCCAACAATTCAAGAAGACTGAAAATGTATCAAGCATCTTTTCTAATGACAACAGTATGAAACCAGAAATTGATTACAGGAAAAAGAAAAAAAAAAAAAGAAAAAAACCACTAACACATGGAGACTAAACAAGATGCTACTTATAAACAAAACAAAAGTACCAATGGATGAATCATGAAATCAAAGAGGAAATCAGAAAATACCTTAAGACAGTGAAAATAAAAACACAATTTTACAAAACCTACAGGATGCAGCAAAAGCAGTTCTAAGATGAAAGCTTAGAGCAATATAGGCCCATCTCAAAAAACAGGAAAAGTCTCAAACAACCTAACCTACCAACTAATGGAATTAGAGATATTACTCAGCCATAAAAAAGAATGAAATTTTGCCATCTGCAACAACATGGAGGGTATTATGCTTGGCAAAATAGACAAATACCATGTTTTCCCTTGTATGTGGAATCTAAAAACAAGCAAACAAAAATGAACAAATATAACAAAACAGAAACAGACTCACAGATACAGAGAAAAAATTAATGGCTACTAGTGGGGAAAGAGGCAGGGGGAGAGGCAAGACAGCAGAAGAGGATTAAGAGGTACAAAGCACCATGTATAAAATCAGTAAGTTATAGGGATGTAATGTATAGCACAGGGAACACAGCCAATAGTTCATAATAACTTTATATGGAGTATAGTCCAATATCAAATATCAAATCACTGCTGTACATCTGAAATAATATTGTAAGTCAATTATAATTTAAAAAAAAAACAAAAAGAGGCTATTTTCCAGGATTCTCCAAGATCTAGAGCTGTCTACTATAGTCAGCCCTCTGTATCCCTCTGGTTCTGAATCTGCAGATTCAACCAACCTCAGATCTAACTTTGGTTGAATCTGCAGATGTGGAACCCTTGGATATGGAGGGCTGACTGGACTACACTGTTACACAAAGGATTTAAGCATCCACAGATCTCAGTATATATGGAGGTTCTAGAACCAATTCTCTGTGGATACCAAGGGACAACCATCTAACCAGCCTCCTCGACCTTAACCTGGTTATTTCAGCAGGGCATGAATGAACCCCTGGGGCTTGTGTGCCAGCTACTGATTTAACTGAAAAACAAAACAAAACACCTGCTTAGAACTGCCAGTGGCACCTCCCAGCACTAAGAATAAAACACAAATTCTTCAGTTTGGTCTCCAACCTAAGGGTCCTACTCACATCTTTTACCTCAATTCTAAAACATTCCCTAAGAGTCTTTAAACTTACTGATTCCTCTGCCCTGAGCTCTCTTCTCCCAGTGTCTGAAAGACTCCTTCATTACAGTCAGTAATTGGCTCAAAGTGCCACGTCCTCACACAGGCCTTCCGTGACCACTGATTCTGCCTCAGCGGCTTCTTCCCTGTCCCCATGTCAGCTTTACTACAGCAACCTGTTCTGCCTTCTTCATAGTTATCACCATATTAATTTATTTTTTAACTTATTTGTCCTACCTACCCTTCCCCAAAGATTACAAGCATCGTGAGAGCAGGAACCTTGCCTGTCCTGTTCACTGCTCTAGTTCCAGAGCCTAGAACAGGGCCTGAAAATAGCAGGTACTCAGTATCTGTTGAAGGAGTTAATGGACTATATCAATGGAGGCACTGACATCAAGATTAAATATGGATAAACTAGAGGTGCCCTAATAGAAACAAAGAGATAATGTGGAAGACTATTTTCTTTGTCCCCAGCTGTTGAAAAGCAGCCAAGTGTCACCTTCATTTGCATGCACTGAGGTGCTGCAGACACTACACTGAAGAGTCACCAAACCAGTGTCACGTGCAGCCAAAACCACAACCAAACTGCTCCTACACCCAACCACAGCAAAGATGACAACTCTTCCCAGAAGCTGCCTTGGAAACCCACTGCAGCTCCACTGGCACGCAGAGTGTGAGTGAAGCTTAAGTGCATCCTTGCCTACCTGTAGGCTGAATTGATATAAGCTAGCCCATCTGATTACCTCATCCGGACCGTGCCAGGATCCTTACATGCTATCTCACTGAAAACTCACCACCACCTAGCAGGTTAGAGCTGTTTCACAGACGAGGTCCAGAGAGGCTGTATTACTGGCCCAAATCATTTACCCAAGTATATGTAACTACTAAACACTGGAGCTACACCAACCTGGTGCCAAGGTGAAATGTTTAGCTGGGAGGAATGCTAACCCAGGTGGCATTTCCAAAACCTTTTGATTTCAAAATATTTTCATTGCCATGTATTCAGAATACATTCCCTCTGACTAGAATGACAACCCTTTTTCACAGGCATTTGCTGAAATATTACATATTCTTCAAGTTGCAGACCAAACATAACTTCTTCAAAGAGCATTTCCAACCTCTCCTGATTATTCCTTCATAAGCCAGAACGCCTTATACCTTCTCTTATGAAATCACTCTGTCTTGGATATTTTTTTGGTAAATGTCAACACTACCATACTCTAAGCTCCTCCAAGAAATCCCTATCTCCCATGACACCCAGCTCATGTGCAGCACACATTAGGTACTTAAAAAAAAAGAGTTATTTGAATGAGTCAATGAATAAAATTGAACTTCTCGTATTAACTGTGCGGTAAATCACCTTTTACGCTTAGAAGTGGTTACTATTTTACTATTTACTAATGGATGATGGCCTTACAATATGTACAGAATCATACTTACTGAATCTAGTGTCACAGGAGCTCTTGCTGGTGACCTGGTCTAATCGTCTACCCAGTTACATCAGGTACCCCAGAAATCCCTTCTACAGCATGCATATATTATGCCAGTATTTATAATATTTATTGAGCACTTAGTATATGCAGGGATGGGGGGAGGACAAGGGAAGATACAGCAAAAAATAAGACATGTTTTCCTACGCTTAAATTCTAGTAAGACAGGTCAAAAAGGAAGCAAATAAATTAACAAGATCACTCCAGGTGTGAGAGAGGCTGTTGGAGCCTCTGTGATGACGGGTACCTGGGAAAGACCACCTTAGGCAGGACACTCAAGGAGTGCCTGGGTTGAGACCTAGAGGAACCTAAGTCAGCTATGGCAAAGCCAGCGAAGAACGCTGCAGGGAGAAGGAACATCAAAGGCAAAGGCTCAGGTGAGAAACAACGTGGCATGACCAAGGAACTGGAAGGAGAGCAACAAGGAGGCTGCCGGGTGAAGAGGAGAGTGGTAGCAGACGACAGAAATAGCAGCAGCCAAATCATGTAGGGTCCTGTAGGCCACAGTGAGGAATCTGGAGTTCATGCCACGAGCCATGGGAAGCCACGGAGGGTCTGAAGGAGGAGCAGGGCAAGATCTGATCTTTTATTTATTTGTATTTTTTTAAGGTCGCTGGCGCCGCTGCACGGAGAACTCTTGCGGGGCGGGGAAGAAAGGAAGCAGGGAGACCGGTAAAGAGGGGACTGCAGTCGTTCAACTGAAAAGTGAGGGTGGCCTGGACAGCGGGTGTGGCCACGGAGACAGAGAGAGGTGGAGAGATTTGAGATATGGTTCCGAGGCTGAAGCAGCTGAAGGATGGACGTGTGCGTGTAAGGAAGGGGAGAGGTTTAGTCTAACAGCGGTGAAGAGATCAATTCCTGAGATGGGGAAAAGGAGGGAAAGGGCAGGTTTAAAGGGGACATCGAGTGTTGCTCTGCCCGGGGCAAATCTAAGAAGCCTATACGATATGCACGTGGAGAAGTCGGGTGGGGCCGCGGCGAGATCCTGCTGAAGGTACTTGTTCAGGGGGTCCGCACCCTCCAGCACTCGAGTCCTGGTCCGTGCGTCTCGCGGGGACACGGAACCACCGCGCTGCCGCCGGCCTGTTCACCCGCCGCGTCTGCCAGGAGGCCGGACTCGCTGCCGCGGGCGACGGGAGCAGGAGGCGGCCGCGCAGGGGCGCTCGCTCCCGGCACGGCGGGCGAAGACGCAGCGGCGTCGGGGCGGCCCGAGGCGCCGTCTCCCCGGCGCAGGGGGGCGCCGGGCTGCCCCGCGCGCACCTGCGGGAGGCCGGCCTCGCCCTCCCCGCGCCCGGCCCGCCGCCCGCCCGCCTCCACCCCTGCCCGCAAGCCCGGTCCGGCCTCGCGCTCACCCGCCTCCGCCTGCTCGCGCCGGGCTCTGCGCTCGCCCTCAGCCGCCCGGCTGCGCAGCGTGCGCCCCCGCGGCCCCCGACCCGCCGCGCGCCTCCGAGCCATCTTTGCCCGGGCAAGACTCGCCTCGCGCGTGACGCGCCGCGCCGCCGCGGGACGCCCCCGGGCGGGGCGGGGCCTGGCCACGCCCCCTCAGGACACACCCGCCCAGCCCACCCCGAGCCTGCGCCGCAGAGGAAGCTCCGCCCCAGCCCCGGAGCACCAACGCCAACTGCAGGAAGCAAGGAGCGGCAACGCCCATCTCTCTCCACTTCCGGTGCGTTGCGTCCTCGCGCTCCCAGAGGCCGGAGGGGCTTTCGTGCTCTCGCGAGAGGCGGGAAAGGGCGCGGGGCTTGAGAGATGGCGGACGACGTAGACCAGGTGAGTGTCGTCTGCAGCAGGCGCTCCGGGGCGGCCTCCCCGCGTCCAGGCCCGGCTCTGCCCCGCTTCACCTCCCGGGGTTGCTTTCCCCAAGCTCGCGGAAAGGCCGCCAGCCGTGCCGCGCCTTTCTGGGTCCTCACGGCCTCCATCCGCCTCCGGGGGAGCCGCGCCCCCTCCGAACGCCGCCTCGGGCCCTGAGCGCGCTCTTTGCTGGAAGCCCGCTGCAAACGGGTGGTTCCTCGCGCTCGCCGCTTCCCCCCTCCCGAGCCTCCGCTGTGCCCTCGCCTGCCTCGCGGGCCTGTCGGGGTCCGGTGGAGAGCCGGCCCGTCCCGCGAAGGAGGCGTCACCGCCGAGCGCCGCGGCCGCCACACGGGCAGCGCGCCTCGCCAGCGTGGTCCTCGCGGGGCCGGGCACCGGCACTGCATGCGGGCAGGGGCGGGGGGGACGTGGAGACCGGGACGCGCGGTGGAGGAGGCCGCGACGCGGCGTGACGGCGGCGGGCGAGCCGCCGGAGTTCCGAGCAGCGGATGGCCCTCACGCCTGGCCTCCGCGCTCCTCTCCTGCCGGCACGCGCCCCCTCGGAGGTCTCTGCGGAGCGGGCCGCAGCCCCTTCAGCCTGCTGCGGGATCTCGTCTCATCGCGGAGGACTCCCCTGGCCACCGGCGTCAGACAGCACTCTCCCAGTCTGCGTGGTCCTTCCGCACAGCATGTTCTTCGCTCCCGTGAAGTGCGCGCTGCTCTGTGTCGCGTCTGTCCCCCGCAGCTGGAGTGTGCGTTCCTTAAGACCCAGAGTTTGTTCGCTGGTCTGGCCTCAGGGTTTAGAACGGTGCTGGAAACGCGCCACAGGGACGTATCGAGGGAATGAATCCAGTGATCACGGAGTCCCCTTTGAAAAGGCGGTGCTTAAAACTACCGGATGAAGAGGGCGGACAGTGGGTAGTAGGGCTCTGTCATGCGTCTGTTCTTCCAGTGTCACGATTGCTTCTCTGCCCGAGAACGAGCTCCTTGAGGGCAGGGGACTGACTTCTGTATCACTGTAACCTCCTAGGTGGTTAGCTGGTCCTTAACAAACACTTATTGAACTGCGGATGGGGACCAGGTGAGGTGGTCAGGATTTCTTCTGATGCTGCTTCTTTTCTTTCTTTTAATTAAATCTAGCCCTTTAAGGCTGCAGAGCCTGTAACATTCAGTCACCGTACTCCACTGGCCTCATGTACTGGCGGAAGCAGCTCTCCTTGAATAATCTTAACTCTCCTGGCTTCAACCATCCCTTCCACAGGGACCCGGGTCATCCTAGCCCAGCTCTCTTTGAACCTTATGTTTCCTACAGTTAATAGTAATAACAAGAACCATTTATAAGTACTTCTCCGTTTGCCAGATACTATTTAAATTACATCAGATACATCAGTTAAATACATTAGCTCATTTATTCCTCACAAGAATCATGAAGGGAAGATTGTAGTTTCCTCATGTTGCAAACAAGGAAGCTGAGAATTGCAGATGGCGTGATTTTTAATCCCAGTTCATAAGCGTCAGAATCAGGAGTTGAACCCACACTGCCTGACTGGAAAGCCAGCGCTTTCAGCCGGTGTTCTGTACTGCCTGCTCAACGTTTCAGCTTGCTGGCCACGTGGCACCCTGAGCTCAGCCTGCCCTGTGCTGAACTCGTAATCCTGCCTCAAACATTCCTCTCTGCTTAGCATTCGGGCTAGTATGTGGGAGTCATTAAATGTAACTTCTTCAAATTACTAAATGGTATTTGAGATCAAGCTGAAGTCCCTGATAGAGTTACTCCCTACACACTGGATCGGGGTCGGACAGTTTGGATTCTGAGCGAATAGAGTGCCCTCATGTTTGTTTTCTCATGTAACTCCTTTCTGTGTGTGTATATTTCAACCCTCATTTATCTTTGTGTCAGGTGCTGTTGTAAGCCTTCGTTGATGTCATTTAAGCCTCTCAAAAATAGTGTTAGATAGGCATTTTTTTGTTTGTTTTTATAAATTCATTTTTATTTATTTATTGGCTGTGTTGGGTCTTCGTTGCTGCACATGGGCTTTCTCTAGTTGTTGCGAGCGGGGGCTACTCTTCGTTTTGGTGCGCAGGCTCCTCACTGTAGTGGCTTCTCTTGTTGTGGAGCACAGGCCCTAGGTGCGTGGACTTCAATAGTTGCGGCACATGGGCTCAGTGGTTGTGGCTCACGGGCGCTAGAGCACAGGCTCAATAGTTGTGGTGCACGGGCTTAGTTGCTCCGCGGCATGTGGGATCTTCCCAGGGCAGGGCTCGAACCCGTGTCCCCTGCATTGGCAGGCGATTCTTTACCACTGCGCCACCTAGGAAGTCCAGGCATTGTTGTTATACAGATTTTGCAGATTAGGAGACTGAGGTATAGATGGGTTAAGTAATTTGCCCACGGTCACACAGGGCACTGGTGGTTCAGACACTTCACTCCCTAGTACTGCCTTACTAAGCCTGTTTCTTTTATCAGCAACAAACCACCAACACTGTAGAAGAGCCCCTGGATCTCATCAGGCTCAGCCTGGATGAACGAATCTATGTGAAAATGAGAAACGACAGAGAGCTTCGAGGCAGGTTACATGTGAGTAAATTTATTAAATCACCTTGAACTCAGATTATTTCCTTACCATTGCTCCCTTCTCCCACCCCTTTGAAATGTAAAAACTGTCCACTCTGAAAGAGTGTTTTGAATGTAGACAAGAAGGAGGTGGAAAGCCACCCATATTTCTGAAAGCCAAATGCAACTGTGTTTTATCCGTATTGTTAACATTTTTTTCTCTTGACAGAAATGGTGTGTTTATTAAAGAATATTTTCACTTCTTTCATTTTTTTCCTTTCTGTTTATTTGTAAATAGAATTTGTCCTCCATTGTCATTTAAGTGTTCTTTAAATTACTGATGTATGTATATAAATTTGTGTTTTGTTGTGAAAAACTTGACAGCACAGACATACATGGAATAAAAGGTGAAATGCCATTTCTTCTGTTGGTAACTATTTCTTCCATCGGATCTGTAGTCTTTCAGGTCTTTTCTGTATATTTACACACATGTACATAAATGTGTCTCTGTATGTGTGTATTTGCACCTTATACACCACCTCTAAAAAATAAATGGGACCTTGCTATCCATTTTGGAGAGGCACCTTTAATCGTTCATGGAAAGTATTGATCATGAGTGCATATAAATCTCCTTTCTTTTAATGATTATGTTGAATTCTGTATATAGTAGCAGTGATATTAAGATTGTTTTCCATTTCTTGCTACTGTAAGCATTTTCATACAGAGACCTTTGTGTATACCTGCAGATATTTCTATAGGATCACCTCCCTGAAGAGAGTATGCTAAAGGTTTTGCCTCTTCTTGATAACTTGTTACTTTCCTGAGTGTGTTGTTTTTATTACTGCCATTTTACCCTAAAGTAATTAAAAATAGCTAGTTTTTATTGAGCGTTAATTATATACCAGGTACTGTTATTCTAAGTGTTTTGGATGTAATATCTCATTTAATCTCTATAACAACCCTATGAGGGTAGCTACTCATTATCCCCATTTTAATTTGAAGAAGTGCAGGCTCGGAAAGGTGAAGTTACTTTGCTTAAGGTCACATAGCCAGTAAAAAGAGGGCCAGACTAGGAATTTAGGCAGTCTGACTTCAGCCCCCTCTTAAGTACTACGATTCTACCTAACATGAAACCTAAAGATAAAGAACCCTCTGTGCTTCGAAAGGAGGTGGGGACCCAGTATTCTTAAATTATAGAAAGGGACACAGAACAGTGGCAACTTTGCAGAGAAAAATAGAATTGAGCTGAATCACATGGGCCAGTGGCACATAGACAGACACCATAGGATAGACATGTTTCCTTAACTCTTGGAGGCTTCTACAGTTCCCTGTGTAGCCTCCGCTGCCTCTTTAGTGAATGACCCCAGCTTGTTGTTTGTTTTCTGGCCTCACCTGTAGATCTTTGCCCGTGTTTCTGTGCTTTGCCTAGCAGTTCCCCCTGTTGCTGATTGGTTATGTTTATTTTGATGTGGGCTGGTAAACCATTTAACACTTGGCTAGAATTAAATGTAAGTGGGTTCTAAACAAGCTCCTCCTCTCTCCCACCTCGGAGTTCTATCTTTTAGTAAAATGCATGAGCCTTGGAGTTTGGATTGAGGACATTCCAGAATATCTGGGTTGCAGTGTTTGTTGATGGAGCCCACAGATGCCAAACAGTTAGTTCTGGCGAGGCTATAACGTGCAGGGTGTTGCTGTACTTATTCTCCTTTATGGTGTTTAGTTGAGGACAGGGAGGGTTGAGTGACAGGGTCTTGTGCCTTTAGGAGTCTGCAGTGCTGTCATCTTAGCAGTTAAAGAATTGTATTTCCTTTACTGTATCTATCTTGTCATGCTATTACAGATGAAGTTAAAAGAAATATACTGAAAAGTGAGGAACTGGCTTTTTTTCGTAATTAAATATTATAAATATTTATGTGACTGCCTTAGATAACAGATAGGGTGGACACTTTAAAAATAATTTCAAATTCTTTTGAGTAAATTCATTTTTGACAATAAACAGTTATATATTTGTATCAGGTCAATTAAGTTATCGTTGGAGATGATCTGCGAAGAAACAGTGTATCAGCACAGCAGGGTTATTTTTTATTTGCATGTAAAAGTTTGTGGTGTAAGTATTATGTCTTACTTGTAATTGAGCTATTTGCATATTATAAGCCCTGTTTATTATTTCCTGATTTGCTTAGTAAATTTCTTGGTCCCTCACCTTCCCACTTCAGGCTTATGATCAACATTTAAATATGATATTGGGAGATGTGGAAGAAACTGTGACAACTATAGAAATTGATGAAGAAACATATGAAGAGATATATAAAGTAAGTCCTGCAGTTCTATTCGTCGCTTTTAAAACGTCAGTTCTCAGAATCCAACAGCTTAACACTTGTTTATGGAAAGCCTGTCGTGTTTTGATACCTATTCATGGACTCAGTAGAGTGTAGCAATTAAAAAAGCAAAGGCTTTGGGGTTGGACAGACCTGGTTTCCAGTGCTGGCTTGGCCACTTCCTGTCTGGGGCACGTTGGTCAAGGGAAGTACCTTTGCAGATGTAACTTCCTCACTGGTAAGCAGGAATACTGTCACTTCTGTCGTAGGATTGCTAGGATTTGTTGAGGTATGGCTGTGTAAGGTGCCTCTGTGCTGGTGTATAACTGTAATACTGGACAGTGTTTTGTTCGATGTGGATTTATTTATCATTACTTACTAGAAACTAAAACAGAAATTTTTAAAATATTTAACTCATTAAAAATAGTAATAAATTTATTACATGTTGACATAAGTAACATTTTTATGAATAATAACCATATTTTCTAAAACAGATATTTAGTGAGGAGTGTCTTTGTTTTACATTTTGCAGATGCCTGGCTTAATAGACATCTAGTTACTCACATCTTTTTTTCTGCATTTAATCTGTTGTGCTATGTTATGAATGTCACACAGGTAGGTGGTTGGAAAGGGAGGAGTATTTTTTGTGGATACTTGCCTTTGATGCTACACCTAAACTCAACAAGCAGTAGTTTCTTAAAAGTTAGTTGTAGTGTGGAATCTAAAACTATATCAGTGAACTTTTCATACTCTTGTTATATGCAAATTCATTGGTCTGCCTTGCACTTGGAATGGATCTTTTATACATGCATGATTTTGTAACATCAAGCTCTGGTCATTTGGAAAATATTAGTTCACTGAATTATGCAGATCTTCCAGATATTGGCACATTTTATTGTTCGGTCTTTGAAGTATTGAGAAGCCAGTCTCTGAGCCTCCTAGAGCATAGTGTTTTACAGCGTAGGCTCAGATGGCAGGACCACCTGGATTCACGTCTTGACTCCCTTGCTTACCAGCTGTGTCATGTACCAGTTGCCTAGCCTGTCTGTATCTGTAAAATGGGGATAGTAATATGACTCACTTTGTACAGCTGTTGAGGAGTCATTGAGCCATTCCTTGTAAAGCCTTCAGATGGCACAGGCACGTAGTAAGTGCTCAGCGGTTAGCTGGTGTTGGTTTTTGTGGTTCAGCTTTATCCCAGCTTTCCTCCTCTTTTCAACCACTCCTGACTCCTTGGCTAGTTTTCTTTCTCCCTCTGAACATGCGATTTTTTTTTCAATCTGCATTTTTCCCCCTCAGATGTTGTTTAGTAATTCCTGTCATAAGCCATCAGTCTGTAATAGTAGTTAGTACAGCCTGAAAGCTTAAGCTCTGGGTTAACAGATCTTGGTTCAGATCCTCGCTGCTGCTGATTAGTTCTGTGACCTTGAGCAAGTTCCAGAAGTTTTCTGAGCCTCAGGGACCTCCTCTGTAAATGCCAGTACAATAACTGTGCCTTCCTCCCAGGCTATCCCGGGATGCCCTGAGGCTGGTGCTTGACATGCTGGCGGCAGGGGATGATGGGTGGTCATTGTGATTGTGGGTAAATCTGAGTCTGCAGTTTTTTTCTTTTCTGAGCTTTACTCTCTCATTTCCAATATTCTTATTGAAAATACATCCACTTTGGATGTTACTTCAAACTCAGTATATCTAAAACTAAGTCTATGGTGTTCTTCACCTTCAGAACTTCAAAATGAGGTCATTCTCAATTCCCTGTTTCTCGTCATGATTTTCTCAGTTATTTGGACCATACATCTCAGAATTTTATATAACAAGTCAGCCGAAACCTTGGTGGCTTAAAAGCACACACATTTATTAGCTCACAGTTTGTGTGAGTCAGGTGTCCAGGCTCATCTGCGGTCCTCTGCTTCAGGGTCTCTCACAAGGCTGCACAAGGGCTGGGGTCTCCTCTAAAGGCTAAAGTGGGGAAGGTTCTACTTCTGAGCTTACTTTCGTGGTTGGGAGGATTCCTTTCCTCAAGGGTTTTTGGATGGAGACCCTCACTTCGTGGTTACAGGGCCTCTACCACTTGGCAGCTTGCTTCATCAAACCCAGCAAGAGAGTTGGCTAACGAGGTGGAAGTAACTATGCAGTGTAACCTAATCATGGTAGTGACATCGCACTCACTCTTTAATACTGTATTCTGTTGGTTAGAAGCAGGGCACAAGTTTCACCCACACTCAGAAGGAGGGGGGTTATACAAGGGCGTGAACACCAGCAGGCAGGGATCCTTGGGGGCGATTATGTCAGTTATTTTGATGAGCACTGACTCCTTCACTAAACTGGCTCTGCTAAGACTAGATGGCCTCTTGCAACTGGAAGGAAACCAGAAGGCAGTGCTGCTTCCTAGTAGCAGACAGACATGATCCTTGTTTCTCTGAGAGTGTTTCTCAGAGTGTATGCCTTGAACCAGGAGCGTGTTAGAAATGCAGCTTCACGGGCCACACCCTGGCCTGCTGAGTGGGGATCTCTGCGTGTGGAGCTAGGAAACAGCCTTCAAGGCTGTTAAACAGGTTACCTTATGCACATTACAATTTGAGAACCACTGCCCTGAGAGAGTATTATGTGGGAAAGTGTTAGATACATTCATGGAAGACAGATGGGTATACTTGATTTAGCATACTGAATTTATAGATATTACTTGTATTCATTGTTGGAGTTCTCCTTTTATGTTAGTTCCAGTACCCAGGAAGCTCATAAAACATGGTTTTTGCATTTTTAGAAAGTTCTGAAAACATAACTATTACCAATATTTTCTGCCTGACAGAGAGACAGTTCTCTGTCAGATCTGCACGTGGTCATTTGTGGTACAGGTTCCTGTAAGCTAAAAAGGATACATTAATTTTCATCACCCCTCCCACCTGCACCCTAGCAGAGCAGGGACAGGATACCCATCACCATAAAAGCTCCCTTTCAGAAGAGGAAAGAGTGGGAACGGAGAGCAGTTCCTGGCCCTTTGCGGTGATGGATCCCCTGGGGAGGTGTGATAGGAGAAGAAATCCCTTGGTTAAGTCAAATATGTCGTGTGAGACATACTTATACTTACAAAAAAATTCTTTTCCATTTATCTATAATTCAGATTTAATTGGGCAACCTGTATTTTTATTTGCCAAATCTGGGTGGTACAGAGAATTCACAGAAACACCTCGCTTACGCTGGAAGACTCAGATTGTCAAAGGCCAGGCTGTGGGTTCTTTGGCAATACCATTTCTTTAAAAACTTATGACTTCTTATGTTTCTGATCTGTTTACTTCCAATCACTTCTTTGGGCCAGTAATCTCAAAGTCCTTTTCTAGACAGAACTTGCAGACCCCTTTATTTCTTTAGTTCCTCACCTCTAATTTGTATAAGTTCCTCTCCCACAGATTAGTGTTGACTACCTTGGGTCATTTGCTGAAGTAAATTTGGGTAGGAAGGCAACACCCTTAATCTGATCCTTCCCCCGGGGCTGAGTTTCTTTAAGGGAGAGAATTTACAGGGCAGCTTGGTTCCTCAAAGCTTTTTTTTTTTTCTTCCTGCTTATTGTCCACAGTTTGGGGTCTAAAAACAGGTGGCTTTCCTGGCCTTGTGAATGCTATTTCTTATCACTTCTGCTTGGAAACCAGCTAGCTCTGCCTGAGCCCATCTCTTCCTTACACTGCCCTGCGCTCTGCATCAGGCCCACAGCAACACTGCTAACACTGGGCTTTTCCCAACCTCTTCCCCCAGAACCTGTAGGTTTGGGACGTCTTTGGGCTACTTTCCAAGTTGTTGCAGGCGACAGTTTTACTTAATGTTCTACTGAGGCATAAGACTTCAGACCTTCCATATCTGTTTCCTTACTGCCTGAGGCTTGTCCCCGAGGCTGACACGAAAGGTGTGCATTCTGTATGTGAGTGCGGCAGCACGCAGAAGCAACACGTGAGGGCCTAGCACAGTAGGGTTTTATTTGTGCCCACACGAGAGTCTTTAGTGAGGGTTTAGGTCATTGTACTAGCTTTCTTCCAGGTGCTCCGTTGGGGACCCAGGCTTCCTGGCTCTGCCATCCGCTGGGTTCTCCATAATCTGAGACCATGGTGGGGGAGACCACAGAGGGGCCTTTGTGGGAGGCTTAGGGGTCGATCATCACCTCTGTTCACTTCCCATTGGTTAAAACCCATTCCACGGTGCCACCTGGTTGGCAGGGACCGTGAGAAACGTGGTCTAGCTTGTGCCAGGAGGAGCGGCGGAATGGGCTGGGTGGATAGCTGCAGCTTCTGCCCCGGTTGTGTTCCAGGAAAAGAAGCAGTTAACAGATGGTTCTTTGTGCCATAAAGGTAAGTGATTGGGTTTTTGAAGCAGTTTGTTCGTGTTATGGTGAATCTATGGATTTTTATTTTCAAATCTCTCTCTTGAAAAATAAATACTACTACTACAAATTTGTGTAAATGTGTTCTGTGTTTTTTTTCCTCTTCCAGTCAACAAAACGGAATATTCCGATGCTCTTTGTCCGGGGAGACGGTGTTGTGCTAGTTGCCCCGCCCTTGAGAGTTGGCTGAAACAAAGAATTTATCCTGTGTGGAAAATAGATTTTGTATGATTGCCTCTTTAAATGTAGAAGATATTCAAAAGAGAAACCGGCGTACATTTTGATACTAAGAAATAACCAAGATTTCTTGCACACCTGAAATAAGTTGATTTGCAGATAACTCACAAATTCTTAAGCTAAATGGCATTTTTATTTTTCTCCAACCCTTCCAATAAATGTGATCACCAAGATGCAGAACTTTTTCAGGAGTTGATTTGCTCCATTGTTTTTTTCGGACAATTTCTGGGTTTCTTTTTTTACATTAAATTTGATGTTTCCTTTTTTGATTTTTAATGCAGTCTCCTGTCTTATTCTTTAAAATAAGCACGTCTTCCATTCACTTTATCTGTACACTTTTGTGTTGCATCTGCTGTGTCTGCAGCACTGAGTTAAGTCCTGGGAACTTTAGTTTTGTCGATTTGCTTCTGTCCCTGGAGTCTTCTGGGAAGGCAGTTGTTGAAGCCAGTAACTGCAGGACAGTGAGATCAGTGCTGGTGCCGTCATGTGTGTATGGGATGCGGGGAGAGCACAGAAGAGCACCCAAGTCAGAACCATCTGGGTGGGCGGGTGTGGTGGTGATGTCTAAACACTAGCACTGCAGTGAAAGATGAAGCTTGGTTGTTACTTCTGTCTGGCCTGATTTATTTCTAAGGTCAGGCTTCAGTGGTTGTTAGTTCATTATCTAGCACAATATGCTAACTGTGCATAATATTTCAAGCCACATGCAAGAAAGATGCTTTTGTTAGACGTTGTGTAAAAAGGTTTCATCTTCTTTATTTATTGTACCTGTTCCTGCAAGTTAATGGAGAAGAAAAAACAAATGTGGGCAAGCGGACAGGAGAGAACCCTTCCCTTCTGCCACCCACACACTTTGTCTTCAGGTTTTAGTAGTCCCAGGCTGTAACCTGTCTACGGCAGCCTGTTCGCTGTTGAAGAAAGGGGACTGTGGTTCTCATGGTAGCAAGAGGTTGATCCTTTGGGTCACCTCTTCTGAGTAGAACGCTTGCCTAAGTGCTGATCATGGTGACACGTGTAGTAATTGCCATCTTTTGTGGAACAGAGCACACCAAGCACAGGCATTTTGTATGTATCTTCCTTTTTAATCCCTGCGACAGCTCTCCTGCAGGATGTTACGAGACGCTGAAGCTCTGCGCAACCTTTCATTGCTTGCCTATGAGTCCCAGGCAACACCTGCGTGAGCGTGCGGGCCAGGCGTGCAGTGCAGCCGTGGCACGATGGTCAGTCTCCGGTTCTCTCCACGGCATGTTTATTTTTAGTTGTATCTGATATCTATGCTTAATTCTTGAATACTTTTTCTACTCTGTTCTCGGCCATCTTTTTTTTTCTCCTAGAATTGATAGGTTGCACTAGAACTTTTTTGGCTATGAGGACTATTGTTTACACATACATGTTTCTAAAAACTGTGAACCTTACAATCTGACACAGTTGCCTTTGTGTGCACATAAAACTCAGCTGCCCCATACACACGTCCACTTACTCCTGGCTGCTAAGGTACAGGGAAGGGGCAATAAAAGATTTAACTGCAGGATAACCATCTGCATGTTGCCAGACGGGGGTTTTGCGAGCCCTTCTGGAACTCAGGCTACCTGCCTGGAGGGTTGGAGCTGGGACCCAGTCCACAACAGGGGCCCCTCAAGCAGCATCCTGCCACAGCCTCACATCAAGGCCGCCTCTCCAGGCCTGCGGGGCCACGGCCCTCCAAGGGATTGTGCAGTCAGCGGGGCCCCAGAGCCATGCCTTGGATTTCCAGGGCCGCACAGCATTCTGAGCTCTGGCCAGCTGGACAGCTTGATGTCACTGGAGCTGGTGGCTGGTGGTTTCTGCGATGTGGTGTCACATAACTCAAGGGGAGCCTCCTGCCCATCTTCCCTTCAGAAACCTCTCAAGCAGATGTCGTACCTGGATCCTCATGTTGGTGGTTTCCTGAAAGGTTGTCATGAATTGTCATGGCTTCCCACAAAGATGGACAGAATGTGGAACTACACACTCCGCTTTGAGATGAAATGTGCCCAAATTGAAATCTGAATAACTTGAGTATCCCAAGTAAGATTAAAAACATTAGCTACAAATGGGCAGTTTTCACACATTTTAAATACTAGTTTTTGAAGCTTGCCCAAATTAGGCTGTTACCACACATCTTTTTATTGCATATACAGGCAGACCATGGAGATGTTGCAGGTTTGGTTCCAAACCACTGCAATAAAGCTAGTGTCACAATAAAGCAAGTCACAGGTTTTTTGTTTTCTTGGGACATATGAATGTTATATTTATACCATACTGTAGTCTGGTAAGTGTGCAATAGCATTATTTCTTAAAATTGTACATACTTAAAAAATATTGCTAAAACATGCCAACCATCCTCTGAACCTTAAGTAAGTCTAAAACTTTTTGCAACAGTAAAATCAAAGATCGTTGATCACAGGTCACCATAACAAATGTAACTGAAAAAGTTTGAAATGCTGCAGGAGTTACCAAAATGTGACACAGACATGATGTGAGCAAATGCTGTTGGAAAAAAGGGTACTAATAAACTTAATGCAGGTTGCCACAAGCATTCAATTTGTAAAAACATGCAATAAAGTGAAGTACAATAGATGAGAAGTGCTTGTAATATATACTTACATTGATTTTAGCCTGCAGTCAGAGGGGAGGAATGTTCCAGTGTGTGAGCAGTTGCCAGCTGTGAGCAATGCTTACCTCCAGCGGACAGGGAAAGTCACTGAGAACTCCAGGAGTCATCCTGGCAGGATCCAGAGAGGCTCATTGATGTTTGTGTCCCTCAGCTCTGCTGAGCTGTGTGGATTTCATTCTTGGGCAAGCCCTGCTAGGTAGCAAATCCGGGCTTACCTGCTTGCCAGCTGCAGTGATCTCATTCTCAATTGTCTCCCTTGCTGGTCCATGGCTAGTCGTCATGGCTGGGGGAATGCAGGGCTCTGATTGGCCAGGCCTGAGCCAACGTGCCCATTGTGGAATGAAGAGTCAGATTATCTTTACCTGGGCCATGTGGTCTGAGCTTGGAGAGGGGTACTTCTCTAAAGGGAACCAGGGGGAAGAGTGGATGGGAGCTGGAGACAAAGAGCCTGTTATGTAAGGATAACTTGTAGTCTCGTCTAATTCACACAAAAATAAGCCCTTTTGATACTTGATTATTAGTAACAAATTTTTTGGAACATGCCACATAGCAGACATTATGATTTGAAGCCATTGCTATGGAAACTAGGAGGAGGAGGCCCTCGAGCACCCTGGGGGAGCAGGGTAGGCAGGGGGCAGGATAGAGCTTAGATGTGCTCCTTGACTGGGCCTGATAGTAATGGAACTGTTGTGGAGTCCTCTTGGGCTGAGATGGGGGACCTGCAACACAAGGGTGTTTGGCTGAGAATAGGTATTGGGGTCCTGGGGGCTCTGAGGAGGGCAGGATACTTGCATGATGTGAATGGGAAACAGCGAGCCCCACCCAACAAGTGGCTTCTCATGAGCAGGGACCATTGTCACAACCCCTGGCCCAGGGCCTGGCCAAGAGCGTGTCCCCAATAAATGCTGAATGACTGAATAATTAAACCATAAGAAAGCCAGTAACCTTTGACATAAATCACAGCAAGATCTTTTTTGACCCACCTGCTAGAGAATGGAAATAAAAACAAAAATTAAGTGGGACCTAATGAAACTTCAAAGCTTTTGCACAGCAAAGGAAACTAAACAAGACAAAAAGACAACCCTCAGAATGGGAGAAAATATTTGCAAACGAATCAACAAAGGATTAATCTCCAAAATATATAAACAGGTCATGCAGCTCAATATCAAAAAAACAACCCAATCAAAAAATGGGCAGAAGACCTAAATAGGCATTTCTCTGAAGAAGACATACAGATGGCGAAGAAGCACATGAAAAGCTTCTCAACATCACTAATTATTAGAGAAATGCAAATCAAAACTACAATGAGGTATCACCTCACACGGGTTAGGTTGGGCATCATCAGAAAATCGACAAACAGTAAATGCTGGAGAGGGTGTGGAGAAAAGGGAACTGTCTTACACTGTTGGTGGGAATGTAAATTGATACAGCCACTATGGAGAACAGTATGGAGGTTCCTTGAAAAACTGAAAATAGAGTTACCCTATGACCCAGCAATCCCACTACTGGACATATACCCAGAGAACACCATGATTCAGAAAGACACACACACCCCAATGTTCATTGCAGCACTATTTACAATAGCCAGGACATGGAAGCAACCTAAATGTCCATCAACAGAGGAATGGATAAAAAAGATATATACAATGGAATACTACTCAGCTTTAAAATGGAACAAAATTGGGACATTTGTAGAGTCCTGGATGGACCTAGAGACTGTCATACAGAGTGAAGTGAGTCAGAAAGAGAAAAACAAATATCGTGTGTTAACACATAAGGGGAATATAGGAAAATGATACAAATCAACCGCTTTGCAGGGCAGAAATAGAGACACAGATGTAGAGAACAAACATGGACACCAAGTGGGGAAAGTGGGGGGGGGGGGGGTTGGGGTGGGATGAATTGGGAGATCGGGATTGCCATACGTACATTACTAATAAGAAAAAATATATCAAATTGTACGCTTTAAATATATGCAGTTTATTGTATGTCAATTGTATCTCAATAAAAGTTCTTAAAGAAAAAAAAAAGCCAGTGACAACACTGTGGGTGGAAAGGGTAAATGGTACTCTTTTTTTCAGCTTTATTGAGGCATAATTGAAAAAGTTGAAAGATATTTAAAGTGGGCACTGTGGTGATTTGATGTAAGTATACGTTGTGAAAGCATTCCCACCATCTGGTTAATTAACACATCCATCACCTCGTATTCATCTTTATGTCTGTGTGGTGAGAAGTTTAAGTTCTACTCTCTTAGCAAATTTCAATTATGTACCGCAGTGCTGTCCGCTTAGTCGCTGTGGCTTACGTTAACTCGCCAGGTTTTACCCATCTTAAACCTGAAAGTCTGTGCCCTCTTACCAACCTCTCCCTGTTTCTCCCACCCTCCAGCCCCTGAAAACCATTTCTCTCTGAGTTTGATGTTTTCCTTTTTCCTTTTTTTTCTTTTTTAAGATTTCACGTATGATACATGCAGTGTTTGTTGGCTTCTTTGACGTAGTGTAATGCCCTCAGGGTCTATCTGCATTGTTGTAAACGGCAGGATTTCTTCTTTTCTCATGGCTGAATAGTGTTCCATCATTGTTTTCCAGATTCTTGTCCTGCCCACAACTGGACATTTTGTGGCCTTCTAGCCATCTTGCCCCCATTATCATTTACCTGAGAATAGCAGTATATGCCAGTAATAGATACCCAACTAGTTATCAGTTTACATGGAAAACTAACACCAAGAAAATAAGGAAGCCAAGTGTTTTAAATTCCTTTTAGATCCATTGCTAAATTTTAATACCTGGACCATGTAGATTCTTATTTTCTTGGCTGCTTCTAGAAGTTTCCTGGATGCGGAAGTAGCATGCCCCACTGCAGGTTCTGATATTGAGGAATTCAATATCAATATTCTGACTACAAAACAATTTTTTCTTGGCGGTCATCCCACCCACCTATGGTGCTATGGGAATCTGGGCTCTGGGTGTTGACAGGAACCCTAGAGTTGCCCTTGGTGGTTTGGAAGACTGAGCACAGAGTCTGGAAATGTGGTCGAGTCAGATAAACTTGGCTTCAAATCGCCGCTGTGCCGTGGACCAGCGGGACAAATTACTTACGCCCTGAGGTCAGCCTGTAAGGGATGGAAAGCTCCATAAGAAGCCCAGGACAGAGCCTGGAATGCCTCTGGCACATCACGGACCCCTGGTTCAGAAGTCACAGAAGGGGAGGCAGTACTGGTACTGGGAGGCCTGTTCAGGTAGCTCAGGTGACTTATTCATCTTATTCCAACTGTCCCCACTCTTTTTTTCTCCCCAGATAGATTTCAGGAAGATCATGAATGTGAAACAATTTAACTCCATCAATTAAAATTTATTCTCAAATGTCTTCTCAGTGCCAGCCTGTGTCCATGGAGTACTGAAAACATAAACCGAGTGCGCAGTGCTGGTGCCGTGAGGGACACGGAGGGTCACGTGTCGAAGGTGGTCTACGTAGGTAATGTTTGAGTAGACATCTGAGCAGCAGGAAGGAGCATTAGTCCGGTGCCCTGGGAGCTCTGAGGCGAGAGCAGTTTTGCCTGGTCAGGGGTCTGCAGGGAGACCAGTGGCAGGAGGAGACGGAGCTGAGGGCCAGCACACAGCCCCTGGCGGTGTGTGGTGTGTAGTCTGTGTGGTACCCTGCTGATCGCACACAAACACTTCCCTTCCCTTTCCTCCCTCCTTCCCTCCCTCCCTCCCTTCCTTCCTTTCTCTTTCTTTCTTTTTTTTTTTTTTGGTTTCGGAATGTGTTTGTTGGGATGGTTTCCCACTCATCTCGGTTCAGAGTGCTTTTAGTGCTGCCTCCTTCAGTAAGCTCTGCTCTTCCTCCTGTGGCCTGATGAGGACAGTGGAGCCGCTAACGTGCAAAACTGCGGTGTGCATGGCTCCAATGGGTGATTTCGTGGCACGCCGGGCAGCTCACGCGTGAAGCAGGCCCTGGGGCTGTGCACCAGGCACCTCTCCTTGTGTTTCCTCTTCTCTTTTGGGGAGGGACGGAGATCCTGAGCCAGAGGCAAGTTCTCTTGCGGGGAGGGGCTTCCTTCTGAGGCGGGACGGCTGGGAGTCCGTGTCCATGGAAGGAGATGGCTGCTCTCCCCTCAGGTGGCCTGATGGAAAGAACAGAGTTGGAAATCAGCTCTACCGTAGCGCGTTTTGTGAATGTGGCAAGCCTCTCACCTTTTCTGGCCTCGCCTGGAGGGAGATGCAGGGGGATGGGCTCCTGAGGGCTTACGCTAACCCAGCTTCCCGCCAAGGGCATGCCTCCCCTGCCGTCTCCGCTGTCAGCAGCAGGTGGCGCTGTGCTCCTTGCTTTTCTGCCTCCACATTTCTTGGTTTGCAGTCAGCGTCTATTCATGTTGGCTAACAAAGTTTGTGTCACGTATTTCCTTAAATCCAGTTTGTGGAGCTCCAGCTCAACAATATCTCTTGCTACCAGTAGCAAAGAAGGAAAGAAAGCAGTGTGCTGTTGGGCCCCAGGGAGCAAGTTGTAGGGTAAAATGCCCTTTGTGCCCACATCTTGTTGAATTAAAATGAGGTTGTTGGCAAGACCACATCCCAGACGAGGTGCCTGTTGTCAGCACTCTGTCCTGTGTGTGCCTGTGGTCGACAGGTGGTCCGAGAGGGCTTTTGTCAGGGTTTGAGTCCAAATACTGCCACTGTTGAGCAGATCCTTTCACCTGCTCGCAGGCTCAGGGCCTTCATTGCTTCAGTGCAAGGTCCTTTCAGCTTAAGCATT
Source organism: Hippopotamus amphibius kiboko (assembly GCF_030028045.1). Classification (NCBI taxonomy): domain Eukaryota; kingdom Metazoa; phylum Chordata; class Mammalia; order Artiodactyla; family Hippopotamidae; genus Hippopotamus; species Hippopotamus amphibius. The sequence continues at coordinate 3,046,611 of NC_080198.1, forward strand.
GTGTGTTTTGGGGAAGCCTGCGATCATTCTGTTACTGATTAAAAGAGCCTCCGTTTGGAGTAGTTGAAAAATTCCTAGTTATACTATTCAAAAGCCAGCGATTGTGTGGTAGGTGAAGAGTACAAATTTGCAGTCAAGAAGCCTTGCGTTCATTTCCCCACACCACTCCTTACTAGGTGAACAACAGGTCCGGCCTCTGATCTTCAGTTTCTTCCTCCATAAAATGAGGATGGTAGCCATGCCCACCTCATGGAGAGGCTAAGCATTCACTGATGTGCATGCAGGATCTAGCTCAGGGCCTGCGTGCAGTAGGAGCCCACAAAATCTTTGTTTTCCTTAATTAAGCCAGTGACTCCACGTAGTATTCCTCTTGTCTCCTCCTGACTGCCCTTCCGGCCTCTGTGGTTGGTCCATAGTACAAAAGACCACTCGTAAATATTTCTCTGTCTTATAATAAGGATCAAAGCTGTTCTTCATGAGTTCATAGTTTCTGCCTGGCTACATCTACTACAGCATTAAAAAATAATAATAATCTCATTGATCTCTTCTTGTATTGTTTTAAGGCTTTTCCAGGCTGAGGACTGATAGAAAGTGGGTCAGATAAAAGCTCATCATGAAAAGGGTTTGGAAATCAGATGAGGGGGCAAGGGGGCTTCCCCTGTAGAGTCTCGAGCCTCCCCCCTCCTTGGTTCTCAGCAGTGTTTTTCTCAGTTCATCTTCAGGGTACAGGAGAAATGAGTGGAACCAGCTCTGTGAACAAGGTCACCCAACAGCATCACGAGATGATGACATCACTGTCAGCTCTTGCCCAGGAAAAACCCAGGGCTCAAATAACTGAGGGAAAGGACAGGTCATCTTCGTGGCAGGTTGACAGAGCTGGTTGCAGGCCACCATCACGTATCAGGCCCAGGAGTGTTGCTAAAAATTCCCCAGGGGCCACACCCACCTCTGCTCAGCTAGCCCTGGGTGGCCTCCCTGCCCTCACAGGCTCAGGACAAGTGAATACCCCCAGCGGGCGTTCTGTCGTTGTTGTTGTTCCCTTTCCTAGAAGAAAGGCCGCCAGCTGCCAGGATCAGAACAGAACGTGGATTGTGTCCCAGGAATCCTGCCCCTCCCAGCGCACTCATGTTGTGCAGTGACCTTGAGGGGACAGAGCAGATAAGCGAAATCTCAACGTTCTTCTCACTTTGTTGGAACTGACATCACGGAAGGCCTCTCGTCAGCCTCTCTCTCCAGGCTGGTTATGTTTCCGCCAGGGCTGCATGTCAGGTGAATCCTGTTTTTAGTGCCCTGGAGGGACACTGTTGCTGAGGTGAGCCTGATGCAAAATCCCTCACAGGAAGAATCCTTTTGTTAAACTGCGAGATTGCTCCCAGCTGTATCCATTTCCCTAATTCATGGTTTTATACATTTTGGTTTTTTTTCTCTTGGCTTAAATTCTTTATTATTCTTAATGGTATGATAGAGTTTCCCACATGGGAGTGACATACCCATGGTAACTTTTCTGAAGAACAAAAAAAATTAAATTGAAGAATTCAGAGCTTTGTAGATTTGTCTTTCACATGTATGATGCATATTATCTTTTTTAACTGCAAAAAACAATATAAAATTTCTCATCTCAACCACTTTTGTGTCCAGTTCAGTAATATTAAATATGGTCGCATTGTGCCACACATTGCGTTTTCTTAAAGCAAAGCACTGGATGTCTTTATCAACAATTAGAGACATCCCCTATCTGCCAAGTGTTTCTCCCATGAGGTGATACTTTACTACCATGCCTAAACTCACTTTTCTGGGATTTCAAAGCTTTGGAAAGTAATTCTGAACAAAATCCATGGGCAGTACTTAAAACATAGGGAGCACTAAGAGAAGGCTGTGAAGCTAAGTCATCCTTTTTTTGTCGCCGTTCTAACTCATTTCGATAGGACTGTCAGATGAGGGTCATGGGTGAGGCGTCTGGGTCATGTCGTCTGTGCTTGAAGCCTCCGGTGGCTTCCCTTTCTTACTAGAGTGACCTCTGATGCCTGACCCATCTCATCCCCTCCTGATCCCACCCCTGCCCACCTCTCTAACCTCACTTCCTCTGGTCTCCACACTGGCCTCCTTGCTGGCCCTTGAAAATGTCAAGCTCATTCCCCCTTAAAGGCCTTTGCATTTACTCCTACCTCTTTCTAGAACAATCTTCTCACCTTGTGCTCAGCAGTAGAAACACTTACGGAACTCATAGCATTCTCAATGCCTGGGCCACATCCTATACCAATTAAATCATCATTTCTGGGGTCTTAATGAGCAGTATTTTAAAAAAACAAATAAACAAAAAGCTCACCAGGGGTCTTCCCTGGCTGTCCAGTGGTTAGGACTCCACGCGTCTGCTGCAGGGGGCGTGGGTTTGATCCCTGGTCAGGGAATTAAGATCCCGCATGCTGCGTAGTGCGGCCAAAAAAAACCAAAACCAAAACTCACCAGGAATTCCAATATAGCCACATTTGAGAACTAATGTCCTGGGTCAGGACTCAAAGTGTGGGCCCAGATCAGAAATCGTATTATCAGCTGGGAGCCCCACCCTAAACTTACTGAATCAGAAACTTTAAAAGTAGAGCCTGGGAATATGTATTTGAACAAACCCCCCAGGTTCAGACGGGGGCCTGAGTTTGAGAACCATTGTCCTATATCCTTGGTGCTCAAGAGGTGGCTTGTGGGCCCGTAGCATCAGCATCACTTGGAAGCTTGTTAGAAAAGCAGAACCTGACAGCAGCTGGTAAATCCAACCAACGGAATCAGAATCTGCACTTGCACAATATTCTAGTGCCTCTTGCACATTAACCTTTGAGAAGCGTTCTAGCTCTGTCCCCTGCGAGAACCTAAGAGCGATAACGCACTGGTAGCAGGAGCCCATCCGGCATCTAGAGCTTGAGTTCTAAGTGTCTTTTAACACCAAAAGTCTCGTTGGAGAAAAGGCTGATTCCATGACTAGTGCAGGGAGAGTGCAAGATGAGCCTTAACCATCTTGTGCCATAAAGCAAGGACGTGCTTAAAGAATGATGGGGACACGTCCAAAGGACCCAGGGACTGAGATAAGGGGGCTCTCGCTGGCCAAATAGGAGACGAATCTGGCAGTGGTGGATTATAACCTGGGGAATAAAATAAAAGCCGATGGGTTTGTAGTGCTATAAAGAAATAAATGATTGTATAAATAAATGAAAGAGAAGGGAAAACTCTCCTTGCAGTAGAATGCCAACTCATCAGCGCAGAAGGAAAGATGAAGAAAATCACCCCCGAGTGCTGAAACTGACGGGGGAAAGTTTGAGGACCAGAATATTTATATTCTAAAAGTAACTATCCACAAACAACTTACAAAAGGGACAATGGTAACTTTTTTTTTTAACACAGGATTTTCTCTTATTTAAAAAATATCTATCTATTTATTTATTTATTTATTGGCTGCGTTGGGTCTTCGGTGCTATGTGTGGGCTTTCTCTAGTTGTGGTGAACGGGGTCTACTCTTCGTTGCGGTGTGCGGGCTTCTCTTGTTCTGAAACATGGGTCCTAGGCTCTCGGGCTTCAGTATTTGCAGCATACAGGCTCAGTGGTTGTGGCGCATGGGCTTAGTTGCTCCGCAGCATGTGGGATCTTCCTGAACCAGGGATCGAACCCATGTCCCCTGCATTGGCAGGCGGATTCTTAACCACTGTGCCACAGGAGAAGTTCACAACTGTAATTTAATAGTGGAGAAACCTGGCAGAGACCCCCTTCACCCAACAGTCAGAGTTAGCCTCGCCCACCCTGGGACAGCCCAGCACCACGTGCCTCCTGCTGTGAGGTGCCGAGGAGGGCACAGCGTCCCTGCTGTGGCGTTCCTGCCAAAAAGGCATACCTGCATCTACTCCTCAGGAGGCATCAGGAAATCCAAACAGAGCAACAGGTCACCAAGTAACTGGCCTGCATCTTAAAAAATGTCAAGGTCAATAAAGACAAAGAATGGCTAGGAAATTATTCCAGATTAAAGGAGACTAAAGAGACATAAGGACTAAATGCAGTATGAGATCCTGGACCTGGAAAAATATATATCATTTTTTTTTTTTTACTCTTTATTGGAATATATTTGCTTTACACTCTTGTACCCGTCTCTGAGGTACACCACAGTGAATCAGCTGCATCTACACACATATCCCCATATCCCCTCCCTCCCGCGACTCCCCCCCACCCTCCCCGTCCTGGCCCTCCAAGGCATCTCCCATGAAGTTGATCTCCTTTTCTTACACAGCAACTTCCCACTAGCTATCTCTTTTACAGCTGGTAGTGTAAATATGTCTATGCTGCTCTCTCACCTCGTCCCAACTTTGCCGAGGTGAGAGAGTAGCATAGACATATATGTCATTTTAAAAGGTTATCGTAGGAGCAATTGACAAACTTTAAATACGGACTGTGGTTTTGTAAGAGAATGTTCTTATTTTAGGAAATACATACTGAAGTATAGGGTAATGGGGCAGTATGTTTGCAGTATATACTTTCAAATGGGCTGAAAAAAGTATGCGTGCATGAGTGTGTATGTATATGTGTATAACATGTATGTTATAAGTTTAGAGAGAGACAGACAGAGTAGAGAGAAGAGGGCAAAACATTAACAATTGGTGAATCTAGAAGGTGAGAGTTCCTTGTACTATTTCAGAACTTTTCTGTAAGTTTAAAATTATATCAGAATAGGAGTCATGTCCCCTCCTCTCAAGAAAAAGACCTATGAGAACAAACACCAAAATAAAGCAAGGAAGCAGCAGTGATCCAGAGTGCTCTGTCTTCTGAGTTTAGTCTGACTGTCTCCTTCTGGTCGTTCAGGCCTCTACTTCTCTGTCACCTCCTCAGAGAAGCCCCAGTTGGCCACCCCATCTAACGCAGCCCCAGCCACCACTGTCAGACCCTCTCTGTCATGTCACCTGCTCTCTTACTCTCATAGCACTTGGTTGGCATGTAAAATTATTCTTGCTTATGCACCTGTCTACTCATTTACTGTCTCTTCCCGCTCGGATGTGAACTTCATCAGCATAGAGATTTTATCTGTCTTGGTGTACCTCCAGGACAGCGCCTGACAGCTAGGAGGCACCTCACATGTGTGTGCTAAATGAGTGAGCAGCCAGACCTCAGTTTCCTCATCTGAAGGACGAGGGGCTGCTCTACAATGCAACACCAGACTCCTTCCGGCCCTGACACTGATGGGAGGAGCACAGCAATGTAAGAACTACTGTTTAAAGAGCATCTAAAATGTCCTGGGCTTTTATTTATGATCGCTCATTTAATCTTCACAGTGACCCTTCTCCATTCATTCATTTAGCAGACACATACCGAGTGCCTGTTATCCACCAGGCACTAAGAAAACACTAATTAACACGACAGACGTAACCCTTACCCCCATGGAGCTTTCCAGGTTAGCTAGAGCTGGCTGAGAAAACCGAGACTCAGAGAGGTTGCCCAACTTGCCAAAGTCACACAGCAAGCGCAGGGCAGAGCTGGGAAGGTAGCCAATGTCTCAGTCCAAAGCCCATGGTCTCCAGTTGCTGGGGACCTACTGCCTCCAAGGAGCTGCTGCTGTGAGTCGGTCCACTGCTCAGGTGGCTCCCTCAGAGCTGTCACAGCCCCCGTGTCCCATGACCTTGGCTCTGTCCCTCACTGGGCCCCTTTCCTTGGCAAAGAAACAGAACGTGCTGTATCTCAGCCATTTCTGATTACATTTTTGATTATTCCAAGGCTTCTTGGTCCCATTTACTTCAGATAAGCTAGAGTCTGTTCTGCTTCACTGGACAAAGGTTAAGTTCAATTTAACCTAAGAAATAATCTAAGTGGAGATGTAATCAAATAACCTTACCAGAAAAATAACTGAAAAAGCCAAAACCAAGAAACAAAATTAAAACCTACTTCAAAAATGTTTAACGGAGAGATCAAGCATGAAGAATTAAAACAATGTAAGAGAGCGGGGAAACTTCCTAAAAGATGTTTGATTTTTCTTCAGCTCATTGATCCTTTTCCCTCCTTGAAAGCTTTCTCTGCCAATTAATCACTCAGCTTATTACCAGGCACTGTTTCCCTGTTTATAATTTTGAGCCTCAAGAATCCCTCTGTAAAGACCACAATAAATTTCCCTGGTTAGCAAGACAAACATTTATCTTAGAGGATCAATTACTGTGCTGGGAGGTCTTGGATTCCTGGGATTTAGTGCATGCCTTTGCCCTTGATTTGTTGGGTGACCTTCGCTTCTCTGTGCCTTGATTTCTGAAGCTGCACAAGGAAAACAATGTTACCCCCTGAGTTATGTTCTGAAATTGCTCTGGGTTCCCTGAAGGAAAATAGAAGAGGGTATTTGGCCAAGGATATGATTTATCTATGCCCATAAATGCCTCTCCTCCTCCTTCTGGAAGCTAGCTAATTATGTTTAGAGTTGAAGTGCATTCTCTGTGGGCACCTAAAGTAGATTCCTTGCAGGAATGTCTAGTGGGTGGGTGAATAAAAGAGACACATTAACAGAGTTTTGTTATTCTAGAGAAAAATGTCGTATTTTCGCTTTTTGTGGCCACAAAGTTCAGAGTTAGAGAGGGGGGTGGACAAGAAAACAGTATTGTCCTTTGGAACTACAATTCACAGATGATTTACCCGCGAGAGAAGCTTTTTTGTCACTGTTGAGCAACGTGTTTTTGAGCAGGCCAGGCAGCTAACTGGCAACCGGGTCTGTGATAAAACGACCACCTTTGTGTTTAGTGAGTTCCCCGTCACTGGAGGTAACTAAGGATAGGCTGAAGAAACCCCCAGCAGAAGGTGGAGTAGAGCAAGTTCAAGCACCAGAAGAGGGTTTCAACTAAGTACCATCCATCCCCCTCTAACCCTGAGATTCAGGAACTCAAGTCCATTTCAGCATCACATGCTCTTCCGAATGGACAGTCCAAGCTGTGCCACAGTGCACGGGACAAAGGACAGCAATGAGTGAGGTCATGGGAGTATTTGAGATTCAAATCTTGCAAAGAAAGGATGGCTTTATATCTGCTACAAAGCATGAACCAGAATTAGGATCCCAGAAGAAGAGGGTGAGTAAGGTATTGTGTACTTGAGGACACACCTTTCAACAGGAAGTGTTGCATGGACCACGGACTCTGCAGCCTAAAAGGAAGTTGGTGCAGCCACTGAGACCCCTCTGGATGTAGCTTTCAGCCATAGAAGCCCCATCACTGATTAGAGGTGGGAGGAAGCCCAGCCTCAGAGACCCAGAGAGGGTGAGCACAGTGGTGGAAATTGGGGATGGTGGCAGCTTTTAATCAGGCACTTCTGTTAGAGTAAATAACAACCACAACAATAATAAGAGCTGCCAATTATTGATCATCTATGTGCAGGTACGATGCATGGTTTGCCTCACTTACATCTACAATGCTTCAAGGTAGATGTCATATGCCTATTTTGTAGATGAAGAAACTGAGGCTTCCAGGAGCGGAAGTGACTTGTCTTGCAAATGGTGACACCAATATTCAAACTCAAATCTGTCCAACTCAAGATTCATGTTGTCTCCACTGTGTCAACAGTCTTGATTTAGAAGTAGGGGTTATTAACCCCATTTTTGCAGATAGAAAAACTGATCTCCAAAAGTGGAAGTAATAATGGGAAAGCTGAGATTTGACTAATTCCAAATCTTGGCCGGATGTCCTGTGAGAGGAACCTCGTAGAACCCCAGAACGGGGGGACACCCGGAGGGCAGCCTGGCTGAGTCCCTTCAGTCTACAGAAGAGAGCCTGGCTCAGAGGGGAAGTGGGCAGCTCAAGAGCATGAGGCAGGACGGTGGCAGGCGGGGCAAGATGGGCTGGGCGAACGACCTTCAGGTGGAGTGGCGCTGGGTCTGTGCTGACCACCTCCCGGGTGCCCTGCCCTGAGGTTGCAGTGAGGCCTGTCTGTGACCTTGGAGAGCATCCGAGGGGCAAGGCTGAACTTATGTCATGGAAGCTGGCTCCCGGTGTGAGGACATGGACCAGTAGGCAGGGCCCTGGGGTCAGGTGTCACCAGCCCAGCAGCCCCCCATGCTGGCAAACCTGGGGAAAGTGAGGGGATCAGTTGAAAGGCAGGGAACACAAGTGGGGCTTTCTTTGGGAGGTGAGCCGTTATTCCCAGACGCCTCTGCTCATCCTGCACCTTCTTCAAAGGCTCTGCCAGTAGCGTGAGGCCTCCCTGGATCCACCTGAACTCCCTTCTCCCCCTCTGGCTGCAAGAGCCACGATCCTGACTGCCCTTCCTGGAAGCCATTTAGGTGCCAGGCCCTAGGCTTGACACTCCACATGCAAAATCTGACATACAGCTTTCCCGACAATGCTGTGACCACGCTGTAATGAGCTAAGGCTCAGAGAGGTTAAATGATTTGCCCAAGCTCACACAGCTGATAAGTGACAGAACCAGGATGGCAGCTCTATTAGGATAAGGATTTCTGGCTCCTTTGGTCACTGCTGTAGTCCCAATGATAGGCACATAGCAGCCACCCAATACATACTCGTCGAGTAAATGACTCCCGTGCCACTCCTGTTGCCCTGCACCTCTCTGCCTCTTGAAAACCCCCATGATGAGAGAATTCAGTTTTGAGTAAAAATAGATCTAGAGGACTTCAGTGAAGAATGATACCACGAAGTCTTTTTCTATGAGTACTTTTTATACTCACCAAAATTTGGCAATGAAGAAAGCTCTCTGAATAGAATGTAAATTGCACTGTGCACGTTTTTACAGTTAGTAATCAAGGCTGCTACAGAATTAATTTCTTCCCCAGGCAGGTTCAATGAGATGCTTGTTAGTTCATTTTGCTTTTTTGCTTTCCTGCAGACAACATGCACGCTAACAGGCAGTTGTTTTTCCTTTCTGAAATGATGCTTTTAGAAATGGTTCAAAGCCATTTTGATTTTACAACTCAGAGTCTCTAAGTCACTTTCCTCAAGCCATGAATTTGTGACTTTACATATATCCAGACTCTGGTAGTACCGAAAAGGTAATCTATATATCCTTGAACTTCCAAAAAGGAAACTTGTAACCACTGGCGTGGTTCAAGTTCATTGAATGTTCTGTTTATTGGATCATAACCATCCATCCACTCAGGCTGTCTCATCTGCAGCAACTGGAACTCTATAAATTACACCTGAACTCCACCTGAACTTTACTGACCAGGGACTTCCCTGGCAGTCCAGTGGTTAAGACACCGAGCATCCAATGCAAGGCGCGCAGCTTTGATCCCTGATTGGGGACCTAAGATCCCATGTGCACACGGCACAGCCTAAAAAATAAAAATAAAAAGTAAAATTTAAAAAGAATCTGTAAAAAAATAACCTTTACTGACCATAATTATTTTTTCTTTCATGATTCAGGATGTAGTTCAGCATCTCACAGAGCCCTAGGCCAAAATAGTGAATTTTGAATTAAAACTTCTCAGAGCTGAAAGGAATCCTACAGACCCCCTAAATTTTCCTCTGTCAAGTAAGTTTGGTAACTGCTGTGTCCTGTGCCTTCCTGTCCAAGGCTCACAGTGCATAAGAGTGGCTGGAAGTTTCCAAGAAGTCCTGCAGTAAGCATACTGTTCTTTAACTTTGACTCACCCAGTGTCCCCAGAATTACTAGACCAGGGGGGCTGGGGGGGATTTTTTTTTTTACTTCTGAAAAATGCCTACTGAAAAACACTTTGGGAAATATTAGTCTAATCAGACCTCACACACACACGCACACTCGCACCTGCCAACTTTACAGATGTGGAAAGTGAGGTTCAGAATGGGGAAGAAAGTGGCCTGACACTGCACATGGTTAATGGCACAGCCAGGCCTGGAAACCCCGCATTTCTTAGCTCCTAGGTTCATAATTCATATCCCCTCCAATGCCCAAGTAAGACTGGTAGGAGAGAGGTAGCCAGGTGGTACAGTGTGGATTGACCCAGCTTTTATTGTACCAAATAAACTTATTTTTTTTTAGGTTTTATTGGAGTATAGTTGATTTATAATATTGTGTTAGTTTCAGGTGTACAGCAAAATGATTCAGTTATACATATACATGTGTTCATACTTTTTCAGTCTTTCCTCATATAGGTCATCACAGAGTATTCGGTAGAGTTCCCTGTGCTCTACAGTAGGTCCTTGTTGGTTATCATATATAGTAGTGTGTGTATATGTTCATCCCAAGCTCCTGATTTATCCCTCCCCCCACACATTTCCCCTTTGGTAACCATAAATTTGTTTTCAATATCTGTGAGTATGTTTCTGTTTCATAAAGAAGTTCATTTGTTTAATTTTTAAAAAATTAGAGTCCACATACGAGTGATAGCATATGGTATTTGTCTTTCTCTGACTTACTTCACTCAGTATGATCATCTCTAGGTGCATCCGTGTTGCTGCGGATGGCATTATTTCATTCTTCTTTATGGCTGAGTAATATTCCATTGTGTGTGTGTGTGTGTGTGTGTGTGTGTGTGTATGTATATATACACACATTTATGTTGCTTCCATGTCTTGGCTATTGTAAATAGTGCTGCTATGAACATTGGGGCGCATGTATCTTTTCAAATTACAGTTTTCTCCAGATATATGCCCAGGTAAGCTGGTTTTTTGAAGCTTATTGTATTGAAAGAGATAACTAAGGAACAAGGAAACTTTGTATCTGCCCCAGGTGACTTTCTCATTCTGGAGTACAGGTCCTAACATGGCTACTCTACCTCTTATCCAGCTCTAGATTATTCTTTACAAAGCAAATTGGAGTAGTTGGAAGATGGTGTGGGGCCGGTGATCAGGTCATCATGTTGGAGTGACCGATTATAAGTGTGAGTAACAGCAATCATAGCCACTTACTGAATGGGGACAGGATACTTCAATGGTGACAGTGAGCTCGGGAGCCACACACTCTGGGTTTGAATCTTGGCCCCATCACTGAATAACTGTGATCTTGGGCAAGAAATTTAGTCTCTCAGGGCCCCTGTTTCCCACTGTGAAGGGAGGATAATAATAGCACCTATATTTTCCTGGCACTGCAGTCCAAGAGGATTTTATGTCATGATTTCTTCATTGGAAACATTGGGTAACAAACACAATAGCTCCTGTCTTAGAAGAAGGAGGTTTTCCAAAAGATGCACAGAGGCTCGGCAGGCAGCTATCTCATAAAGCTAGGGGAGTTTGAGTAGATGGCCCAGGAGGGGCCTGTATGTTGGCACGTAGCAGTAACCGTGAGGTAGGGGAAGTGTTTTGGGCAAAGATGAGTGAAGAGATACTCAAGCCACATAGAAGATGAGGGGCATATTTTTTTTTTAACAATAATTGAGGCAAAGAACAGCTATGGAAGGCAAATAGATTCTCTTAACCAGGATTTTTTCATTGATGATTGACAAATAAACAGCTCCAACTGGTTTAGGAAAAAGACAGGAGCGGGAGGAGCTGACTAGACGCGGCTGCATCCAGGGCTCGAACGGTCTCAGCAAGAGCCTCTCTCGCTCTATCCCTGGCTCTGCTTCACTTCTGCTGGATCTGTTCTCAGCCAGGCGCTCCCTTCCTGCTGGCAGGATGGCTACAGCAGCACCAGAGGACGTTCCATAGCTTAGCCATCCTGCCTCTTTCCCAAAAGTTCAAAGTTCCAGGATTCATTACAATGGGCCTGGCCCAGATCACGTGCCCCCTTTCAGTTACTGGGACTGATTGGCCAGGCCTGAGTCACTTGCTTGGACTGGAAGTGAAATGAAGCAGACATGGGGCTGGATACACCTCTGCCTTTATTTCCTCCTGTGTCTTTCAGTTTCCTGACCCTTGTCTCTGTCCTCTGTTGGCCCACTGCTTCCCAGGCTTCACAACCAGACCCCATTCTGGCCTCAGGTAAGAAGTGGCCACATCCTAGAGGAGTCTTCTGGACTGACTTGGGCCTTTCTGTTGGCTCAAAAGTAGATTAAGGAGATGCCAATTGAGGTAGGAGGAGGCAGTGTGGTGTGTGATGCTAGGATGGCAGAGGAGTTTTCATCCTCAGTGCCAATTATGATTTAGAGTGGCTGTCTTGCAGAGGATGGTAAAGCTAAGTCCAGATTCAGAGGCAAAGGAAGCCATGATTGATTAATAATGTCTGCCAAGAGCACTGGAGTAGGTGATAGTGATAGACATGCCATGTATTTGTGAAGCTTCCTTAAGGAAAGAGCATGGATCATGGAGTATGACAGCCCTGTTCATGGCCACCTCCACCTCTTCGTCCTGTGATCACAGTGCAGTGACTTAGCCTTATGGGCAACAGCGCCCCCATTTGCACAGTGAGGACATTCATCCTGAAGAGCTAAAAGAATCAGTGGAGACAGTGTACATAGGTGCTAACCATGTTGCAGCATAAATGGAGCTTTGGTTTTTGATCAAAGTAGAAAGATATCTCATTTTTCCAGGGGTCCCCTCCCCAGAGGGCTAGCATTGCCTAGGATACCTCAGTTAGGAAGGTTTTCATGAGTTTGAACTTCTCTTTTGAAAGATGCACTGTTGGTTCCTCACACTTATCCCTTTATGGCACATTGTATCCAGACCCAAATTCTGGCAGCCAGCATCAGCTTCTCATTGCCCCTCCTGCCAACAGTGCCACAGCCAACACCACCATCTGAGAACTGACCAAGGGTCTGACTTATCTTCATCAGATCCCACATTACCTTGTTTTACACCAAGGGACCCAACCCACTTGATGACAAAGGATGTAGAGCAACGGGCACGTGATCCCAGGACCCACCGATCTTCCCAGGAATGCCTCACCAGAAGTGACTGCTGGCCCTCCAGCGTATCAGAAGGGCCTCTTAGAAGCAAAGTTAAGTTGCCAGCCCAGGAGTGATATTCTGCAGGATTGGGGTGCTGTGTTTTTTATTGAGGTGAACGTCACATAACATAAAAGTCACCATTTTAGCCTTTTTCAAGTTACCATTCAGTGGTCTGTAGTACATTCCTAATATCACGTAACCGTCACCACTGTCTCGTTGCAGAACACCTTCATGCCCGCTCAGGGGTCCGCCCCCATCACTCCCTCACCTCAGCCCCTGACGACGAACGTGCTTTTTGTCTCCATGGACTCGCCTGTTCTGTACATTCCTTCTAAATGGAATAACACGAGGCCTGACGTTTTGTGTCTGGCTTCTTTCACTTGGCACAGTATTTTCAAGGTTCATCCTTGTTGACGTATAGATCAGTGTTCATTCCTTTTCATGCCATTGTATGGATATACAACATTTTGTTTATCCATTCATCCTTCAGTGAATATTGGGTTGTTTATGCCTTTTGGCTATTGTGAATTGTGCTGATGTGGAATTCTTGTAGAAGTTTTAGCTTGAACAGCTGTTTTCAGTTCTTTTGGGTATATACCTAGAAGTGGATTGCAGGATCACATGGTAATTCTATGCTTAACTTTTAGAGGAACAGCCAAACTCTTTTTCCGAGCAGTTGCACCTTTTACATTCCCACCAGCAGTGTCTATTATGAGTTCCAATTGCTTGATGTCTTCAGTAACATTTGTTATTTTTCATTTTTTTAAATCACAGGCATCCTAGTGGGTGCCAGGTGATATCTTATTATTGTTGTAATTAGCTTTTCTCCAGTGACTAATGATAATGAGCATCTTTCCATGGACTTATTGTCCATTTCTGTATCTTCTTTGAAGAACTGTCTATTCAAGTCCTTTGCCCATTTTTGATTGGATTGTTTTGTTGTTGTTATTGAGTTGTAGGTGTTCTTTACATATTCTAGATCTTAATTCCTTATCAGATATATGGTTTGCAAATATTTTCTATAGGTTTCTATATTTCCATTCTATAGATTGCCTCTTCACTTCCTTGATAGAACCCTTTCATACACAAAAATTTTAATTTTGATGAAGTCCAATTTATATATTTTTCTTTTGTTGCTTGTGCTTTGGTGCCATATCTAAGAATTTATTGCCAAATCTGAGGTCATGAAGATTAAATCCTATGTTTACTTCTAAGAGTTTTATAGCTTTAGCTCTTATGTTTAGGTCTTTGATCTATTTTGAGTTAATTTTTTTATTTTTTATTTTTTTATTTTTTTGGGGGTACACCAGGTTCAATCATCTGTTTTTATACACATATCCCCATATTCCCTCCCTTCCTTGACTCCCCCTGCCTCGAGTCCCCCCCACCCTCCCCACCCCAGTCCTCTAAGGCATCTTCCATCCTCGAGTTGGACTCCCTTTGTTATACAACAACTTCCCACTGACTCTTTTACAGTTGGTAGTATATATATGTCTGTACTACTCTCTCGCTTCGTCTCAGTTTCCCCTTCACCCCCCGCCCCCTCCCATACCTCGAGTTCTCCAGTCCATTCTCTGTATCTGCATCCTTGTTCTTGTCACTGAGTTCATCAGTACCATTTTTAGATTCCGTATATGTGAGTTAGCATACAATATTTGTCCTTATCTTTCTGACTTACTTCATTCTGTATGACAGATTGTAGTTCTATCCACCTCATTACATGTAGCTCCATCTCATCCCTTTTTATAGCTGAGTAATATTCCATTGTATATATATGCCACATCTTCTGTATCCATTCATTTGTTGATGGACATTTAGGTTGCTTCCATGTCCTGGCTATTGTAAAGAGTGCTGCAATAAACATTATGGTACAAGTTTCTTTTGGGATTATGGTTTTCTTTGGGTATATGCCCAGGAGTGGGATTACTGGATCATATGGTAGTTCTATTTGTAGTTTTTTAAGGAAGCTCCAAATTGTTTTCCATAGTGGCTGTACCAACTTACAGTGCCACCAACAGTGCAGGAGAGTTCCCTTTTCTCCACACCCTCTCCAACATTTGTGGTTTCCAGATTTTGTGATGATGGCCATTCTGATCGGTGTGAGGTGATACCTCATTGTGGCTTTGACTTGCATTTCTCTGATGATGAGTGATGTTGGGCATCTTTTCGTGTGTTTGTTGGCCATCTGTATGTCTTCTTTGGAGAAATGTCTATGTAGGTCTTCTGCCCATTTGTGGATTGGGTTATTTGCTTTTTTGGTATGAAGCTGCATGAGCTGCTTGTATATTTTGGAGGTTAATCCTTTGTCCATTGTTTCATAGGCAATTATTTTTTCCCATTCTGAGGGTTGCCTTTTAGTCTTGTTGATTGTTTCTTTCGCTGTGCAAAGGCTTTTAAGTTTCATGAGGTCCCATTTGTTTATTCTTGATTTTATTTCCATGATTCTAGGAGGTGGGTCAAAAAGGATGTTGCTTTGATGGATGTCATAGAGTGTTCTGCCTATGTTTTCCTCTAGGAGTTTTATAGTGTCTGGCCTTACATGTAGGTCTTTAATCCATTTGGAGTTTATTTTTGTGTACGGTGTTAGGAAGTGTTCTAATTTCATTCTTTGACATGTTGCTGTCCAATTTTCCCAGCACCACTTATTGAAGAGGCTGTCTTTTTTCCATTGTATACTCGTGCCTCCTTTGTCAAAGATAAGGTGCCCATATGTGTTTGGGCTTACTTCTGAGTTCTCTATTCTATTCCATTGATCTTCCTTTCTATTTTTGTGCCAGTACCATCCTGTCTTGATCACTATGGCCTTGTAGTATAGTTTGAAGTCAGGAAGCCTGATTCCACCAACTCCATTTTTCCTTCTCAAGATTGCTTTGGCTATTCGGGGTCTTTTGCGTTTCTATACAAATCGTAAGATTTCTTGCTCTAGTTCTGTGAAAAATGCCATTGGTAATTTGATCGGGATTGCATCGAATCTGTAAATTGCTTTGGGTAGTACAGACATTTTCACGATGTTGATTCTTCCAATCCAGGAACATGGTATGTCTCTCCATCTGTTTGAGTCGTCTTTGATTTCTCTCATCAATGTCTTAAAGTTTTCTGCATACAGATCTTTTGCCTCCTTAGGCAGGTTTATTCCTAGGTATTTTATTCTTTTTGTTGCAATGGTGAATGGGATTGTTTCCTTAATTTCTCTTTCTGCTCTTCCGTTGTTAGTGTATAGGAATGCAAGAGATTTCTGTGCATTAATTTTGTATCCTGCTACTTTACTAAATTCATCAATTAGTGCTAGCAGTTTTCTGGTAGAGTCTTTAGGGTTTTCTATATATAATATCATGTCATCTGCAAAGAGTGACAATTTTACTTCTTCTTTTCCAATTTGTATTCCTTTTATTTCTTTTTCTTCTCTGATTGCTGTGGCTAAAACTTCCAAAACTGTGTTGAATAATAATGGTGAGAGTGGACACCCTTGTCTTGTTCCTGTTCTTAGAGGGAATTCTTCCAGTTTTTCCCCATTGAGAACGATGTTGGCTTTTGGTTTTTCATATATGGCTTTTATTATGTTGAGGTAATTTCCTTCTATGCCCATTTTCTGAAGAGCTTTTATCATAAATGGATGTTGAACTTTGTCAAAAGCTTTTTCTGCATCTATTGAGATGACCATATGGTTTTTATCCTTCAATTTGTTGATATGATGTATCACGTTGATTGATTTGCGTATATTGAAGAATCCTTGCATCCCAGGGATAAACCCCACTTGATCATGGTGTATGATTTTTTTAATGTGCTGTTGGAATCTGTTAGCTAGTATTTTGTTGAGGATTTTTGCATCTATTCATCAGTGATATTGGTCTGTAGTTTTCTTTTTTTGTGACATCTTTGCCTGGTTTTGGTATCAGGGTTGAGTTAATTTTTAAATATTTTATGAGGTAAGTTTCTAACTTCATTCCTTTGTGTGTAATTAGCGTACTGCTTTGATCATCATAGTGTTGTAGTAAGTCCTGAAATTAGGAAGTGTGTGTCCTCCAACCTGGTACTTTTTTTTCTCGATTGTTTTGACTAATCAGGGTCCCTTGCAATTATCAATTATATATGGATTATAGGATCAGTTCATCCATTTCTGCATAATAGATAGATGAAATTTTGATAAAGATTGCAAAGTCATCTGTTGATCACTTCAGGGAGAATTGGCATCTATGACTGCCTTTTTTTTTTTTTTTTTTGGCCTCACAGCTTGCAGGATCTTATTTCCCTAACCAGGGATCGAACCCATGCCCCCTGCAGTGGAAGCTAAGAGTCCTAACCACTTGACTGCCAGGGAATTCTCTGGCTGCCATTTTTTTTTAAACAACTAATTGCCCTAAGCAGAATTTCCTAAACAATATTGAGTAGAAGTGATGAGAATAGACATCCTTGTACTGTCTATGATCTTAGAGAGAAAGCATTTAGTCTTTCACCGATACGTATGATGTTAACTCTGGATTTTTCATAAATGGCCTTTACCATGTTGAGGAATTTCCCTTTTATTCAGTTTGTTGAGCATTTTTTTTTATCATGAAAAGATGTTTTTTTTTTTCTTTAAGAACTTTTATTGAGATACAATTGACATGCAATAAACTGCATATATTTAAAGTGTACAATTTGATATTTTTTTTCTTATTAGTAATGTATATATGGCAATCCCAATCTCCCAATTCATCCACCCCGCCCCTTTGCTTTCCCCACTTGGTGTCCATATGTTTGTTCTCTACAAAAGATGTTGGGTTTTGTTAACTCCTTTTTCTGCATCAATTTAGATGATCACAGTTGTTGGTTTTTTTCCTTCATTCTATTCATATTGTGTATTTCCTTGATTACTTTTTGTATGTTGAACCACCCTTGCATTCTTGGGATAAATTCAACTTGGTTATGGTGTATAATCTTCTTAATTGCTTCGAGAATCTATTTGCTAATATGATGTTGAGGAATTTTTGCATCTATACTTATGTTTGTATATTGGTTTTTAGTTTTCTTTTCTTTGACGTCTGTGGCTGGCTATGGTTAAAGTAATGCTGGCTTCATAGAATGAGTTAAGAAGTATTTCCTCTTTTGTTTTTTGGAAGAGTTAAGAAAGATTGTTGTTAATTCTTCTTTAAACACTTTGTATAATTCACCAGTGAAACCATCTTGTCCTGAGATTTCCTTTGTGGGAAGATTTTGATTACGGATTTAATATCTTTATTTGTTATAGGTCTGTTAAAAATTTCTGTTTCTTCTTGAATTAGTTTTGGTAGTTTGTGTGTTTCTAGGAATTTGTCCATTTCATTTAGGTTATCTAATTTGTTGGCATGCAATTGTTCGTAGTAATCTTTTATAATCCTTTTTATTTCTGTAAGATCTTTAGGCTGTCTTCACTTTTATTTTTGTTTTTGGCAGTCTAGCTCCACAATCTAGACTCTTAACCACTGTGCTATGTGGTCTCCACCATTCCTTCTTTCAATAATTTGAGTCTCCTCTGTTTTTTCTTAGTCAGTCTAGCTAAAGGTTTGTAAATATTTCTTTTATCTTTTCAGGGAACCAACTCTTGTTTTCATTGATTCTCTCCATTGTGTTTTGTTTCTATGTTCCATTTACCTCTGCTCTTATCTTCATTATTTTCTTCCTTTCTTTTCTTCTTTTTCTAGTTCTTTAAGGTGGAACGTTGGGTTATTTTAGATATTTCTTCTTCTTTAATGTAGGCATTTTCAGTTATACCTTTCCCGCTGAGCACTGGTTTCACTGCATCTGATAGGTTTTGGTTCTTCTTTGAGCCATTAGCTGTTTAAGAGTGTTTTCTTTAACCTCCAGATATTCATGAATTTTCTAGTTTTCCTTCTGTTATTAATTTCCAATTTCATTCCCTTGTGGTCACAGAATAAACATTTTACGACTTTATTCGTTTGAAGTGTGTTCAGACTTATTTTATGGCCTAACCTGTGTTCTCTCCTGGAGGATGTTCTCTGTGCACTTGAGAAGGGTTATGTATTTTGCTATTGTTTGGTGGAGTGTTTTGTTTGTGTTAGTTCTCATACATTTATTGTGTTGTTCAAGTCTTCTATTTCTTTATCTTTTCCCTAGTAGTTCTATCCATTATTGAAAGTGAAGTGTTGAAATCTCCAACAATTACTGTATAATAATCTTTTCTCCTTTTATTTCTGTCAATTTTTGCTTTGTAAATTTGGGGTTTTGTTGTTAGGTGCTATATATTTATAATTGTTATACTTCTTGGTAGATTGACTCCTTTATCATTATACAATGTCTTTCTCTCTTGTTACAATTTACGTTTTAAAGTCTATTTTGTCTGATATCAATACAGCCATTCCAATGCTTTAAGTTACCATTTACAGGGAATATCTTTTTCCATCCTTTCACTTTCAACCTACTTGTATGTTTGGATCCAAAGTGGGTCCTTTGGGCTTCTCCGGTAGCACAGTGGTTAAGAATATGCCTGGCAATGCAGGGGACACAGATTTGAGCCCTGGCCTGGGAAGATCCCATATGTCACGGAGCAGCTAAGCACATGTGCCACAACTACTGAGCCTGCGCTCTAGAGCCCATGAGCCATAACTATTGAGCCCACACACGACAAATACTGAAGCCCACATGGCTAGAGCCTGTGCTCCACATCAAGAGAAGCCACTGCAATAAGAAGCCCACGCACCACAACAAAGATTAACCCCTGCTCACAGCAACTAGAGAAAGCCCATGCACAGCAATGAAGACCCAACGCAGCCAATAAATAAATAAATAAATAAATTTAATTATTTAAAAAAAACAAAAAAAATGGGTCTCTTGTAGACAGCATATTGATATTGTTGTTGTTACAAATTACATCTTTATACATTGTGTGCCCATTAATATATTTAAAAATCATTGTTTTATGTAGTTGTCCTTTAAATTATACAGGAGAAAATAGAGGAGTTACAAACCACAAATGCCTTAATACTGACTTTTATATTTACCTATGAAATTACCTTTACCGGTGTTCTTTATTTCTTCTGTAGATTCAATTTACTATTTAGTATTCTTTCATTTAGCCTGAAGGATCTGCTTTAGTATTTCTTGTAGGGTAGGTCTACAAGCAATAAACTCCCTGTTTTTGTTTATCTGAGAAAGTTTTAATTTCGCTTTCATTTTGGAAGGATAATTTTCCTGGGTATAGAATTCTTGGTTGACCATTTTATTCTTTCAGCACTTTGAATATAGCTTCCCACTTCCTTCTGGCCTTCATGATTCCTGAAGAGAAATTAGCTATTAATCTCACTGAGAACCTTGTACATGATGAGTCATCTCTTGCTTGCTGTTTTTAGATTTCTGCCTTTGGCTTTCAGCAGTTTGATTACAACATGCCTCAGTGAGAATCTTGAGGTTCATTGGGATTCTTGGATGTATATATTCATATCTGTCATCAAATTGGCAAAATTTTTGGCCATTATTACTTCAGATATTCTTTCTACTCATTTCTGTCTCTGCTCTCTTTCTGGGATTCGCATCATGCATATGTTGGTATGCTTAGTGCTGTACCACAGGTCCCTTAGGCTCTGTTCATTTTTCTTCAGTGTTTCTTCTTTCTGCTCCTCAAACTGGGTAATCTCATGTGCCCTGTCTTTAAGTTTGCTGAATCTTGCTTCTGCCTGCTCCAGTATGCTGCTTACCTCTCTAAGAAAATTTTCATTTTAGTTATTGTACTTTTCAACCTCGGAATTTCTCTCTAGTTCCCCTTATAGTTTCTGTCTCTGTATTGATAGCCTCTGTCTGTTGATACTTCATTCTCATTGTTTCCTTTAGTTCTCTGAGCATATTTTAAATAGTTGATTCATAGTCTTTTTTTAAGTGAGTCCAATGTCTTGACTTCCTCAGGGAACATTTCTATTCATCTCTTTTTTTCCTGTGTATGAGCCATACTTCCTTGCCTCTTTGCCTGACACATAATTTTTTGTTGAAAACTGGACATTTTCAATATAATGTGGCAACTCTGGAGATCCTGTTCTCCTCCCTCTCTAGGGTTTGTTGCTGCTGCTGTCCTAGTTGTTGTGTGCTTGCTTGTCTTTTCTGAATTGTTTGTAATATTCTGTGTCGTATACAGCCACTGAAGTCTCTGTTCTGTTAGCCAGTGCTCAGATGACGATTTGACAAAGATTTCAGGGGCCATATGTGACGAAACATATAAATTTGTATTCTTTGCCTGTAACAACAAAAGGTCCTGGCATATGCAAATGGACTTCACGTATGTGTTGGGCTACAGCTTCAAATCTCAGCCAGGCATTTCACAATTATGCCTTAGGCTTTGCTTCCTGCTTGTGGAGAGCTTCAGCGTCAGCCAGAGGTGAGAGCTTGGGGCCTTCTCAGGTCTTTCCTGAGCATGCATCCATCCCTGGGCATGCAGGTGGCCTTCCCGGCAATGTGCGGGAGCTTTTTAAAACCCTTCCCCAAATGTCTCAATCTCTCATCTTTCCTGCTAACCTTTTTTGATTTGTCTATAGTTTGTCCCAACTATTATCCTTTGCCTAAAGTGGCAGCAGCTAATACATTTGCCTTTAAATGTTTTTGACAAATGCCCCCTGGGTGAGTTTAGTGGTAGCTGAAATAAACAGCTGGTCCTTCAGGTAGCCACAAGACAGGTCAAAGCAAACAACCACAGTTCTCTGAGGATTAGATCCATTCTGCTCCCTGATGTACTAGACGCTATACCAGAAATGTACACGATTGTTTTCAAGGCCATCACTGAGTCATGGTAAGTCAAAACACCACAAAGCTCTATTATCAAGATTTTGGTGGATTTTTTCCTTGACTAATTCTCCTGGTTGCTGTAAACTTTTCATTAGTTTCTCAAGTTCCCATAAATTTGATTCTTTTGCCAGTTTATTGCTCCTTTTGTGGAATAATGAGATTTTATAGTTCCCTACTCTGCCATTTTCACTCTGGGGCTCTGTCTTTTAAGATTCAGCATGCACTTTGAAATAGCAGGCATTATATGATGATGGGTCTACCTCACCAGGTAGACTACATGGGAACCAAGGAGTGGAAGCATTCATAGAAGAGGGCCTGTCTGTCTTCCTTTCCTCAAGGAAGCTTCATGTCTTCCTTCTGTTTCCTTTTTTTTCAAGCATAAAATAGTGGGCACTTAGATGGGCATAATGGTTTGCTCAATTGAGTGGCCGTCCGTTGCACTTTGAATGAAAAATAAAAACCAAAAGCCCCCTTAACACAATATGCAGGATCCTGCAAAACCTGACCCCAGCCTCCTTCCAGCCCCCGCTCAGGCCCTATCCCCCTCTTTCACTGGACCCAGTCTTCCTCCAGTTTTGTAGTATGCAATGCCATGTCCCACCTCAGAGCCTTTGCACATGCTCTTCCACACACAGTGATCTTCCCATCATTTGCTGAGAGGTGAATTATTACTTACCCTTCATGTTTTAGCTTTAAAGCCACTTTCTCAGAAAAGCCTTCTCCAAGCCCTCTGATATAAATCATTTTCCTCCATTATTCTTTTTCAGAGGGCACTTTGCTTGTCCATTTTCTGCTTACAGTAAGTTGTCTTGGTACATTTATTGTATGTTATATATATGATTAATATCTTTCAACAACCACACAGAAATGTTGAGATGGGCCCTGAATGTCTCCAAATCAGATGATGGCAGTGGCGAGGCTCTGAGTGTTCAGAGGGAGGGAGGGGGCCTTGCCAGGAGCACTCAGAGCTCTGGGGCCTGGCTTCACCCCTGGTGATGGGGATGTGGGGTTGAGGAGGGGCCGCATTTCCAGGAACTTTGAGAGCTGTCTTCTGTCTTGACCTTATAAGCCCTAGTGTCTCGTTTCTCTGCTCCTATTGATAGCAAAAGTCTTCACCTCCTGTCTCCAGTTACTCTCCTCCTGGTCTCAGAATCAGGCTTCTGTACCTATTCCTTCACTGAGACTGTCCATCAAGGTTGGCAATGACTTCCAAGTTGCTGACTCCCATGGTCGATGGTCACTCCTCATTCTTTCTTGACCACCACTCAGCAGCAGTGGACACTGCTTTGAGTCTCTCTGGGAAGGGCTCTCTCTCCCCCTACTCCTCTGCTCCAACCACACTCACTCCCTTGGTGATTTCATTCTATCTCATGAGAAGGCTTTAAATGCCTGCTGTAGGCCGGCAGCTCCCGAATCAACATCACTAGCTGAGGCCTCCTCCCTAGCTCCACACTCTAAACTCTGCTGCCTGCTTGCAAGCGCACTCCTGCCTCGGGCCTTTTGCACTGTTTCTTTCCTGCCTGCAGGACTCCCCGCAAATGCCCCCAAAGCTTGCTCCTTTATTTCTTCGGATTTCTGCTCAGATGCCAGCTTTTCTGCAATACCTCCCTTGGCCACACTGTATCAGCAACAACCCATGTCCTCCCAACTTCCTGTGCCCTTAATCTGCTTTATTTTTTTTTTCAAAAAACCTATCACCATCTAAAAGTCTCTCTATTCAACATTCTGTTTTCTCTATATTCTCTACATTCTATGTTCTTATTTGTTTATTATCCACCTACCCCGACTAGAACATGAGTTCAGTGAAAGTGGGAGTTGCATGTCTGTTTCACCTCTGCAGCCGCCCGTGCCCCCCTGCCCGGAAGGGCTGCTGTAGGAATGGATGGGGCTGTGCTCAGTACATAGTTACAGAGGGATCAGTGAGTACGGGAATGTATCTTCCTTGCCGGTGGATCTCGCGGATATGTTGAAGAACTCATCTAGTAATTAGAGTTGTGAACTGGGAATTACTTTTTTAAGATTTATTTTATTATTTATTTATTTTTGGCTGCATTGAGTCTTTGTTGCTGTGAATGGGCTTTCCCTAGTTGTGGAAAGCAGGGGCTACTCTTTGTTGTAGAGCACAGGCTCTAGGCATGCAGCCTTCAGTAGCCGCAGCAGGTGGGCTCAGTAGCTGTGACGCACAGGCTTAGTGGCTCTGCAGCATGTGGCATCTTCCCAGACCAGGGATCGAACCTGTGTCCTCTGCATTGGCAGGCAGATTCTTAACCTCTGCGCTACCAGGGAAGTCCCCTGTTTGTTTTAAAGGCAGAAAACCAAAACATTCACATCCTCAAAGATCCCTCTCCTCCTTCGAAAGCCTGATGCTGCTTGCGGAGGGCAGCGGGGCTTTTCTTGTAGACCTGTGTCTCTGACAGTGTCTCCTTGCAGAGTCTTGAGCAAGTGCTGTCCTCTTGCTGGGTCTCATTTCTCCCTCTGTGAAGCCTCCCAGGCGTCCAGCTCTGGCATTCTATGGTTTGTTTCTACTGAGGGAGATGGCGTGGCACTGGTGTCTGACCTCACT
The DNA here is from genome assembly GCF_030028045.1 of Hippopotamus amphibius kiboko. NCBI lineage: Eukaryota > Metazoa > Chordata > Mammalia > Artiodactyla > Hippopotamidae > Hippopotamus > Hippopotamus amphibius. The sequence goes on from NC_080198.1 coordinate 3,070,667, forward strand.
GGGAAAACATGCCAGATAAGCAGGCCACGCTATCTCCGCAGCCTTCACCTTCACCTCCATTCCTTCACATGAACAACGCCAGAGTTTCTGGGACAGCGTTCCTCATTGATAAAGTGTCCCGTAACTTCTCAATGAGCCCACACACTGTAACTGCAGCGATAACAGGCTATATCTGGCTCGCTCGGAGTCCTGCCCATGTTCGACACGATGCTGCGGCCATGGTTATCTGCTGAGCATGAATGGCCAGAGGCAGAAAAAGCACAGGGAGCCTGTGCCAGCAAGAAGTGGAAGTGATTAACTCATGTCGCAGGCTCCAGCGCTGGTCTCAGCAAGTGAGGAGCAGAATGGATGTTGACAGCCTCCGCGGAGCTCACACCCTGGCATCAGCACTCTGCAGGAAACAGATGGCTTCGGGGCGGCTCTCAAGCCTGTCCACAGCTCAACAGCTCGTGCTTTCTGATAGAGTTGTCAAAAGACAGCAAGGACAGTCCCAGGAAGTCAGTTTCTCAGCCTTGGAGGTGTTCTGGTGGAGCAGGGCAACCAACGGATGGGATGTCGTGGAAGAGGTGCAGATGCCCTGGGTGGGGAGACCACGTCTGTCCTGTGAGCACAGTCCCTCTCCTCCTGGCTTAGGGGCTTGGGGCCAAGGCTTATCTACCAGGCACAAGTTAGGGCTGAGCAAGCTAGGCTAACCCTTAGAAGGAGAGCCAGGACCCAAGAGTCAGGACAGGGCCACATCTAGAGATCCTCAGAAAGGGGGAGGAATTCAGGGCAGGGAGATAAGAATTCACAATAGGGAAGGTGAGACAGAGTGACAACAAGTGGAAATCAAATAGGATCAGAGGTCAGAGACAGGAAGTAGTCACTTTCATAAGCCTGACAGGGTGTGGTGCCTGGTACACTGGCCCGGCTTTAAAAATGCCCTGAAGTGGGTGCTCTTTGTGTCTTGCTGCTCACGCTGCATGTTGAGCATCAGGGCAGAGAAACAGATGCTTCAGGGTCATTCCCTGACACACACCTGAAATGAAAATAGCTTTGTTGAATTCTCCTAGCGTCAGGCACCTACTTTATGCAACATCCATGAGAGAATCGGCACTACTTTTAGCTGCTTTGAAGTTACTCTCCAGGCTGATTTGAGAAGGAGCCATAAAGTGGCAGCCTTCTAGTCTCTCAGCTCACTACAGGCAAGCCGTAGGCTGCACCGGACTCCTGTGCGCTGCCGCGCGGTCTCGTCCCTGCTGTCCGGTTCCATGGAGCTGAGTGCAGCAGTAGAGGACGCAGTGTGAGCTACGTGGCCACACGGGAGCCCCCCACGCCGGGCTGCCCACTCTGTGTCCTCGTTCCCCTGACTGCTCTGCACGCGTCTCTCCAGTCAGGCCAGGAAGAGCACTGAAAGCTCTATGTCCCTCATGCCCACGCGCCCCGATCTGAACCCCACTGGGCTTTGGCATCAGTCTGAAGAGATCACGTTCTCTCTTTCTGTCCAGAGCACATCTCAGCAAGAGCCTGACCTGGGCGGGGTGATCTGAGGAAACTGGATGACTTCCCGGCCTCTCATGAGTTAGGTGTTCATGGCCTCATCCTTTTGTTTAAAGTGAATTCCTGGAACGCAGCCTGTTTTCTGATCATGCAAAAACACCTCCACCGCCAAGTGGTGGTCAGGGTCACATCAGCGGACCCTCCTGGCAGCCTGTCTTCAGAATGAAGAGTCGGGCTGGGAAGGCAGGCAGCAGTGCCCTTGTGCGGGGCCTGTGGGGCAGTGGCGAGGGGTTTGGGTTAGGAGCAGGGGAAGGTTACTAGAGGGTTTAAAGCGGTGGCAGGGCGTGATCTGATACTCATTTTAAAAGATACCTCCATCAGCAGAGGGCTATGAAACTGAAGGAATGGGAGGATGAGGGAAACCACTTAGGAGGCTACTGAGTGCCCATCCGTTCATTATTCATTCACTCTGCACGCACGTGCTGCCCTCCAACCCTGTGGGCAGGAGCACTAGACGTCGGGTTCCCTTCTCTCCTCAGACCTATGGGAGGAGGACTATGAAAAAGTGAACAGACAGAGAAAAGAGATCCCCTCTGGAGTCCCCCGATGACCTAGAGGTTAGGATTCCAGACTTTCACTGCCTGGGCCCAGGTTCCGTCCCTGGTTGGGGAACATCCCGCAAGCCGTGTGGTACAGCCAAAAAAATAAAATTAAATAAACAAATAAAAGTTAAAAAATTAAACCAAAGAGACAAGATCCATTGAGACTGCGATGCGTGCTGTGCAGAAACTAGAACAGGGTGCTCTGATGAAGAGTGACTAGGGAGGGAGGCGACGGTCACTTCTGAGGGTTGAAGGGATGGCCTTTCTGAGACCTAAATAACGGGAATGATGAATCACATGACAATAAGTGGGCACGGGGGTGTTCTAGGTGGAGGAAACAGTGAATGCAAAGGCCTTGAGGCAGAAGTGAGCCTCAAGTGGGACGGTGGCAGGGGGACCTGCCGCGGCATCTCCTTGCTGACCAGGTTAGGAGTTGGGTTTGACTCTGCGGGGATGGGAGCCATCATGCGGTTTTGAATAGAGGCACCAATGAGCCACAGACTATAGCCCGAGGGTCAAATCCAGCTCGCGGTCTGGTTTTTGTAAGTAAAGTATCCCTGGAGCCCAGTCTTCCCTTTCATTTATGGAGTATCTGTGGCTGCTCGCAGGCTGTGACCGCAGAGCAGCGTAGTTGTGACAGAGGCCACCTGGCCCACGAAGCCTTTAGGTATTTTGATACTTACTCTCTGGCCCCTTACAGGGTAGTTTGCTGACTGGTGGTTCTCATCGATGCTGTCACAGGTTATTCTGGCTGCCGTGTAAGTAGCATCCTAGAGTAGAGACATGAAGCTACTGTAGGACACAGAGGACGGTGAGGCTTTCCCTTAGCATCTCTGGGTGCGCGCAGCTCTAAAGACAGAGCCTGTGGGGGTGGGGAGTGCTGCCTGGTGCACGGTGGCCAGCCGAGCTGCCGCTGCTTCGCCTGCTGAACTTGGTAAGGAGTTCATCTGTGCTTGTGGGCCCTCCACCCAAACCACTACTGCCTGTCTTTTGTCTGCAGCACCTCGTCACCAGTTTGGGGCTTAGAGGCAGCGCAGGCCAAGCAGCTGTTTCCCATTACCTGCTCGTCCCCGTTCAGCAGCCTGTTGTAACTGCCAAGCGTGCCCACACGACTCCCAACAGGCAGCAAGAGACACTGTGAGAAAGGCATCTCATTTCCAAACTTCAGGGCAGATTGGTTTTGTATTGGTTCTTGAGAAGAACATCAAATAAGTGAAATAGTTGAATAGGGTGTTAGAAACCGAAACGTCTGGGTTTTTTATACCGTGGGATCTTATTTTCATTCCTTTGGTTGTAACTGATAAATGTTCACAGAATAATTGAGTTAGTACACTTTTTAAGAAGAAAAACCATTTGTGTTATGTAAAGAAATGGTGACTATGAGGGCAGGGACAAGAAGAGGAGATTCGGGGTGACAGACCAGCCGTCCCCAACTAACTCGATAGGCAGGAGGTCACATTTATTTGAACAAGCATTTACTGAGTTTCTACTCTGTGCCAACCACTTCTAGGAGCTGGAGAATGTGAGGTCCCTGATGTCTGGGGCCTCACGGTCTGGTAGCGAATGTAACAGTGACAACATGACAGGATAACAGAAGAGAAGCCCTTGTAATTGTTCTTACGTTCCCCCAGCATCCCTCTCACGTAGGTATTATCATTCCAAGTCTAACTGAGACTTGAAGAGTAAGTGTCAGAGTTGGGAAATGAAACTATATCCATTTGCCATTAGAGCCTTTTGCTGCCCCTCTAATTGGAAGAACTAAACCAATCAGTGTAAGTTCTAGCAAGTTTCAGCCCAGGAACAAAAGGGGCTCCTTTGGAAGGTGATGGGCTGTGTGTCAAGGGCGGTGTGTACGTGGGAGCTCACAGAGGCCTGGCTGGATCAAGAGCCTCCAAGAATACTGTCAGAAGTTTGTCTCTCTCTATGCCTTGGGCCCACTTTCCTCTGGTTTGGCTTCCATAACAGGCAGGCCCTTCCCCATGGAGTAGCTTGGGTGCCCCCAGCAGCTCCAGGCTACTGGTCTCTCTGCTTGGTAGCCTCAGCACAAAGAGGGCACCTGTTTTCAGTAGTTCCAGCAAAAGCCCCAGGAGTAACTCTGACTGGCCTGGCATCTCTGAGGCAATCCCTGCAGCCGTGAACGTGGGACTCTCTTTGAGTCACCTCTCCAACCACATGGACTGAGAGCGGCCCTTGCCCCCATCTCCTGAGCTCCCCCAGTGCTGCTCCTCCCAGGGATGCAAAAGCATGGGCTTTTCAGGGTGTCTGGATGGAAGGACATGGTATCTAGCATAGTGGAAGGAGGGTGAAGTTGGAGTTCAGCGGGCTTGGCTGGTCACTCACTTGAGTAAACACGCTCCTTTATCTGAGCTTCACTTGTAAGCCGGGTGTTCATAGCCCCTTCCTTGCTGGCCACAGGAAAGATTAAACTGGTGTTCACACAGTGCCTGGCCCAGGGAATGATGCCTAACATCCCCTGGGAGGGATTTATGTGAGAGGGGATGTGGGAGAGACGAGGCTAGTCTCAGGACCAGGATGCAGGGTAAGTAAGGTGTCGGTGGGTGGCCAGTGATTTGGCCAGGCTGACAGCCATGAGGTCAGGCCTGGCTGCACGGTGGATGCTGGGTTTCCACACTGAGTTCCTGGGTGAGGGACCGCTCAGACAAGGCTGTTTGTAAAGGCCCAGCCAACCCTGTTTCCCTCTCCTGCTTCTCAAGCTCCAGCCAGATCACCAGAAAGCAACGTTCCCAGAATGAACTGGCTCAGCTCATTGCAGAAATGCCACCAGAAGAGGGCAATTAGCTCCCGGCTCTTGGCTTTTGTAGGGGTTTGCATTACACTCAGATGAGGGGGAGGAAATGCACATTCAGGGTCTTCTCTGTGTCCCCACCAGGAGGAAGGCAGGGTGGTTTCGCCACAAGCCCGAGGCTCAGGAGGAAGGCAGGGTGGTTTCGCCACAAGCCCGAGGCTCCGCGGCCAGGCTGCCTGCATGTGAACGTGGCTCTGCCCACAGCCAGCTGTGTGGCCAGGAGCAGGATCTCACTTTCTTCTCTGTAGATTGGGGCCATGCTGGTGAAAATGGCATCTGCCTCAAAGGTTTGTTGTATGGATTACACAGGTCATGTGTTAGCTCCAGCCACTAGAGCTCAAAAATTGGTAGCTATCCGCAATTTCCCTTGGTTCAAGCTAAAGTTCTCTTTTTAACATATTTATTATTATTATTATTGTTATTATTATTATTTGCTGCATTGGGTCTTCATTGCTGTGCGCGGGCTTTCTCTCTAGTTGTGGCGAGCGGGGGCTACTCCTTGTTGAGGTGCACGGGCTTCTCAGTGCAGTGGCCTCTGGTTGTGGAGCACGGGCTCTAGGCGTGCAGGCTTCGGTAGTTGCGTTGCATAGGCTCAACAGTTGTGGCACACAGGCCTAGTTGCTCTGTGGCATGTGGGATCTTCCTGGACCAGGGATCAAACCCACGTCCCCCGCATTGGCAGGTGGATTCTTAACCACTGCGCCGCCAGGGAAGTCCCATAAGCTAAAGTTCTTGACGCCGAGTAGGTGCTGACTATGAGCATACGCTATCTGTGGCCCCTGAGGCAGTCTTATGAGGAGGGCGCTGTTGCATCTGTGCTGCGGGCGAGGGGATATCGGAGCAGCGCGGCCACCATCAAGAAGCCTGTGTCCTGTGCAGCCAACAGGAAACAGCATCTGAGAGAGGCGTTCCGTCCTGGGGTCCTGCAGACGTGACCTGGGCCTGGGATCCTGTCGGACGATTTTTCTTGGCTTACACAGTGCTGGCTCCTGCAGCAGCACTGAAGACATGATCCTTTGCTCTAATCGGAGTCCCTTATCTCAGGATCCAGGTGATCAATTTCTCTTAGAAGTCTGCGCCAGGAAGAAAACCTGTCTCTCCTAATAAACTGGTACAGAGTAAATACCTGGGCTGGGTTTCCAGAGATTGTGATGTTTGTTATTCTCTTTATTGTACCTACCATGGTGAAGCATTAATTGTGTACCAAGACATTGCACTAAGTGCACTACATGCGCACTCTCCTTGCTACTCAAAGTGTGGTCCTTGGACCAGCAGCAACGGCATCACCTGGGAGCTTGCCAGAAATACAGTATGTCGGGCTCCTCCCTAGACTTGCTAAATCCAAATCTGCATTTTAACAAGATGGCCATGTGACTTGTAGGTACATTTAATGATTGAGGCATCCTTCATTTAATCCCCACCCCATCCAGGAGATACAGACTATTACCCCATTTTACAGATGAGTAGTCAGTAGAGTGAGATGAAACCCTCTGACTCAGATCACCTGGCTGGGATTCTGACTGATTTCAGAGTCTGCATTCTTGCCACTGCCCAGCCCTTGGAAACTAGGAGGAAACATCTAGCAAAGCCCTAGAGGTGGGCAAGACTGAGAACCTTGGAACAGCCAGGTTGTTGACAGTGTTTCTTGGCCAACTTAAAACTCTGGGCACCTTTCCCAGGGATTCAAGGAACTTAGATCTGGCACAACTGCCAGGTGCTCGCGTTCAGGTGACAGCTGGCAGCCCCAGAACCAAACACTAGTGTAGAGAGGAAGAGGCTTTGGGGTCAAATCAAAACCCCCTGCTGAGCATCCTCAGGCCTGTTGATATAATCTTACTGAGCTTCAGTTTCCTCACTTGAAAGTGGAGTCAAGTGTATCAACTGAGTCAAATTATTGGAAAGATAATCTTATGACATCACATTCCTTCATCCAGTGCATGACAAGCTTGGTATGATACATGCTAACTAAAATGAATGAGTGATAAATGAATAAACACACACAAGCCCTCTTCAAAGCATGGAGTTCTCAAACTAGGCAAGGTAATCTGAAGCTGACATAATGTGCTGAATTTCCCCCATGCACAGAACTGGGCGGCCACACGTTGAGGTGAAAAATATGATCCGGCTCTTGAGGCTGCTGAGTGGTGGAGTCCAGCCCCTTGGGCCCCCGCTCTTGCCAGGACATGTTCCTGCTGTCATTGCCTGGTTTGGTACAAGGGTGATACTAGCTGTAAAGAATGACTTGGGAGGTGTTCCCACCCTGTGGTGATCAGCTTTGTGTGTCTGCGTGGGCTGGGCCGCAGTCCCCAGTTATTCAGTCAAACACGAGGTGTTGCTGTGGAAGTATTTTTTAGATGTGATTAACATTCATAACCAGATGACATTAAGTAAGTCATTTAGATCATCTACAACAACCCGCTGCGATCCGTTGAGAGGCCTTAAGAGCAGAACTGAGGTTTCCTTGAAAGAGAAGAAATTCTGCCTGTGGGCTGCACCTTCAGTTCATGCCCAGGAGTCCTGACAGCCTGCCCTACGGCATTCAGACTTGCCTAGACGGTCCCCACAATTGTGTAAGCCAATTCCTTGCAGTAAATCCATATATTTGTATTCTGCAGGCTCTATTTCTCTGATTCAACCCTGACTGATACAGACTGTGATACCAGAAGTGATTCTTGAGGACAGAATCCTAAGGAAGAGTTTTCTAAGTTGGTTCTGGTTTTTCTGGAATTTCTCCTCTAGTATGACTAGATCTAAAGACACGAGTGACTTTGTTTTCTGTGGTAAAGAGGATGCTGGGAGTCTGTGATGGCATGATGAGGCCAAAGAGATATGCACAACATGGCCATTGGGTAAGATAAGGAAAAGTATGTCTCGGATGAACACGAGAGATCCATTATGATGCCTTTAGTACTACGTGTCCTGAGATTAAAGTCAATGGAAAACAACAGCGACCCAATTCAGGCAGAGCTACTAATGGCCCAGACCCTTCAGGAATGAAGATAAAGAACCCTGAGCAGCTGAGGGCAAAGGGCATATGGAATGGGTAGTAGAAATAAGTAGTTATAAACACCAGCTACGACCCCATGAGCAGTTGCAGAAATGAGGACTGTAATAGTTATGAGGGTTTCTTTCTTATTTTGTCATGAATATGTTTGTGTAGACCTTTAAAGCAGATATCTTTGTTTTCTTTCCTCCCTTATCCCCTTACCATCTAACGTAAGGTGTGTTAATAGTTAATGTTACATCACAGTATTTACATTACAGGGCTTTGAGGGGGAGAGCGAACATCACCTGAGGACTTTGCATCCTCCTCTGGGGAAGGTTAGTGTGTTTTCAGTTGTATGCAGAATAGTCATATCACATTGGGGGAAAGGATGATTGAGCTATTCTTTTTTTGGAGATTGTGTATATTTATAAATATTATTCAGCCATAAAAAAGGAATGAAATCTTACCATTTGTAACAACATGGATGGACATTGAGGGCGTTATGCTAAGTGAAATAACCCAGACAGAGAAAGACGCGTACCATTTGATCTCACTTACATGTACACCATCAGTGAACATTCAGCCTGTTTTCATGTCTTGGTTGTTGTAAAGCTGCACTGAACATGGGTGTGCATATGGCTCTTTGAAGGTGATTTCCTTACCTTCAGATATATACTCGGAACTGTAATTGTTGGATAATTTGGTAGTTCTATTTTTCTTTTTTTGAGGAACCTCCATACTGTTTTCCATAGTGGCTGCACCAATTTACATGCCCACCAACAGAGCACAAGTATTTCATTTTTTCCACATCCTCGCCATCATTTGTTCTCTTCTTTTTGATGATGGCCACTGTACCAGGTGTGAGGGGTTATCTCATTGTAGCTTTGATTTGCGTTTCCCTGATGGTTAGTGATGTTGAGCATCTTTTCATGTATCTGTTGCCCATCTGAATGTCTCCTTTGGAAAAATGTCTGTTCAGGTCCTCTGTCCATTTACTAATCAGATTGTCAATGTTTTGCTATTGAGTTGTATGAGTTCTTTATATAGTTTGCATATTAACCTCTTATCAGATATATGATTTGCAAATATTTTCTCCCATTCTGTAGGTTGCTTTTTCACTTTGATGATGGTTTCCTTTCCTATGCAGAAGCTTTTTAGTTTGATATAGCCCCACTTGTTTATTTCTGCTTTTGGTGTCAAATCCAAAAACTCATTTCCAAGACTGATATCAAGGAGTTAATCCCTATGTTTTCTCATAGGATTTTTATAGTTGCAGGTCTTATGTTCAAGTTTTTAATCCATTTTGAGTTGATTTTTGTATATGGTGTAGGATAGTGATCCAGTTTCATTCTGTATGTGGCTGTCCACTTTTCCCAACAGCATTTATTGAAGAGACTGTCCTTTCTCCATTGTATATTCTTAGCTCCTTTGTCATAAATTAATGGACCATATATGCGTGGGTTTATTCCTGGGCTCTGTGTTCTGTTGATCTCTGTGTCTGTTTTTAATGCTGATACCATACTGTTTTGATTACTATAGCTTTGTAATATACTTTGAAATCAGGAGGTGTGATGTAGATTTTCTCTTTTTAATTTCTGCTACTTATTAATTTATTCTTTCTGTTTGCTTTGGTTTTATTTTGCTCTTCTTTTTCTAAGTTCTTGATATGGAAGCTTAAATAATCGACATTTATGCATTTATTGGGTTGGACAAAAAGTTCATTCCGGTTTTTCTGTTACATCTTACAAAAAAACCCAAATGAACTTTTTGGCCAACCCAATAATAACCTTTAACCTTTTATAACCTATGCATTTAATGCTATAAATATCTTTCTCAGCACTGTTAGCTGCTTCCCATAAATTTTGATGTGTTGCATTTTTTCATTCAGTTCAATGTATTTTTTATTTCCTTTGAGACTTCCTCTTTATCCCATGGACTACTTAGAAGTGTGTTTTTCAATTTCTAAGTGTTTGGAGTTTTTCATGTTATTTTTTGGTTATTGATTTCAAGTTCGATTCCCTTGTGGTCAGAGAACATACTCTGTATGATTTCAATTCTTTTAAATTTATTGAGTTTTTTTTTATGGCCCAAGATATAGTATTTCTTGATATATGTTTCATGGGCACTTGAAAATGATGTCTATTCTGCTGCTGGTGGTAGAGTGTTGGTTGATGGTATTGTTGTGCCTTCTATATACTTGCTGATTTTCCATTAACTTCTAGTAGTTGTTGACAGAGAAGTGTTGAAGTCTTCCACTATTATTATGGATTTGTCTATCTCTCTTTTCAGTTCTGTCAGTTTTTGCTTTACATATTTTGCAGCTCTTGTTTGGTGCATACACACTTAGGATTGCTATTTCTTCTTAGTGGATTGACTCTTTTATCATACAATGTTCCACTCTGTCTCTGGTAATTTCCTTTTCTCTGGAGTCTATTTTACTGGATATTAATATAGACACTCCTGCTTTGGTTTCAGTAAGGTTTGTATGATATAACTTTTTCCTTTCTTTTACTTTCAACCTGTCTATATCATTATATCTGAAGTTAGTTTCTTGTAGACGTCGTAGAGTTAGTTCTTGTTTTTTAATTTACTCTGCCAATCTTTGTTAATTGGTATAGTAAGGCCATTTAAGTTTAATGTAAATGTAGGGACTTCCCTGGTGGTCCAGTGATTGAGACTCCGTGCTCCCAATGCAGGTGGCCCGGGTTCAATCCCTGGTCAGGGAACTAGATTCCACATGCCACAACTAAAGGAGCCAGCATGCCACAACTAAAAGATCCCACATGCCACAACTAAGGCCTGGCATAGCCAAATAAATGACTAAATTTTTTTTTTGGGGGGGTACACCAAGTTCAATCATCTGTTTTTATACACATATCCCCATATTCCCTCCCTCCCTCAACTCCCCCCCCACCCTCCCAAAAAAATATATTTTTTTAAATTAAATGTAATGTAAGTGTTGATATTATAGGACTTAGGTCTGCCATTTTATTCTTTAATTTTCTGTTTGTTCTCTCTGTTTTCCTCTCAGTTTTTTGGTTTGCTTTTTCCTGACTGCCTGTGGGTTACTTGAGCTTTTTTTTTTTTTTTTTTGGAATTCCATTTTACTTTATTAGTAGTGTTTCTGAGTATCTCTTTGTGTAGGCTTTTTTAGTGGTTCTAAGAATTAAATTGTACAAATATAACTTACCAGTCTATTGAAGTCATTATTCTACCAGTTGAAGTACAGAAAGCTTAGCACACTTTATGACCCTTTACCCTCACCTATTTATAATATAACTGCCTTAAATGTTTCTTCTACATACATGTAGAACCATAGCAGCCAGTGTTTTAATATTTGCTTCAACCATCAAATATAATGTAGGAAACTCACAAAGAGGAGGAAAGTCTTACCCATATTTTCACTTACTGTGTTCTTTCTCTTTTCCCTGATGCTCCAAAGTTTCTTCTTTTGTCATTTCCTTTCTGTTTAGAGAGAACGTCCTTAGTTATTCTTTTATAGTAGGTGACACATGCTCTTAGTTTTCCTTCACCTGAGAATGTCCTGATTTCCTTTTCATTCCTAAAGAATTTTCTACTGGTTATGGGATTCTGGGTTGTAAGTGCTTGTCTTTCAGCCCTTGAAAAGTACTGTCTGGATTCCACGGTCTCTGATGAGAAATCTGCTATCATTCAAATTCCTTTTCCTCTATAAGTAAAATGTAGTCTTTCTCTGACTGCTTTCAAGATATTTTTCTTTGATTTTAGTTTTCATAAGTTTAATTGTGATATGTCTTATTGCGGATTCTGCAGACTTATTTGACATTCACTAAGTTTCTTAAATCTGTGGATTTATTTCTTTCGCCAAACTTGGGGAAATTTCTGTCATTCATTTTTTTTTCTCTTCCAGCTTTATTGAGACATAATTGATATCCAAAAAAACTCAAAAAGTTAATGCATGTAAGTTGGTGAGTTTGGACCTGTGCATACACTCGTGTTACTATCACCACAGTCAAGGTAATAAACATATTCATCACGTCCAAAAATTTCCCCCATCCCTTTTTTGTGAATTTGTCTGTTTTGTGGTACCAACAAAACATAAAATCTACCCTGTTAAATCTTTAAATGCACAATACCCCATTATTTCTCCTAGTGCTTTTTCAGCCCCATTTGCCTTCTCTTCTCCTCTGGGACTCTGATAACACAAACATTAGATCTTTTTTTATAGTTCCCCAGATCCCTGAGGCTCTGTTCTACCCCAAGTCTATTTTCCCTGTTGTTCAAATTGGATAATTTCTATTATTCTATCTCCCAGCTCACTCATCCTTTCCTCTGTCCTCTCTATTCTGCTGTCGAGTCCATCTTCTCAGCATTTTTTTAGGTTATTGTATTGAATTTAGACCTTAACGGTGTAAAATTTTCATTTGGTTCTTCTTTATATCCTCAGGTTCTTTGCTGAGGCTTTCCCTTTCATTTATTTCAAATTTACTCATAATTGCTCGTTGAAACATTTTCAATAGTGGTTGTCTTAAAATCTTTGTCAGATCATTCTGACATCTCCGCCATCTTGGTGTTGGATCTACTGGTTGTCCTTTATTCATTCCACATGCAATAGTCCTGATTCTTGATATAATACGTGGTTTTGTATTGAAACCTGGACATTTTTGTAATATCTAAACCTTCTGTCTGTCTCTCTTTCTCTGACACCATTTCCACAGGGTGAGATGCGGGGCGGGGGGCACCTCTTCATTCCTGACAGGAAGGTGTGGAAGTTCAGGTTTTCTGCTCCCCCTTCAGGGACACCAGGGTGGAAGGGGTCCTCATCGCTGCTGAGTCAGGGTGCGGGCCCTGGCTCCCCGTGCGGTCTCTGTGTGTGGAGATAGCGTCACTACTGCAGGGAGATGGTGAGAGCCCTGACTCTCCACGAGGCCTTTCCTGCTACAGGGTCTCTGATGTTTAGCTGGGGTAGAACAGTTATTGTCTAAAGGTTTTCTTTTTGCTGAGCAGCTTTTTTCCTGGTCATCTGGCTAGAGAGAGCAAGCTTTTGTTGGGGCTTTTTTGTTTGTGCCCATCCGTATTTCCAAGGCACTTGCTTCTTCTGCTCTAGGTTTCTTCTCAGGACATTTTGATGCCCGTCTGAGCTTGCGAGGTCTGCGCCACATTACCTGGGGGTGCCGCCGCCGCGCTGTGAGGCAGCCCTGATGGGCAGAGTGCGTGGCCTGCATGGGTGCTGTCTGCCTCGGGGGTCTCCTGAACATGGAGACAGATGACCGCATTTTGTACAGGAATACAACACGGATGACAGAAAAAAAAAAAAGAAAAGAGCAATTCGTACTTTCTTCAGGTATGTTTTTGATGTGTAAAAAATGATTTTTTTCATCATGCGTCCAACCTTTATTATTTTTTCTTGCTATTTTGAAGAGCTCTCAGTCACTCATAGGAAAAATGAGAAACTAATGTTAAGGAAAAAGAAAAGGTTAACCTAAATCCCACCGCCAGAGAGGACTGTTAACTTTTTGGTGTATGTCCTTGCCGTCTTTTATTTTGAATATACATACACACATGTATAAATCTGTATGCATCTATTTTTCAAATGAAATAGAACATATTACTTTTTTTTAGTTTCGCATTTTGAAACAATTTCAAACTAACAAAAAGTTGCAAGGATAATTCAAAGAACTCCCATATCCCCTTCACCCAGATCCACCACCAGATCCACCACTGATTGGCTACATGTTGCCTCATTTCCTTTATCCTTTTCTTTCTTTCTTTTTTTCCTTCTTTCCTTCTTTCTTTCTTTCCTTCTTTCCTCCTTTCTTTCTTTCTTTCTTTCTTTCTTTCTTTCTTTCTTTCTTTCTTTCCTTCTTTCTTTCTTTCTTTCTTTCTTTCTTTCTTTCTTTCTTTGTCTCTGTATACACATAAGTATATATTATATAGCACATATTATATATTTAATATATATTACTTACATTAGATATTATATATTGTTATATTAAAATTTACCATATACAATTTTGTGTATTCTTAACCATTTGAGAGTAAATCACAGACACAATGCCCTGTACTCCTAAATACTTTACTATTTTCTAAGAATAGGGACGTTCATTTGTATAACTACAGTACAATTAACATTGATACAATAATATCTAATCTATAAACATTGTGCAAATATTACCAGTTGTCACAATAAATATTTGTTTAGCTTTTTTTATTTTTCTGGTCCAGTATCCAATCTGGAGTCGTGCAATGTATTTAGTTTTCATGTCTCTTCAGTTTCCTTTAATGCGGAACAGTTCCTCAGCCTTTATTTGTCTTTCTTGACTTGAGGAGGACAGGCCAGGTATTTCACAACGTGTCCCCCGATTTTGGTTTGTCTGGTGTTTCCTCCTAATTGACTCAGATAATGCCTTTTAGCAGAAATACTTCTGTAGTGATGTTGTGTCTTTCTCTGTGCATCTTATCAAGAGGAACTTGATGTCAATTTGTCCCATTATTGGTGATGTTAACGTTTATCTCGTGGTTAAAATGGTGTCTCCCAGGTTTCTCCACTGTAAAGCTACTATTTTCCCCTTTGTAATTAGTAGATACTTTGTAGCATTGTCTCTCATCACGTAAATGTCGTCTACCTCATCAAGCGTTCACCCGCCAGTCTTAGCGTCCACTGATGCTTCTTGCTCGAATCAACTGTTACTGTTTCAAAAGGTTATTTTCTCATTGTAATCATCCACTCTACAGTTGTGGTTGGCATTCTGTTCAAAGGATGTGGTTCTTTTTATTTATTTAATTTAATGTATTTATTTATTTGGCCCCGCCTCACGGCATGTGGGATCTTAGTTCCCTGACCAGGGAGCAAACCCATGCCCCCTGCATTGGGAGTGCAGAGTCTTAACCACTGTGCCACCAGGGGAGTCCCTGGTTTCTTTTTACGTGCTCTTTTCACTTAGAAAATGTGAATGCCTATTTCAATATCACAGTGCCGTTCTGGCACTAACCACCTAGAGTTACTGCAGACTCCACAGGCAAAGGGCACAGCTGTCAACAAGACTGCCCTCACGTTAGATGCCAGCCACACTTTGGGGGTCCCCAGGTCACTTCTGACCAACTAGCTGCAAATTTGGGAGACTCTCACAACCCCCTCAGGTTTGATAATTAGCTAGAATAACTCCCATAACTCAGGAAAGTGCTATACTTGTGATGACAGTTGACTATAAAGGATCTAGATCAGGACCAGCCAAATGGAGAGACACGCAGAGCGAGATCTGGGAGCATTTCCTCCCTACAAGTCTTCAGGGGCATCTGCTTGGTGCCAGGTACTATGCTGAGTTGGGAGCAGACCTGCTGTCTGCCCATGAGAGGAAGGGAAGACCACCCAGGCAGAGGGAACGGCCTTGCAAAGACACAGAGTTGTGAACAACGTGGTGAGGCCCCAGCAGGGTTGGAACACCATGTGTGAGGCCGGGTGACGGCACTGTGGAGAGGGAGGCTGTCCTGTTGGGCTGTGCACCTAAGTGTGCAGCTTGTCTTTTGGGCCATGGGGGAGCAGAGGCTGCGACAGGAAGTGAGCAGAGATTTGTGCACATAGAGGATGGATTGCAGGGAGGGCCTAGAGCCTGCAGGAGATTTTAAAGAAGAGGCAGAGGATGATGAAGATACACGCTGAGGTGAGAGGTGAGAGGTGTGGCATGGGGAGCAGGGCTGGATCAATGTGAGGAGAGATGCTCCAGGAGAGGCATCAGGGACCACAGCGGGGAGTCTGAGCACCCTTTCCTGGCTCTGGGTCCCGCCGGTGAGAAGCGCTCTCATTGACATCAGTCTTAGAGTCTGGTGTGTCTCCTCTTCCCATCCTACCTGGTTGCCAGTTTCCCCAAACAGGATAAGGCTAAAGAAATCCACACAAAGCCACATTGTAATTAAATTTCTGAAAACCAAAAACAGAAAAATCTTGAAACTAGGTCAGATGCAATGTAGCTGATTTACAGAGTTAATAATAATTCCACCAGTGTGCACAGAGCAACACATTCTTCATTAATGTGCTATTTTTGCCAGATTTTTGGTATCAAAGTTATGCTGGTTTCATAAAAGGAATTTGGAAGCTTTCCTTTTTACTCTACGCACTGAAATGTTTTCAATAGCGTTGGAGTTATCATTTCTCTAAGGATTTGGTTGAGTTCACTTATGGCCCTGGTGATTTCTTTCTCTTTTTTTTCTTGTCCTTTTTTTATGGCATCTTTATTAAGCTATTCCTATGAAACTATCACCACGATCAACATGACAGACGTTCCCATCACCCCCGAAAATTTCCTTGTGCTCCACTGCAATCCGTCCCTCCTCCACGCCTGTCCCCAGGCAACCCTGACCTGCTTTCTGCCATTCTAGATGAGTTTGCATGTTCTAGAATTTATGTAACTGGAATCAAACAGTATGTACTCTTTCTTTATCAGGCTTCCTTCACTCAGCATAATTATTTTGAAATTCACCCATGTTGTGTATATCAATAGTTCACCTGTTTTTATTGCTGAGCAGCCCTCCATGGGGTGCGTACACCACCGTTTGTACGTTCACCAGTCGAGGGACTTTTGAGCTGTTTTCAGTTTGGTGCTATTATAAATGAAGCTGCTGTAAATATTCATGTACAAGTCTTTGTGTGGACATGTATAGGGTTTTTTTGGTTTGTTTTTGGGGGTTTTTTTTTGGATAAATACTTAGGAGTGGAAAGATTGGGCCATATGGTAGGTGTATATTTAACATTTTAAGAAACTGTCAAACTGTTTTCCAAAGTGGCTGTTCCATTTTACATCCCCACCAGCAGCATGCGAGAGTTCCAGTTGCTGCATAGCCTCTCCAACACTAGGTGTGGCCAGTCTGCCTAGGAGTTTTTGAGTGGTTCCTCAGTTTCTTCACCTTATCTTAGGCTGGGTTGCCTAGACGACAGAGTTGGAGGCAAAGCTTAGGTACTGCTGTTTCATTGCTGGGCCGGGTGGGGAGTACAGACAGAGGGAAAGAGGGGAGGGAAGCAGGAAGGAGAGAAAGCAGACGCAAGGTGTGCATTGCTGAGCTGCTCACAGCTGCACGAGAACTGAGGAGGTCACCGAGCCGCAGGGTGTCTCCAAAGAAGCCTGGAACTGGAACACCTCAGAGGAGGAGCGAATGCGAGAAGAAGGGAGGGGAATTTATCCTCTTCCATCTCCCATCTTTCACGGGCCCAGATTTACCCCATGGAGCTGTAACTCTCCTGAACGTGTTGTGTGCCCCTGTGCATGACTGCTCAGGAACCAGATCCCACATCCCAGGGCGCAGCGCTTCCTCTGAGTCTACACACCAGAGCCTCTGCGTGTCCAGTCAGGCGGGCCCAGCACGTGTAGTTCCTGCCATGGAGAGCAGGAGAGGCCCTGCCCAAGCGCAGACAGGACTGTGGGAGGCTGAGCCCCCAGCACTTAGGAGATGCGCAGGCAGCGGGGCCAGGGCTCCCCTGCGCGAGCAAGGAGGCCAGGATGGGGGCACAGCCGGTGGAGCTGAGCACAGCTGGAGAGGCCTGCACGTTGAGTTGGGTACAGTCTTCTGAGAGAGTTTACACCCATTAGCTCCTCTGCTCTGTGACTCAGCCCAGGGGTGTAGGTACGGATTTATAGCCCTGTGGTTCAGGTGAAGAATCGTAGGTCTTAGCCGAGGGCCTTGCCCAGGTCACACACCATGTAGGTGACACACTTGGGGCTTTGGGCTCTGGGCCCGGTGCTCTTTCCACGTGCTGTGTGAGTGCCAGATACTCTCAGACGTGCATATTGGGGACTGTGTCTGGTTTGGGGGCACCTTCTGGAGGACAAAGAATCACGTTCTGAATCTTGTTTTTGTTCTTTTTTCAGCCGTTTCGAGGGAGTGACACAGTAGGAGGTCCTGATAACCAGGCCGCCGTGGGAGGGACATTGGGGATCTGGGGGTCTAGTCCCACTCTGTGTGACCTTGGACTCATGATTATTCCCCCTTGGGCCTCTTTTCACTCACTCAGTCAGCAAACATTTAGAAAGAGTGTATCGGCTGTGTGCCAATCATTGTGCTAACTGTGGGGAATTTCAAAATGAGTGCAGTGGTCCCTGCCCTCATGAAATTTCTAATCCTGACCCACTCCATGGGAGCATCATTAACAGCTACCCCATAGGCCTTTTGGGAGAATTGCACGAGTTAATGTATGTAAAGCTCTTAGAATAGCGCCTGCATACCCTAGACGTTCCATAAATATGATGATGGTGACGACTGTTGGCCTCATGGATGACACGCTTCCTAAAGTCTTTGTGAGTGAGTGGGCAGTGGGGAGTGGACAGTGCATCCTGCGGGTTAGGAACACATGTCGGCTGTGGAATCATAAGCTCTGGGGTTTGACTCTGAACTCTATTAGTTATTAGCTTCTTGAGCAAGATACTTATTTTTGTGCCTCAACCTCATCTGTAAAATAGGACCTCAAGTTGCATTTTTGAAGATAAACTGAGATAATTCCTGTGAGATGGATTGTTTGCAGAAATGGCCCCAATTTTTCACGCTCCTGTATATCCATACCTGCTGTCAGTGGTGGTCCTTGCATGTGGGATGGCCTTGAAACTTGATTTGGCCAACTGAATATACCTTCAACTTTGAGTGAGTGTACTTTCTCACTCTGGGACCCCAACACCACCATCTGAAGTTGCTCCAGTTGACCTGAAGGCTGATGAGAGATGTAGGATCAGTATCCCCAGAAGCACAGCAAGCCCACTGGCCTGCAGCCAACTATGTCTATAGACACACTAAAGAGACCACTCAGTACCAGAAGAGCTGCCCAACTGAGCCCAGCCTATGTTACCAACCCACAGAATTGTAAGCTAAATAGATGGTTGTGGTTATAAGTCACTAATTTAAGGCTGTTTTATTATGCAGCAACAACTAAACAATACAACGTGTAAGATGCTTAGCACAGTAACCTGGCCTAATTAATGGAAGTCATTGATGATGATTATGGTGGTGGTGGCAGGGTCCAAGCTCAGGCCACTGTTGGGAATATAAGAAAAGGTGGTTTCCCTGACCTCTTTCTAAAGGAGCTCATGGCATAACAGTACTCATGGGATAAGAAAGGCAATAAACAGTTACTTCCAGTGAACTCTCATTTATTCTTCAAAGTGTTGGCCAGTTATGAAGACCTCAATCCCCTGCTGAGGAGATTTGATTTCACGTCCACTGTGAAGAGCCACGGACAGGTTCTCAGCTGGGAGTGCTGGGATGAGCTATGTTAGGAAGATCCTGCAGTAAGCAGGGAGGACCAGAGCGCGGTGGCCCCAGGGAGGGAGAGTGACAATGTCAGCCCCTCCTTACACCACTCATAGCACCCATGCCTCTTAGAATAAACTCAGGTTCCTTAGACTCCACAGGGCCTGGTGGGACTGCCCTTCCACCCTACTGAATGTCTCTCCCCCATCCTCACTCTGCTCCACCCTCGCTGGTTTCTCTTGGTTCCTTAGATATGCCCCCTGATTTGTCTTCCTTCAGTGCCTTTGCACATGCTGTTCTGTTGTTTCCCCTCCCTTCCTGTGTCACTTGTGCTCATCCTTCATATCTCTGTCACTCAGATGTCACTGAACCCTTAATCTAAACTGGGTCACCCTGATAACCCATCTGAAAACCCTATGCTTTCCTTTTCTGGCAGTTCTGTGGTCTGTACTTACATATGTAATAGATGAGTGATGACTTGGTGGCATCTGTCTCCTCCACCAGACTGTGAGCTCTTTTGGGTCTTGCTTGCTGCTGTGCCCCAGAGTCTGGCCCAATGCCTGGTGTGTACCAGGCATGACCAGAATGGTTGTAAAATGAACGAATGCCCTTGAGTGAAAACCCTTTGGGGCAGGATATCTATGCTTATCCAGAATCTCTCCACCTGAAATGACATGGGAGGAGAGAGGTCACAATCCTTAGAGCTCTTCCTTTGGGAGACAAATTGGTCTCGCCCTGGAAGGGTCGCCCAGGCCTCTGGCACCAGTTTTATAGCCTGAGGACACATTTAATGCACCTAATAAATGATCTATCCCACCAGCCCTGATGGCTGAGTGGAAGTTTCTTAAGAAGAAACCAACACTGATGTAGAACATTGAGTTCCCCAACTTCAAGGACACGGAATTCTCCTGCAGGGTTTTCATCATCTATTTGAACAAGGAATGCTTTCCCCAAGCCTTGCTTCATAAACAAGTCTGTGATCAGAGGCAAACAAACAGCCCCTGTGTGGACATCTGACATCTGGTAGACTTCATCTGGGCAGCAGCAGGGAGACTTCACAGAGACACAGAGCTGAAAGCAACAAAAACCCTTGTGGCCTTATTTTACTGTCTTCAAATAGGACAATCACTGACATCCTTCTCCTTCCTCTTCCAGAATCCCTCTTCTCACTTGGAGCTGGCTTACATATTGCTATTTGTGGGCTTATGTGTCCATCTTTCTTTCCCATCTACAAAATCATAGGTTCCATGAGGGCAAGAACAGAGCTTACTCACTCATTGTTTTCCCACCCATTCCTCAGTGCTTGGCACAGAGTTGGCTCCATAATTGCTTGCTGATTAGATAAGCAAAGGTGAAAGGTTAAGCTATAAGTAGGAATGGAGAGAGCAAAGAGTCTGAGAATGAGCTCATGTTTACAGAAAGGTAAAGTTAAAAGCAAGGTAGAGCAAAGGAGTGGAGGCTGGTGGGATTGGGAGCCTCTGGATCAAGCCATACCTGAAGCCTTTCTCATCATTGGAGTTTCCAATCATTTGCACCAGGATATTTGCTGTTAATTAACCCATGTCCTCACAAAGCCTTTTACATAAAAGTTTATAGCATCTTTATTCATAGTAAGTAAAACATGGATATAAGCTAAGTGTCCATCAACTGGTAAATGAATAAATCAGTGGAGATATACCCGTACAACAAATCCATTTAGCAGAATACTACTCAGTAACTCAGCAATAAAAGGAGCAAACTACAGATACGTAAAACAATACAGAAGAATCTCATAGACATTGCTGGGCATGATAAGACAGTTTCAAAGGACTACATATCATGTGATTTCATTTAAAGGACTGTCCAGGATGGCTTAACAAAACTATGATGAAAGAAGTCAGATTAGTGGTTGCTTTTGAGAAGGTGGGAGTTGACTGGAAAAGGACATGAAGGAACTTTCTGAGGAGCTGGTGTTTTATATCTTGATCTGGATGGTAGTTACATACATGTACACATATGTAAAAGCTATCAAGCTGTACATTGAAACTGTATGCATTTTACTGTGTGTAAATTACACCTTAAATTTCTTTAATAAACTATTGGATTAGATTCTCTCTGAAGTCTTTCTAATTCTCTTGAGTTTAGGATTCTGGGGAAGAGTACAGGCAATTGTTATTCATTTTTCTGGGTTCCTTTGGAGGCAGTGCCCTGCAGCTAGAAGGGCACTAGGATAGGAATCCAGAGATCTGGGCGCTGGACATTGGCCAGGCCAAAGGGAGCAGAACCTGAGGAAAGGCAGAGAAGTCAGCTGGTGACAAGGAGAAGCAGATGCACAAAGAGAAGGGAGAGAGGTAGGAAGAGGGACTGAGAGACAGAGACAAGGGAAGACAAAGGGAGAGACTGGGAGAAGGGCAAGAAGACAGAGGCCCAGAGAGAGACAGAGATGTCGGGGGAGTACAGGTTGCTGCGTGTTTGCCCTTTGCTAGGCTCATGGTGCTCGTTTCCACATCCCTGTAAGGGTCACTTGGATGCCACACTTGTCCTTGAACCTCCCCAACCTCCAGCTGTGCCTGCTTCCCTCGTGCTGACTTCCTTGTCCAGCCCTAAAAGTGTCCCCAGAGCCGTGTGGTCATTCTTGCCTTGCATCTTGACCTCACCCCAAGGACTAGGAGTGTCCGGAGTCCAGGAACCTGCTGTCGTCAGGCTCATCCTCCCACCTCCACACCTGTCCCCAGCGGGCCTGGGTCAATTAGGTGAGGTGATTTGTTAGAGGCATTTGGAAAATGGAACTCACAGGCGTCAGACTGAATAAAGCAAAGGTGTGGGAGGATCTTTTGGGGCTGGTTGCTGGAGAGACCCGTGCGTGGGCCTGGTATGTGTCTGTTGCACATCTCCCCAGGGGTCATTGAACTTGGGCCGGTAACCAAAACCAAGATCCTCCTGCCTCCGCCTTCCCTCCAGGCACAGAAGGCCCCGGGGTCTCAGCTGAGTGGATTAACTAGTAAATCATCACATAAGAAGTTGTATGTAAGTCTTAAGGCTGGCACCAAGTCCGGGTTTTGCTAGAGCTTCTCTCATCCACTGCCAAGACAGCTTCCTCTGAGGACAGCCCTAACCACATGTTGGCCATGCCTCGGTTTGGTGTCTAGGATGGCGGGGCCCACAGTTTCTTCAGTGGACTGACACTCACCCAGCGGCGCAGCCCTGAGATCAGGGACTTTTCCATCTCTTTGTTCCCAGACGCCCAGTCTGAAGCCCTAGACCTGTAGGAATGTGTTTTGCCTGGGTCCCAGGGGCAAGGCTAATGAGGTCTGAGTTCTCTTCTGTTCCCTCTGGCTGGGATGTGGCTCCACGTGTGGGTGGAGGAATTCATGCACGTGGTTCTTGTTTGCATCTTTGGCGACCCTCAGGCCAGGAGGGAGGCCAGGACTCAGTGTCTGTTCTACCAGGAGCTGTGCTAGGAGTTCTAGTCCACAGGGAGGTGGGTCTTTGCAGAAGTGGGGAGGAAGCAGGGCTGGTTTTTACTTCTCCTGCCACCTACCTTTGTTTCACAGCCCGCTGCATGAACAGCCCTGGGCCTGGAACATAGTACGTGCTCAGTAACTGTGGCTCATCATGGAGGCTTGGGCCCTCTTTTGTTTCTTCACCTTATTTTCCTAATCGAGGTGCAACATTCAGTAAACGCACAGATCTTAGCTGTAGAGCTTGACCAGTTTTTGCACGTGTATCCTGCACGTAGCCACCGCCCAGACCGAGGTGTGGACACCTCCAGCCCTCAGAGCCTCCTTCCAGCACCGACTCCCCGCACTCCCTGACTCTGCCCTCACAGACGGTTGTGCCTGGTTTCGGATGGCACGTTAGTGGAGCCGTACAGCATACACTCCCCCATGTCTGGCTTCTTCAGTTCAACATGTTGCCCGTGAGATTCATCCATGTTGTGTTTAGAACAGCTTTTTCCTGTTAAGTTGCTGTGAGGTATTGCTTGTATGAAACTGCCACCACGTATTTATCTCTTCTCTTGTGGGTGGCCATTTGGAAGGTTGCCAGTTTGGGCTGCCAGGAATAAAGCTTCTATGAACAAGGCTTTTGTGGACAAAGCGCTGATTCCAGGGGGACATCTACTCAGAGGAGAATTTGCACAGCGTGTTTGCATCTTTGGCTTTAGGAGTTGCTGCCAAACAGTGTTCTGAAGTGTTGACCCAGACAGCGGTTACCGAGAGTTCCAGTTGCTCTGCGTCCACACCCTCCAGAAGCAGGTGCTGTGATGGAGTTTGGGGTGCCAGGTGTCTGTTAGGGATCAGCACCTGAGAAGAGAAAGGGGAGGAGCAGAGCTGGGCAGAAGGAGAAGCTGATCTGTGGTGCAGACCAACATGGCCCCAGTCGACCAGCAGGGAGCCCTGGGATGAGCACTGCCCATCACCGTGACCACCGTGGTGGAAACGGCAGACCTCTGAACCCCGCCTCTCTCGGCCACTGGACGTGGACTGCCCTGCGAGGGCCGTGGCCTGAGACTGGGCAGCTCTCGGTAGCTGAGGTGGACGTTGGCGGGGCTGACAGCTCCCTCTGGAAGGCACTTCCCGGGACGGCCCAGCAAGCGTCCCTGGAAGGGAGATCTCTCTGAGTCCACTACACACACACCAGCCAGCGAGGAGGTGTACAATGGTATCTTACTGAGATTTAATCAGCATTTCCATGATGACACGATGCTTTTACATTTATTGGTCATTTGAACATCCTCTTCTGTGTGGTGGTTGTGAAAGTTTTTGCCCATTTTTGAAATTGGGATGTTTATCTTTTTCTTATTAATTTGTAAAAGTTATTTATATGTTCTGGCTATGAGTTCTTATTCATAGATGTACTGCAAACATCTTCTCTCAGCCTGTTTTGTTTAAGGAATTTTTGCACACCTCAGGGTCATGAAGATGGTCTGTTTTTTTTTTTTTTTTCTGGAAGAATGATCATTTTACTATAGATCTAAGGCCCATCTGAAATTAATAGTTGTATGGCATGAGGTAGGTTCATTTTTTTCCCCATGTTGTATCCAACTGAGTTAATATTACTATTTACTGAAAAGAGCCTGTTTCCCCCACTGAACTGTAGTGTGTCTTACTGTCCATCAGCTGATCGAATATGTCAACACACAGGCAAGCTCTTTCTGGGCTCCCTATTCTGGTCCATTTGACTCTTGTCATGCCATCCCACCCTGTCTTACCTACTGTGGATTTGTAAAAACTCTTGACCCCTGGTAGTATGTAAGCCTCCAGCTTTGTGTTTTTGTTTTTTGAGGTTGGTCTTACCTATCCTAGGGCCTTTGAATGTCTGTATAAATTTTATTTATTTACTTTTTCTTCAGATCTTTATTGGAGTATAATTGCTTTACAATGTTGTGCAGTTTCCACTGCATAACAAAGTGAATCAACTGTATTTATACATATATCCCCATATCCCCTCCCTCTTGAGCCTCCCTCCCATCCTCCCTATCCCACCCCCGTATAAATTTTAAAAGCAGCATGCCACTTGCCTCAAAAATGCCTGCTGGGATATTGATTGGTTATACATTGAATACAGATCTTCCTCACTTTTCAATAGGATTACATTCTGATAATCCATTGTGGAAAATGTGGTTAAGTTGAAAATTCACTTAATACAGCTACCCTACTGAATGTCATAGTGTAGCCTAGCCTACCATGCATGTGCTCAGAACACTTCCATTGGCCTACAGTTGCACAAAATCATCTCACACAAAGCCTATCTTATAATAAAGTGCTGAATATCTCATCCAATTTATTGAATACTATACTGGAAGCGAAAAACAGAATGGTTGTCTGGGTACAGAGTGGTGGTGAGTGTCCTGCTTGTTTCCCCCTCCTGATCACAGGGGAACAGTCATGAGAGAGGATAGTAAACACGTAACACTAGCCTGGGAAGAGATTAGAAATCAAATTTCGAAGTACAGTTTTTACTAAATGCATATTGCTTTCACACCATTGTAAAGTCAAAAAATCCTAAATCGGGGCCATCTATATACAAATCTCTTTGGGGAGAACTGATATCTTAATAATATTAAGTTGACCAATCAATGAACTTGGTATAGCCCTCCGTTTATTTAGGTGTTCTCTAGTTTCTCTGCAATGTTTAGTAGTTTTTAGCATAGGGATCTTACACCTTTTAATTAGATTTATTCATAAGATTTGATTACTTTTGGCATTGTTATAAATGACTTTTAAAGGTTTTCATTTTCCAGTTGTTGCGGTATATAGAAATTCAGTTAATTTCTGTATGTCGATTGTGTCCAGCAACCTTACTAAATTTACTCATTCATTCTTATAGTTTGTAGATTATTTTGGATTTTTCCATGCACAGTTTTATCATCTAAAATAATGACAGTTTGTATGTTTCCTTTCCAATCCTTATTTGTTTTATTTTTATTTTTTGCCTTCTTGAAATGACTAGGTCCTACCATACAATCTGGAATAGAAATGTTAGTGGTCGACGTCCTTTTCTTGATCCTGTCACTAGGAGAAAAGCATTCAGTATTTCACCACCAATGATGATGTTTAGCTCTGTATGTGCATGTGTGTGAGTTTGTGTGTGTGTGTGTGTGTGTGTGTGTGTGTGTGTCTGTCTGTCTGTCTGTATGTGTCTGGTATTTGTCAGATACCCTTTATCAGGTTAAGGAAGTTCTCTTTGATACTCTTTTTTCTGAGAGCTTTTATCATGAATAGGCATCAAACTTTAACAAATATTTTTCTGTATCTGTTGATTTTAGCTCACATCTACAGGTGCAGCTCTCAAAAGCTGGGAAGTGGTTTGTGGCTGGTCTTGGGCCAGAGGTTTCTGAGGGAGGGGTGCCCTCCTGGGGGCCAGATGGGATGGCTACAGGAGGGCAGGGGCATGAGGAACCTCTGCAGAGACACAGCGGTGACACAGGTTCGCCCACCTCAGTCCTTTTGAACTCCTGCCCTACTCACTCCCAGCAAGGACTTGGGCTCTGTTTTCTGAAGGGAAATTAGTCCCTTTTGTATAACCCCGTGCCAGGCACTCTGTTACGTGTTGTAGGGGGACACACAACACTGGTACTGACCTCCCAGGGTCCCCATGTGGCATGCCTTCATGCAGCTCTTAGGAGGGACCCAGCTTGGGCTAGAACCAGGGGCCTGCGTCTCTCTCCTCCACCCCCACAGCATCCCCCTGCCAGGGACCAGCAGCCCTCGGGAGCAGTCGGACCAAGCACAAACAGGGAAAGAGCAGTGGCAAATGCATCAAATGCTCCCACCCTCACCATTTCATCTGCTGCCCAGTTGTCTTGTGGATTCTTGGCCTTCCCAGTGCGGTCTGGGAAGACTTAGAAGGTTTCCTTCCAGAGCCCCAAGAAGCCAAGAACAGGAGCTGCCCCAGGCCATTTCTGTCCCTGGGTGTCCTTTCAAGAGATTTCTGGATAGATGAGAGAGATTGTGGCCTGTGGGCAGTCAGGGGAGAGGGGCTATCATTGTTTCAGATTTCTGGCTTGGCTCATATGTTCAGACTCTCCAATTCCCACACTAGATGCCTCAGTCCACTGGGAATAAAAGCCTTGCCTCCAAAAAAGGCCACCACATTTGTTGCTTCTGCTGCCTCTGCTCAGGCTCCCTCCTTGTTTTCCATAGCAAGTTTCAGTCCCAGCCAGAAAAATGTGGAAGTTAGAAATCTTTAGCTTGTGAGTGCTAGAAACAAATGGCAAACTAGCCCAATCCTGAAAAAAAAAAAAAAAAGAGTAAATTTATTGGTTCACAGATCTAAAAATTCTAGGGGGAAATGATTTCAGGTGTGGCTGTGTCCAGGCGCTCAAACATTGCCATCAAGAATGTGACTCCCTCTGGCTCTGGCTCTGGTTTCTCCTGTGTGGGCTTTATTCTCAGGCAAGTTCTTCCTTTGCAGTGGCAAAGAAGATCCGGCCTACATCATCCCAGCTTGGTAGCTCCAGCACAAAGACAGCAACCCTTTTCAATAGATGAGGCAAAAGTCCCAGGAAAGGCTCTCATTGGCTCAGATCAATTCATACGCCCATATTGAGAACCAGCCTCATCGGAAACACATGGTCTGAGAATGTGGGAAGGGTGGATCCTGAGAGGGGAGGAGCATTTGCAACCAGAATTAAATGTGCCAGGCAGACAAAATCCCAAGTGCCGCCTTCAGCTGCCACTGCCCACCTCCATGCCTTTGTTCACATGCTTTCCTTTCTGGAATGTTGTCCTTAATGTTTCCATTCCTCCAATCCTCACCTTCCTGGAAACCTTCCCCAGCCTTCCAGTCCACACAGACCTCCCCCTTCTTTGAACTCACTGTGAGCCAGTAGTCTATGCATTTGATTTTATTTTAAAATGAGTATAATTTGCTTTCTTCTGATTATATCACAGTAATACTTGTTCCCCAAACAAATCAGAAAATATAAAGATGAAATCCTGTTACCTCTGGAGAGGTGACACTGTACCCAAGCCTGAAGTCTGAATAGAAAGTAGACAGGAATTGAGCAGAGCCAGGAGTGTTTCAGGGTAAGGAACCAGCACGTGCAAAGACTTTGGGGGCTTGAGGAAGTGACAGCAGCTCAGCGAGCAGGAACGGAGTGAGAGAGGGTCAGGGCTGTGAGAGGAGGCTGGCAGAGACCTTAGGGCCGTGGCAAGGAGATTGGCTTGTATTCTACATGAGATGGGAAGCTGCTGGAGGGTTTTAATCGGGGGGCAGCGTGGTCTGGCTGGCATTCGAGACAGCTCTCTTGGCTGTGGAGTGGAAAAGGCAGAGATAATGCTGGTTTTGCCCAAGGTGGTGGCCATGGAAAGGGAGAGGAGCAGGGGAATTGGAGCGGGGGTAAGGGTGGGGGAGAGGGGCTGAGTGATTGCTAGGTTTCTGGCTTGAGCAGCTGTGTGGGTGGCATATATTTACTGCCATAGGGAAGATGTACCAAACATTCTCTCCTAGATGGACCCAAAGTGGATTTGTGATCACATTTACATAAGCTGCATAGAGCTGCATAGAGTTGCCTTAGTGCTCTTTTCCCCACTCAACTGAGCATCTTTCCATATCAATAGCATATCTTAACAGCATCCTTGGCAATGCCTGCATACTATTCCATACAATGTACTATGATTTTTGTTAAACCAATGATCCACGGATGGACACTTAAGTTGTTTCTGTACCACCCATTTAGTACTTGATCAGCTGCCAGATTGCCTTATTTCTCAGTTATTTGCCCCTTTATCTTGTCTACAGTTTTCTCAGGTCCAGGAGCTGTCCGCCCTCTGCGCCTCTCCTCGGCGTCTCGCATTTTGGCCACTAGATGGTGCTGTGGCATAGCATCCCCCAGTGACTCCAGCCCACTGCAGTCTCAGGGCTGAGAGCTCGGGAGAAGGGCCCCCAACCTCCCAGCTCTGACCTCCACCCAGAACAGGCCTGCACAGCCTTCCTCAGAGGCCCACGGGTGGGTGGGCCTCACATTCTTGGTGCCCGAAGGACTGCCCTGGGGGGGCCTGCTGCCAACTTGCAAATGGATGTTTCCACGCCTCCTTCCCTGCAGGAATGAGGGGCTGGCACTTTGGACAGTGGCTTCTGAAATGTGATATCCAAATTGCCGGTGGTGCCTGAGATGGTTTGAGGGGGTGCCAAGACCTACATTACCAAAGCTTCTTTGGTATGTTTTTAGAAAAATAGCAGTTTGTCAAATTCATGATTTCACAGATACTATTATTATTTAGAATAAGGTTAAAAGAAAAAAAGTGTTAAATTTTAATTTAAAGTTTAAGTTTAAAGAAAACCACAGTACAGGTAGCACACAAATAAATCACTGACTTTATTGCAATTATGGGGTTCCAGGTATGGGTCTCGATGAGAAAGTATGATGGATTCATAAAAGCTTACAAGGACTGAATGTAAAAACTTAGACCCTGGAGAACATCAGATCTTAAACTCTTGGAACCCAGAAGCAGAATCTTTGAACCACAGTACCTTTGACTGATTTCCAAAAATACAATGGAAAGGCAATATCTAATCAAATATTCTTACAATTCTTGGAATCCATGAGAATCCTGAGAGATTAGACTTAGGGGATTCTGGACTCCCCGGATCTGCCACAGGTCTCTTCTTCAGCAGAGGAGGAAACTGCAGTCTGTAAAGAGAGACTGGGTGGCTTGCAGGGAGCCCTGCTGCATGGCGGCCCTGGGGCCCCTTTCCTTCCTCCTCCTCCCTTCTGTCTCACCCTTGTACCCCACGATGCTCAGGGTTTCCAACAGTGGGACCCCACCCAGGCATCCTCACACTAGGTCTTGCTTTTGTCTTTATCAGCACTTACTCATCCTGCCTCCTTGCCCAAGAGCACCTTCTCTATGCAGGCTAAGCTGATGGGTTAATGAATCTAGTCCCCCTCATATTAACGGGCAAATGAGTGGTTTGTGTCAACACATGCCCTCCCTTGCGAGTAACATGTGCTTCCTACACAACCTTGCAATCTCCAGGGTGGTGCTGATGGTGGAATGTGAGGCCATTCGGCCAGTCAGTGAGGACAGTATATCTGGACGGCCTGGCATCTTTGGGTGTCCTTCAAATCACTACCTATTTAAAGCCCCAATTTTTGCTCTTCGTTCCCACCTGGGGATGAGATGATTGGATTGGGGGCTGCAGAGATTGGGCACCCAGGGGAACCCTTGCTATTATGTCCTTCCTATCGCAGTGTTCAGATGTCCAGCTGGAGATGAAACATTAGCTTCTAGAGTTCTGAACATTACAAGTCCTTCCCATCCTTCAAGACTCAACTCAGCGTCACCTCCTCGGGGAAGCCTTCCCCCTACGGAGCTGCACACTTACCAAGGGCTTCCTATAGGCACCCCTCACTTGTCTCCCAGCTGTACGCTCCTGCTCCCTGACAATCCCCGTGGGGTGATTATTTCCCAGTCTCTTTTGGTGTCTTAGAATTCGTGACCCAGACTTTGCCAACTCAGGGGCCCACAGGGGCCCGTTCAAGATGCGGGGGACTGCAGAAAACCCGAGGATTTACCAGAGTGGTCATTCCTCACCCCACCTAGTGAGGCTGTCTGTGAATGAGGGCCCAACAGTACCAAATCTTACCGTTTTTCTAGAAATCTGGATTTTTAAAGTAAAACCTACCAATCAAAAAATGTTGGTAATTTTTTTACATGAAAATCTCCCCTTTTAGGCTAAATAAAGCACATCAACAGATTTAGCCCCTGAACAAATACTTTGGGGCCTCTGCCTCAGGCCCTCATTGGTTTGGGTTGGTGTCATCACAGATGACGAGGTGGTTTTCAGCAGCCATGATGGCTGCCTTGGCCACTTCTTTATCCACTGCCTGTTAGAGCATCTGAAATCCCACGCTACCGAAGACTTGTTGCAGAGGTTAAGCGTGCCAGTCTTAAGACATGACTCCCAGATTCTTTGACACCCCTTCCATCAAGACACATAATGTAACATAGACCCTTCTTCCCCTTGAATTTAGGCTCTGTTGCTTAACCAATGGGATATGGCAGAAGTGACACTGTGCCAGTTTCTGGGACACTGGCTCTCAGAACGCAGCCGTTCTTCCCATGAAGAGGCGCTGTGGAGAAGAACCAAGACCCCACCCGTGTCCCCCGCTGAGCTCCCCCAACAGCTGTGGGTATATCATCTTGGAAATGGATCTTCCAGTCCCCCATTTAAGCAGACCCCGCTGACACCAAATGGAGCAGAGACCAGCTTTCCCCACAACAGACCTCTGACAGATGAGGAACCTGTAGGTCAGAGAGGCCCTGTAGCTTGCCCCAGGAAATGTAGTGGAGATGTAGTGGAACTGGGACTTTGGGGAGAGGGGAGGAGAGGGCTGTCTTTGCATTGGCCTCTGCCCACACAGCTGTCCAGTCTCCCCTGACCACAATTCCTCCAGCTCAGCCCCCGGGCTCTGAATCCTCACCAATTCCTGAGTCCTTCTCCAGAAAGATTTGGCCGGGAGGGGCTCAGGTCAGATGGACTTGGGCTGGCTGGGAGGTCAGGGAGCCAGGCTTGGGGAAGCTGGGGACAGCCAGTGGAGGCCCTGAGGTCCCACGCCTGCCAGACTCCTTGGCACCAGGACTGCTCACAGTCCCCGAGGTAGGGGCAGTGGGTGAAAGAGCTTGCACACTGGGTCAGGATGCTGTAAACACCTGTGCATCAGCTCTGGCCAAGGCCACGAGCCTTGCACAAATCACCCCACCAGCTTCCTTCCCTGAGACAAAACAACAGTAACAGCTCACATCTGCTGGGTACTTACCAAGAGCCAGCACCCCTGTGAGAATCTTATTCATATTAATCAATTCATCCTCTCAACAATCCTACCAGATCTGTCCTGGAGTTGCCCCCATTTTTCAGATGAGCAAACTAAGGCACAGAGAGGTTAGGTACCTTCCTCAGGCCACACAGCCAAGGAACTGCGGAGCCAGAATTTAATCCCAGGAATTCTGGCCTGAAGTCCACACCCTAAAGTGCATGACACAGCTCTGTCCTCACAGAGGCCTGACGCCAGAGGCTGGGCTCTGATCACCTTCATTATGCAGATGAAGAGGCCGAGGCTGGTCAGCTTCTGCTGGAGGCTCAAGGCTCACAGTGGTGTCAGGACCTGAAGACAGCTACTAAGAGGGAGCAGGGGCGGAGGAGCTAGAGTAGCAGGAGGGGTGGCGTTCACCCCCTCTGGCCGTCCCCACCCCTCAGCGCAGCATAGAGGGAGCCTACAGGG
The DNA here is from genome assembly GCF_030028045.1 of Hippopotamus amphibius kiboko. Taxonomy (NCBI): domain Eukaryota; kingdom Metazoa; phylum Chordata; class Mammalia; order Artiodactyla; family Hippopotamidae; genus Hippopotamus; species Hippopotamus amphibius. The sequence goes on from NC_080198.1 coordinate 3,102,457, forward strand.
GGATGGCACACCTGGGACGAGGTTGAGTCTGCTTTGTGAGATGGCTGCTTCCACCTCCCAGCTCTTGCCTTAAGGCAGAGGGTCCAGAGGAGAAAGAATGTAGATCCTCCCGCCAGGGCTGTGCCTGAGAAATCTGTGGCCCCTCACGAAGTCACACACCCATGAGCTGGCCTGCGTGTCCTCCGACCCTCACCACCCCACAGGCACAGCCGCAGCTTACCTGCCCTTGCCCAGTGAGGAGACCCAGGCTCAGCGGGGTCTGGTCTCAGGTCCCCACTTCCAGTCCAGTTAGAGGCCAGTCCACATTCTTTTTTGTTTGTTTTTAACTGTGGGAAAATACATATAACATGAAATTTACCATTTTAACCATTTTTGAGTGTCCAGTGTAGTGGCATTAAGTACATTCACACTGTTGTGCAACCATCACCACCATCATGTCCAGAACATTTCATCTTCCCAAAGTGAAACTCTGTGCCCTTGAACCACTAACTCCCCCTCCCCCTCCCTTCAGCCCCCTGGGAACCACCATCTGTGCTCTGTCTCTGTGGATTCGACTGCTCTAGGGACTTCATATAAGCCAGATCATGCAATATTTATCCTTTTGTGACTGGCTTATTCCACTGCGTACCATGTCCTCAGGGTTCACTGATGTTGTGAGCGTGTGTCAGAGTTTCCTCCCCTTTAAAGGCTGCAGAATATCCCATTGTGTGGCTGGACCATATTTTGTCTGTGCATTCATCTGTCAATGGACCCTTGGGTTGCTTCCATTTTTTGGCTGTGAGTAATGTTCCTGCGAACAAGGGTGTACAAATATCTCCTCAAGATTCTGCTTTCAATTCTTCTGGATATACATCCAGAGGTAGAATTGCTGGCTCATATGATAACTCTATTCTTAGTTTTTTTAAGGAACTGCCATCCTGTTTTCCACAACAGCTATACCATTTCCCACTCCTGCTAGCACTACACAAGTGTTCCACTTTCTCCACATCCTTCTAACAATGGTTTCTTCTTGTCTTTTTATTCTTCTGCTGTTCTGGTTTTTTAGTAGCCATCCTAATAGGTACGACTTGGTATTTCATTGTAGGTCGATTTGTATTTCCCTAGTGATTAGTCGTGTTGAGCATCTTTTCAGATACTTCCATCTGAACATCTTCTTTGGAGAGGTGTCTATTCGACTCCTTTGACCATTTTTAAAATCTGATGTTGTTGTTGTTGTCGAGTTGCAGGAGTTCTTTATATATTCTGGATATTAACCGATTATCATGTAGATGGTTTGCAAATAGTTTCTCCCATTCTCTAGGTTGCCTTCCTTTAGTTTTTTAAATAAACCTCTTTTTTTTACAACCTTTTGCATAACATACATACAGAAAAATGCACGGAACACAAATGCATGAATCATCACAAAATGAATACACCTGTGTGACTGAAAGTCCCTCCCCTCCACCTCGTCCCCCAGTCCCTTCCCCTCCCTTATTCCCCGGAGGTCACCAAGATCCTGACTTCTAACCCCATAGATTGGTTTTGCCTACTTTTAGACTCAGTACGTGGAATAGCACACTGTGTGTTCTTTTCTTTTCCCGGCTTCCTTCGCTCTTCAGTCTTGGAGAGTCGTCTCTCACGTAACTGCAACTTGGTCTCCTTCATTGCCTGTGATGTTCCTTGGGCGGCCTGCCACAGGTTCCCCCACCTGGTGCTGGACCTTTGGACCCTCCCAGGTTTTGACACTGATGACTCCCTGGAGCTGGTGTCGGCCAGGCATCCGCTGCCTGTGCCTGTGGTGGCTGAAGTGGCCTGGGAGGGGGTCGAGGTCACGCTCCCCATGTGAGAGGAGGGAAGGGAGGGTATGAGGAGGGACGAGAGCCCCCTGCCTGAGCTGGGGTTCTGCCCGGGACCCCCTGGTGTACCAGCCCAGCCAGGCCTGCTCTTTCGCCATCCCCTTTACCTGGCCTGTTGTTCGTCTGCCTGCCCTTCCCTAGCAGGCTCGCGAGGAAGGGCAGGGCCAGGGTGCGGCGCGCCGGGCTCCACCCCACCTCCGTCTCCTCGCCACCAGCCCGGAGGCGTCCAGGCTGGGGCCTCCCCCTCCTCGCCCCAGGGCCCAGCACGGGGTCTGGCCCAGCATCTGCCGTGTTGATTCTGGTCGAGAACCAAGTAGAAATCAGTCTGGTTTGGGCAGGAGGTCCCAGGTGCCACAGGGCTACAAACTGCACTGGGGACACTGAGCAGAAACTCCCCCTCTGGGCTTTGGCGTCCCCCCTCCCCCCCGTGAGGGGACAGGAGTTAGTCCCTGAGAAGCGCTCCACCCAGTGGCTGGGTGAGCGTCCACTGCCTGGTGGCTGTGTTTTTTACCTCCGTTTGTGGTTGTCACGGACACGAAGGCGACATCGCTTCCCAGCCCTGCCGACTGGTGCTGGGTGCCCTCCCTGCCCCGTCAATTATTCTTTTGTGTTTCTAGCCTCCCTTGAGCTTAGTGAAATACCGCCATCCTGATAAAGGCTTGGTCCACAGGACACTGCTCCTCTCCCTTCTGGACTGTCCTTTGAGGCTCTCGGAGGCAAACAGTGCAAACACTGCTCCTCTCCCCATGGCCTCAGGTCCCACTCTTAGATTTCAAGAAATTAAGTAAAAAAAAAGTTTTAAAGGATGGTAGACACCCACAGTACAAAATTTGAACATTTCAAAAGGAAAATTGAAAAATCAGGTCTCTCGCACATGCACCCCTGTGCCCCTGCCCTCCAGGGCCCTCCTGTGTGGCTCGGATATTCCCAGTCCCTTGGGTCTGTTTCCAGAACTACCGTATTCTGTCATCAACAGGAATCCTGCATTTACACCACACAGATGGGACTCTCTCCACGCACATTCTTCATCTCGTTATTTTTTTTAACAGCAAAAAAATCAAATTGAGCAAAGTAGCCCCAAAACAACACTGCTTTAATTTTTTTTAAATTTTGAAATACTTTAAGACTCAAGAGAAGCTGCAAAAATAGTACAGAGAGTTCCCGTGCCCCTTTCCCCTGCTTGCCCCAGCTCCCCCACTGATAACATCTTACATAATCAGAGTGCATTGTCAAAACCAGGAAACTGACAGCGCGCAGTGTTATTAACTCAAACTCAGACCTTATTTGGATTTCACCAGTTTTTACATGCAGTAATTGTTTTGTTTTGTTTTCTGGTACATAGTTCTGTGAAATTTTATCACGTGGATAGATGTTGTAACCATCAGGATATAGAACTGTTCCAATCACCACAAAGAAATTCCCTCGTGTTAACGCTATGTAATCACACCCTTTCCCAGCCGTATTCCCTGGCAACTGCTGATCTGTTATCACTGTAATTATACCCCTTTGACAGTGTTACATAAATGGAATCGTATAGTACGTCACTTTCTGAGGTTGGCGTTTTTTGCTGAGCATAATGCCTTTAAGATCAGTTTAATTCGTTGCGTATCACTAGTTCATGCCTTTTGATTGCTTTGTAGTATTCCTTTTACTCCGTGCACCACAGTTTGTTTATTCATTCACCTGCTGAAGGACATTTGGGTTGTCCCCAGTTTTCGGTGATTGCAAATCAAGGTGCTGTGAATGTCCACGTGCAGGCTTTTGCACGAGCCTAAGTCTTCGTTCTTCTAAGAGAAACACCCAGGAGTGCAATTACGGAGCTGTCTGGGAAGCGTACACGTAACTGGCTGAGAGAGCCCCAGACTCTCTTCCAGATTGCTGCACCTCCTTACATTCCCACCGCCGTGTTTTGAGAATCCCAGTTGCTCTGTGTCCTGGTCAGCCCTCGATGCCGTTAGTGTTTTGTCATCTTAGCCCTCTCCGTAGGCTTGTAGTGCTGTCTCAGGAGAGCCCTGTTTTGAGTGTCCCCAGTGGGTCGCAACATGGGACATCGTTCCTTGTGCTTATATGCCATCCATCTATCCTCTTTGGTGAACTCTCTGTTCAAAATTTTTGCCAATTTTCCAATTGAATTTTTTGCTTTCTTACTATTGGGTTTAGAATGTTCTCTATGTATTCTAAATATAAGTTCTTCTCAGGAAACAGGGTTTGCAAGTATTTTCTCTGGTCTGAGGCTTGTCTTTTCATCCTTGTAACAGAGCACACATCTTTCATTTTGCTGAGGTCCAGTTTATCCCTTTTTTCTTTTCATGGACCGTGCCTTTGGTGCCATGTCTAGACACGTAGTCTTTACCTTACTGTGTCTTGTCAGTAGTTCCATAACAGCACGTAAAGAGCGTCTTCACTATGTCTCTGTGGCTGCAAGGACGCCAACGTACAAATCAAGCATAATTTATTTAACATTCCCTGTGGGGACCCAGCCGTCCAAACTGGTGCTACGCATCTGTGCCACCGTAAGTAAGCGCGAGCAGACATCGTTCTCACGCTGCGGCTTCACGTGCCTGCGGGATAAATTTCCGGAAGTGGGGCTGCTAGTCAAAGGGCTCCAGCGTTTGTAATGTCCTGGTGTCCTTCCCGGGCCCCTCTTACTGCGATGCCTGCCTGAGTGCTCTTCCCCCCACCTCTCGCCAGTGCAGGATTTTATCAGATCCTTTGGTCCTCACCAGGTTGAGGAGTGAAGAGTGCTTCCCCATGTGGTTTTAGTTTAGCTCTCTAAGAGCTTCCTGTGTTTTCTTTCCTGTGACCGTTTGGTTCCTCTCCTGTGAGCACTTTCCTCCTAGGCTCCTGGCCTGATTGATGCGAGGAGCCCACACTTCACCTTCTGAACGGGATGGGCTGTGGGACACGGGGACTCCCTCCCAGGCCAGCTCTCACTCACGCCCTGCTCCTGCCCTGCTGCCCTGCGTCTCCCCCCGACCACCAGGTGGGCTCAGTGTACTCCTCTGTGAAGTGGGGTTAAGAACAGCTCCTCCGCAGAGGACTGCTGAGGGGATTTCTTCTGTGCATGAAGGCACTGAGGGCAGTGCCTGGCTCACTGAGTGCTAGGGAAGTGTTAGCGCTGTATTTAACTATAGTTAATAATACTGTGCTGTACATTTGAAAGTTGCTAAAAGAGTAGACCTTAAACACTTTCATCACAAGAAAAAAAATTGTAGCTGTATGTGGTGATGGATGTTGACTTACTGTGGTGATCATTTCCCAATATATACACATCTTGAATCATTAGGTTGTACATCTGAAACTAATATACTGTTGTGTGTCAATTGTATCTCAACCTTAAAAAAACAACAAGAAGTGCCAGCTCTTTTATTATTATCATCTGTAAGGACCGGGACTTCAAACAGGTATCTTCCTCCCCTGGAAGTGGTCATCCAGCCCCTGCTGGACTCTCCCAGCAGGTTGTCAGCAGACAACCACCAGACAGCTCCCTCCTGCGTGCCCAGTTCTGTGCCAGGGACAAGGCTGTCTGAAGCTTGACCAAGGACATGGTGGGGACAGGGAATTGCACAGCCAAAAGCAGGGAGAGAAGCTGCTTGGGTGTGGAAGCTCGGGGCCCTGGAAAGCCCCTGGGTGCAAGGATGTTGGCCTGGGTGGCATCTCAGCAAGAGGTTTGAAATCTTCCTACTGCCCCTGGTCTTTTTCTCCCTGACCTTCTGGACCCTCACCCTCCCGGAGATGAGGGAAGGGAGGCCCAGAGAAGGCCAGTTGGGGAAGCAGGCTGGTGTCCCCACCAAGAGCATGGGCTTGGGCATCTTGATTTGAATCATGGCTCTTGGCTGCGTGACCTTGAGAGTCACTTAACTTGTGTGAGTCCCAATTTCCCCGTTTGTCCCATGTGCTATTTCCCCAGTAGCACATGACAATAGCATTTGCTTCCTAGAGCTGATGGGAAAGATAACTGAGATGGTGCCTGTGAAGTACTTAGCCTGGCAGGGAGGGTGCCCACCTAGGGGTGGTGGTGGTGGCGGTTCCAGTGGTTGCTGTTGTTACTAAGGAGGGGTCTCGGGCCTTTGCACATACTTTGTGAGCCCTTTACCTGGAGCACCTTTCTGCTCCCTCCACCTGTCCAGTCCCTCCCACAGTTGGCATCCAGACCACAGAGGGCACACAGCCCCTTCCTTGTGTGGTGCTGTTGGGCCAAGAATCCCCAAACTGCCCTCATGAAAGCCTGGAAATAGAACAGCTCTTTCTGGCATCTCCTCTCCGCTCTGCTCTCCCAGGGGTGTCAGCGAGAACACCCAGGCCTCATTAACTCACGGGGCATCTGCATTGTTTCATTTGCCGGAAATTCCTCACTGCCTCTTCACAAGTGGTTGATTCCATGGGAAGCTATTACAGTGGCCACATCTTTATCAAGGTGAGCCTTCATTCCCAAGAGTTGCAGGAAGGACTCAAGCATCTGGGAAGTCCTGTCTTGGGGCCCTGCTACCAGGCAGTGAAAGGTTTGGGTTTATGCCCCAGCTTCTCTGTTACATGAGTTAAGTCTCTTGCAGTTTGTTGCCTGTGATAGAAGACCTGGTTCAAAGGGTAGGGGGACTTACTGATTCCTATAACTGGCAAACCCTAGGGTTTCAGGCATGGCTGGAGCCAGGTGCTCAAACGATGCCCCCTATTGACTGATGAAGAAATTGAGGCATATAATTTGCCTGAGGGTGCGCAGCAAGGACGTCCCTTCTGTTCACGCTGGTTTCCTCTGCGATGATGCATTCTCAGGCAGCCTTACCTTGGTTGATGGGAAGGTAGCTGCCAGCACCTCCAGGTTGCTCTTGACCAGCAGAGAGAGAATGTCTATTTCCCGCAGGCATTTCAGCAGAAGTGCCACCAAGGGCTGTCACTGACCATGCTTGGGACCCCTGGCCATCCCTGCACAATAAATGAGCCAGGAGATCTGGGATGTGAAGGGTCACACCTGGGCCATCCACTCACCTCTGATGCAAAGGCGGAGGGCTGCCCTGCTTGAGTCACCCAGAGAGCTACATTGGGGATCAGCTTCAGAAGTCCTAGCGGGGGGCGTCCCTGGGAGCTGGAATCCTTGGGCTGGCTGTGCCGGACAGCAGAGGCCCAGGGGTGGAGCAGGGAGGAAGGAGACTCTGGCGCTCCCGTGGCTGGCTTTGGTGGGGCAGGTGGGGGGAGGAGCTTGTCCCCAGCAGCCCCACACCACCCTCTCCCACAAGCTCACTGACCGGGGTGCAGCACTGGCACAGAGCTGGCATTTTCAACCACCTACCATGTGTCAGTCACCTTGCCTGGCCTTGTTTGGAATCTTCGCAATAGCTCTGAGAGGGAACAGTCATATGGCCATTTGGCAGATGGAGAAGTTCAAGTTTGTAGAGCTGGTTTGCTGAAGGTAGTGAGGGGATAGAGCCGGATGCAGACACACTGTGACTAGGTGTGGGCCGGGAACAGAACTGCAGCCGTCACGTGTAGGGAGGGTTTGCGGAGGAGGGCACTGGCCAGTCCAGCTGGGGCTGGGCTATGCCGGGGGGTGGGGGTGGGGGTGGGGCAGGTCAGGCAAAATATTCAGGAAGGACTCGATGCTTCAGCACAATCGGGAAGGATTTCCACTAGGAAAATGGCAGCGAGGAGGGGGAAGGATGTGCTGAACCAGGGCGCAGGGTGGACAAAGGCCCAGAGATGTGCAACTGCAGGAAATGTGTGGGGAGCTAGGAGCAGCTGGGTGTTTCTGGGGTAGAACGCAGAGTGGAGGGAGAAGCTGAGGCTGGGTCCGAGGAGAGACCAGGTCGAGTCCTGGGGCCTTCGATCGCCCTGGGCATGGCCTGTGGCAGCCGAAGCTGCTGGCCAGGGGCGGCTAGTGGCAGGTGCGTGGGATTCTCGGCTCATTGCTAGGATGGGAAAGCCAAGGGACGGAGGCCCAAACCCAAGAGCTTGCTTGGGTGGCATTTCCAGATCTCCCTCCAGGGTGGGTGGGGTGGGGAGGGTCCCATCTTCCCTGGCGAGGCCTTTGGACAAGGCCATAGTCACCAGTGAGCACTCATTCACAGGTGCCCTCGTTCCCCTGGCCCTCTGATCACTCAGTAGAGACCCATAAGGGGGAGGATAATTCTCCAAATTGTGTAGAGGGGAAGCTGAGCATCAGAGAGGGAAAGTAACTTGCCCCAGGGCACACAGCCGGCAAATGGCAGAGTGGGATTCCAACGCAAACTCCCTGGCTCTTTCTCCACTGGGCTACCCATCACCCCTGAGCGATCTTTAGGCCAAGCTTGCCCATTGCCACTGGGCCTCTGGACATATCTTAAGAGACTTTCATTCAAAATGTTTCCCCTATTATTATTATTATTTTTCATTATAGCACCAATAAATGCTCACAGTAAAATACTAAAGCAGTACAGAAGGCTCTAAAGTGGAGAATTAACGTTTCCTCCCTCTCTGGCGCCCATAGCAGACGCTGAGGTGCCCGGCCCAGAAAGCCCAGGGGGAGGGACCTGCGGAGGTGATCTTGGAGAGGTCTGAGCTCGCTCTGCCTGCAGCGCATCACGTGGGATTCCTGCCTGGACCCTGACCCGGAGATGCTGCCTCCTGGAGGGCTGGGGGGAGATGGGGCGCTGGGAATCTGCATTTTACCCAGCGCCTCAGGGAATTCCCACGGGAGCCCCTGGCCTGGGAGCATCGGGGAGTTCTCCCCAACCCTGAGGTTCTGGGAAACCATCTGCGCCTGGAGGCCAGGATCAGCCACAATCACCCAAGAGCTGCTTGGTCGTCCCCTTTAGGCCGTTATGGGGGTGGTGGGCTGTGGGCAGCAGCTGGTCTGAGCCTGGGGAGGGGCAAGGGGAGGGGCTGGGAGGGTGGCTGGGGTGAGGGTGGGTTCCTTTCATCCCGTGTTAGCGGCTGGGGAGGGATGGGGGCTGCTGGTGAGCCCCCACGGAGATCAGCGGACTATTCCTGCCTTCTGGGGACTGGAAGTAAAGCAAACCCATGTTCTGCTTTTGAAACCTGAGTGATGCAAAAGGATCACAGGCGTCGGGGGGACGTCTTGGAAGTGAATCCACTTGCAGCGGGAAACTGGCCTCGGCCAGCACCCCAGGAGTGAAGGCCGGAAGGGGTGCCCTTCATGTGGGGCAGCAGTAGGCCGGCACGAAGGGTGGGTGTGGAAGGGGGGATGAAGCGCGTGGGGTGGGGCCGAACAGGATGGATGTGGATGGAAGGGGACAAGGGGCAGAGCCAGGGGCTGTCTGTGTGGGAGGATGAAGGGCGTTGGGAGGTAAAAGTCTGAGCGCTTTCTGGGTTGATTATGGCTCAGCTGGACAGAGGCCTGACCCTGAGCCTCTTGTCTCCTGAGCCCAGACCTTCGTATGAACCGCGAATATCTGCTAAGCTCTTGCTGTGTTAGGACCACCGATGCCTTTACCCAGCATGGCTAATGGTGGCCTTTCCGGCAGCCTGACAAGCTACTGCAGGGTAAGTTTGGCCATCTGACCACACCTGGACCCCGAGGACTTGGGGCCAGGAGACTGCCCGCGGTCACACAGCAGCAGCTGGCACACTCTGAATTGGAACCAGGGCCTCCAAACTCGGAACCAGCCCCCTGGCAATGGGTGGCAGATACATAGCATGGAGCAGGGCTTTCTAGCCAATCCTGCTGCCTTGGACTCAGCCTCGGATCCTTTACAACACGTGCCCGGGCAGCCTTCACCAGGCACTGAACGCTGGCTACAGAGACAAAACCATATGCCAGCCCTGCCGGACATCCCAAAGGACCGCCCCCAGATGTGTTCCCAGTGGTGGAATCCACTGAAATTCTGGATTTGAAGAACCTTTCTCTGCTCACTTTCACCTCAACCTTGACTTTTCCCCCACCCTGAAGCTGGGGCCAGGCACGAATGTCTCCTGCATCCTTGAGGAAGAGATGTGTATCTTCCCCAACCCCAGGTCGCTGCTCAGAGCACAAGGGGTAGTGGTTAGCACTCACTGGGTGGGGCCACCACAGGCCTGAGGCAGGAAGGGAGTGGGGGAGGCAGTGGGAGTGAACTCTGGCCATGAGCATCAGCACCCAGCCCTCACCTCCGTATTCCCTTCGATAGTGATGATGTGGCCTCTGCATGAACCGCTGGGAACTGGGTGCAGAACTGGGTGGGCTCGTGCACAGGGGCTAGGGGTGGGGCTAAGGGTCTTAGAGCCCTTAGTTTTTTGTTTTTTTTTTTTTATCAACTATAGTTCTTTGAAAGGCCACTGAACCGTAGCTCATCTGCTTTTTTGATTGTTTGTTTGTTTGGCACACGGGCTTAGTTGCTCCGTGGCATGTGGGATCTTCCTGGGGCAGGGATCGAACCTGTGTCCCCTGCATTGGCAGGCGGATTCTTAACCACTGCGCCACCTAGGAAGCCCGAGCCCTTAGTTTTTAAAATCAGGTTTTTCAAATAGTCTGTGACTCTCAAAGGAACAGAGTTGCTGATTTGCTTTCTCCTGGGTGCTGTGTGCCAAGCATTTTATAAGCTCTGAGCATGGTGTTGGGGTTAAGAGCGCCTCACTGGCCAGCCTGCTGGGTTCAAATTCTGACTCAGTAATGTGTTTACTGTGTGACCTTGAGCAAGTGGTGTCACCCCAAAACCCTCGATAAATGTTAGCTGTTGTTATGGTCTCATTCCTTCATAAGAGCCCAGTGCCGGAGGTGCTGTTGGGTCAGAGAAGATGCTTTGGCTGCAAGTAACAGAGCATCCACTAGGGGTGGTTTTTATGACAAGAGATGTGCCCTCATCATGAGAAGTTCCGAGGGGGCCACTTCAGAGCTGGCTCTGCATCTCAAAGATGTCCTCGAGGACTCTTTTTCCTTTCCTCTTTTTGCTCTGTCATCTCCTTAGCTCGATGGGCATACTGAGGAGAGGGTCCAACAGTTACACTGGAGCCATGTGGTCCGTACAGGATTCCTCAGTGCTCATGGCCAGAAGCGTCTGAGAAGGTAGGAAGGACCTCTTGACAGAATGAATCATTGATCCCACTCCTTCAGTACCTCTGCATGGATGGAAGGTCTCATCTAGGATAAAGTGTACTTTACTGTCCTTGACTTTCAACTTCACCATGTGACTTGCTTTGGCCAGTGGAATGGAACAGAGGTAACAATGTGCCAGTTCCAGACCTGAACTTTAAGGGACCTTGTGTGCTTTCACTTGCCTGCTGGTGACTTTACCACCACCACCACGGGAAGAACAATCCCAGCCAGTGCACTGTTCCGAGGAGGATGAGAGGCACAAGAGGCAGAGCTGCCCCAGCTCCCCCATAGACCCAGAGGGTGAGCAGAGCCACCTGACAGAACCGGGCACAGCCTGAACACCAGTCTACCCATAGACCCATGGGAGTAAATGGCTCTTGCTTCCAGCCACTGAGTTTTGGGGTGGTTTGTTACACGGCATTATTGTGGCATCGCTCACTGATACATTCTCCATAGATAGATGACTGTTCAGAGATTATAGCAAACTTATTAACTGTCTATGTGGCTCCCCTTTATCTAAACCCCCTTCCTATTGCAAACCCATCCCCTCACTGCTGGGTCTTGGGGAAAGCAAAGGCCACGTCCAACCATGGAAGCCAAGAGGGCAAGATGCTGCCGCTCGCTCGTTACTGGAAGCCAGATCACAGGCCCCGATCCAGGGGACTTTGAATTTGATACAGGGGCAGTAGAGCCATCCCTCACACATGTGGTGGTGGTTGAGATGGTCTGGCAGTGGCAAAGGTCCAGCTCTCACCCCTCCCACCTTCCATTTCCCGGCTCTTACCTGTTTCTGAGCCTCATTCTCCAGTCTTCCTGAAGAGTCCGTGAGTACCTGACATCCTTCCTATAAGTTCCTTTTCATCCTAAAATGGCCAGGTTCGGCCTCATTGCCTGCACTCCAGAGCCCTACTGGTGCACATGGGAAGTGGGTTACTTAACCTCTCCGTGGCTTGATTTCCTCGTGTGCTACAGGAACAGTCGTAACAGTACCTCTTTCACAGGGCTGAGCCAAAACAATCCATGCAGAGAGCTCAGTACACAGCCCACACACAGCAAGTGCTCAATACAAAATAGCGCTCAGCATCACACGTACTCCAGCTTCCGGAGAGCTCCAGAGAAAGACAAAACTAAGGTTCTTGAAGCCAAATGTGTCTTTGTGTCCTTTAAAGTTACCCCAGGGAATTCCCTGGTGGTCCCGTGGTTAGGACTCGGTGCTCTCCCTGCTGTGGGCCCGGGTTCAATCCCTGGTCGGGGAACTAAGATCCTACAAGCTGAGCCATGTGGCCAAAGTAATGATAATAAAGTCACCCGAGAACCCCAAAGGGCTACCTCCACCTGTCAAGGGATGCTGGAAGCGGTAGTGAAGACAATGGTGACGGTGATAAAGACGGTGATGGTGACAGCTAGCACTGCGTGGTGTGTTTTTACTGCCAGGCCCTGTTCTAAGTGCTTTACAGATGTGCCTCATTTAACCCTCATAGCCACACCAGGAGGAAGGAACTCTTATTTCCCCATCTTATGGATGAGAACACTAAGTAAGGCACAGAGAGCTGAAGAGACTTGCCTGAGGTCGTGTGGATCGTAAGCAGTGTGTGGGGGTTTGACCCCAGCCATTCGGCTCCAGAGTCTGTGGCCGGAGGATGCAGCTGTGGAGCCCACGGTAGATGCTCCATAGTGGGTGCTTGTGTGCAAGGCGGCCCAGATCGAGGGCCCTTTCCCTGGGACCGGGAGAGTCCCTGCCTCCACACCCGCAGGAAGCAGCAGGCCTGGCAGCCCTGGCTGAGTCTCCAGCTTTAGAGACTGGGGATTCGGGCCCGTGGTCAGAGCCGTCCTTGGCAGGAAAAGCGGATCCAGTGGGACTGCTTCTGCCCCCTGTGCCTGCTGCTGTGTGCGGGACCCAGCCTCGCTCCAGGGACAGGAACGCAGCCTCCCAGGGAGGGCGCCCACGTGCTCCGAGCCCCTGGGCCTGGTGTGCTGCTGCCTGCCCTGCAGACACTGGTTTGTGCCCAGGAAGCAGTTGGCAGCCAGATGTGACCACTGTGGCTTAGAGGGCTGAGGTCACTTACCTGGGGTCACACAGCTACTTGGGGGTGGAGCCAGGATTTGAACGCACGTCTGCCAACTCCAAGGCCTCTGGCTATAACTGAAAGGAGCATGTGGCATCCGTTAGTCTCACATCTGGCCGACAGTGGCTTGTTTTTGTGTCCTCTTATAACAAACAATAAAAAAGCCAATCACTGACATTTATGGAGTGTTAGTTACTGAGAGCAGGCCCTGCGTGGTGACATCATTTAATTCCCTCAACCACCCTCAAAGGGCCAACCATTTTTATGCCTGTTTGCAGACGAGAAAACTGAGGCATACAAAGGTGCAGTGACAGAGCGGACGTGTACTTTCCTTGCCTGCCTAGCATTTTCCACTCCTTTTCCTGGTAGGGGCACCCCAATTTCCACACCCAGGCATTGGCAGTCTGATCAAGACTGTCTGTCAGGTGCCCTGTTCTCCTCTGGGACGTGGGCACATGACTCAGGCTTGGCCAATTGGATGGTCTCTCCCGGGACTCTGACTCTCGAGTCCTGTGACACATCTTCTCCTTGAAGACTGTCTGCGGGTCCTTGCTCCTAGACCCCCTCATCTGAGCCCTGCTGATTTTCAGACTTTGATTCCAAAAGTGACCTCCTATCCTCCCAACAAGGCCTGCTCAACTGAGCCACTTCTGTTGTTTGCAAACCAGAGTCCTAGCCAATACGAGGGTGCGCCCGAAGGTTGCGTGGGTGCCACAGGACTCACACCAGACGGCCTGATGCAGAGCCCCATCAGCCACTGCTGGGCTGGGACCTCTCAGGCATCCTGGGTCCCAGGAACATCACCCACAGTGTCTGGGACATTTGCATTCCCTACCACAATAAAGCCACACTGTCTTTGCAAAGGGAAACCTTAAACTACATAGAAGTTGATTTTCATCGCCCTCAGTTTTCAGGGCTTCGCAAACGGCACAGACCAGATCCTGGTACCCAAGCGGTGTATGTGCCCCAGCCTCAGACACTCGCCTGAAGGGCATTTGGTGCCTTGTCACGACCAGGCCTTTGCTCAGAGCCCTCCGCCACTGCTCCAGAGTCGTTGGCAGAGCCGAGGCCAGCAGGACCCTCTCCGGGGATTGGGGTGGGTGGGGTCCAGAGTGATAGAGCTTCTGAGAACCCAAGAGATCTGCTTGCTCTGTCCGCACAGCTTTGGCCACTTTCACCCCAACTCCACATTTTTGTCATAGCCTTGTCCCTCCTGTACCATCATTCTCTTAATATTATGTTCAATGGACATTTATGGGTTCTTTACTTAAGGTCATTAAAAACTTTAGAAGACTTCATTCATATCACTGCTGGGAAGGACACTGGTACACTGTGCACGAGTAGAACACAGCAGTGCCCAGAAAACCACGTGCATCACAGTCCAACCCGACACTGAGGCTGCCCGGGGCGCCAGGCCAGCCAGGTCTTTGCCAGGGAGGTCTGCAGTGCTTAGCGAGGTATGCCAGATGCCCAGCCCCGCCCCACGCCTTCCTCCTTGGATGCGATCAGAAAGGAGTGTTCAAAGGGAATCAGGAAAGAATCACTCTCTCTGTGTGTGCGCTGATGTTATTTATGGCCACGTCGTGTGCTTCACATTTTGGGAAATGTGGTTCTCATGTCTCGTAAAAACAGAGAAAGCATCTTATCTAAGGCCACGCAGCACATCAGAGAACAAGAGGCTGGAGTGGGGCTATCCTGTCCACATTTTAGCTCCTTCTGTGGCACCTTGCTTTTTCCCTTTAAAGCATGTCAGATGCTCCTGGCGGCTCCTGATGGTCTGGGACCACATTTTAATCTGCAGCATCCACTCCCCTTCCATCTGTTGGGTTTGGGCCTGCCCCGCGCCCCCCCCCCGCCACACACACACCCCTGCTACACCCACAGCACCAGTTGGTGTGGGCTCTGCAAATGCAAACTCATTTAAATGTCAGCTGGAGCAACACGAAGCTAGAAAGGGAAACAGGTGACAAAAATAGACGTGACAATCACAGTATCCTAGACTGTCAGCGGGTGCTTCCAGGCCCTCTTAACCCTTCCTGGGGCAAGTAGCCCTTGAAGAATCAAGATAACTTGGGCCTCCCACCTAGGGAGTGCACACGAGCACGCACACACACACGCAGAGAGACATAGACAGACAGACACACACACACACACACACACACACAGAGCATTGCCTGTAACTTTGGAGGTGTCGCGGGCCCAACCCACCTCAATACCTCATTTTTTTATCTGTCTCATGGTCTGGGGTTCCAAGAAATAATATGTTTGCCAAAAGTGACCTGATGACAAGTATTTGGAAATGACCAGTCTCAGTGACTTTTCAGGCAGCTCCCCGCCAATGAGCCACACAGAAGGGCTCAAGTCCTTGAACCCAGGCAGCGGTTCAGGGTCCACCTTTTGCAACCAGAAACCTCTCCCCCGCCCCCTGACTTATCTCCTAGGGAGGGTGAGGCTTGGGGGTTATCTTAAAGGCAGGGGCATTTGAGTAGAGTCAGTAAAACTCTTTGACCATGTTGAAGAGGATCCAAGGTGAGATGTCGGCAGGGAGGGGACACTGATCTCCATTCCCAGCCTACAGGGCCATGACCCCTCTCCTGCCTACACAGTCCCAGGAACACCATCTGCACAGAATACAAAAGCAGCCACGCCCTTGGGCTTATGCAACTTCAAGATCCCGGCCAAGGTCCTGAGTGTCCTTCATGTATATGCCTTGCCTTTGTCCTCTCAGTCCCACATCTGCACACAAGAAGAGTGCCGGCAGTTGGGAAGGGAACCAGCCCCATACCATGCTCTCCTCCTTGTTCTAGGACTTCGCATGCATCCGGTCTTGGCATGGCCCCATTTGAAACTTTCTCTGTTCTCATGTGGCTTTGTTTCTTAGTAAGGATTTGGGTAAAAAGATGTCCCCCTCCCCCCGACAGGAAGTGGTAGGGACAGAGGCTGAACAATAGGGCTGGAGAGAGGCCCCTGGGACAGGAAGGATGAAGGAGTGTTGAGAGGGGAGTGAGAGACTGTTGAAAGCGGTCTGCAGGGAGAGAAGTACCCGCGATGGCAGCTGGCCAGGTAGCCGCAGTCTGAGGACTGGAGGAGTGGGGGACGGGGGTGGGAGGCCTCGTGGCTGTGAAGGGACACTTTCAACCTGCGACTGGGGGCTGCCATGAAACCCGATCTGGAGGCCCGTGGCATGGTGCTAACGGCCTCTGGGAGCTGGCATGGTGCAGGCTGGGCTGAGAAGCCAGCTGCTGTGGCAAGCCGGGCCAAGAGGCATGTCCTGCCTGCTGGGTCCCTGCCATGGCCCCTTTGTCCCCTCGGGTTTCCTGCACTGTGTTTGCTGTGGAATGTGTTCCCTGGGCAGGGCCGTTGGGTTCTGATGTGCTACCAGGCTCAGGATCTGAGGAGGACGGATGCTCAGACTTCGGGCCTCAGTCCCCTCATCATCTCCAGGGACGCTGGGGGTCAGAGATGGGTGCGGGGCGGGGACAGTCCACCCAGGGCCAGGGAGCTGCCCACGTGCCCCCTCCTCAGAGCAGCCTGATGACCCAGAAGATGCCGTCCTTGAGCCCACAACTCAGAGGCTGCAGACTCAAATGGCTGTGTCATTTGGGAACGAGGGCACAGTGCTGGCTGGCGGTGAGTACCCAGCCCCGGGCCCGCTCCTCCCATCCCTAAGAGGCAGGCAGACACAGGCTCTGGAGCCTCTGGGTCCAAATCTTGATTCTGCCACTTACCAGCTGTGAACCTCTGCATCTCAGTTTCCTCATCTGTAAAGGGATGAATAAAGGACAAGATACATCATTGGCAAATAGCACACCTCTGTACCCGTGGCAGCCATGACTAATTGGTCAAGACATCAGTTTTCTCCTTTCCACTGTGGAAAACGTTGCACATTGATCATGAAATTCTTTGTCACTGGACCTCAGACTCTTGCTCTGTGTCCAGAGCTCTAGGCAGCCACTCCCGACAAATAAGATTTGGCATTTGAGATGAAGCCGTTTGCCATCCTTCTTTTTCTTTTTCTTTAAATTTTTATTTATTTATTTATTTATTTATTGGCTGTGTTGGGTCTTCGTTGCTGCACACGGGCTTCGTCTAGTTACAGCGAGCGGGGGCTACTCTTCGTTGCGGTGCACGGGCTCCTCATTGCCGTGGCTTCTCTTGTTGCGGAGCACAGACTCTGGGCGCGTGGGCTTCAGTAGTTGAGGCACACGGGCTCAATAGTTGTGGCTCACGGGTTTTAAAGTGCAGGCTCAGTAGTTGTGGCACACGGGCTTAGTTTCTCTGTGGCATGTGGGATCTTTCTGGAGCAGGGATTGAACCCGTGTCCCCTGCATTGGCCGGTAGATTCTTAACCACTGCGCCACCAGGGAAGTCCCGCCATCCCTCTTATAATGCCTACGGAGCACATATTCCTGGCATATAACTTGTTTAAATGTCCTGTATAAATGTCAGTTGCCATTCGGAATCTACTCAGTGCAATAATTCTTGTCCATTATCCCTAACTTTTGCTTACTCCCTTCCAGTGACAGGGAGCTCACTACTTGGGTTTGCCATTCTACTGCTGGACAGTTTGGATGATTAGGAAGTTCTCAGATCTCCCTCCCCGCACCTCCCTTTTCCTTTAAATAGTCTATAATTCTATGGCAAAGTGCTTCCTTCTTTCTGGATTAGCTGTCATTACGGATTGAGGTGATTTATTTTTAGGTGATATATTTGAACCACCTGAGGAGTAAAACCTCCTCTCAGCTTGCACACCTTTGATCCCAGACTAGCTAAGCAGCTTCGGCATTTGATGGACACATTTGGGGGAGTGCGTGTGTGTGTGTGTGTGTGTGTGTGTGTGTGTGTGTGTGTGTTAAAACACGGGGGTAAGGGGGAGACATTGAGAGAGGAAAGACAGAGTGAGAGAGAGAATGTATTTTAAAGCCTCATAATACACCAGGCCAATGTCACTTCTTATATAAGCCTACCAGCTTCTCTGAGGATTGGGGCTGCATTCAGGGCCCCATCATTAGCTGATTAAGCCTGATTATTCCAAGGGGAGGGACAGCGGAGAGGAGCGTGAAGTTACATAACTCTCCATTATTTGGATTTAATCCACGCTTCTAAATTTAGGAGCTGAAAGGCTTCAGAGATGAGCCCTGTTGTTTGGACGTGGTGCTGGCTGCACAGGGGTCCGGTGAGTGCTGGAGCCCCAGGCTGCCCACAGGCGAGATGGGGCTTCTTTGCAGGGGCTGGATCAGGGACCTCATCTCCCAGTGCCAGGAGAATGCGGGGGGGGGGTGGCCAGGGCTGCCGGGACGTTTCACCCCCGCAGCAGATGCAGGGGCAATGGTGGGCGTGGACCACGTGGTGATGAGGGGTGAACCGCAACCCAATGTCCTGATGGGTGGGGCAGTTCTAGGAGCACCTGAACACTCGTGTTCACCCCAGGGCTACAGCCGTGTTCATGTGTGTGGTCAAGTGCGGCCACTTCCGAACGGATCTCCTTTCTCTGGGGCTCAGAGCTTTCTGCAGGGGCCTGGAGCACCACCCCGGCACTCAGGTTGTGCACTGCACCAGGGCACCGCCCCTAAGTGAGCCCCTCTCACATCAAGGAGAGCACAGAGTCACTTATGTATGAGGATAGTTTTTAACAGATGGCCTCAAAGGATGCTCTGACAGGACTGCTACTACAACGCTTTTCTGGAAGCTGAAAGTCAAGTGTCTCGAGCAAAGGGAGCCTTTCTCTGATTTGCACAAAGGCTCTGGATAGGCAAGCGGCTTCTAACTTCCACTGGCGCTGGCTGGATCTGACTCGGAGTTCAGGACACAGCGATCCTGCTCAGAGGGAAGACGCTGGAAACCAAGGATAAAAAACAGATGCAGAGCTGTGACTAGTCAGTCATTCGAGGTCTCAGAAATATTTCCCAGGCGGGGAAAAGAGATGATAACATCCATATAGCACAGGAGATAGCACAGGCGACAATAAAGTGCAGACAGATCCCTTTATGAATGTTAAAGGATCCACACCCACTTGAGGAAGAGCTATGAAGTTGTGTTCCAGTCAAACATGGGCCAGACGAGGGGCCAGCCACCTTCCAGCTCTGCCACATGGGATGAACCGTGTCACCCCCTGGGCTTTGGTTGGATCAGCTGAAAAGTGGAAATCAGGTGGCTCTATCACCATTTAAGAGTCAAACGGAAAAAATGGCCACGGAAGACCCTGTGCTGGAGTCTGGCTCGATGAATGCTCGATTTCTCTCTCGGCACCACTTGAAGAATCCAGGCCATTTGAACTCTAGAATGCAGAATTTTCTTTGAAATCCTATATACTTAAAGCAAAAATCAAATTCAATATCCTGGCTGAAAAAATCCTGCACATCTGACTCCCTGCCCTCCAGGCTAAGTTTGCGCCCACGCCCCCCTCCCCCCAGTCTTCCCCAGGCTCTTCGCGCAGCATGCCAGGCCACGCCCACCTCAGGGCCTCCGGACTTGCTATTCATCTGCCCGCAATGCTCTTCCCTCACCTTCCCATCTCACTGGTCAGGTCTCAGCACACATTTCACCCCTCAATGTAAAGTAGCCCCTGGTGCCTCCTACAGCCTCGCCCTGTCTTCCTTTTCCACAGCTTTACTTCTTGGCTCGCTTGTTTATTTTCTGTCTCCATCACCAAAACGTAAGCTGCTTGAGAGCAGAGGGTTTTGCCAGCCTTGCTCACCGAGGCACCCCCAACCACAGGTGTCTAGTGACTAGTTGTTGACGCAGGAACCACGTTTGTGGGGAGAATGAGGAGAGAGGCTCCTCCAGCTCACCAGCCTCTCCCTTGGCCTTGCTCCCTCGCTCTTCCCTCTCTCCCAGGGACTGCTGCTCTTTTTGTCCACATTTCTCTCCTCTTCCACTACATGACTTCCTATGTCCTTTCTTAATTCCCTTGCTTGTCCTACAGAGAGCTTAAAACTTCTCATTCTTTCTGTTTTGGGTTACTGTGACTTCAGCCTGCCTTCTTTCACAGTCTTCCTTGCATTTCGGAACCTCTGCCTGTTGGATTGGGTCCTCTTCTCTTTGACGGGGGAGGGGAGCACAGGGAGCAGGTGTGGGAGTCGTGTCGGAGGAGATTTGGATGAATCAGGAGCCTACTGCCCCCAGAGGCAGTGCGATCCTCATCCCTGAGGCTGTGAGTGGAGGCTAAAGAGCCACATCCTCGAGAGGGATGCTCGCAGCCCCACCCAGTGGGAGAGCTCTAGCCCTAGCTGCTGCTGCATGTAAAGTGACTTCTCTTCTTAAAACCAGGTTTTGACAAATCTGATATGTAAGGGCTTCAGTGAATTGGTCTGGCTTATGCCAACTGTTAACTGGAATAAAGAACTTGAATGGCATTTACTTCACAGTTTACCAGTCTCTTTCATTCAGCAAATGGTTAACAAGCACCTACTATGTGCCAGAAATGGATCTAAGTGCTTTTCATATAATAATTTACTCTTAAGGCAGGTACTTTTAGTATCATGTTCCCCACTTTACCGATGAGGAACCTGTGTTCCAGAGCTGGGTTTACTATAAAGCTCAGTGTCTTATTAACCTGCTATAACAAAGTACCATAGTCCAAGTGGCTTACAAACAGCAGAAATGTAGGGTCACAGTTACGGAGGCTGGAAGTCCAAGATCAAGGTGCCAGCACAGTCGAGTGAGGGCCCTCTTCCAGGTCCCAGACCTCTCGTTGTGTCCTCACACGGTGGAAGGGGCTAGGGAGCTCTATGGGATCTGTTCTATAAGAGCACTAATCCCGTTCATGAGGGCTCCACCCACATGACCCAATTATCTCCGAAAGGCCCCACCTCCGAGTACTATCAGGTTTGGGGGTTAGGATTCAACATACGGATTTGGGGGTGGGGGACACATTCACACCGGAGTACTCAGAAGATGTTCAGGGTTTCTCCTGTGCAGAGGCTCCTTGCTTGTTCCCAGGTGGGGTCCCAACCCTATGTTCACCGGTCATGTATGCAAAGTTTGCAAAAGTAATATATTTCACCTGCAAGCAGCCAAGCCCTCTTTCTCCACAGTGAATCTCATGCATCCATGTTTGTCTCAGGCTGAGTAGTACTGGAGTGGCTGTGGGTGTTTGGGGGATCCAGCTTAGGGGAAGTTAAGTGGGAGATACATTTCATTTGAGTTTCCTGAGATAAATGTACACGATTGAAAGTATGGTTAAGTCATTGCCAGCCATCCTGGTGTAGAAGACAGCTTCCAAGAATGCCCTACAGCTGCCCATGCCCACTGGCCTGGATCATAACACAAAGATACTGGTCCAGAGTTCGTATCACCATATGAAGATGCTCTGTGTCACCCAGCACAGAAAGCTTGCAGAAAGGGAAGGAAAACCAGGTCTGAAATGCATGGAGCCAGAAACCACTTGCAGAAAATTCTTCCTATCATCAGACATGTGAAGTTTCGGATGGAGGATCTGCTTCTCGGCACTGTCATGGACGCCTCGTCCAAACCAAAGTTCTCTCCCGCAGGAACAGACTGGATGATGCAGCATGTACAATTAAAATACAGTACACCTTTCCCCTCTTTTGGGATGACCACACAAAATGCAATTTATCAGAATGTCTGTGTTTTTAGGGCACACGCTTCTAGCTGTGCTACAAACAACCAAGGAGTCTGTAACGGGTCATATACAAACTTGATGGACGTTTTTCCAGATCTGACATTGTTGCTAAAATGTGCACGTTTATATAAAACACAAGTACATGTTATGAAACTAAAAGAAATTTTCCTGAACAGTCTGTACTAATAAAAACTATTCAACAGGGCCCATTAGTGGAAAGGCTGGGTTATCTTTTACTTCCTTATAGGTAATATGACACCTGTCATCATATAAAGGTGATCAATGGCATGCTGGGGGCGGGGAGGATTATAAAGGTGTCTCAGGTAGTTAATGCAAATATTGTGTTATTTTTCTGGATTTTGTGATGTTTGTTGCATTTGCCAGCCTTCAAAAATTTCTAATTTTCTATGATTCTTTTTCTCATTCTTAATCTCACCTATTGTACCTAATTTTCTATTCTTTTTCTTAAAGGGGTCCCCAAACTCTATAGGCTTTGGGCTCCACCTCTAAACAGTTTCCATCACATAGCTACCGGGACAGGGTAGCTTCCGTAGGCAAATACAAGCTCAAACAATCCGTACTTTTTCTGCCCTTTTAACACAAAAGGTAGCTTACGACAATCACATCGGAATCTGTGGCAGTGCCGGCCGCATAGCAGGACACGGGTGAGAGTGGGGACAATACTGCAATAGTCCCGGGGAGAGAGGATGGTGGCCGACACCCAGGGTCCACAGGGGTGTGGAGGAGCGACTGGATTTGGACTCGGTTCTAAAGGGAGCAGCTGACGACGTTGGGGATGAGAGAAAAAAGGGAAGAAGACACCGAGGACGCTTTTGCAGCTTGCTTTTGCCGTTCCGGTTTCGCCTGGAGGCTGTGACCTGGGAGTCGGGGTTCTGAGAAGGCTGCTGTGGATGGAAGAAGAAGAGCGGCTCCGGCAGGCGGGCGGGCGGCGGGCGGGGACTCGCCGCCCGGCGCTGCGCTCCCCCAGCGCCCGCCGCCGGGCCGACCCCCGCGCGGGGCCGAGACCGCCCGGAGGCGCGCCAGGCCCGGCGCCAGCGGCGGTCACTGCCTGCCCGACCCTCCCGGCGCAGACGGCCGGGCGCGGGCGGCCACGTGCGGCCCCGCGTGCGCCCAGTCCCTGCCCCCCGCTCCCGGCCGCCGCCAGCTCACCGGCAGCGGCAGACGCCTGCAGATGCGCCCCGGGTGGGAGCCGAGACTGGGCTGGAGGAGGGGGAGCTTGGACTCGCTCCCAGGCTGCCGCCCGGGCGCGGTGTGACCCGGTCAAGGGACCAGCTTCCCCTAACCTCCCGTTCCCAGGGCAGGCGCAAGAGTGCGTCCTTCCTGGAGGAGGCTGTGCCGGCTTATTGAGCTTTTCCGGGGCTAAGCAGATGCCAACAAAAACAGGGATGGTAAAACAGTAACAGTAACAGTGCCACACATTTACTGAGTGCTCACTCTGCCAGGCACCCTTCCACACACTCTATTCATACAATCCCCGCCCCACCCCCCCTCGCGTCCCGGCAACCCTGTGATGTCAGCCCTTTTACTGTCCCCATTTTGCAGATGAGGACGTGAAGGCAGAGCGAGGGGCTCCTGTGATGATGACTGTGACCGCTCACACTCATGAAGCAGTGGCTAGGGGTGATCCTGACCGGGCTGTGGCTTAGCGAGGGCCGGCAGTCTACAAGCAATCCACACGCAGGATTATACTAAAGCCCTACATCCCTCCCGCGGGGGACATTTACATCATCCCCACTTGACAGATGAAGATGGAGTCTCAGTGGTGTGAAGTCACTTGCCCGTGAAGACACAGCTTGTCAAGTGGCAAAGCCAGGACTCGAACCCATGACTGTCTGAACAAACTCTCAGACATGATTGCTGCGGGCCATTCCTGAAGGGGTCTCTCACCTGTGATGAGGCATCTCCTCACCCATCCCTGTTCCTAAATCGGGTAGGACAGTTAGGGTCTGTGACCACAGGGTGATCATTTGTGGCTCCAAGGCTGTGCCAGGGAAGCGGCTGCTTTGTCCAAGAGCTCATAGCTGGGCAGGGGACAAGAGGACTGAAAGTGGGGCACAGGACCCCCCACACACTTGCACAGTGTCCTGAACCTGCTTCCCGCCTCTGATGAAGGAGCTCAGAAAAGCCACTTCTTGTAAATATCCTTCTTTTGTAGATTTCGGACTGGTCAGCCTGCTGAAGACACCTGTCTTCCTTCCTTATCATGTGTTTGGCGGTCTTGCTTGGATCTGCCGGCCCTACCCTTCATGAATTCAGGAGGCCTGACTAGGAGACTCCCAGGGAGGCCTGGTACACTTCTGAGGTTTGGGCCTCTTGCCCATTTATCCAGGAGTCTCCCAGTCCTGGCCCCAGCCCACCTGGAAAACCCCTACTTCACTCCCATGCCACATGGACGGTCAGCCCCAGTCCCAGCGTAGAGAGCCGCCAGGGCTTGTCAGAAAACGGAATCATCAGAATCTGATGGGGCAGATGTGGCGGGGGGAGGAGAGGGGTGTCACGCAAAGTCCCACAGCAACTGAGAGGCTGAGGCCGCGGTCTGCCACCTGGAAGGAGGTAGACTGGGGGCTCCTTCCTCCCCACCCTGAAGCTGTCTGTGAGGCCTGGCAGTGCTGCCCAGCCACTGTGTGCCCGGTTCAGCTGTGTGGCTCTCTCTGACCCGCTACACCAGGCTGCTGCAACATGAGTTGAGGGTCAACCTGGGGGTCAGCTGGGGCCCTTAGGGACTGGCCCACAGCTGGCTGGCTGGGGTCCTCTGCACTCAGATATCTTCTTCCACCCACTGCCGTGGCCTTGACCTGAGACTCAGAGGTCCCAAGGAGAGTGTCAGAGTTGGGATTCATGGCCAGTGCTCTCTGACTGGGCTGCCA
Organism: Hippopotamus amphibius kiboko; assembly: GCF_030028045.1. Classification (NCBI taxonomy): domain Eukaryota; kingdom Metazoa; phylum Chordata; class Mammalia; order Artiodactyla; family Hippopotamidae; genus Hippopotamus; species Hippopotamus amphibius. The sequence continues at coordinate 3,126,834 of NC_080198.1, forward strand.
TCTCTGTAGTTTGAAAAGCGGAAGGCATCTTGGTGTGTGAGAAATTCCTCTCTTGCATCTCAACCCTGCGGTTGGAGACTGAGCCAGCATGGGACGGGCCTGAGGAAACAGCTTGCCTGGGCCCCCAAAGGTGGATTGTGGTCCTCAGCATCCTGAAGTGTGGCCCCTGCTCATCTCAGGTGTAGTTCCTAGAAGACCCAGGAGCCTGTGAAGGGACGGAGTGATTGTCCGTGCTCAATTAGAGGAATGCACTGTCACATTCTGCACACTGATACATGCACACCCTTCCCTCATGACATCTCTCTCCCCACCATTATCCCATTTAGTGCTTAGCCCTTAGCCCTCCTCCAGTTGCCCATGCTGTGCACTGCACAATTGCAAGGGGCACCAGTCACATGGACCTTGATGTTAATGGCACCCCTAGAGTTGGCTAACACAATAGCCCTGCTCACAGTGACCTGGGAGTGAGCCAGGGACATCTGGCCCATTCTGTAGCTGGTGGAAACTGATGCTCAGAGATAGCCAATGACCTACCCTTGGGTCAAAGAGTGAGTCAGTGGTTGGAACAAAATCTGTGTCATCCTTTGTTTCCCTTCTCCCAGGCATTTCAAAAAGAATTCTTTCTTTCTAAAACTTAGATTTACTTTTTTGTTGCTTTTTTGTCTTCTTTTTTTATGTATTTTATTTTTTTGGTTGAAATATAGTTGATTTACAATGTTGTGCCAATCTCTGCTGCAGAGCAAAGTGACTCCATTTTACACATATATACATTATTTTTTTAATATTATTTTCCATTATTGTTTATCCCAAGAGATTAGATATAGTTCCCTGTGCTATACAGTAGGACCTTGTTGTTTATCCATTCTAAATGTAATAGTTTGCTAGATTTGCTTTAAAAACAATTTTTTTTACATTTTATTGGAGTATGGTTGCTTTACAATGCTGTATTAATTTCTGCTGAAACTAAGTGAATCAGCGTATACATATATCCCCATATCCCCTCCCTCTTGAGCCTCCCTCCCCTCTAGGTTGTCACAAAGCACCAAGCTGGTCTCCCTGTGCTATGCAGCAGCTTCCCACTAGCCATCTATTTTACATTTGGTAGTATATATATGTCAGTGTTACTCTCTCCCTTCATCCCAGCCTCCCTTTCCTCTACTGTTTCCTCAAGTCCGTTCTCTGTGTCTGCATCTCTATTCCTGCCTTGCCACTAGGTTCATCGGTACCATTTTTCTAGATTCCATATATATGCATCAGCATACAGTATTTGTGTTTCTCTTTCTAACTTACTTCACTCTGTATGACAGACTCTAGGTCCATCCACCTCACCACAAATAACTCAACTTCCTTCCTTTTTATGGCTGAGTAATATTCCATTGTGCATAAGTACCACATCTTCTTTATCCATTCATCTGTTGATGGGCGTTTAGGTTGCTTCCATGTCCTGGCTATTGTAAATAGTGCTGCAGTGAACATTGTGGTACATGTCTCTTTTTGGATTATGGTTTTCTCCGGGTGTATGCCCAGGAGTGGTATTGCTGGATCATATGGTAGCTCTATTTTTAGTTTTTTAAGGAACCTCCATACTGTTCCCCACAGTTGCTGTATCAATTTACATTCCCACCAACAGTGCAGTGTGAGGTGGTACCTCATTGTGGTTTTGATTTGCGTTTCTCTAATGATTAGTAATCTTTTCATGTGTTTGTTGGCAATCTGTATGTCTTCTTTGGAGAAATGTCTGTTTAGGCCTCCTGCCCATTTTTGGATTGGGTTGTTTGTTTTTTTGATATTGAGCTGTATGGGCTGCTTGTATATTTTGGAGATTAATCCTTTGTCAGTTGCTTTGTTGGCAAGTATTTTCTCCCATTCTGAGGACTGTCTTTTCATCTCGTTTATGGTTTCTTTTGCTGTGCAAAAGCTTTTGTTTCATTAGGTCCCATTCATTTATTTTTGTTTTTATTTCCATTACTCTAGGAGGCAGGTCAAATAGGATCTTGCTGTGATTTGTGTCATAGAGTGTTCTGCCTGTGTACTCCTGTAAGAGTTTAATAGTGTCTGGCTTTACATTTAGCTCTTTAACCCATTTTGAGTTTATTTTTGTGTATGGTGTTAGGAAGTGTTCTAATTTCATTCTTTTACATGTAGCTGTCCACTTTTCCCAGCACCACTTATTAAAGAGGCTGTCTTTTCTCCATTGTATGTTCTTGCCTCCTTTGTCAAAGATAATGTGACCATATATGCATGGGTTTATCTCTGGACTTTCTATCCTGTCCCATTGCTCTATATTTCTGTTTTTGTGCCAGTACCATACTGTCTTGATTACTGTAGCTTTGTAGTATAGTCTGAAGTCAGGAAGCCTGAGTCCTCCAGCTGTTTTTCTTTCTCAAGATTACTTTGGCTATTTGGGATCTTTTGTGTTTCCATATAAATTATACATTTTTTGTTCTAGTTCTGTGAAACCACAAAGACCCCAAATATCCAAAGCAGTCCTGAGTAAAAAAAAGGAGCAAAGCTTGAGGTACTATACTCCCTGATTTCAAACTATACTACAAAGCCATAGTAATCAAAACAGCATGGCACCAGCAGAAACAGATACATTTCATTGAGAGCCCAGAAATAAACTCATGCATATATGGGCAAATAGTTTACTGCAAAGGAGCAAAGAACAGATAATTGAGAAAGTATAGGCTCTTCAATAAATGGCATTGGGGAAACTGAGAGTCACATGCAAGAAAGAAAGAAAGAGAAAGAAAGGAAGGGAGGGAGGGAGGAAGGAAGGAAGGGGGAGAGAGAGAGAGAGAGAGAGAGAGAAAGAAAGAAAGAAAGAAAGAAAGAAAGAAAGAAAGAAAGAAAGAAAGAAAGAAAGAAAGAAAGAAAGAAAGAAAGGAAGGAAGGAAGGAAGGAAGGAAGGAAGGAAGGAAGGAAGGAAGAAAAGTATAGGATAGCAGGATAAAAATAATTTATATGTCATGAGAGAAGATAGGCATCCCTTCTCCACTTTCTCATACTGACTTTCCTGCCCCCATCTGCTTTGCCTGACTCAGAGCTGGGGAGGGCAGGTGAGTGGTGTTTGTGCCTCTGCTTCTCCTTCCCTTGCCCTCAGCATACATTGCTAATCAATTACAGGACATTTCCTCATTGAGTCTAAATACAACCTCAGAATCCTT